>NC_059211.1:9783683-10983683 GCF_020615455.1 Coregonus clupeaformis | reverse complement strand
TAAGTAGGAAAACCTGCAAAATTGGTAGTGTATCAAATACTTGTTCTCCCCACTGTGTGTGTGTGTGTGTGTGTGTGTATGTGTATATATATATATATATATATATTAGGCTTCGGTATGGGTTGTATTATTTATTTTATACAGTTTTTTTTTGCTAATCTTTATGAAGGGATCCAATAATTCCGGACCCCACTCAATTATTTAAGAAAATGCAGAAACCCATGATATGTTAAAAAGTCAATAGATACCTTTAACGACTAGATGAAGGTGCTTTGGCTTTGGATTGCGCTCGCTCTGAACAGAGCAGGTATACAAGCCGTCGTCAGTCACGTCCACTTTCTGTATCTGCAGGCTGTACTCCCCCCCACTCGATACGATGGACACACGGGGGTCCACGGACCACTTGTCATTCCCTGCGAAGATGATGCTGGAACGGTTCAACCAGGCTCCTTTAGAGATTCCATCCGAAGTGCACCTAGAAGTAGAAACAAAAAGAGCCCAGTCAGATTTCAAGGAGTCTCTAAGCCTGGAAGTCATTGATGACATGGCTAATCAATGACTGACCCGCAAGAGCCTGTTACACATAACAGTAGCCTGGTCCCAGGTCTTTTTGTGCTGTATATCCAACTCCTATGCTCGTCGTCATGCCAATGCACAAACAGATCTGGTACCAGGTTAGACATTCAAATCAAATGTATTTGTCACATGTGCCGAATACAACAGGTATAGACCATACAGTGAAGAAATGCTTACTTACAAGACCTAACCAACAATGCAGTTAAGAAAAATAAGTGTTAAGTAAATAGATAAGTAAAAAATAAAAGCAGTAAAATAACAGTAGCGAGGTTATATACAGGGGGTACCGGTACAGAGTCAACGTGTGGAGGTACACATAAAGTAAGAGCCTGTTCAAGACCCTGTACATACACTAGGACACTCTGATAGAGACCAATGATGTACTGTATATAAACACTATAAACATTTATTGTAATGAATCTTGCCCTGGTCACTAGCTGGCACAGCCACAAAGTCATATAATCTTATTTTAAACCTAACCCTAACCACACTGCTAACTCTAATGCCTATCCCGAACCTTAAATTAAGACCAAAAAGCACATTTTTGTTTTCATGATTTTTTACGATACAGCCAATTTTGACTTTGCTGGTGGCCTATCTAGCAGAAATCGCTCAGTTCTGCCTCCAGGGAAGGATTCATGACAATAAACGTCAACCTGCCACATGGGCCGCTGTTTTGAAGCCACTGCACTGAAATTTTTGTACTACTTCACATTGTTTCAAAGTATCTTTGGAACCAAATCAAACCCATCCCAACCCTCCCATGCTCTAACAGAGACCCACCACAAAACCAGACTTAAAGCAGGCATGATATACAATGAGAAATATAATCAAATAGTTTTAAAAAATACAAAGATATTATAAAACAAAGTTTAAAAACAGTACAAATAATGATACAAATTCTAATTTGTGTTGGTTTATGGAGTTGTGAAATTAGCTGGGTCCATGTCTCTACAAAGGATAGGAAAGGTTGCCAGATATTATCAAATGTAATTGCAGATCCCCTAACGGAGTAGCGTATTTTCTCTAGCTTGAGATGTTGAATAACTTCCTTTATCCAATGGTTAAAAGTAGGAGGAAACCGATCCTTCCACTTAAATAGTATAAAATGTCTAGCTAGAAGTGTAGTAAATGCCAGCATGTTGCCCATAGAACTGTTTAGAGGGGCCTCCTGTGGTACCACTCTGAATAATGCAATAAAGGCAGAAGGTTCTATAGGTCTCTCTAGTATCTTAGAAAACATCTCAAAAATGTATATCCAGAAATCTGTCAATTTCTGGCAAGTCCAAAACAAGTGTAATAAAGTAGCTGGTGCCTGCTTACATCGGTCACAAGTGGGATCTATTTCTGGTCTAATCTTGGATAATTTTGCCTTTGACCAATGCAGCTGATGAACTATTTTAAATTGAATTACAGCATGTCTTAGACATATAGATGAAGCATGTATTCTCTGAAGCATACTCTGTCAAGTTTCATCTGAAAGTTGTTCACCTAAAGCCTCTTCCCATTGGTTCTTAAGAGAGTTCAGGGAATCCAGATTGTGCGAGTTTAATGATGTATAGATCAAGCTTATGCCCCCATTGATATAAGGGTTCACTTCTAAAAATAGAATCTAGAAGGGAGGTAGGTGGGAGTGATGGAAAGTGACTAGAGTATGAAGGGAGGTAGGTGGGAGTGATGGAAAGTGACTAGAGTATGAAGATACAAAACTACGCAATTTCAGGCATTTAAAGAAATGGGATCTAGGAATATTGAACTTTTGTACTAACTGTTCAAAAGATGCACAATCCATATCAATGTACAAGTCGTTCAGTGAGGAGATCCCTTTTCCAGACCAGATATGAAATGCCCGGTCTAATAATGATGGAGAGAATGTATGGTTCTTTAATAATGAAGTTGAAAATTCACTGAGACCAAACGATCGCCTGAACTGTTTCCAGATTTTTAGAGAATGTTTCACAATAGTGTTTTTAGTAGAAACAGGCTCAGCTAATGCAAGTTTTGAGCAGAGTAAGGCAGCTAAGGAGGTGGGGCCACAGGATGAGATCTCCAAGGTCAACCATTTTGGGCCTGTAACATCAGGGATTTATGTCACCCAATATATAATGATTCTTATATTAGCTGACCAGTAAAAATATTGAAAGTTTGGAAGTGCTAGACCACCCTGGGGATGAGATCTCTGCATTATGCTCTTATGTATCCGGGGGTTTTTATTGTTCCAGATAAAAGCAGATATCAGTTTATCTATGGAGATCAAAAAAAGATTGAAATAAGTTCAAGATCCTGTTTCAGACAGAGTTTCAAGCGAGGGAAATTGGCTTTACAGAGATATTTGAAATTGTGTGTGACCCAAATATTTCAATGTCTGTGTAGTCACTCTGAAGGGCACATGACTAAAATAAGTTTGCATGGCAGAAGGATTAAATAGGCATCAATTCACTTTTTTATAAATTAACCTCATACCCGGATATTTTACCAAATGTCTTTAGTAGAACCTGGATCTCTGGAAGACCAGTTAAAGGGTCAGACATTTATAATAGCATGTCATCCGCATAGAGTGAAACTTTATGCTCCTAGCCCCCTCTTCGAATACCTTTTTATAGTGGTGTTATTACGTATTGCTATGGCTAAAGGCTCAATTGTGATGGCAAACAGCTGAGGGGATAGAGGACAACCCTGTCTTGTCCCACATTGAAGTTGGAAATAGGATGAAAGGTTATTATTTGTTCGCTCTGCAGCCATAGGGGAGGAGTAAAGGACTTTGATCCACAACATAACATTGGGACCGAATCCAAATTGTTTGAGAGTATAAAATAGATAATCCCACTCCACCCGATCAAATGCCTTCTCAGCATCAAGTGTTAACAATATCTCTGGAGTGTCAGATGAAGAGGGATTATAAAGTATATTATAAAGACGTCTGATGTTGAAAAAATAATAAATGTTTAATGAAACCAGTTTGATCTGTAGAGATAATGGAGGGAAGGACTGACACAAAATGGCAGGCAATCATCTTAGAAAGTATCTTTACATCACAATTCAGTAAAGAATTTGGCCTATATGAACCACACTCGTTATTTCCTTTTTCAGAATAAGTTAAATACATGCTTGTCTCATTGTTGAGGGTAAAGAGTTTGAGGAGAATGATTCCTCAAATACGGAAAGCAAGTTTATCTGAGAATTTTTTGAAGAATTTGCTCGGACATCCGTCGGGTCCAGGGGATTTACCACCACATAGATTTAATTGCCAATACAATCTATTCTACAGAGAACTGTTCTTCTAATTCAGCAGCTATCTCAGGTTCAACTGTAGGAATATCTAAGTTCTCAAAGAAGGAGTCGAGTAAGGTAGCATTACCAGTGGATTACGAAGTGTATAATTGTGAGTGAAAGTTATAAAAGCATGAATTGACCTCTAAATGATCAACACATTTGTTACCCAGCTTGTCAGTTATCTCAGGTATGGTTTGATTTGCGGTTCTCTGACGCAGCTGGTGTGCTAGCATTTTCCCTGATTTCTCTCCATGTTCATAATTTTTGTAACGAGATTTACTCATTAGGTTTTCAGCTTGTCGAGTTGAAAGAAGATCAAACTCTGTCTAAAGTGTCAAACGTTGTTTTAGTAAATCTGTGGATGAAGAGTGTGAATATGCCATATCCAAATCCAAGATTTTATTTGTAAATTCCCCTAGGCGTTGAATATTGCACCTCTTTAATCTTGCGCTGTACAAAATAATATGGCCCCTTAGATAAGCCTTCATTGATTCCCAAACTGTTGTAGCAGACATTCCAAGGGTTTGATTAAGCTCAAGTAATAGCTCAATTTGAGATGAAATACAAGCAAAAAAGGTTTCTTCTGATCGCAGTAGTGAGTTAAGCCGCCAAGGGCGATAATTAAGCTGTGTATTTGGTATAAGTCGTTTCATAGTGTTGGGTTGTAATTTGAAATACTTGCTACACCAGAAGTTAATGGTTATATGTAGGAGGAATGTATATGGTGGGGTCAATGGAGGGTGGATAAGAAGTAGGGGCCTGGAAAGTTAGTAAGGGAAAAGGCAATCACATGGTTGGGTCACTGATAAGGGATAGCTGTGGATTAGTGAGGAATGTGGGCCGAGGTCAGGTCAGGTCACATGAAGGGAGAAGGAACAGTTTATTACCCACATCACTTAACTAGGAGGAGCCTAGCAACACATATGTAGTGTTTAGAGAAAAGGAGGAGACTCCGCTTAAAGGAGTGTATAAATACTTGTGCTGGTGGAAACATATTTTTGTCTTTGTAGCTGTTCGACCCATTGGGTGAATAAACTTGGTTTGAGCTTTAACTAGTTGTCCGTTAGTTTTTCACTCTGTTTGTCAGAACCTAACAATAGTAAGTGGAGAATGATCCGAAATTACTATAGCTTGGTAATCATTCTCCGTGATAAGTGGCAGAAATATATTGTCTAGGAAAAAGTAGTCTTTACGTGAGAAGGTCTTATGAACTGGTGAGAAAAAATAATACTCCCTAGCTGTGGGATTGCGGAAACGCCACGCATCAGATATGCCATATGTTTTAAGAAATAGCTACATTGTGTATACTGTCTTTGATGAAGATGATACCTTAGGAGAGCTACGATCCAGATTGGGTAACAGCACACAATTCATATCACCACCTAGTATTAGGTGGTGTGTGTCCATATTTGGTAATCGAGAAAATACATTTGTGAAGAATGAACTGTTATCCCAATTTGGTGCATAAATGTTAGCCAAGATAACAGGTGTATTATACAGTCTTCCTACTACAATAATGAAACAGCCTGCTGAGTCTGCCTCTACACCTGACATTGCGAACAGTATGTTTTTACTAATTAAAATGTCTGCTCCTCTATTTTTAGAATGAAAATTGGAATGATATGATTGACCTATCCTCCCTCCTTTTAAAAGGGAGTTGTCGAAAGTGTGGAGATGTGTCTCCTGAAGAAAGGTGATATCTATTTTAAGGTGATTTAAATGAGAAATAACCCTTTTTTGCGTTTCACTGGGTGATTTAAAGATTTAACATTCCAGCTAGCAAAAGTGACCGAGCAACCAGCTGTCCCTCTCATGATATTAGGCCTAGCCATGTAAAGTCAGGTGGGAAAAGGATAGACAACAACAACTGATCCATTAAACATTTTTCAAAAAATAGCAAATAAAAAAAACAAAAGTTGAAGTAAAAATAAACAAACAATACTCTGAAGTCTGTTTTGAAAAAGAAAACCCACCCTGGTCACCTAATAGAACAAGATAACCGCTAACCCCAACGCAAAGATATCCACACGTAATGTGCTTGTAGTGGGGAACACTAAACCTACATTGATATAGAGAGCCCTGCTGAAATAGTGAAGGATTTAAAACAAGAAATACTTATTTACAACCCAAAACTAGGCTGTTTTAAAAGAAAGTATAAAACATTGTATAAATCACATCTTACAGCAATACCACTAACTTAGCAGCAACTTCTTTAAAGAAATTATGTAACCTAATAAAAGAACTGTGCTTTATCTACCCTGGATACGGGTACCATCGATAAATAGAAATGAGCAGCTTCATGGTAATAAAATAAAACATAAAACAAAAGGAGATTTGACACTAACATTACCTAATAATAACACTATCAACTAATACCAATGGCAATGCTATGAAGTATCTACAAAAGAGAGACTGAGTCTGCAGTGGTAGACATATTCGCCCATTACCCTAATCGCCAAATAGGTGAACATTCAGCCATTTGCTTCGTCCGACCTCGGTAGAATGTTCACCTTTACGAAGGCCATCGCCTTATGGGGGTCTTGCCGGGCAGGAAAAGCCACACCATACCGAACGTCAGTCCGTCCACGGAGCAGACTCTTGACATCGTTAAAAGTGGCATGGTCACGAGCAACGCTGGGGGCATCGTCTGGGAAGACAGAGATGGGTGCTCCGTTGCATCGAAGCGGGCCAAATTCTCTGGCACACCGAAGAACATAAATAGAATCCTGATAGTAGTGTAGTTTAGCCACAATGATGCAAGGTTTTCCGCCAGGCTTTCTTGCTTGAGAGCCCCGATGTGAGCGGTCTACAAGGATGTCTTTAGCCAATTTGAGGGCTTCCTTCAATAACTTTGAGACTGATGAAGTAGAACTTGAGCCCGGGTCCTCAGCTACCCCCATGTTCCTGATATTGGATCTTTACATATAACCTTTTAAATGTATGCATTGTTCCTTAAGGCTAGCCACATACATTTGTAGCTTCTTAACCATGGTTTGTAGCATAGTCGTGTTGTCTGAGCATGTTGACAAGCCTTGTTCCATATCGGAGACAGTTTTCTTAACTGTATCCAGTTCAGTACGAACCATTGCTGTATGCTTTGCGAGTTCATTCTTGACTGCTTGTAACTCCGACTTAATAAAATAAAATTCCTCGCTGAACGCCTCCTTGAGTTCCAACTTGAGTATAGATGAAATGTCCGCTTTGAGGGCAGCAAGAATCTCGGCCTTCAAATCCTCAGTGTAAATTTTTTTCACCGAGCCGAAGGGAGGAGCCGCTGCCACAACTTGTTGAAGAATTTGAGCTCCTCGTGTTGGGCCTGGTGCTTTCTCTTTTACAGTGACTCCACTGAACTTAAACTTTTGCAGGTTATGCGCCATTTACGCATTAAAACAAAAGTGTAAGGGATGTAGCTCAGTTGATAGAGCATGGCGTTTGCAACGCCAGGGTTGTGGGTTCGATTCCCACAGGGGTTGGAAAAAAAATTATGTATGCATTCACTAACTGTAAGTCAATCTGGATAAGAGCGTCTGCTAAATGACTAAAATGTTAATGTAAGTTGAACAAAGTAAAGAATGTCATTTAAAGGCTGTGTTTCCTAGTTATTTTTGGGTCAAAGCGCAAAGAAAGTATTAAATAAATGCAATTTCAGCAGGAGTTGACCTACTCCATGGCTTGCTCACTAGTACCCCCCTGGGTGAGCTGTTTGCTGATGTCATCGTTGTGAACAGTGCCCCATGGTGGCGGTGGAGTTATGGTATGGGCAGGCATAAGCTACGGACAACGAACACAATTGCATTTTAACGATGGCAATTTGAATGCATATAGATACCGTGATGAGATCCTGAGGCCCACTGTTGTGCCATTCATCCGCCACCATCATCTCATGTTTCAGCATGATAATGCACGGCCCCATGTCACAAGGATCTCTACACAATTCCTGGAAGCTGAAAATGTCCCAGTGCATGGCCTGCATGCTCACAAGACATGTCACCCATTGAGCATGTTTGGGACGCTCTTGATCAATGTGTACGACAGCGTGTTCCAGTTCCCGCCAATATCTAGCAACTTCGCACAGCCATTGAAGAGGATTGGGACAACATTCCACAGGCCACAATCATCAGCCTGATCAACTCTATGTGAAGGAGATGTGTTGCGCTGCATGAGGGAAATGGTGGTCACACCGGATACTGACTGGTGTTCTGATCCACACCACTACCTTCTTGTTAAAGGTATCTGTGACCAACAGAAGCATATATGTATTCCCAGTCATTAGATTAGACTGATTTCGTTATATGAACTGTAACTCAGTAAAATCATTGAAAATGTTGCATGGTGCGTTTATATTTTTGTTCAGTATCTATTCCAACACGCATTTAAATGTATTTGTAAGAAATATACACTGAGTGTTCAAAACATGAAGAACACCTACTCTTTCCATGACATAGACTGACCGGGTGAATCCAGATGAAAGCTATGATCCCTTATTGATGTCACTTGTTAAATCTACTTGAATCAGGGGGCAGGAGACATGTTAAATAATAATTTTTAAGCCTTGAGACAATTGAGACATGGATTGTGTATGTGTGCCATTCAGAGGGTGAACGCTACTGGGTCTTTCACACTCAACAGTTTCAGGTGTGTATCAAGAATGGTCCTCCACCCAAAGGACATCCAGCCAACTTGACACAACTGTGGGAAGCATTGGCGTCAACATGGGCCAGCATAAATGTAGAACACTTTTGACACCTTGTAAAGTCCATGCCCCAACAAATTGAGGCTGTTCTGAGGGTAAAAGAGGGTGCAACGCAATATTAGGAAGGTGTAAAATGTATAACATGCACTTATGTTAAAGACGCTGCATGTTCAATCCAACGTCTGCGTTGGCCATACAGCATTTACTGCGATGTGGCCTCCGCAGAAGTCAGAGCAAACATACTTTTTGTGCTTCGTTGAGCAGTGCAGAGCTGTTGTGAAGGAAGTTGTCAAGGAAGTGAGTTTGTGTTTATACAGGACCTCCCAACCCCACCTACCGTCAACCAATCATGTCAATGTGTAGCTATTAGGAGCCCTCGGCATTGTTCAAAATTTTCAGAGGCGCACAGCGATGCGGTACGGAGCTCAATTTGGACTCTGCATGCCTCCGGAGGCTCTGCAATTGCGTCACACCCATAACACATTAACTAGCATGACAATCCGGCTCATGGGAGGCCAAAAAGCACTTTGAGAAAGCCACACCGCCAACAAGCCACGCCACCAAGTCTTCTAATAGGCTGCCGCTACTACAATATATTTTGTCAAATTGCATTTGTATTTTACTTCACACATACAAAAAGCACTAACATGCATTTCAATGCATTCAAATTACTACAAACATGATTATTCATATTGAAAATCAGATTTATTGACTTAAGACTTGCTAGAGTGCCAAAATGCAGCATTTTGACATGTCCCACCATGCACACTTGAATGATTTTAACCCACTAAACCCCAAATGTTTTCACCATCATTGTAAAGCCCTGGTTATTTTGTTGCTTTGACAAAAGTTATTTCTGAAGATTATTCTTTATTTCATGTGATTAGTGATTCATTCACGTCTCCCCCTCATTTTAAGGTCAACCCTGTTACGTGAACTGAACTCTAATTTTAATATGGTGAAACTATTCCTTTTAAAATATTTCTTTCACAAGAAACATTGAACATCTAATAGTTAAATCATTGTGTAAAACTGAATGACTACCGACCAGTAGCACTCACTTCCGTCATAATGAAGTGCTTCGAGAGGCTAGCCAAAGATCATATCACCTCCTCCCTCCCCGACACACTCGACCGTCTCCAATTCACCTACAGCATTGACAGATCCACGTACGACGCAATCGCCATTGCACTGCACACTGCCCTTACCCACCTTGACAAAAGGAATGCATATGTGAGGATGTTGTACGTCTCCTGATGTACTGGCCTGTCTCCTGGTAGCGCCTCCATGCTCTGGACACTACGCTGACAGACACAGCAAACCTTCTTGCCACAGCTCGCATTGATGTGCCATCCTGGATAAGCTGCACTACCTGAGCCACTTGTGTGGGTTGTAGACTCCGTCTCATGCTACCACTAGAGTGAAAGCACCGCCAGCATTCAAAAGTGACCAAAACATCAGTCAGGAAGCATAGGAACTGAGAAGTGGTCTGTGGTCACCACCTGCAAAACCAGTCCTTTATTGGGGGTGTCTTGCTAATTGCCTATAATTTCCACCTGTTGTCTATTCCATTTGCACAACAGCATGTGAAATGTATTGTCAATCAGTGTTGCTTCCTAAGTGGATAGTTAGATTTCACAAAAGTGTGATTGACTTGGAGTTACATTGTGTTGTTTAAGTGTTCCCTTTATTTTTTTGAGCAGTGTATATATACAGTGGGGAGAACAAGTATTTGATACACTGCCGATTTTGCAGGTTTTCCTACTTACAAAGCATCATAGGTACACTTCAACTGTGAGATACAGAATCTAAAACAAAAATCCAGAAAATCACATTGTATGATTTTTAAGTAAGAAATTTGCATTTTATTGCATGACATACGTATTTGATCACCTACCAACCAGTAAGAAATCCAGCTCTCACAGACCTGTTCGTTTTTATTTAAGAAGCCCTCCTGTTCTCCACTCATTACCTGTATTAACTGCACCTGTTTGAACTCGTTACCTGTATAAAAGATACCTGTCCACACACTCAATCAAACAGACTCCAACCTCTCCACAATGGCCAAGACCAGAGAGCTGTGTAAGGACATCAGGGATAAAATTGTAGACCTGCACAAGGCTGGGATGGGCTACAGGACAATAGGCAAGCAGCTTGGTGAGAAGGCAACAACTGTTGGCGCAATTATTAGAAAATGGAAGAAGTTCAAGATGACGGTCAATCACCCTCGGTCTGGGGCTCCATGCAAGATCTCACCTCGTGGGGCATCAATGATCATGAGGAAGGTGAGGGATCAGCCCAGAACTACACGGCAGGACCTGGTCAATGACCTGAAGAGAACTGGGACCACAGTCTCAAAGAAAACCATTAGTAACACACTACGCCGTCATGGATTAAAATCCTGCAGTGCAAGGAAGGTCCCCCTGCTCAAGCCAGCGCATGTCCAGGCCCGTCTGAGGTTTGCCAATGACCATATGGATGATCCAGAGGAGGAATGGGAGAAGGTCATGTGGTCTGATGAGACAAAAATAGAGCTTTTTGGTCTAAACTCCACTCGCCGTGTTTGGAGGAAGAAGAAGGATGAGTACAACCCCAAGAACACCATCCCAACCGTGAAGCATGGAGGTGGAAACATCATTCTTTGGGGATGCTTTTCTGCAAAGGGGACAGAACGACTGCACCATATTGAGGGGAGGATGGATGGGGCCATGTATCGCGAGAACTTGGCCAACAACCTCCTTCCCTCAGTAAGAGCATTGAAGATGGGTCGTGGCTGGGTCTTCCAGCATGACAACGAACCGAAACATACACCCAGGGCAACTAAGGAGTGGCTCCGTAAGAAGCATCTCAAGGTCCTGGAGTGGCCTAGCCAGTCTCCAGACCTGAACCCAATAGAAAATCTTTGGAGGGAGCTGAAAGTCCGTATTGCCCAGCGACAGCCCCGAAAGCTGAAGGATCTGGAGAAGGTCTCTATGGAGGAGTGGGCCTAAAATCCCTGCTGCAGTGTGTGCAAACCTGGTCAAGACCTACAGGAAACGTATGATCTCTGTAGTTACAAACAAAGGTTTCTGTACCAAATATTAAGTTCTGCTTTTCTGATGTATCAAATATTTATGTCATGCAATAAAATGCAAATGAATTACTTAATCATACAATGTGATTTCCTGGATTTTTGTTTTAGATTACGTCTCTCACAGTTGAAGTGTACCTATGATAAAAATTACAGACCTCTACATTCTTTGTAAGTAGGTCAACCTGCAAAATCGGCAGTGTATCAAATACTTGTTCTCCCCACTGTGTATATATATTTTTTTATCATTTGTTTTGTTTTTACTTCACTTGGTTCCCACACATGCTGTTCCGCCTATGGTCACTGCTACAGTTGTTATGATGTATATAATGCTATTTATATGTATATGGTCCTGTGTAGCTCAGTTGGTAGAGCATGGCGCTTGCAACGCCAGGGTTGTGGGTTTGATTCCCACGGGGGACCAGTATGAAAATGTATGCACGCACTACTGTAAGTCGCTCTAGATAAGAGCATCAGCTAAATGACTAAAATGTACAGTTACAGTCAAAAGTTTAGACACACCTACTCATTCAAGTTTTTTTTTTTTTTTACTATTTTCTACATTGTAGAATAATAGTGAAGACATCAAAACTATGAAATAACACATATGGAATCATGTAGTAACCAAAAAAGTGTTAAACAAATCAAAGTATATTTTATATTTGAGATTGTTCAAAGTAGCCTTGATGACAGCTTTGTACACTCTTGGCATTCTCTCTGGGGCCTTTCAGAACAGGTGTATATATACCCAGATCATGTGACAGATCATGTGACACTTAGATTGCACACAGGTGGACTATATTTAACTAATTATGTGACTTCTGAATGTAATTGGTTGCACCAGATCTTATTTAGGGGCTTCATAGCAAAGGGTGTGAATACATATGCACGCACCACTTTTCCGTTATTTATTTTTTAGAATGTTTTGAAACAAGTTTTTTTTTTTCATTTCACTTCACCAATTTGGACACACAATTGTGTATGTCAATTTCATGAAATCCAAATAAAATCCATTTAAATTACAGGTTGTAATGCAACAAAATAGGAAAAACGCCAAGGGGAATGAAGGCACTGTAGAAGGGGCACATTTACAAAAAAATATTACTTTGTTGTATTGTGGAATGATAAATGCTATGTTCCAAAGGGGCTTGCGTTGATAATGACAGACTGTGAAGCCATTGCAATCAAGTCATGTTTTTGCAGCTGATGATTCTTTATTACTGTACATTTTCCTTCATCATCTATATTTATCCCCTCAAAGAGTTCCCCTCTGAAGCACATCAACACAAAACCGATTACACCCAAGGTGGGCTTTTCTTTCATCAAGTCCTTCCTTTAGAAGCCAGATGGGTGTCGGGCTTCCCATGGTTTTACAGGAAGTTAAGTCAATTATTTAATTGACCCTGGCGCATACATTTTGATGTAGCTTTTTACATCTGAAATATTAATTAAATGGTGCTTTATTTATTTCATCTCCCGAAGAGTGATTTGTGAAAAGCAAGCTCATTACAAGCATTTTGTATTTTTTTGGCTCACAAAGAGTGCCTGTTTTCTTTGTTCACCCGGTAATTATGTGGGATACAAAAAGGGAAGTGTGAATGTGTTGAGCACCTTCTATGAATGGAGGATGATGAAAACCCACTGTTAATTATAGTATGGCAGTTACTAAGTGAAGCAGACCGTAATCCTTTTAGCCAAACTAACTTAGGCACTTTGATAGTGTGCCGTAATTACTACGCCAGGATAGTGGGTTCAATTCCCAGGACCACCCATACGTAAAATGTATGCACGCGCATGGAAAAAATAGTCCGCTATATGGCATATATTATTATTTTATATTATTATTGCTGGGACCTAGGTTTGACCCAGATTCTTATTTGCTTTAGAAAATTGTCTTCTCAGTCGAAACGTTCGCAAAAATACAAATATGCTTCCTGGCACGGGCATTACAATTATTTTGGCAAATGCAATGAGCACACTTCTGGAATGGCTCCTGTGAAGTCTGAGATGGTTTAGTTATGTAATAGTTATGTAATACAAACCCAGGCCATTAATTTCATGTTGAACTGTGGCCCTATCTGTACAGTGCCATGCATGCTCATAATTGATATTGCAGCATGCAATATGGAGTGGATTCTAACAAATAGAGCTGTATATGCTCATTGTTTTAATGCAGACACCGGGTAAAGATGTATCAAGTCTTTCCACTGGATACTGTTCACAGATAATGGCTGTGTGTGTGTGTTGCTTTTAACAGCAAACACTTATCCTACTTGAATAAAAGAGATGTGTTTTGAAGAGCGTAATGAGACGTCATTCAGTTGGTCTTGAGAGAGTGAAGCCTTTTGATTGTGAAATGTGAGACAAATGTTGTTTTTCATTGTTGAGGACAGGAGCACCTGATTAGCCTTCTCATTGTCATTTGTTCCACAGTCCTCAATAACATGACTCAGGGATGAATCCTCACTTGAGATACTACTTCTGAAACATACTGAGTTGATGTCAATGCAATATCAGGGTGAAAATGTGTTAATGCTATATTCACAGGTCACAAGGCCACGTTTGGCATGTAGCCAGTGAAAATACCATAGAGGTCTACAATCAAGTCCTCTAGACCTCTAGATTCAACACACTGTAGATTTGAGAAGATATGAAAACATTCCACCGTTCATTAGAAGTAAGCATGCTCTAAGAATCATTATGAATGCTATATATGGCTTAGGTGTGAGGGTATTAGGGCTTGGGTGTGTTAGGTATTAGGGCTTGGGTGTGAGGGTATATTGAGGCAGTTCATCTTACAGTACACTGTGGTCATCTTGATTGAATATGGGTAATTGTACTTTTATTAGGTCAATCTGTTGGTACACTTCTCCTTCAAGCCATTGTCATGCCTCTCCCCGGGTGAGGATCAAAGGCCTCACATCAGCTTGGCAAATGGCCGACAACAACCAGACCCTCTTACCCACAGGGGGGCTGTGCCGATCTTGACACATTAATACTACAATAGATTAGAGACGAGGAGAATCTCGCCCCCGTGCAAGGAGTCTAAGATAGAACTAGGTCTTACTGTTAAATTCAGTCTATAGGAATTGTGTAGCAAGATACGTTGTACACCAATAGCGCTGTAGGCAGGATTGTTGTTGAGAGTGGCATGTGTGTGGTCCCTTTTCATCCAGATACTAGTAGGGAGAGATTAACTCCTGTGTTGTATATCTGACGAAAAGTAAGTGTGTAGGGGATTTACTGAATGCTACAAGCTAGGACATATGAGCCAGCCAATGCAGTTATCAAGAGAAATAGACAAAGTTGAGCCAACCGTGGTACTATTTCTGTCTCTCGCGTTTCAGAAATGAGTAGACTCGGTCAGTATTAATTTCTTGAGCCAGTCAATTAAAGAAATTTGAGAAGATATATTTGTTGGCCGAAGCAAAGTAATATCTGTCTGTTTATCGCTCTTCAGTAGTGTGAGTAAGACCAATGGCAAAAACATTTATTTTATGTTTCTGTGTGTTCCGGTAAAACATTGCTAGCAAAAGAAAGGGTTAACGTGAGATGTCATTAATAAACCCCTTCCCTTGTTAAAGGGGACCCTGTGTGTGTGTGGAAATTAGATTCCCTGTACAAGTAGGGTAGCTTTGCACTAGATGCTAAGCTAACGAAGGGAGAGCAGCCATTTTTGTTTTTCCCTTTGTTCCAACGGAAGTTCCGCCCCTCGGGACTCCCGTTTGATTTCAGCTTTCTGCGATCAGCGACCTCTGGTGGTGAAGAATCGTCAGTAATTGTTTTTAAAACAATTAATGTGAGGGCACACTCTTAACCCACTGTTATAACGGGTTACACTGTATGATATCAATCAAATCTCAACTGGTTGGATATCATTGTTTCATTCGATTTAACCGGGAAGGTGAATCGCCAAACAAACCTTTTTACATTTACATAATTTAGCATTTCAGGGTTGGTCATTTGGATAAGGTCCATATTTATTTGTTCAAACCAATGAGACATTTTAAACTTTCTCCACATTAACCTAGATACAGCAACGCTTACAGGTTAATTAAAGTTTAATTCCCAGATAGCCTATACAGGTATGATTGATCATTCTCAATGATTAATCAATTCAATTTGCTTTTGCAAAGCTCATTGGACCAACTCCAACAGTACTGGTCCAGCCTTCACGGGAATCCCATGTGGTTCCAGCCCTTAGGAAAAAGTACCCTGGTGGTGAATGTATACTCACATTTGAACTACTAGTTACACTTAGGATATCCAGCAAATCTCAAGTGATTGGATATAATTGTCTCATTTAATTTAATAAGTAATAAATTGCCGAACATACCCTTTCAGGTTGATCATTTGGATACGATCCAGATTGATTTGGTTCAACAAAGGAGACAATTTAAACTTTTCCATATTAACCTAGATACAACAATGCTATCAGGTTAATTAAAGTTGAATTCCCAGATAGCCTATACAGGTATGATTAATCAATAACATTGATTAATCAATTAAAATAGCTTTTTCAAGTTCGTTAAACGCCAACTCCAACAATACTGATCCAGTATTGATGATTCTTTGACGTCTGTAAACCGAATAAAATCGTTTTTGCAGCATCCAACGACTCAAAATCCAAAGTAAGTTTAAAGAACTAATAATCATCAAAATGAGCAAGCTATCAGAGGGGGTGCCATCCATTCCCACGCTAATAAGTGAACCCTCACCCACATAAAGATTGATCGCTGACCTCAGCAGCAATGCAAATCCAAACTCTGCCGAAGGGTTGAGAATGTTAGATCACAATGCCATAAGCAAAAAAACTGCAGAAATCGCAACTGACGCACTCCTAAATAGGCCGGCAGGTACAGGCCTTGTAAAGGTTCTCTCCAGTTTAGCCCTGAACTATGCCCACCAGCAGAGATGGACATTGGTCCAATACCGCTGTGCTCAGCAGAAGCACGAGCAAGAAACTGTTGAGATGAAGGGACAGGTGGAGAGAACCAGGAAGCTAATGACAAAAGCTGACAAAGACAAGATGCTGCTAGCCGAGGAGCTGCATTTGAGAACAGTTCAACTTAAAGATCTGGCAAACACTTATGACGAAGAACGAGCACAAACTCTCGAACAAATCTGTTTTCTACATGAACAACTCGATTTAGCCAACAAGCGAACGTCCAACAGACATGTGACAAGGTTCATCCGTCTACAACAGCAACATGTGCAAAATGACTACACTAAACTTGCCACAGCTTTGAAAATAGAATTCAGTGGTTCTTTGACTCGCAAACACGACAGCTCGCTGGCTAACACTGTCAAACAAGCTCGGAATGAACACCCACAAGCCTACTATCATAGCCTTCGTACAGCTTACTTTGGCATGCTCACTGAAACAGGAATGGAAGAGCTATTACCATTCAAACAAACGTTTATGTCAAACATGTATCCCAACTTCATTAACTACTTGGGCCCCCTTACCAATCTCGGCACTCCGAGAGCTTGCGAGCACAGCTTTTGATGCATCCAAAGCAGGCGGGCTAAGAGCCCGGACACCTCGGTTTTCAAGATTGTGGGGGTGCAATCACTCCAGTTGGAGGGTGCACCCCCGATGCATCAAAAACCGACTTGAACAGGCCATACCTCAAAGCTGTGTTAGAGGACTGTTAGACCTGTGATGCACTGATAGATTCGGGTTTGACTATTTCCCTCATATCTCAAACTTTGCTGGATGAACTCAAAAGGGCAGTGAAACCAGCGAAACGTTGGTTAAAAACAGAACGATGCGACACTAAACTTCAAGGTTTCACTCAGGCTACCTTGCCTCTTACTAAGCGTATCCTACTAAAATGGAACTTTGAAAGCGTGTCCCTTGTCCACCCCTATGTACGTGACTAGCATTGACACCGAGCAGATGCTGATTGGGATGGATTTAATAGACCATTTGGTACCACTGATGGATTGGAAATCGAACCAAATCTGGTCACAAATCGCAATAACTCAGCTGACATCACCACCTTCATCGAAGGCTACATGCAAATCAAATCAAATTTTATTGGCCACATGCGCCGAATACAACAGGTGCAGACATTACAGTGAAATGCTTACTTACAGCCCTTAACCAACAGTGCATTTATTTTTAATTAAAAAATTAGATTAAAACAAAAAAGCGTTGAGAAAAAAAGAGCAGAAGTAAAATAAAATAACAGTAGGGAGGCTATATATACAGGGGGGTATCGGTGCAGAGTCAATGTGCGGGGGCACCGGCTAGTTGAGGTAGTTGAAGTAACATGTACATGTGGGTAGAGTTAAAGTGACTGTGCATAAATAATTAACAGAGTAGCAGCAGCGTAAAAAGATGGGGTGGGGGGGGGGGGGGGGCAGTGCAAATAGTCCGGGTAGCCATGATTAGCTGTTTAAGAGTCTTACGGCTTGGGAGTAGAAGCTGTTGAGAAGTCTTTTGGACCTAGACTTGGCACTCCTGTACCGCTTGCCGTGCGGTAGCAGAGAGAACAGTCTATGACTAGGGTGGCTGGAGTCTTTTTGAGGGCCTTCCTCTGACACCGCCTGGTATAGAGGTCCTGGATGTCAGGAAGCTTGGCCCCAGTGATGTACTGGGCCGTACGCACTACCCTCTGTAGTGCCTTACGGTCAGAGGCCAAGCAGTTGCCATACCAGGCGGTGATGCAACCAGTCAGGATGCTCTCGATGGTGCAGCTGTAGAACTTGTTGAGGATCTGAGGAACCATGCCAAATGTTTTCAGTCTCCTGAGGGGGAATAGGCTTTGTCGTGCCCTCTTCATGACTGTCTTGGTGTGTTTGGACCATGATAGTTCGTTGGTGATGTGGACACCAAGGAACTTGAAGCTCTCAACCTGTTCCACTACAGCCCCGTCGATGAGAATGGGGGCGTGCTCAGTCCTCTTTTTTTTTTCCTGTAGTCCACAATCATCTTTGTCTTGATCACGTTGAGGGAGAGGTTGTTATCCTGGCACCACACGGCCAGGTCTCTTGACCTCCTCCCTATAGGCTGTCTCATCGTTGTCGGTGATCAGGCCTACCACTGTTGTGTCGTCGGCAAACTTAATGATGGTGTTGGAGTCGTGCCTGGCCATGCAGTCATCATGGGTGAACAGGGAGTAGAGTAGGGGACTGAGCACACACCCCTGAGGGGCCCCCGTGTTGAGAATCAGCGTGGCAGATGTGTTGTTACCTACCCTTACCACCTGGGGGCGCCCGTCAGGAAGTCCAGGATCCAGTTGCAGAGGAAGGTGTTTAGTCCCAGGATTCTTAGCTTAGTGATGAGCTTTGAGGGCACTATAGTGTTGAACGCTGAGCTGTAGTCAATGAATAGCATTCTCACGTAGGTGTTCCTCTTGTCCAGGTGGGAAAGGGCAGTGTGGAGTGAAATAGAGATTGCATCATCTGTGGATTTGTTGGGGCAGTATGCAAATTGGAGTGGGTCTAGGGTTTCTGGGATAATGGTGTTGATGTGAGCCATGACCAGCATTTCAAAGCACTTCATGGCTACAGACGTCAGTGCTACGGGTCGGTAGTCATTTAGGCCGGTTATCTTAGTGTCCTTGGGCACAGGGACTATGGTGGTCTGCTTGAAACATGTTGGTATTACAGACACAGACAGGGAGAGGTTGAAAATGTCAGTGAAGACACTTGCCAGTTGGTCAGCACATGCTCAGAGTACACGTCCTGGTAATCCGTCTGGCCCTGCGGCCTTGTGAATGTTGACCTGCTTAATAGCGCACATATCCCTAAAGCGGTGAGTGTCGTCTGGGGAGTCGTTGGTGATTCACCCAAGCTACATAGGAAAACCTCATGTTCGGTTAGTTTCCGAGTTGAACTAGTCACCCTGTCATCTGCCACAAATGGCAGAGTCATTACCAAGTTCACTGGGGGTATGTCAGTCGACGACGCCGAACCGTCGTCATTGCATAATCTATTGCATCTAATAATAATGGCGCCGGAGAAGAAGGCTGCCGTTTTACAGCCCTCTAACCAATTTTACTATTATGTGTATTTTTTCCGCGTTATTTGTAATTTATTTTGTACATAATGTTTCTGCCATCGTCTCTTATAACCAAAAAGAGCTTCTGGATATCAGGACAGCGATTACTCACCTCGTATTGGACAAAGATTTTTTCTTCAACGAGGCGGAGGACATCCTACAGACACCCGGCAAGGCCCAAATCCTCGTCATTCGCATGAGGAAGAGACGGAGATATCGTGGACGTAGGTCGGGGTGCCTTGTAACGATCTGATGGCGAGCGAGTAAACTGCTGCTCCCATCAATCCTATTAGCCAATCTTCAATCATTTGAGAATAAATTGGATGATTTAAGATTACGGTTATCCTACCAACAGGACATTAAAAACTGTAATATCTTATGTTGTTTCACCGAGTCGTGGCTAAACGACGACATGGAAAACATACAACTAGCGGGCTATACGCTTCATCGGCAGGATAGAACGTCTGACTCCGGTAAGACAAGGGGTGGCGGTCTGTGTATATTTGTAAACAACAGCTGGTGCACAAAATCAAATACTAAGGAAGTCTTGAGGTTTTGCTCGCCTGAGGTAGAGTATCTTATGATAAGCTGTAGACCACACTATTTACCAAGAGAGTTTTCATCTATATTTTTCATAGCTGTCTATTTACCACCACAAACCAATGCTGGCATTAAGATTGCACTGAATGAGCTGAATAAGGCCATAAGTCAACAGGAAAACGCTCATCCAGAGGCAGCGCTCCTAGTGGCCGGGGACTTTAATGCAGGGAAACTTAAATCAGTTCTACCTAATTTCTACCAGCATGTGAAATGTGCAACCAGAGGAAAAAAAAAAAACTCTAGACCACCTTTACTCCACACACAGAGACGCATACAAAGCTCTCCCTCGCCCTCCATTTGGCAAATCTGACCATAACTCTATCCTCCTGATTCCTGCTTATAAGCTAAAACTAAAGCAGGAAGCACCAGTGACTCGGTTAATAAAAAAGTGGTCAGATGACGCAGATGCTAAGCTACAGGACTGTTTTGCTCGCACAGACTGGAACATGTTCCGGATTCTTCAGATAGCATTGAGGAGTACACCACATCAGTCACTGGCTTCATCAATAAGTGCATCGATGATGTCGTCCCCACAGTGACCGTATGTACATACCCCAACCAGAAGCCATGGATTACAGGCAACATCCGCACTGAGCTAAAGGGTAGAGCTGCCGCTTTCAAGGAGCGGGACTCTAACCCGGACGCTTATAAGAAATCCCGCTATGCCCTCCGACGAACCATCAAACAGGCAAAGAGTCAATACAGGACTAAGATTGAATCGTACTACACTGGCTCTGACGCTCGTCGGATGTGGCAGGGCTTGAAAACTATTACATACTACAAAGGGAATCACAGCCGTGAGCTGCCCAGTGACACAAGACTTCCAGACGAGCTAAACCACTTCTATGCTCGCTTCGAGGCAAGCAACACTGAAGGATACATGAGAGCACCAGCTCTTCCGGATGACTATGTAATCACGCTCTCCGTAGCCGATGTGAGTAAGACTTTTAAGCAGGTCAACATTCACAAGGCCGCAGGGCCAGACGGATTACCAGGACGTGCACTCCGAGCATGTGCTGACCAACTGGCAAGTGTCTTCACTGACATTTTCAACATGTCCCTGACTGAGTCTGTAATACCAACATGTTTCAAACAGACCACCATAGTCCCCGTGCCCAAGGACTCTAAGATAACCTGCCTAAATGACTACCGACCCGTAGCACTGACGTCTGTAGCCATGAAGTGCTTTGAAATGCTGGTCATGGCTCACATCAACACCATTATCCCAGAAACCCTAGACCCACTCCAATTTGCATACCGCCCCAACAGATCCACAGATGATGCAATCTCTACGGGGCTGTAGTGGAACAGGTTGAGAGCTTCAAGTTCCTTGGTGTCCACATCACCAACGAACTATCATGGTCCAAACACACCAAGACAGTCGTGAAGAGGGCACGACAAAGCCTATTCCCCCTCAGGAGACTGAACAGATTTGGCATGGGTCCTCAGATCCTCAAAAAGTTATACAGCTGCACCATCGAGAGCATCCTGACTGGTTGCATCACCGCCTGGTATGGCATCTGCTCGGCCTCCGACCGCAAGGCACTACAGACGGTAGTGCGTACGACCCAGTACATCACTGGGGCCAAGCTTCCTGCCATCCAGGACCTCTATACCAGGCGGTGTCAGAGGAAGGCCCTCAAAATTGTCAAAGACTCCAGCCACCCTAGTCATAGACTGTTCTCTCTGCTACCGCACGGCAAGCGGTATCAGAGTGCCAAGTCTAGGTCCAAAAGGCAAGCCGGTGCCCCCGCACATTGACTCTGCACTGGTACCCCCCTGTATATAGCCTCCCTACTGTTATTTTATTTTACTGCTGCTATTTAGTTATTTGCTTTTTTTTTCTTTCTTTTTACGTAACACTTTTTTTTTTTTTTTTTTTTACTTTGCATTGTTGGTTAAGGGCTTGTAAGTAAGCATTTCACTGTAATGTCTACACCTGTTGTTTTCGGCGCATGTGGCAAATAAAATTTGATTTGATTTGATCCGCATTTGAAACATGGAAGTATTTCACTACTTACTGGTTGTCACGAACCTCCTGCATACAGACATTTTGGTGAGATTGGGTGTTAAACTCGATACCATACACCAAGTTCTTTGGTCTTTGGCGCATTCAGCTCAACATGGCTTGTCTTTCGACCCTGTGCGAATGGCATCCGGGCAGACTATTCCTGAAGCTTGCAACGTGATAACTGAGTCCGCCGTGGTGATACCGGCAAGAACCACAGAGGTTTCTATAAGACTGAACCTGGCACCCGAATACCGGATGGAAGGCACCACTGGGTTCTTCCAATCCTCGCTGCAATTATTCGAATTGGGGCTAACTATCAATGGTAAAACCGCTGTTGGAGCTAAACGCCAGATCCACTTACCTCTTGGTGCAGAATCTGACTCAAGCGGATATCTCCATTCCTCGGCACACTCAGCTAGGAACATTGATTGGTTACTCATTCCATGATTTTGAATTTGTTGTTCCCATGATTGGGCCTCTTCCTTCCTCCCTAGACCTATGTGGTGAGGAAGGGACACTTTTTACTTGTCCATCAAAGGCAATCGCTATAACTCCCGTATTGCCACTGGACGACACATCAACGTTCAGGCTGGATGTCGATTCTGACAACGACCTGATGATACACTCCATCGTCACGGAGGAGGATAATGCATCTTCTTCTGCACGTGAAGAACACACAGATGATGTAACAGCTAATGATTCCCACACCATTGACAAGCCGTCACCACCTGATGAAGACCTGTATAATGCTGCTGAACCATATCCTGGTTTCATTGCACAGGTACTACAGCTAATGATGGAGGCAGACACACTTGTCAATGACAATGAAAGACATCAGTTGTTCTTATTATTTAACAAACCAAGAGAGATCTGGTCGACAGACTCGCTGGATTGCGGCATTACGGGTATTCATGTGGTGTGTATTCCTACGCAACCCGGAGCAGCTCCTACGTTTGTGAGACAATACAAAATTCCGCTTGCAGCGTACTCGGCGGTACAAGAGATTGTAGACTCCCTATTAGCTAAACAGATAATCAGGGAATGTAACAGTACGTACAGTGCTCCCATGTGGCCTGTTTTGAAACCAACGGGTAAATGGCGTCTTACCATTGACTATAGGCAACTCAACAAGTTGGTTCCGTTGTCTCGTTGGCCTATGACACAGCTCGACCAAGAGTTGCCAAAGGTGACAAACGGCCAAATACTTCTTCACTGTCGACATGGCGAATGGTTTCTGGACAATGACAGTCGAACCTCGCGACCAACTCAAGTTGGCTTTCTCTTTCTCAAACAAGCTCTTCACGTTCAATCGTTACCCGTTTGGGTATTTGAACTCCCCCGCAGAGTTCAACATCTTCCTGCACAAGGCAATGACAGATGCAGCCACCAGGGGATCGATAATATATGTGGATGATGTTCTCCTGAGAAGTGAGACTTGGTCACATCACCTCAACGAGATGCACAACGTTCTTAAACAACTAGGAACGGCAGGGGCTAAGCTGGCTATCATGAAAGGACAATGGTGCAGGACCAAGGTCAACTATGTTGGACTTCTGGTGGGTGCTGAGGGCATCCTGCCACAATCTAGCAGAATCCAATCAGTCTGCAACATCAAAACGCCTGCAAACCTTCATGAGGTACGCAGCTTCTTGGGAGTATGTAATTATTCCCGTCAATTCAATTATGCCGACTTGTCAAAACCTTTGACCCGTCTTCTTCAGAAAGACACCCCGTTCGTTTGGGACCCCACTCACAACGAATCTGTGACTTCCTTGAAAAACCTGCTTTGTGCGGCACCGTGCCTGGTCTACCCCAACAAAGACGTTATTTTTGGAAGTAGGCTTCTCAGAGCACTGACTAAGTGCTGGGTTGTACCAAAAATACGACCAAGACAGACGTGTGGTTGCTTACATGAGCAAAACACTCAACCCTGCTGAACACAAGTACTCAGACTGCAAAAAAATTTTGCTGTCGACAGTCTGGGCGGTCAAGCATTTCATCTCTTATGTCGGTGGACAAAAGGTGATCATAGAAACATGTCACCAGCCGGTGACTTTTTTGAAAAGCCAATGAATCCGTGAGTGTACTGTACACAACAGCAGGATAGCGGGTTGGCTCATGACGCTGCAAAGCCATGATGTGGTTGTCAACTACGCAAATGCAAAAAACCTGCCTTTGGGTGGGGCTTTGGTGTGTCAACGTTGCGGTGAAGACGAAACCGACTTCGCACCAGCCCCATGTGACGTAGCTCCGCCGTTGCCATCACTACTTCGAAGACAACGTATGTCTTGGCATGCCGATGGCATTTGTAGATGGCTGTTCTTACCGTCAGCTAGACCACTTGCAAGCTGGTGTGGGATTGGTATGGCACAACGACATTCCGTGCAAACCGCTTCAATTTAAGCTAGGCAACAAGACCAGCCAGTTCGCAGAAGTAGATGGTGTACTTGTCACACTGCAAACTGCGGTAAAACACGACTTGTCAGAACTGGCAATCTGCACCGACTCTATGCCAGACTCACCTTCTTATGCCACTTGCCGTTTTGGAAACAAAAGCACATGACTACTTCAAGTGGCAAAGAAGTGAAAAACAAAGAGCTCATTCTAGCTTGCGATGACCTCATAACTAAACACGACATACAGGTGTATTGGAAAAAAGTCAAGGGACACTCCAAATCACCTGGTCGTGAAAAACTTGGCAACGTGCAATTCACGGCACCCCTTGGGTGTTCGATGCTCGGGATGCAATGATCACCAAGGCGCCCATGGTGTCTGCAGTAACGCGTAGCCATGTAGCACCGCGGGAATCATCTTCACACGAACATAATGTGTTGCTAACTCATTCATTCTTGAATGGTGACCTGGTAGCAATGCAACACCAAGATGAATCCCTCGCCACTTTCATGGCTTTCTTGTTTGATCCTATCAATCACCCAGTGTCCAAGTTGGCTTTGGCAGGCTCACATGACTTGCGTTCACTGTACGCAACTAAACAGCACCTCACACCTGTAGATGACCAACAAAGGTGGGTGGTTCCTAAAACACAGAGGGGGATAATGATAGCTCATGCCCACGACGAGCCATGTGGGGGCCATAGGGGGTTCAAGGCTACATGTGAAACATTGCGACAGGTAGCCCACTGGCCTCACATGGAACAAGACGTGGCAAAATATGTGAGGGGGTGTCTAGTTTGCTGCCAGTTTCAACCCTCCAAGCCACTTCACCATTGGAGCTCGTTCCAGATCTACTGGGTCGGCCCAGTTGCCAGGTCGGCAAGAGGCAACAAGTATCTCCTCACAGTGACTTGCACATTCACAAAGTGGGTGGAGTGCCTGCCCGCACCCAATGACACAGCGGAAACCACGGCCGTTCTTTTGCTCAACCACGTTTTCAGTCGTTTGGCCTGCCAGGACAAACCGTGGACAGCGACAGAGGAACCAATTTTTCGGCTGCTGTAATGACCGAACTGCTCCTGGGAGTCAAAGCTAAACTCCACATCGCGTACCACCCTAGGAGCTCCAGCAGGGTAGAAAGGAGCAACCAAACAATCGTCACAGTCTTGAGGAAATATGTGGCAGCAAACCACAAAGATTGGGACCTCAAACTACCACTGGTATTGATGGCGATCAGAGTCACACGCAACAGGTCTACGGGAATAACACCATTTGAGATGATGATGGGCAAACAAATGACGCTTCCACTGCATCTCCTGTACCAACCGGGAGATGTCGCCGCGGCCACCGCGTACACGGCCCATCAATACGTGACAGACTTGCGAACCCACCTCCAGACTACCTTTGCGTACGCTCAAGGAAAGTTGGAAAGATGTGTGGAAGGTGACAAGACCCATTACGTCAAAAAGGCCTCACACCAGGAGTTTGAGGTCGGCGATATGGTGTGGTACTACGTATACACCAAACCCGTGGGTTCCTGCCCCACTGGACAGGACCACATGAGATTGTGTTACAACTGACACCTGTTGCTTATCAAATCAGAATCTGCAAAGGTCAACAGAACATCACGTTCAAGTGGGTCCACAGGAACCAAATCAAGTTGTACACTCCCCCCATGGGAATAGAAAGGGTGCAAGCCAGCCCCAAATAGATAGAAACCTAGCCAATCAGAGGTACTAACAAAATTCTCAAGTATCCTCAGGCAGTTAAGCACGCTCAGCTAGACACTGCCCACATGTTGGCACCAACTCTAAAAGTCAGAACTAGCAGAGCCCAGGCGAGAAAAACGATTCCTCAGGGTGCTACTCTCAATAGGTGCAGCCATAGGGTCACTATTTGCTCTAGGTACCACTGCCGTCAATGCAGTCAGTCTAGGCACGGTCAAAATAAATGTTAGGGAGATTACTGAAGCGATGCCACTTATCCAGCAACAGATGCAATCACAGGCACTCAGGTTGCAGCATGTGGGAAGGTCTCTCCAGGACACTATTCTGGTGGTAAACACACACGCTACTCTCCTGAACAAAACCCTCCTGTCAGTAGGCAAGCTAGTAGAGGTCATGAACCATGACTCTGCCCATGTCCAATTGGTTTGATTGTTGTTGGAGGATTTTCTCCGTGAAGTTAGCTCTTCTATGGACCACTTGGCCATGAATAGAATCCCCTCATATCTAGTGCCCCTCTCAATGGTGCACAACATATTGACCTCAGCTACCACAACCATGATAAAGCCAGCAATTCCAATACACGTTGATGTCAATCGAAATTAAGTGGGATTTTTACTGATGCTGCCGGTTGTTGAACTGGAGAATATCTATAGGTTGAAAACAGTTCTAAGCGTAGGATTTTGGCGCGGCAACACCCATGTGAAAATCATCACACCTCCAGTCGTAGCTTATCAGGAACACAATCCATATTTCTATCTCACCCCTAACCTGTTAATGTGTACTCTAACCAAAGACGTCGACTACTTGTGTCCTAGCAAACCCATTGTCAGGGATAACACTGAGCGCCTTTGTGGCCTTAAGCCTATCACCAGCGAAGAATGCTGTAGAGCCAAACTAACAGCAAGAGGTGGAGTCACCACCACGCAAGTGGAAGTGGTAGGGAATCAATGGCTGACTAACACCCCATTCACGTCCGCCACTATGATTTACGAACGCCATGACTCAACCACCCAACTGAACCTTCCCAATCAGACATTTTTTGTTAAGGTACGAGAGGGGGCGTTTATCCACATAGACGACCTAGCCCTATACCAACTTCCTGACGACAGGATAGACACAGATATTTAAATGCCTGATGCTTTTGCTAAACGTTGCCTTGAGTTACCACCAGCTATTCAAAACCAAATTCAGTATGAGGGACTGATGACTGTTGATCTTTGACTTTTAGTTGACCCGATTGGCTATAAGCCAAAAGATTGGTCTGACACCCGCTCTTGGACGGTGCCGGACTGTATCCTGACTGTTATCATGATCCATGGTCTTATTGCCCTTGGCGTGTGCACCTACTATGTACACAGGCGCACACGCGCAACAAAATACCTAATGAGGTCTTATGCTAGGATCACCTGTGGGACGGAAGCAATCCCGACTTTCGGAAAACTGGCAATAGATTCCAAAACCCCATCAGGTGACCCATCCACAGCATCCCCAGCTTCTTCCCCAGAGTTTGCTAGGTCAGCCCTGTAGTGCCACCAATGGAATCTTTGTCATTCAGGGTGCCATTTTAGAGAGTGCCTTACCTACTCACCTTCAAGTAGGATCGCCCTAGATCAAATCAAATCAAATTTTATTGGTCACATGCGCCGAATACAACAGGTGCAGACATCACAGTGAAATGCTTACTTACAGCCCTTAACCAACAGTGCATTTATTTAAAAAAAAAAAAGTAAGAATAAAACAACAACAAAAAAAGTGTTGAGAAAAAAAAGAGCAGAAGTAAAATAAAGTGACAGTAGGGAGGCTATATATAAAGGGGGGTACCGTTGCAGAGTCAATGTGCGGGGGCACCGGCTAGTTGAGGTAGTTGAGGTAAGACATATGTCATGATAGAGTCATTTAGCCAAGACCATGGACGTACATAGAATAAGAGTCCAAGTAGATGATTAAGGTGGGGGAACTATATTTTGTATATATTTTGTTGTGTTTTTATTCTTTAAATTTTTATTTCCATTGACACTAAGGAAGTGATATTGCCACAAACAAGTTCCCCATACGATCACCAGTTAGTGCCACAACACCGCCCATTTGGGGAAGAAATGTTATGATGTATTGCCTGAGTGTTGTGCGTTGATAACGTCTGTGTAAGTTACTGCCTAGACGGGCCCGCAACGATGATCCACAACCAGGACATCACGTGGTCATTTTTTTTTATGGTGGGTAGCAAACTTGCAGAATACTTCCAAGGTTGAACCACCAGAGGGGGACTGTCATGACTCTCCCTGGGTGAGGATCAAAGGCCTCACATCAGCTTGACAAATGACCGACAACAACCAGACCCTCTTACCCACAGGGGGGCTGTGCCGATCTTGACACCTTAATAATGTCATAAATTAGAGAGGAGGAGAATCTGTCTCTGCCATTCTAGTATGGTGAAAGCAATGCCTTTGTTTCAGAGACTTTTTGCCGCCCAAAAACTTCAACATCCAACAATGAATGTTGGGACAATATATTTAAACATCCAAACGTTGGGAATGATGAGAAATGGAATATGGAAAATTAATGTATATTTTGTGATGTCATTAAAAATGGTATATAGGCTTTATAATGAAAACATTGACTTGAAAAGCTTTTACACTGTGTATATCAGGTTTACATCCTTTACCTTGGGTAGAAAATATCAAGGAGGAAGACAATGTTTTCATGATGATAGGAATGTGATTTTAGCTTTCTAACAAAATCATAGTGATGAGAATACTTTTGCCTCGTAACTAGCCACACACGCGGGAGCTCAGAGAGCGTGTCAGTATGACGGAAACGCCCCTCTTTACAAGTGTGCATAAAAGATTGAGATAAGAAATATCAGATCAGACTAGACGGACCTCAAGCTGCAGCTTTTGTCCATATTGGTCCTGACCCTGAAAATCAACACGAGGTGAAGATGACAAAGTTGCCTCCACTAACAATCAATGTTAAGGCTGAGTAGCTGTTCTAAGTACTGTATCTAAGAAGGTGAATTTAAGTGGGACCATCCTGTTACTCTCTTCAAGTCATCGTCTACTACACTGCTCTCATCACCCCACAGGGGATCATCGACACGGCTGATTAGCCGTCCTCAGAAGACCACTTCCAGAACGAGTGAAAGTAAACAGACAACTAAGAAGAAGGACATTGTGACCTCGTGTGGACAACCTGAGCATTACATCTAAAAGGCCATCCGAAAGAGAAGGCCCAATCGATTCCTTCCCACGAAGGCCTGGGTCCAACAGAGATACACGACGAACACCTCCAATACGTAAATACATGCATTGCTTTTCTTCCCAAACGGGCGGCAGTTCGGGGCAAAGTATTAGGATTACTGTGAGTGTAGGTCCATATTTATCCAAGTGTTTTCTCTCTCTTAACTCGCCATATTTTGTAACAAGTGTCATATTGTGTTAGTCCGCTAGGGACCCGTTTTCATTGTGTTAAGTTTCTAATCCCTACCTATACAGTGTATGTGTTTGTATCTTGTGTTATCATTTTTAATTAGTTAGTAAATAAATAATTACATCAATTTGTGTGGTACGGAATGATCAGTAAGGCCCGGGTTCGTGCAGACTTAAAGAGTCTACGACTTTCAGAATGAGACTGATATAAGGTAAATTATTAATAAATGACTGTTAAATGATAAGAGATATCTAGATATATTCAGAGTTAATTCGGGAAACGGTAACTCGTTAAACTACTTTTCCCGTGGTGCCCCAAATTCCTAATGAGTTAATTTTTACATGAATAATTTAATGTAGTAACAATTAAACACAGTAGGTAATTATTCGATAAATAATAGTCATCACAATAATGAAAGTCACGTCACGACACCATGGTGTGTGTGTGTGTTTGTGTGTGTGTGTGTGTGCCAACATGCACATACAGTGGCTTGCGAAAGTATTCACCCCCCTTGGCATTTTTCTTATTTTGTTACCTTACAACCCGGAATTAAAATTGATTTTTTTAGAAGTTTGTATCATTTGATTTACACAACATGCCTACCACTTTGAAGATGCAACATATTTTTTATTGTGAAGCAAACAAGAAATAAGACAAAGAAAAACTGAACTTGAGCGTGCATAACTATTCACCCCCACAAAGTCAATACTTTAAAGAGCCACCTTTTGCAGCAATTACAGCTGCAAGTCTCTTGGGGTATGTCTTTATAAGCTTGGCACATCTAGCCACTGGGATTTTTGCCCATTCTTCAAGGCAAAACTGCTCCAGCTCCTTCAAGTTGGATGGGATCCGCTGATGTACAGCAATCTTTAAGTCATACCACAGATTCTCAATCCACAAATGCCATTCCAAGACATTTAAATGTTTCCCCTTAAAGCACTCAAGTATTGCTTTAGCAGTATGCTTAGGGTTATTGTCCTGCTGGAAGGTGAATCTCTGTCCTAGTCTCACATCTCTGGAAGACTGAACAGGTTTACCTCAAGAATTTCCCTGTATTTAGCGCCATCCATCATTCCTTCAATTCTGTCAGATTTCCCAGTCCCTGCTGATGTTTTCATTCACCATCAGCTGCCACCACCATGCTTCACTGTGGGGATAGTGTTCTCGGGTGATAAGAGGTGTTGGGTTTGTGCCAGACATAGTGTTTTTCTTGATGGCCAAAAAGCTCAATTTTAGTCTCATCTGACCAGAGTACCTTCTTCCATATGTTTGGGGAGTCTCCCACATGCCTTTTCGCGAACACCAAACGTGTTTGCTTATTTTTTTCTTTAAGCAATGGCTTTTTTCTGGCCACTCTTCCGTAAAGCCCAGCTCTGTGGAGTGTACGGCTTAAAGTGGTCCTATGGACATATACTCCAATCTCTGCTGTGGAGCTTTGGAGCTCCTTCAGGGTTATCTTTGGTATCTTTGTTGCCTCTCTGATTAATGCCCTCCTTGCCTGGTCTGTGAGTTTTGGTGGGCTGCCCTCTCTTGACAGGTTTGTTGTGGTGCCATATTCTTTCCATTTTTTAATAATGGATTTAATGGTGCTCCGTGGGATGTTCAAAGTTTCAGATATTTTTTTTTTATAACCCAACCCTGATCTGTACTTCTCCACAACTTTGTCACTGACCTGTTTGGAGAGCTCCTTGGTCTTCATGGTGCCGCTTGCTTGGTGGTGCCCCTTGCTTAGTGGTGTTGCAGACTCTGGGGCCTTTCAGAACAGGTGTATATATACTGAGATCATGTGACAGATCATGTGACACTTAGATTGCACACAGGTGGACTTTATTTAACTAATTATGTTACTTCTGAAGTTAATTGGTTGCACCAGATCTTATTTAGGGGCTTCATTGCAAAGGGGGTGAATACATATGCACGCACCACTTTTCCGTTATTAATTTTTTTGATATTTTTTAAACATGCCATTTTTTTCATTTCACTACACCAATTTGGACTTTTGTGTATGTCCATTACATGAAATCCAAATAAAAATCCATTTAAATTAAAGGTTGTAATGCAACAAAATAGGAAAAACTTTTGCAAGGCACTGTATAAAGTGTATTTTGTCAATTTTGCTCTTCACACTATTGCTGTGTGTGTGTGTGTGTTTTTGTGCGAGTGTTTGGTGTGAGTGTAGGTGTGAGGTTTGTGTTTACTCGGCATGAGAGGGAGGCCACAGAATGGGGAAGAATGAGGACATGCTGCTGTTCAGTGAAGGTACACAGCACTGAGGCTTTAATTCCTGCAGTAATCCTGTCTACTGTAGCCTGTGGGACACATCTGAAGCCCTCCAGCCATAATCCACGCAATCCAAAGGCTCAATCCGATATCTATAAGGTGTCGAAAGCGTTCCACAGGGATGCTGGCCCATGTTGACTCCAATGCTTCCTACAGTTATGTCAAGTTGGCTGGATGTCCTTTGGGTGGTGGACCATTCTTGATACACACGGGAAACTGTTGAGCATGAAAAACCCAGCAGCGTTGCAGTTCTAGACACAGTCAAACCGGTGTGCCTGGCACTTACTACCATACCCCATTCAAAGGCACTTAAATATTTTGTCTTGCCCATTCACGCTCTGAATGGCACACACACACAATGTCTCAATTGTCTCAAGGCTTAAAAATATTTGTTTAACCTGTCTCCTCCCCTGATTGAGACATTGATCTGGATTCACCTGGTCAGTCAATGTCAGGAATGGGAAACTTTGATGGAGGTGGGGGCCACAAAACAATGGAACTCATCACGATGGGCCGTGGCTAGTGGGTCCTCGTACCTACACTACCGGTCAAAAGTTTTAGAACACCTACTCATTTATTTTTACTATTTTCTACATTGTAGAAATAATAGTGAATACATCAAAACTATCATGGAATTATGTAGTAACCAAAAAAGTGTTAAACAAATCAAAATATATTCAAATAGCCACCCTTTGCCTTGATGACAGCTTTGCACACTCTTGGTATTGTCTCAACCAGCTTCATGAGGTAGTCACCTGGAATGCATTTCAATTAACAGGTGTGCCTTCTTAAAAGTTAATTTGTGGAATTTATTTCCTTCTTAATGCGTTTGAGCCAATCAGTTGTGTTGTGACAAGGTAGGGGGGTATACAGAAGATAGCCCTATTTGGTAAAAGACCAAGTCCATATAATGGCAAGAACAGCTCAAATAGGCAAAGAGAAACGACAGTCCATCATTACTTTAAGACATAAAGGTCAGTCAATAGGGAAATGTTTATTCAAAAACCATCAAGCGCTATGATGAAACTGGCTCTCATGAGGACCACCACAGGAATGGAAGACCCAAAATTAACTCTGCTGCAGCGGATAAGTTCATTAGAGTTACCAGCCTCAGAAATTGCAGCCCAAATAAATGCTTCACAGAGTTCAAGTAACAGACACATCTCAACATCAACTGTTCAGAGGAGACTGTGTGAATCAGGCCTTCATGGTCGAATTGCTGCAAATAAACCACTACTAAAGGACACCAATAAGAAGAAGAGACCGGCTTGGGCCAATAAACACGAGCAATGGACATTTGCGATGTGTCTTTGTGAGACGTGGTGTGGGTGAACGGATGCTCTCCGCATGTGTATTTCCCACCGTAAAGCATGGAGGAGGAGGTGTTATGGTGTGGGGGTGCTTTGCTGGTGACACTGTCTGTGATGTATTTAGAATTCAAGGCACACTTAACCAGCATGGCTACCATTCTGCAGCGATATGCCATCCCATCTGGTTAGGTGTTCTAAAACGTTTGACCGGTAGTGTACATCCATACCCCAACCATGTGTCCTACAAATTTAGATAGCTGGCCACTAGACTAACTTACCAATCAATTTTTTGGGGGGCTGACGTTATGCTTGGTTCACAAGTTGTGAGTTGGAATTTGAAAGGATAAAAGCAGTCTTTGTTGGATGTAATGGGTCTGGCATTTGTTCCCTCCTGGACACAGTTATACCCATTATGAACATTTGTGAATATGCTTTATGCTTTTGATGTGTGTGGAGCCAACAGGCCTAGTAACAACCAGGCCCCCATACAGTTACTCCTCAGAGCCTGGGTAAATGTAACTGGGTACATGTCACATTCTAAAGTGTCTTGAAATTGCATGATAAAGCATAAGAAAGGCCCACAGTGCCATTATCTGAAAAACAAATAGCACATTGTCCGTAAGAGAACATATTAAATCCTAAGGCTACCGACCACAGAATCTCAGTCTCTATCCTACATTCTAGCGAGGCTACTGAAACAAAGACAATCTAATAACTGTCTTCGGAAAGTATTCAGACCCTTTTTCCACATTTTGTTATGTTACAGCCTTATTCTAAAATGGATTTTAAAAAACAAATCATCAGCAATCTACACAAAATACCCCATACTGACAAAGCAAAATACATTTTTTTTTTTATGTTGGCAAATGTATTAAAAAATAATAAACAGAAATACCTTATTTACATAAGTATTCGGACCCTTTGATTTGAGACTCGAAATTGAACTCAGGTGCATCCTGTTTCCATTTATCAACGTTGAGATGTTTCCACAACTTGATTGGAGTCCACCTGTGGTAAATTCAATTGATTGGACATGATTTGGAAAGGCACACACCGGTCTATATAAGGTCCCACAGTTGACAGCGCATGTCAGCGCAGAAACCAAGCCATGAGGTCGAAGGAATTGCTCGTAGAGCTCCGAGACAGGATTGTGTCGAGGCACAGATCTGGGGAAGGGTACCAAAAACAATCTGCAGCATTGAAGGTCCCCAAGAACACTGTGGCCTCCATCATTCTTAAATGGAAGAAGTTTGGAACCACCAAGGGTCTTCCTAGAGCTGGCCGTCTGGCTAAACTGAGTAATCGGGGGAGAAGGGTGTTGGTCAGGGAGGTAACCAAGAACCTGATGGTCACTCTGACAGAGCTCTAGAGTTCCTCTGTGGAGATGGGAGAAACTTCCAGAAGGACAACCATCTCTGCAGCACTCCACCAATCAGGCCTTCATGGTAGAATGGCCAGATGGAAGCCACTCCTCAATAAAAGGCACATGACAGCTCGCTTGGAGTTTGCCAGAAGGCACCTAAAGACTCTCAGACCATGAGAAACAAGATTATCTGGTCTGATGAAACCAAGATTGAAGTCTTTGACCTGAATGCCAAGCATCACGTCTGGAGGAAACCTGGCACCATCCCAACGATGAAGCATGGTGGTAGCATCATGCTGTGGGGATGTTTTTCAGCGGCAGGGACTGGGAAACTAGTCAGGATCGGGACAAAGATGAATGGAGTAAAGTACAAAGAGATCCATGATGAAAACCTGCTCCAGACTGGGGCGAAGGTTCACCTTCCAACAGGACAACGACCCTAACCACACAGCCAAGACAACGCAGGAGTGGCTTCGGGACAAGTCTCTGAATGTCCTTGAGTGGTTAAGCCAGAGCCCGGACTTGAACCCGATCGAACATCTCTGGAGAGACCTGACAGAGCTTGAGAGGAACTGCAGAGAAGAATGGGAGAAACTCCCCAAATATAGGTGTGCCAAGCTTGTAGCGTCTTACTCAAGAAGACTCAAGGCTGTAATCGATGCCAAAGGTGCTTCAACAAAGTACTGAGTAAAGGGTCTGAATACTTATGTAGATGTTATATTTCAGTTTTTTATTTGTAATACATTTGCAAAAATTTCTAAAAACCGATTTTTGCTTTGTCATTATGCGGTATTGTGTGTAGATTTATGAGTGAAAAAAATTAATGTAATCAATTTTAGAATAAGGCTGTAACGTAACAAAATGTGGAAAAAGTCAAGGGGTCTGAATACTTTCCGAAGGCACTGTAAACACATGTCAAGTAATGAGTTTTGTACAATGGTAATTACATTCCTACATACTTACATAGTTTTGGGGGAAAAACGCATCCTTATCAACCTAGGTGGGTGCTACACATAGTGGGTGAGGTGAGGTAATGATTTGAGCACCGTATAAGTGCTATACAAATCAAATCCATTGTTATCATTATCAATTAACTTGATTTGCTTGCTTTTGATATCCATCCTGAAAGGCTCAGGGTTGACTTGAAGACATAAAACAGCAGCGAGAGCAAATCTATGATATAAACAGTCCTTATTTGAACTCCCAGTATTTCAAGAATATCTGGTACAGAGGATTATTTAGCAATTCTCTGTTACAGCACTTCAGTGTGCAACTAAATATGTTTGCAGAAACCATCTCTGGACTCCAGGCTCTCACCTTTGTTCTCACCTATGCTATTGCCATGTAAACACCAATGCATCACATACTCAACTTCTATCCACTACATCATTGGGCACCAGAGAATACATTTACTCAAGGGACAATTGTCCATTCATCCAAATATTGTAGGAGCCTCAACTCATTTTGGGGGCCTAAATGCTCCCTCTAAATGTCCAATCCCAAATAAGGGACAGTTTGAAAAAGCCCTGTGATTTGAATATTTAATTCCATTTGGATCAGTTGAGGGTCTACTCTCAACAGTTTATAAGGTATAGAAAGGCACAGTAGCATGCCAGTCTGCATCTAGAACCCATAACGGTTCAATAGCCAATAGCCTAAATACAGTGGGGAAAAAAAGTATTTAGTCAGCCACCAATTGTGCAAGTTCTTCCACTTAAAAAGATGAGAGAGGCCTGTAATATTCATCATAGGTACACGTCAACTATGACAGACAAAATGAGAAAAAGAATTCCAGAAAATCACATTGTAGGATTTTTAATGAATTATTTGCAAATTATGGTGGAAAATAAGTATTTGGTCAATATCAAAAGTTTCTCAATACTTTGTTATATACCCTTTGTTGGCAATGACACAGGTCAAACGACTTCTGTAAGTCTTCACAAGGTTTTCACACACTGTTGCTGGTATTTTGGCCCATTCCTCCATGCAGATTTCCTCTAGAGCAGTGATGTTTTGGGGCTGTCGCTGGGCAACACGGACTTTCAACTCCCTCCAAAGATTTTCTATGGGGTTGAGATCTGGAGACTCCAGGACCTTGAAATGCTTCTTATGAAGCCACTCCTTCGTTGCCCGGGCGGTGTGTTTGGGATCATTGTCATGCTGAAAGACCCAGCCACGTTTCATCTTCAATGCCCTTGCTGATGGAAGGAGGTTTTCACTCAAAATCTCACGATACATGGCCCCATTCATTTTTCCTTTACACGGATCAGTCGTCCTGGTCCCTTTGCAGAAAAACAGCCCCAAAGTATGATGTTTTCACTCCCATGCTTCACAGTAGGTATGGTGTTCTTTGGATGCAACTCAGCATTCTTTGTCCTCCAAACACGACAAGTTGAGTTTTTACCAAAAAGTTCTATTTTGGTTTCATCTGACCATATGACTTTCTCCCAATCCTCTTCTGGATGCACTCTAGCAAACTTCAGACGGGCCTGGACATGTACTGGCTTAAGCAGGGGGACACGTCTACCACTGCAGGATTTGAGTCCCTGGCGGCGTAGTGTGTTACTGATGGTAGGCTTTTTTACTTTGGTCCCAGCTCTCTGCAGGTCATTCACTAGGTCCCCCCGTGTGGTTCTGGGATTTTTGCTCACCGTTCTTGTGATCATTTTGACCCCACGGGGTGAGATCTTGCGTGGAGCCCCAGATCGAGGGAGATTATCAGTGGTCTTGTATGTCTTCCATTTCCTAATAATTGCTCCCACAGTTGATTTCTTCAAACCAAGCTGCTTACCTATTGCAGATTCAGTCTTCCCAGCCTGGTGCAGGTCTACAATTTTGTTTCTGGTGTCCTTTGACAGCTCTTTGGTCTTGGCCATAGTGGAGTTTGGAGTGTGACTGTTTGAGGTTGTGGACAGGTGTATTTTATACTGATAACAAGTTCAAACAGGTGCCATTAATACAGGTAACGAGTGGAGGACAGAGGAGCCTCTTAAAGAAGAAGTTACTGGTCTGTGAGAGCCAGAAATCTTGCTTGTTTGTAGGTGACCAAATACTTATTTTCCACCATAATTTGCAAATAAATTCATTAAAAATCCTACAATGTGATTTCCTGGATTTTCTTTTCTCAATTTGTCTGTCATAGTTGACGTGTACCTATGATGAAAATTACAGGCCTCTCTCATCTTTTTAAGTGGGAGAACTTGCACAATTGGTGGCTGACTAAATACTTTTTTTCCCCACTGTATTTGGCATTTAAGTTTGAAAATGTATTACATTTTATGTGGGGCACACAACCAGTCACAATGTTTTAATATGATTAGGCTACTTCAAAAGTCACCTGTAGGCTACCTGCGCACGTTCATCCAAAATATTATTATAGCATCCAAACTGTGCAGATTGTGGTGTTGAAAACGCAAACCATGACGTTGAAGTACCCGAAGTCGATATGCTTTGTTTATTGGTTGTGGTGCATTGGCACAGAAACCTGTTGGTGGAAAAATGTGTTGCATATATTTTATATAATTATAAATATAGCATCAACATGTTGAAAATCTGTCTACCTAGCTGATCATTGTCTGCAGCTGGCAGTAGGTTTAATGAAACAGGCAGGGAGAGTTAGTTCAACCTTGTGGCCCGTAGCCCTGCGTGGCATCGACTGTGCCACAAAATCGTGCTGAAGTGGCAAAGTCGATATCCACGTTTATTACCACATGGTCACTACAGTTATTGTTATTTGAGGTCGTGAACATAATTTGTTGTTAATTCTATGAGGGGGTAGGGTGTGCAATGTTTTTTGATAGTACAAGGGGAGGGTCGTCTGAAAATATGTTTTACGTTGGTGAGGGGGGTGCATTTATTTTAATGACACCTCGAGTAGGACCAGACCACCCCCACCCCCTTCCAGTAAATTTTGAATTGTCCCTAAGTTAACACACATCAACACCTTGTTATGAACATGTTTATTTAGACTAATCTTTTCTAACCAAGTGCAGCCTCGCTTTTCTCTGCCCAGTATGTTGGGCTGTGTACAGTTGTGGTCAAAAGTTTTGAGAATGACACAAATATAAATTTTCACAAAGTCTGCTGCCTCAGTTTTTATGATGGCAATTTGCATATACTCCAGAATGTTATGAAGAGTGATCAGATGAATTGCAATTAATTGCAAAGTCCCTCTTTGCCATGAAAATGAACTTAATCCCCCAAAAACATTTCCACTGCATTTCAGCCCTGCCACAAAAGGACCAGCTGACATCATGTCAGTGATTCTCTCGTTAACACAGGCGAGATTGTTGACGAGGACAAGGCTGGAGATCAGTCTGTCATGCTGATTGAGTTAGAATAACAGACTGGAAGCTTTAAAAGGAGGGTGGTGCTTGAAATCATTGTTCTTCCTCTGTTAACCATGGTTACCTGCAAGGAAACACGTGCCGTCATCATCGCTTTGCACAAAAAGGGCTTCACAGGCAAGGATATTGCTGCTTGTAAGATTGTACCTAAATCAACCATTTATCAGATCATCAAGAACTTCAAGGAGAGAGGTTCAATTGTTGTGAAGAAGGCTTCAGGGCGCCCAAGAAAATCCAGCAAGTGCCAGGACTGTCTCCTAAAGTTGATTTAGCTGCGGGATCGGGGCACCACCAGTGCAGAGCTTGCTTGGGAATGGCAGCAGGCAGGTGTGAGTGCATCTACACGCACAGTGAGGCAAAGACTTTTGGAGGATGGCCTGGTGTCAAGAAGGGCAGCGAGGAAGCCACTTCTCTCCAGGAAAAACATCAGGGACAGACTGATATTCTGCGAAAGGTACAGGGATTGGACTGCTGTGGACTGGGGTAAAGTCATTTTCACTGATGAATCCCCTTTCCGATTGTTTGGGGCATCCGGAAAAAAGCTTGACCAGAGAAGAGAAGACAAGGTGAGCGCTACCATCAGTCCTGTGTCATGCCAACAGTAAAGAATCCTGAGACCATTCATGTGTGGGGTTGCTTCTCAGCCAAGGGAGTGGGCTCACTCACAATTTTGCCTAAGAACACAGCCATGAATAAAGAATGGTACCAACACATCCTCCGAGAGCAACTTCTCCTAACCATCCAAGAATAGTTTGGTGACGAACAATGCCTTTTCCAGCATGATGGAGCACCTTGCCATAAGGCAAAAGTGATAACTAAGTGGCTCGGGGAACAAAACATCGACATTTTGGGTCCATGGCCAGGAAATTCCCCAGACCTTAATCCCATTGAGAACTTGTGGTCAATCCTCAAGAGGCGGGTGGACAAACAAAAACCCACAAATTCTGACAAACTCCAAGCATTGATTATGCAAGAATTGGCTGCCATCAGTCAGGATGTGGCCCATAAGTTACTTGACAGCATGCCAGGGCAGATTGCAGAGGTCTTGAAAAAGAAGGGTCAACACTGCAAATATTGACTCTTTGCATAAACTTAATGTAATTGTCAATAAAAGCCTTTGACACTTATGGAATGCTTGTAATTATACTTCAGTATACCATAGTAACATCTGACAAAAATATCTAAAAACACTGAAGCAGCAAACTTTGTGAAGACATATACTTGTGTCATTCTCAAAACTTTTGACCACGACTGTAGGTACTGCTTTTGTGCAACGATAATATGTACAGTGTCTTGCAAAAGTATTCACCCCCCTTGGCATTTTTCCTATTTTGTTGCCTTACAACCTGGAATTCAAATGGATTTTTGGGGGGCTTGTATGGGTGGTCCTCTGTAGCTCAGCTGGTAGAGCACGGCGCTTGTAACGCCAAGGTAGTGGGTTCCACACACATAAACAATAGCAAGTCGCTTTGGATAAAAGTGTCTGCTAAATGGCATATTATTATATTATTATTTGATTTACACATGCCTACCACTTTGAAGATGCAAAATACTTATTTTTTGTGAAACAAACAAGAAATAAGACAAAAAAACAGAAAACTTGAGCGTGCATAACTATTCACCCCCTCAAAGTCAATACTTTGTAGAGCCACCTTTTGCAGCAATTGCAGCTGCAAGTGTCTTGGGGTATGTTTCTATAAGCTTGGCACATCTAGCCACTGGGATTTTTGCCCATTCTTCAAGGCAAAACTGCTCCAGCTCCTTCAAGTTGGATGGGTTCTGCTGGTGTACAGGAATATTTCAGTCATACCACAGATTCTCAATTGGATTGAGGTCTGGGCTTTGACTAGGCCATTCCAAGACATGTAAATGTTTCCCCTTAAACCACTCGAGTGTTGCTTTAGCAGTATGCTTAGGGTCATTGTCCTGCTGGAAGGTGAACCTTCGCACCAGTCTGAGGTCCTGAGCGCTCTGGAGCAGGTTTTCATCAAGGATCTCTCTGTACTTTGCTCCGTTCATCTTTCCCTCGATCCTGACTAGTCTCCCAGTCCCTGCTGACGAAAAACATCCCCACAGCATGATGCTGCCACCACCATGCTTCACTGTGGGGATGGTGTTCTCGGGGTGATGAGAGGTGTTGGGTTTGTGCCAGACATAGCCTTTTCCTTGATGGCCAAAAGCTCAATTTTAGTCTAATCTGACCAGAGTACCTTCTTCCAAATGTTTGGGGAGTCTCCCACATGCCTTTTGGCGAACACCAAACGTGTTTGCTTATTTTTTTCTTTAAGCAATGGCTTTTTTCTGCCCACTCTTCCGTAAAGCCCAGCTCCGTGGAGTGTATAACCCAACCCTGATCTGTACTTCTCCACAACTTTGTCCCTAACCTGTTTGGAGAGTTCCTTGGTCTTCATGGTGACCTGTGTCATTGCCAACAAAGGGTATATAACAAAGTATTGATAAACTTTTGTTATTGACCAAATACTTATTTTCCACCATAATTTGCAAATAAATTCATTAAAAATCCTACAATGTGATTTTCTGGATTTTTTTATCTCATTTTGTCTGTCATAGTTGACGTGTACCTATGATGAAAATTACAGGCCTCTCTAATATTTTTAAGTGGGAGAACTTGCACAATTGGTGGCTGACTAAATACTTTTTTTCCCCACTGTATGCACACACCACTTTTCCGTTATTAATTTTTTAGAATTCTTTGAAACAAGTTATTTTTTTCATTTCACTTCACAAATGTGGACTATTTTGTTTATGTCCATTACATAAAATCCAAATAAAAATCAATTTAAATTACAGGTTGTAATGCAGCTAAATAGGAAAAACGCCAAGGGGGATGAATACTTTTGCAAGGCACTGTAAAAGGAAGGCAATTTGAATGCTGCCTTCATCTTCTTAGTTGCACCTCAATTGGTCACAATTACTTCTGGATACAGAGACCACCAATGCTTCTCCCAAAATGAATTACACTGGCCTTCAAAATCAGGTTCGAGACTGTACACAGTACCCTCTCTGTTGCTTTTGCAAAACAAGCATATAGGCTACAGCAAATCGGACACAGATCACTTGCATGCAAAATTATAAGAATTGCCTCTAAAAGTAGATGATTGGTTGATCTTGAAATTCAATTGCCATCCATGAGGAGGGGGAGGAGGAGGGGGCATTCCCATATGAAAGGGGACCAGGATTTGGAGATTAATGGACCAATTGTGTGCATGTAACGGCAGAATCTGGGATGTGACATTCTGTGTGAATACATGCCTCTATAATTCCCCACCTACTGAGAGAGAGAGAGAGAGAGAGAGAGAGAGAATAATATAAATACAGAGTATAATTGCATTTGTGCTCTCTCTTGGAGACCCAGGGATAGGTCTGGGAGGCAGTGGGTGGTGGACTTACCCCAGACAGCGCAGGAGCTCTGAGCGCTAATGGCTCCTTGGTTCCTTGGAAGCCTATTAATTATGCCTAAATTCATTTCAAATGTGTTGTAATGTGCTCACAGCAGAACAATACGGCAGATACCTTATCATTGGCCCTTCTCCCTTCTGTGACTGGAAGCATTCATCAGCCGACAAGCCTATACCCCCGTTCACAGACTGCCCGACGTGCCAGTCACGTCCATAAGCGCAAATACACGTAACAGAACACAGACACACACAGGCAAACACACACGCAGCATGGTTTTAGCAGCTGCTTTTCTAAATCTACCCAGCTCTAAGGTATTCATTCATTGTTACTGTTACCCTTTCAGAGTTGGCAGGGCTAACCTGAATGGCGCATCAGGGACATCTGTCTCCCTGAGCAATCTGTGCTCAGGTTCATATCATAACATAAGGTAGAGTTAGAGTTATTACAGCCTTCAGTTCCATGCGGACGGAAGAGGAGGTTCACATCTGAATTGAATTCACAACTAGACGTCATGCTACTGTATATATTTAAGTCTCTGTAGCTTTGCTTACATGACAGGACATACTGTAGCTTTGTGTTGGGTCAGAAATGCCTGAATACAAGCGAAACTAGCCAAATTCAAAACCTGATGACCTTCAAACTGCCATAAACAGCCACAAGAGGGCTCACGTATATGGCCATAATTTAAATACAGTTATTTTTTCTTCTGAATAATAACCCTCCTTGCCCCCTCAATCCCACCCCCCTTAACCTAAAGTAAAACTGGAAAGAACTATTCACATCCGCATATAATGTTGCTGTTTTGTATTCGACCCACTCCTCTATCACAGGCTTGTTTGTGTGGCTGAGGTGTATGGGGGCCTTTTCCTGTCTTATAAGTCCACATGCAACCGCTGCGCTTGGTTGAGTAATATGTGTGGCGCTATTTACCAATGCTGCCCACCATCCAGGTGACAAGTCAGGCTTGGCAGAGCGCCAGGGAGATGGGGTGAAGTGGAATCGCAGGGAGGGGTCAGGCTGCTACGTGAGCCACTAAAGATTTCTCTCTGTTAAGCATTGCCCACCCAGGTAAGAGACAATACCCACTGGGCACACACTGGTTGAACCAACATTGTTTCCACGTAATTTCGATTAAATTACGTTGAACCAGCGTGGAATAGACGTTGAATTGACGTCTGTGCCCGGTGGGTAAAGTGCTCAAAATAATAGAAGTTGTCCCCAAGTGCAGGGTCTAGGGGCTTTACTAACCCTTCTCCTGTTGATCGACTGTGTTTGTGCTGTTGTTTAGTCTCTCGACCTCTCTATCTTTCTGAAGTGGGCCTTGCGGGCCAAAACATCAATGTTTAAGGACACAATATAGGATTTGATTCTTGAAGAATATCAACACCCATTAGCTTAGTATTCTTTCCCCATCATAACCCAACATACAGTGCATTCGGAAAGTATTCAGACCCCTTCCCTTTTTCCACATTTAGTTACATTACAGCCTTATTCTAAAATTTATTAAATTATTTTTTTCCCTCATCAGTCTACACACAATGCCCCATAATGGCAAAGAGAAAACAGAGATACCTTATTGACATAAGTATTCAGACCCTTTGCTATCAGACTGAAACCTGAGCTCAGGTGCATTCTGTTTCCATTGATCATCCTTGAGATGTTTCTACAACTTGATTGGAGTCCACCTGTGGTAATTTCAATTGATTGGACATGATTTGGAAAGGCATACACCTGTCTATATAAGGTCCCACAGTTGACAGTGCATGTCAGAGCAAAAACCAAGCCATGAGGTCGAAGGAATTGTCCGTAGAGCTCAGAGACAGGATTGTGTCGAGACACCGATCTGGGGAAGGGTAACCAAACATTTCTGCAGCATTGAATGTCCCCAAGAACACAGTAGCCTCCATCATTCATAAATGGAAGAAGTTTGAAACCACCAAGACTCTTCCTAGAGCTGGCCGCCCAGCAAAACTGAGCAATTGGGGGAGAAGGGCCTTGGTCAGGGTGGTCACTCTGACAGAGCTCCAGAGTTCCAGAAGGACAACCATCTCTGCAGCACTCCACCAATCAGGCGTTTATGGTGGAGTGGCCAGACGGAAGCCACTCCACAGTAAAAGGCACAAGACAGCTCGCTTGGAGTTTGCCAAAAGGCACCTAAAGGACTCTCAGACCATGAGAAACAAGATTTTCTGGTCTGATGAAACCAAGATTGAACTCTTTGGCCCGAATGCCTAAGCGTCACGTCTGGAGGAAACCTGGCACCATCCCTACGGTGAAGCATGGCGGTGGCAGCATCATGCTGTGGGTATGTTTTTCAGCGGCAGGGACTGGGAGACTAGTCAGGATCGAGGGAAAGATGAACGGAGCAAAGTACAGAGAGATCCTTGATGAAAACCTGCTCCAGAGCGCTCAGGACCTCAGACTGGTGCGACGGTTCACCTTCCAATAGGACAATGACCCTAAGCACACAGCCAAGACAATGCAGGAGTGGCTTCGGGACAAGTCTCTGAATGTCCTTGAGTGGCCCAGCCAGAGCCCTGACTTGCACCCGATCGAACATCTCTGGAGAGACCTGAAAATAGCTGTGCAGCGACGCTCCCCATCCAACCTGACAGAGCTTGAGAGGAACTGCAGAGAAGAATGGGAGAAACTCCCCAAATACAGGTGTGCCAAGCTTGTAGCGTCATACCCAAGAAGACTCAAAGCTGTAATCACTGCCAAAGGTGCTTCAACAAAGTACTGAGTAAAGGGTCTGAATACTTACGTAAATGTTATATTTCATTTTTACATTTTTAATACATTTGCAAACATTTCTAAAAAGCTGTTTTTGCTTTGTCATTATGGGGTATTGTTTGTAGATTGAATAAGGGAAAAAACTATTTAATCAATTTTAGAATAAGGCTGTAACGTAACAAGATGTGGAAAAAGTCAAGGGGTACTTTCCGAATGCACTGTATAAGGTTGTTTTACTCCATGTCTTTGTTTACAAAAACATTACAGCTTTAAATTGTTAAAACTAATTTCTCATTGACTGCCAGTCTTTCCATCCATATGTCCAGCTATGCATTTGAGAGTGGTTACAGTTCTCCAGCCCCATCCCCTTAACAATATAGCAAACCAAGTGATGAGGCTGCTGTTTGTTTTTGGAATTAATGATGGCAGCTTTAAATTAAAGGCATGAATACAAATTATGTGCGAGCAGTACACTTATTTTCTCTGACAATCCTGACAACACCGATCTTCGATCTCAGGGCAAACTCCATCCGTCATCCAACAACAAATGCAGTTCCTCTCAACTGCACATTAACAGATGATAGAGATCTGCATGGCTTTTACGGGAACAGCCACGTAGCTCTATAGACATTGTCATAAACAATGACAGTAAAGTAGTTTGTTGTTGCCTTTCTGTAGGGTTTAACCCTCTGTTTTGATGTGCTGCATCCAAAGCACAAATGGACCATCCTTCATTGTCAAATGACTTATAGAACCGAGTGCAGGCAGATAGTTGCTCTGGTATTTATCACCCTGACAAAAAAGAAATAAGCAATTGCCAGACCTCAACTGTTTTCAGTCATCTGCAAATATTGGAATAAATATGTCTAGAAGAAGAGGGCCCCTTAGGGCCTAGTCATATTTTACATGCCCTATTTGTGCTTACTGTGCCTTCCTTTTGGGGACATCTTTATTTCCTCTCTCTCCTGCAAGATACTTACACACCATCAATTTCCATCCCTACTTTATAGTGTGGGTGAAAGAACTAGGTTGTTCGGCACAGCTGCCCAGCTTCCTGCTTCTTCTTCCCTCAACCAGAAGGAAACGCATCAGGCGAGTCCCACTAACAAGGGGAATGACCATGGAATGCAGCGGGAGATGGCTCTACACTAAACGCCATTCATCCTCTGGAAATCGCATTTCTGCAAACAATGCAAGATTTGATTCAATATGAACATAGGCTGGCTATTAATGATGTCAAAGCATGTCTTACATTCCTGGGTGTATCGGGACCTTTGTCAGCAGTACATGTGTACATGGTTGTGTATGAGGAAGAGAAGGGGGGAGATTCCACGCCAGCGTAGCCTGAAAATGTTTTTCGTAGCTCAGATTGTTCTGGCAATTCTCACACAGAAACTCTCACATAGAAAATTTAGATGAAGGATGTTTGACATGATTTTTACATTTGTATCACGAACCATTTTGTTTGAAAATCATGATGAAAGTGGCCATTTTAGGCCTTTTTAGACCTATTCATGCCTCCTGTCAGACCCTATGATCTATATGTGAACCGTACATGATACAGACAACATCTTGGTATCATTATACTCCTTATAGTGTGCTCTAAAATATGGAGTATGTCTATATTCTGAAATACACATTTTCACATTAATTTATTTCACATAAAAAATATTTATATTAAAGATGCACTATGCAGAAATTTCTCCGCCATTTCCTGGTTGCTAGAATTCTAATAGTTCACCTAATTTCAGTTTATGTGACATAACAAGCAAGTATAGTGTAGAGAATCATTGTACCATCTAAACTGTATTTTCAGCTTTTGATGCTGGTGTACAAAGCCTAAAGTAAATGAAGCAAAATCAAGGCTTAAGAATGAGAAGCATAGAAATAGCGCACATAGAACATATCTACCACTACTTAGAGTTGCTTTCAATGAGAATGACAGATCTATAACTCACATTTCTAAATAAATTAAATTAAATATTGCAGCTTTAATATCTCAAAACGACCCTTTTTTATTTTGTTCATTTTAAGACATTGTTTGGAACAATATACTCAACAAGCACATAGCATTTCCAGAGTGGGCTATCTGCTAATTCTGAAGGTATGATACATTTTATGAGCACCATCAACATAGTGAATGGGAAAATTGATTGAAAAGGAACTCCCTCTGCTGGTGACTTGCTGAATGTGCAATCCTAAAGGAGGGCTTTGATTGGTTAATGACCTATGCTGTCAATGTCTATGTATAAAATGGGTCATATCATTAAAAGTACCAGAGAGCCCACTCTGGAAATTTGATGTGTTTGAAAATTACATTGTTACAAACAATATGTCAAAAAAATTAGCTAAATCAAAAAGGTTAGTTTTGAGATATGAATATTAATATTTTTAATGTTGAATAAATTAATGTGATCATTTGTATTTCAGAATCTAGACATACTCCATATTTTAGAGCACACTATAAGGAGTATAATGACACCAAGATGTTGTCTGTATCATGTACGGTTCACAGATAGATCATAGGGTCTTAAAGGAGGCATGAATAGGTCTAAAAAGGCCTAAAATGACCACATTCATCATGATTTTCACAAAAATGGTTTGTGATACAAATGTAAAAAGCATGTCAACCATGCTTCCTCCCAATGAAATTACTTTATGAGAATTGCCAGAACAATCTGAGATACCAAAAATATTTTCGGACTACGCTGGCGTGGAATCGCACAGAGGAGGCATTAATAGGGAAATTCAATGAGTGCTCCTCTGTTTAAAATGCAGTCTTGGTGTTGGCAGTTACAAAAAAGTCATGCGATAAGCTAATCGCAGTCCAGGGATTTGCAGGAATTATGTACGTCCCACATACATGGTCTTTGATTCATAACAGTGACTTTAATAAGTAATTTGTATTGATAGAAACAATTATCCATTTGAGGTTGCTTTAATCAATTGGGACTACATAGGAAGACATTAGCAACATTGAAATGTAATTAAAACAATTACAAATATTAATGTGTTTGTATACGTGTTTGTATGGCGTCTTGTCTGGTTGACTCTGTGTTGCTGTAAAAGCCGCATCCAGGAAGGAGCATGCTTGTCTGTCATGCCTCGATCCAAATAGTCTAGCAGTGGCAAGGCAATTTGATGAGAGACAACAGGAGGCACAATTTGGTTTGGAGAGACTCTGATAGGCACGGGGGATAGGTAGTGTTGTTGGATACGTGTTTGGTCCTACATTCAGCATGTTTAAAACAGAGATCCTCTGAGAAGTAAAGTACCCTTTTCTATACAATATAGTGATAACAGCATCGACTGCAACAACACCACACCACCACCAAAAACAACAACAACTATGATCAGAGTATGGCCAGGATTCAATCACCCGCGTTAGAAGTTCAGAAGGGCAATAGAAAGTGTAGGCTCTATCGATGATAAAAATAAAATGTAAAATCATTTATCAAAATAAATGGGGCTTTATAATCAGCCTAATCGAGGTGTAGACTACATACAACATCACACATTCCAGTGTTCGAACTTGTAACGGACTGCATGGAATATCTACTAATGTGACAGTGCATCCAATGGAAATGTCTGTGATAAGTAACGCTAAGAGCCGCTTGTGGATTTGATCGCTCTAACGTAGTTACACCCCTGACACCGCCAAAACAAGAGCAATGCATTTGTCGGCTACCACTGATCAGATTTAATCCTGGCATTAAAATGCCTACATTCCAACGCTATACCAAAGACAGACAATGTGAGCTAAATACACAGTATCAAGAGATTAAGCTCATAATTGTAAAAACATACTGGTTTACATTATGTGATTTGCTAGAATAACTTTAAGGTCACAGGTCACCATTAACAATGTGGCCTGTAAATAGTATGAATGAGTAGATAAAACATTGTGAAATGACTAACTAATTGGACCTACTTTCTAATGCTTACACCACATAATAGCATTATAGGGAAAGACCTTCAGGTCAAAAACTATGCTCATAATGTGAAATGCAAACATTGAAATGGAAAGGAACAACAGTAAGAGGCAATTCAACCATGGCCAATCCTGAGATTCAACAAGCGAAAAGCTGCCAGATAAATAAACAAAATCCAAATGCATGATAATCGCTATTTGTGACCTTAACTTAACAATAACCCAGAACAAAGGTATGTGTGTGGCCTTTAGTGATCTTTCCTAAAGGCATCAACATCCTGTTTTAACACACATATGTATCTGGGTTGCACAATACATCTTCTAAGGGCAGCTAAGTACATGTAATTTTTCTCTGGTGTAAAAATAAATTATCTGCAGAATGAAGATTAATGATGCACAGAGATTATTCCCTCTCTCCTTGACAACCAAAATAATCAACATTTGTCGCTCTCCATCGCCAGAGGTAAAAAATGCAATAGCTTCATAATACATATCACTCAAAACGTAATGTCATTGGAACATGCACAGCAGTGGTGGCATTGCTCCAAAATCAAGGCACCAGATTGGCTCAGTTACATATTAGCCATCATCATGCTGTTATCTAAAGCCTATTATATGATGGATTTGGCCTGGCTTTCTCCCACTCATAAACTGATACAGGGAATAGCGGAAAGCATCGGAGTGAACAGGTTCATTAAGCCCATGTACATTTCTGAAGCATCTGGGACTTGAGATCTTGGCAACCAGGACAATAATGCTAAAACAGAAATCCCCAGGAGAATCCATGTCACTCATTCATTCCTTTTGCAATAATGTGTTCGGAATATCAGGCAGCTCATTACAGAAGTCACAGATTCAAATGTGACCGAATGCACTACCATGTAGCTTGGACTATTGGTTCAATGACACTGCACCGGATGGCAAGCTCTCATCTCTATACTATTTTAAATCCAAAAGCAGAAGGATTTCCATCATTCTGGCATTCATGGGTATGTACAGGTCCCCTGTAGCTCAGTTGGTAGAGCATGGCGCTTGCAACGCCAGGGTTGTGGGTTGGTTTCCCACGGGGGGTCAGTATGAAAATGTATGCACTTACTAACTGTAAGTCGCTCTGGATAAGAGTGTCTGCTAAATGACCAAAAAACTAACAAATGTATACAAAACCATACTGACCACAATTTTATTTTACTGTTACAGTATGTAATTTTCGGAGGCACCAGAAGTGAAGGAAACACGGCAAGAGTCAAAATAGGAAATGCTGTACAAGGAGGTTGGTTGGGACTGGTGGGGGGGGTGCCTAAATCTAACCTGTCACACTTGTACAGTGGCTAGTTTGTTGTGTTACAAAGTGATATTGATATTGCTTTAATTGGGATTTTTATATTTTTCTGAAACATTGTCTACTCTGATTATTATTTTTTTTACTACAGTAGTCCTACTTACAGTGGTAGCCTATGCAAAAGATCATCTGTTCACCTGTTAAATTCTACTGTATGTTAAAAACTGCGCTCCCTGTCGGATGCATGAAGCAAAAACTTGAAATTAAATGAGAGATGCACATGGTAATGTGTTGTATGGGTACCTCGGGAATACAAAGTCAACTGCCTCAACATGGCCAGAAAAGGTGAGGAATATATTCTTCAATTAATTCTTTATGATATATGTATTATGTTAATATATTTAATATTGTCTACTCGAGAAATTTGACATAACAGTATTCAGCCATAGCCTACAGATGTCAATGGAAAAGGTGAACCATCTGTTCTACCGTTAAACTGCGCTTCGGATTGGATCGCATAGAACAAAATACTTGAAATAGCTTATCTATTTACTACTGGGACATGTGACAATTAAATGAGAGATGGGACGAATGGTAGCCTATACTAAGTTGTTGTAGGCCTATAGGCTATTTCGCGACACAGTCAGAAAAGGTGAGGAATTAATTCTGCAATGATCATGGAAATGAAATAAATAATAGGTAATATATGCCTATTTCTAATTATTTTAGAATGACAAGATAAGAAAAGAAAAAAAGCTATTCTCACTAACGGCAAATGTTTGCATCTTGTTATTATAATTAGCTAGGCTACCTGTTTTTTTAATATGAATAATATTCCCCATTTGCAAAAGGCTACTACTTCTGCCTTCTTGCAATGCAATACTTCAACCAGTAGAAACTGTACACATGGTCTAAAGTTTGCGGGAGGATAAGCACATTCTCACGACTTTTTCAAGTTTTTATAAATGCCAACTTTTGGAGCATACCTTGTGCATCCGCAATGTTTATAAATGAGGCCCCAGAGTTTTTCCAAATAAATAAAAATAACAAATCAGACACTGAATTATGCATGGTCGAATTAATCAAATCATTTGATATATCGTGCAGCCCTGGTTATTGTCCTGCTGAAATGTAAATGCATCTCCCAGTGTCTGGTGGAAAGCAGACTGAACCAGGTTTTCCTCTAGGATATTGCCTGTGCTTAGCTCCATTCCGTTTCATTTTTATCCTGACAGACTCCCATGTCCTTGACGATTATAAGCGTACCCATAACACCATTATACTTGAAAATATGGAGAGTGGTACTCAGTATTGTGTTGTATTGGATTTGCCCTAAACATATTATTTTAGGGCAAATCCTTGTTGCGAACAGGAAGCATATTTTGGTATATTTGTATTCTGTACAGGCTTCCTTTTCACTCTGTCAATTAGGTTAGTATTGTGGAGTAACTACAATGTTGTTGATCCATCCTCAGTTTTCTCCTATTACAGCCATTAAACTCTATAACTGTTTTAAAGTCACCATTGGCCTGAAATCCCTGAGCGGTTTCCTTGCTCTCCGGCAACTGAGTTAGGGAGAATGCATGTATCTTTGTAGTGACTGGGTTTATTGATACACCATCCAAAGTGTAATTAATAACTTCACCATGCTCAAAGGGATATTCAATGTCTGCTTTAAAAAATATATATATATTAATCTACCAATAGGTGCCCTTCTCTGCGAGGCATTGGAAAACCTCTCTGGTCTTTGTGGTTAAATATGTGTTTGAAATTCACTTCTCGACTGAGGGACCTTACAGATAATTGTATGTGTGGGGTACAAAGATGATGTAGTCATTCCAAAATCATGTTAAACACTATTATTGCACACAGAGTGAGTCCATGACACTTATTATGTGACTTGTTAAGCACATTTTCACTCCTGAACTCATTTAGGCTTGCCAAAACAAAGGGGTTGAAAATGTATTGACTCAAGACATTTTAGCCTTTCATTTTTAACTAATTTGTAAACATTTCGAAAACATTATTCCAATATTATGGGGTATTGTGTATAGGCCAGTGGCAAAAAAAATCTAAATTCAATACATTTTAAATTCAGGCTGTAACACAACAAAATGTGAAAAAAAGTAAAGGGACTGTAAATCTGCTTGACAATGTATGGCAAGACTTGAAAGTGGCTGTTTAGCAATGATCCCCAACAACTTGACAACTATTGCACAATCCAGGTGTGCAAAGCTCTTAGAGACTCAAAGCTGTAATAGATGCCAAAGGTGTTTATAACGTACTGACTCAGGGGGGTGAATACCTATCTAATCAAGATATATTTGTGTTTTATTAAACCCAAATGGGGTGAATTCTTATTATAGGCACTGTATGTAAATATCGGCCATTTTGAGATTCAGAGAACATGTACACTTCTCAGGCTGTTGCAATTCGGCCAACATTTTTAGCGTTTGTTGTGAGATCAAGTTGTACTTTGAGGTCAATAAAAATATAAGCTCTTAAATTTGACAGTGGTGCACTCCTGTAAGATATATGGTGTGCAGCCTATAAAGTGTGTGAGTCTTTCTTATCAGTTTATAAAACATGCGTTATTTTAAGATGGCTAGGAGGTTTACTGAATAACCCCATTAAAGTGAACACAGTGTTAAATAGGAAAGTGCCTGCAGGCCAGTGTAATGAGTTTTTCCATGGACATGCTTTTCATTTGATGGGAAGACAGCAACATTTTCCTCCACGGTTTAATTCAGGTTTGTTTACGCACCTTCAGATTGATGGGACACATCTAGTCAAATAGAATTTATAAATATCATTCTCCCAAAATAAAAAGGCAATTTAACTCTAGTATTTGTTCACCACATCTGGTGGCAACCAACATGATTTTAAAACCCTAATTTACAACCCTGAAGTTGATCATGATTTCTTTGCATTTGGTTGGGAAGACCGTGAAAATACAAATGTGACATACACATATTGTGCATCAACTAATAATATTTAGAACTCACCCGTGTAGCTCAGTTGGTAGAGCATGGCGCTTGCAACGCCAGGGTTGTGGGTTCGTTTCCGACGGTGGGCCAGTATGAAAATGTATGCACTCACTAACTGTAAGTCGCTCTGGATAAGAGTGTCTGCTAAATGACTAAAATGTAAGATATTTCAAAATGAAATACAGAATTACATGGGCCGTCCCAGCAGGAAATATTTGGCACATGATGTCTTAATGACATTTTGTCTGGTTGGAAACTAGTTTTCTGGTTGAGAAGACATCATACAGTATAACCAAACTACAAACAGTTAAAGAGGTCACTGGAAATACGTCATATTTTGGTTATCTAGTCAGACAACCAACCAAAACCAACCAGCCATTACAACCAGATAAATACATATTTTCTGGTTGCTAAAATGACATTAACAAAACAGCCTTATACAACCAGTATACAACCTGACCATGACACCATAAAACACTTCATAATGACAAGTTTTATTCCGCTGCAGCTGGGTATAGTGTGCATTGTTTACTCTGAAGTTCTTGACAAATACACTTCTCTATCCTGTGGCTGTGTTTTCAGCAGCATTGGCTGTTGACATTGTTGACTGAGCACAGATCATACACGATAACAACTCTGTGATGACTCACTTTCAGTGAGAGGAATCCTCTGCACCCCCTGCTGAGTTCCTCCGTGCTCCTCCGACAAACCCTGCTGGTGAAGTGACAGAAGACATGACATATTCCCCATACTGATCACTTGCCTTTTGAACGGATCATTGTATTTATTGGAAATATTGTCACTGAATAGGTTTCTTTGGCAATACTGGTATTTCCTTTTAGCAGTGCCAAAGAGTTGATTGAATTAGAAATTAGCTTCTCAGTGTGTACGACTGAAACACTGTCACTGCTAGAATGGTCACCAACAAAAATGGGTGGATTTTGAGACAATATGGCAAATTCAGTGTGCAGTTGACAGATGTTTAGGCAGGGTCAAGAAAATAGACTGCATTGAACCCTAGCTTACCAGACTTAGGCTCTTCTACTGTATTATCCCCACAGCCAATGACCTTGACAGAGAGGTAGAACAACCCCCATCTTGAAAAAGAGAGCTGCTGATAAACCAGTTCATCAATCATTTTCTCAATGAACCAAACACATCGAAAACCTTTTACATTTGTGGATGTTCCTTCCTTGGCATACACAAAAAGGGGGAAAAGGATTTTGCCCTGTACCTACACTACAAGTCAAAAGTTTTAGAACACCTACTCATTCAAGGGTTTTTCTTTATTTGTAATATTTTCCACATTGTAGAATAATAGTGATGACATCATAACTATGAAATAACACATATGGAATCATGTAGTAACCAAAAAAGTGTTAAACAAATCAAAATATATGTTATATTTGAGATTCTTCAAATAGCCACCCTTTGCCTTGATGACAGCTTTACACACTCTTGCCATTCTCTCAACCAGCTTCATGAGGTAGTCACCTGGAATGCATTTCAATTAACAGGTGTGCCTTCTTAAACGTTATTTTGTGGAATTTCTTTCCTTCTAAATGCGTTTGAGCCAATCAGTTGTGTTGTGACAAGTTAGGGGGTGTATACAGAAGATAGCCCTATTTGGTAAAAGACCAAGTCCATATTATGGAAGAACAGCTGAAATAAGCAAAGAGAAATGACAGTCCATCATTACTTTAAGACATTAAGGTCAGTCAATACGGACATTTCAAGAACTTTGAAAGTTTCTTCAAGTGCAGTCGCAAAAACCAGCAAGCGCTATTATGAAACTGGCTCTCATGAGGACCGCCACAGGAATGGAAGACCCAGAGTTACCTCTGCTGCAGAAGATAAGTTCATTAGAGTTACCAGCCTCAGAAATTGCAGCCCAAATAAATGCTTCACAGAGTTAAAGTAACAGACACATCTCAACATCAACTGTTCAGACTGTGTGAATCAGGCCTTCGTGGTCGAATTGCTGCAAAGAAACCACTACTAAAGGACACCAATAAGAAGAAGAGACTTGCTTGGGCCAAGAAACACGAGCAATGGATATTAGACCAGTGGAAATTTGAGATTTTTGGTTCCAACCACCCTGTCTTTGTGAGATGCGGTGTGGGTGAACATATTCTCTCTGCATGTGTATTTCCCACCATAAAGCATGGAGGAGGAGGAGGAGGTGTTATGGTGTGGGGGTGCTTTGCTGATGACACCGTCTGTGATTAGAATTCAAGGCACACTTAAACTGCATGACTACCACATAATTCTGCAGCGATTCGCCATCCCATCTGGTTTGGGCTTAGTGGGACTATCATTTGTTTTTCAACAGGACAATGACCCAACACACCTCCAGGATGTGTAAGGGCTATTTGACCAAGAAGGAGAGTGATGGAGTGCTGCATCAGATGACCTGGCCTCCACAATCCCCCGACCTCAACCAAATTGAGATGGTTTGGGATGAGTCGGACCACAGAGTGAAGGAAAAGCAGCCAACAAGTGCTCAGCATATGTGGGAACTCCTTCAACACTGTTGGAAAAGCATTCCAGGTGAAGCTGGTTGAGAGAATGCCAAGAGTGTGCAAAGCTGTCATCGAGGCAAAGGGTGGCTATTTGAAGAATCTCAAATATAAAATATATTTTGATTTGTTTAACACTTTTTTGGTTACTATATGATTCCATATGTGTTATTTCATAGTTTTGATGTCTTCACTATTATTCTACAATGTAGAAAATAGTAAAAAAATTAAGAAAAATCCTTGAATGAGTAGGTGTTCTAAAACTTTTGACCGGTAGTGTATAACAGTAAAATGCTAATTTTGTCAGCGATTAACGATGGCTTGGGCTGAATAGTGTTGTGGGAGAGTGGCCCCTTCGTCCCCCTCCATGTAATGAAATGATGTCTAGCCTCCTCTCACTGAGCACTCTGACTTAGTTAGATTGTCTGAAGCTTTGGCGTATCACCTCTGGACAGAGAGGACCTTGATTCCCCACCAGCACATACTAACAAGAGGGAGTCAGTCCTGCCTTTCCTTGGCTGCTGGCTGAAACCACAGAAGAGGTTATTACCACTAGATTCCAGCTCCCTCTTCCATGGCAGTTCTTTGTCTAAAGCACTGCTCCCACCTGAATATGGAAGCAGATGAAGAGCACACACATTGACATGTAGTTATAATGTCTGAACATAATCCCCTGAACCTTGTCATGAAGATACAGCCAGCCCCCTATATCCCAGCTTTTTCAATCAATCTGGGACAATAAAGTGGTACAATAAACATTTGTTCCCATCACCAATAAACTGCACAGCCATCAAGGATGCCATATGGACATTGTCATCAAGATAATGTTGTTGAACATAATTTGCGAGCAATATTGTACTAATGGAGGCCCAAAATCTCTCAAAAGCTTAATTACACCACTCAGTAAATGCTGATGATTGTTTTATGGAAAGTAGGCGGGTGTCAGAAAGTTGGGTAGGATAACAGGGCCAATACAATGACTGCCGATCTGATTCAATGTATTTTTCCAGATCAGATATGACGATTGCTATCATGGAGACAATTGGGAAGGTTGAATAGTCATAACTGCAAAATGCATTATCATAAAAATAAATTCTAACTGTTATATCCTTTTGTCCCATTTTCTGTATGTGAGGGTAGTTTCTGATATATTCTACAGTGAGGGAAAAAATTATTTGATCCCCTGCTGATTTTGTACGTTTGCCCACTGACAAAGAAATGATCAGTCTATAATTTTAATGGTAGGTTTATTTGAACAGTGAGAGACAGAATAACAACAAAAAAATCCAGAAAAATGCATGTCCAAAATGTTATAAATGGATTTGCATTTTAATGAGGGAAGTAAGTATTTGACCCCCCTCTCAATCAGAAAGGTTTTTCTGATTGCCAGGTGTCTTTTATACAGGTAATGAGCTGAGATTAGGAGCACACTCTTAAAGGGAGTGCTCCTAATCTCAGTTTGTTACCTGTATAAAAGACACCTGTCCACAGAAGCAATCAATCAATCAGATTCCAAACTCTCCACCATGGCCAAGACCAAAGAGCTCTCCAAGGATGTCAGGGACAAGATTGTAGACCTACACAAGGCTGGAATGGGCTACAAGACCATCGCCAAGCAGCTTGGTGAGAAGGTGCAACAGTTGGTGTGATTATTCGCAAATGGAAGAAACACAAAATAACTGTCAATCTCCCTCGGCCTGGGGCTCCATGCAAGTTCTCACCTCGTGGAGTTGCAATGATCATGAGAACGGTGAGGAATCAGCCCAGAACTACACGGGAGGATCTTGTCAATGATCTCAAGGCAGCTGGGACCATAGTCACCAAGAAAACAATTGGTAACACACTATGCCGTGAAGGACTGAAATCCTGCAGCGCCCGCAAGGTCCCCCTGCTCAAGAAAGCACATATACAGGGCCGTCTGAAGTTTGCCAATGAACATCTGAATGATTCAGAGGAGAACTGGGTGAAAGTGTTGTGGTCAGACGAGACCAAAATCGAGCTCTTTGGCATCAACTAAACTCGCCGTGTTTGGAGGAGGAGGAATGCTGCCTATGACCCCAAGAACACCATCCCCACTGTCAAACATGGAGGTGGAAACATTATGCTTTGGGGGTGTTTTTCTGCTAAGGGGACAGCACAACTTCACCGCATCAAAGGGACGATGGACAGGGCCATGTACCGTCAAATCTTGGGTGAGAACCTCCTTCCCTCAGCCAGGGCATTGAAAACCGGTCGTGGATGGGTATTCCAGCATGACAATGACCCAAAACACACGGCCAAGGCAACAAAGGAGTGGCTCAAGAAGAGGCACATTAAGGTCCTGGAGTGGCCTAGAAAATCTGTGGAGGGAGCTGAAGGTTCGAGTTGCCAAAAGTCAGCCTCGAAACCTTAATGACTTGGAGAAGATCTGCAAAGAGGAGTGGAACAAAATCCCTCCTGAGATGTGTGCAAACCTGGTGGCCAACTACAAGACACGTCTGACCTCTGTGAATGCCAACAAGGGTTTTGCCACCAAGTACTAAGTCATGTTTTGCAGAGGGGTGAAATACTTATTTCCCTCATTAAAATGCTAAATCAATTCATAACATTTTTGACATGCATTTTTCTGGATTTTTTGGTTGTTATTCTGTCTCTCACTGTTCAAATAAACGTACCATTAAAATTATAGACTGATCATGTCTTTGTCAGTGGGCAAACGTACAAAATCAGCAGGGGATCAAATACTTTTTTCCGTCACTGTATATTACAGCTCCCGGAATGGAAATTGCTGAGGAGAGGAGTCAGTGCATAAAATGAACAAAAAGGTTCAGGCTAGAAACTGTATCTGGAATCTAATTTAAGTTATGGAGCATCTAGCTGGTAGAGCGCATATTTGAAGAATACCTTCCTTCAATGTTGATATTATAGGAACAGTATAAGGACCTTTATTTCGCCAGGGAGTCATGCTGAGACCATGGTCTCTTTTGCAGATAAGCCTGCATGAACACAGCAGTGAACAATAATTACACCATACATATCTATATACACATCAATTACACAATACATGAAAAGCAAACACAAAACATGAAAAGCAAAACACAATCATACACTCTTAGAAAAAAGAGTTCCGAAAAGGTTCTTCGGCTGTCCCCATAAGATAATACTTTTTGGTTCAAGGTAGAACCCTTTTGGGTCCCAAAAGGTTTCTACCTGGAACCAAAAGGGTTCTACCTGCAACCAAAAAGGGTTATTCAAAGGGTTCTCCTATGTGGACAGCCAAATAACCCTTAAAGGTTCTAGATAGCACCTTTTTTTCTAAGAGTGTATGAAACAAACACATTCTTCAGTAAAAAGGCCCTCTAACATCCGCCTGAATTGCTCTAGTGGCAGCAACTCCACCAACTTTAAGGAGTTTTGGAGATCATTCCACATGAGAGGTGCAAAAATACTAAAAGCAGATTTACATAACTCAGTGGAGATTAAAGGGATCTCCAGGGTTAGCCATCCCTGAGTCCGGGTCTGGTAATTTATACGTCTGAAGGTTAACAATGAGGTAAGGTATGGCGGAAGTTTATGCAAGAGGGGTTTATAGACAAAAAGAATGCAATGCATCGATCTACAAGAGTTCAAAGAGGGCCAGCCTACTTTCTGATACAAAATGCAATGATGTGTACTGAACCTATTGCCCGTAATCAGGCGCAATAAGCTTTGATAAACTACGTCCAATGGCTTCAATACAGTGGAAGCTGCATTCATATAGACGATATCGCCATAGTCAATAACCGGAATGAATGTTGAGTGAATGATTTGTTTTCTGCTATTTAACAAAAGACAGAACCTGTTCCTATAGAAGAAGCCTATTTTAATTCTTAATTTCTTAACTAACTCATCAACGTGCTTTTTGAAAGATTGCTTTTAGTCAATCCAGATGCCCAGATATTTATAAAAGGGGACACGGTCAATGAGGGCACCATCCAAAGTATGTATGCATAAATCATCAGATACATTTTTACGTGACTTGGAAAATAACACATACAGTGGGGAGAACAAGTATTTGATACACTGCGGATTTTGCAGGTTTTCCTACTTACAAAGCATGTAGAGGTCTGTAATTTTTATCATAGGTACACTTCAATTGTGAGAGACGGAATCTAAAACAAAAATCCAGAAAATCACATTGTATGATTTTTAAGTAATTCATTTGCATTTTATTGCATGACATAAGTATTTGATACATCAGAAAAGCAGAACTTAATATTTGGTACAGAAACCTTTGTTTGCAATTACAGAGATCATACGTTTCCTGTAGGTCTTGACCAGGTTTGCACACACTGCAGCAGGGATTTTGGCCCACTCCTCCATACAGACCTTCTCCAGGTCCTTCAGGTTTCGGGGCTGTCGCTGGGCAATACGGACTTTCAGCTCCCTCCAAAGATGTTCTATTGGGTTCAGGTCTGGAGACTGGCTAGGCCACTCCAGGACCTTGAGATGCTTCTTACGGAGCCACTCCTTAGTTGCCCTGGCTGTGTGTTTCGGGTCGTTGTCATGTTGGAAGACCCAGCCACGACCCATCTTCAATGCTCTTACTGAGGGATCTCGCGATACATGGCCCCATCCATCCTCCCCTCAATACGGTGCAGTCGTCCTGTCCCCTTTGCAGAAAAGCATCCCCAAAGAATGATGTTTCCACCTCCATGCTTCACGGTTGGGATGGTGTTCTTGGGGTTGTACTCATCCTTCTTCTTCCTCCAAACACGGCGAGTGGAGTTTAGACCAAATTGTTGTCTCATCAGACCACAAACTTCAGACGGGCCTGGACATGCGCTGGCTTGAGCAGGGGGACCTTGCGTGCGCTGCAGGATTTTAATCCATGACGGCGTAGTGTGTTACTAATGGTTTTCTTTGAGACTGTGGTCCCAGCTCTCTTCAGGTCATTGACCAGGTCCTGCCGTGTAGTTCTGGGCTGATCCCTCACCTTCCTCATGATCATTGATGCCCCACGACGTGAGATCTTGCATGGAGCCCCAGACCGAGGGTGTTTGACCGTCATCTTGAACTTCTTCCATTTTCTAATAATTGCGCCAACAGTTGTTGCCTTCTCACCAAGCTGCTTGCCTATTGTCCTGTAGCCCATCCCAGCCTTGTGCAGGTCTACAATTTTATCCCTGATGTCCTTTCACAGCTCTCTGGTCTTGGACATTGTGGAGAGGTTGGAGTCTGTTTGATTGGGTGTGTGGACAGGTGTCTTTTATACAGGTAATGAGTTCAAACACGTGCAGTTAATACAGGTAATGAGTGGAGAACAGGAGGGCTTCTTAAAGAAAAACTAACAGGTCTGTGAGAGCCGGAATTCTTACTGGTTGGTAGATGATCAAATACTTATGTCATGCAATAAAATGCAAATTAATTACTTAAAAATCATACAATGGGATTTTCTGGATTTTTGTTTTAGATTACGTCTCTCACAGTTGAAGTGTACCTATGATAAAAATTGCAGACCTCTACATGCTTTGTAAGTAGGAAAACCTGCAAAATCGGCAGTGTATCAAATACTTGTTCTCCCCACTGTACTTGGTTTTACCTACATTAAGTACCAATTTCAGTTCAACAAAGGCTTTCTGCGGGGCAATAAAGGCAGATTGAAGCTCTGACATAGCGTGGTCAGCTGTGGGGGCAAAACAGGTGAAAGTATATATATATATATATATTTTTTTTTTTACAGATAAACCTAAATTGTTCATGTAAATAGTGAAAAGAACCAGACCAAGAATCGATCCCTATGGGACACCCTTTGTTATGTCCAGAAAACCTGATTTAACACTATCAGCAAATACACACTGTGTTCTGTCCTTTAAATAATTTCCAAACCAGCTACACACAGCCTGGTCCAGACCAACTGATGAAAGCCTCTGAAAAAGTAATGAGTGGTCCACAGTGTCAAATGCTTTAGACAGGTCAATAAAAAGGTCCACACAGTGATCTTTCTTAACCAAACAATTAAGAACATAATTTAAAGCCAAATAAGTAGCTATCTTACTTTGGTGATAGTCTGTCAAAGTAAGCAAAAGTAATGAGCAGATTATTTTGTTGTGAGAGACATTCTTTCTGATAATGAATTGTCATTATGCTTAACATACTAAATAGTCTCTTTTGGCAACATTACTAATCTCCCAACCAGTGTTACAAAGTAACTCACTGTAAAACACAATCAACCACAGTGGGTCTGTTGATGACAGTCTGCTAGTTCCATAATGGAAGAAGCAATACATTACATGAATTGAAAGAGACAATAGTACCACATTCCCATAAGTGAAATATGAAGTTCTGTCATGGGCTGTTATGAAAAAAAAATCTGTGGTCTTCATGACAAAGAGGTACTGTAATGCCACCCTGTACATAAACACTCGGATACAACACACCATATGAAAATTTGGCTATGGAAGAGTTTTACCACTAAACTAAACACAGACTAATAACATGAAAAACATCCTAATAGCCCCTGAAATTACTTACTACTAAACTAAACCCAGATTCAGATTTATTGTCCTCATATACAGTGCATTCGGAAAGTATTTAGACCCCTTGACTTTTTCCACATCTTGTTACGTTACAGCCTTATTCTAAACTGGATTAAATCGTTTTTTCCCATTATCAATCTACACACAATACCCCATAATGACAAAGCAAAAACAGGTTTTTAGAATTATACATCACATTTACATAGGTATTCAGACCCTTTACTCAGTACTTTGTTGAAGCATCTTTGGCAGCGATTACAGCCTCAAGTCTTCTTGGGTATGACGCTACAAGCGTCATACCCAAGTTCAATATTGGTTTCATCAGACCAGAAAATCTTGCTTCTCATGGTCTGAGAGTCCTTTAGGTGACTTTTGGCAAACTCTAAGCGGGCTGTCATGTGCCTTTTACTGAGGAGTGGCTTCTGTCTGGCCACTACCATAAAGGCCTGATTGGTGGAGTGCTGCAGAAATGGTTGTCCTTCTGGAAGGTTCGCCCATCTCCACAGAGGAACTCTGGAGCTCTATCAGAGTGACCATCGAGTTCTTCATCACCTCCCTGACCAAGGCCCTTCTCCCCCGAATGTCCAGTTTGGCCGGGCGGCCAGCTCTAGGAAGAGTATTGGTGGTTCCAAACTTCTTCCATTTAAGAATTATGGAGGCCACTATGTTCTTGGGTACCTTCAATGCTGCAGACATTTTTTGGTACCCTTCCCCAGATCTGTCTCGACACAATCCTGTCTCAGAGCTCTATGGACAATTCCTTTGACCTCATGGCTTGGTTTTTGCTCTGACATACACTGTCAACTGTGGGACCTTATATAGGCAAGTGTGTGCCTTTCCAAATAATGTCCAATAAATTGAATTTACCACAGGTGGACTCCAATCAAGTTGTAGAAACATCTCAAGGATGATCAATGGAAACAGATTGCACCTGAGCTCAATTTCGAGTCTCATAGCAAAGGTATTTCAGTTTTTTTATTTTTAATATATTTGTAAACATTTCTAAAACCTGTTTTTACTTTGTTATTATGGGGTATTGTGTGTAGATTGAAGAGGGAATTGTTTTATTTAATCAATTTTAGAATAAGGCTGTAATGTAACAAAATGTGGAAAAAGTCAAGGGGTCTGAATACTTTCCGAATGCACTGTATGGGCAACTCAATATCATGGTAATAAAAATCACTCTGATTGCTTTTGTAACTCTGTAACCGATGACCTTCCCTAACTAGCCGGGCCTTCTCTTCCCTTCCTCCTCCAGCTCTGGAAGAGGGGGCTGAATGAACAAGGGGCTGGAGTGATGATTAATGACTCCTCTGGCCCACATGTCCCTGCTGATGCACTCTCACCGCCCAACACTCTTCACTGCTAATTGGGCAACCCTAAAAAACTCCCTCGCAGATACTGTGGGGTCCACCGAAACCACCCACACAGAGGAGTGTGGTTAGTGCCCCTGATTAAGGATCGCCTGTGGGCCCCCCATGCCAGCGGGACACTACATCGGGTCATGGTACTCGGTGGGGTACACACTAGAAGACACCAGAGTGGGCACCTCTTCCCATAAATATTGAGAGAACACGAGAACCTGAGAGTCTCCTCCGGAAAAGAGAAATACAATACAAAGGAAGGAGCCCCTTGATATTCCTTCAACTGTGCATAGGGGCCAGAGCACAGGGCTAACATGGTTTGTTTCCCTGAATTTATCAAGAGTGACTTACATAACCTAGCAGATGGATATAATGCATATATGAAGATGGATATTAACATTTAGATTAAGTGCCTCCCCTAAGGACACATCAGCAGTATCCTCCGGCTTGTGTTTGAACTGACAACCTTTGGATCATTAATCCATTTACGTCTCTGAGGTTTAAAGTAAACACAGCCCAATGTCCTTTAGGGCTTCGTACAAATAGTACTCTCATTCAGTTATTCAATTTTTCCTGAAATGTTCTCAACTGCAGGACCACTGACCTTGCAAGTCATAAGACTGGAGACATTTTACTAATAACAATGCCCATGTTCCATAATTTCCATTGAAGGTCAAAGGGTGCAAATTCTGGGTGGGAATTTGCTGCAGTGAACTGAAGCGCAACTGATCTCTGCAATTGGTCCACAGCACAAGAGTATTATGTAAAAATGTTCTCATTTAAATAAATATGGATAATGTGGCTCTAAATCTGATTAAAACATAGAAACAAGTAGAAAGAGACCATTAGCAGAGTTTCCCTGCACCACACCTCAAATCCCTGTCTCTCTCTAAACCCATCAACATTTTTCATTTTTTATCCCTTCTTTCCTGACGGCATTTGCAATTCCTTTCATTTTCTACCTGTCCCTCTATCTTCTTTTATTCCTCCCCTTTTATCTGCTGCTTTTATCCTTAAGTAATTCTTAATGTTGAAGTGCCTCTGGGCCCCTTGACTGTATAATTTGGTGCTGTCACTGTCTCCTCAGTGACAGAGGAAACAGTGAGAGGCTGATTCGGCATGTCACGTGTCCAGGAGAGAACCATCATCTGGAATATAGATTGTGGAGGGAGTGTCTACCTACAGACTCCATTTGAATTCATTTCTGGCTCTCATCTTGGGTTTAAGCCCCAAACTTCAGAAGAGCAGGTAGCTACTGTGGGAGTAGCTACCCAGACAGGTTTGTGAGTTGATTAGCGGTTTCTAAAACAATTTATGTAAGCTCACAGTAGTGTTGCACGGTATACCGAAACTTCAGTACTTTTTCGATACTAGAACATGAAAAATGGTTAGATACTATCAAATGTGTCTCACGTTGTCTACTGATTGAGAGAGGATCAAGTCTGTCTATCAGCGCAGCCGATGCCCCCGTATAGCGCGAGCGCACTGTGCCTGCTCCCCTTAGGCTACTTATTACTAGCTCTAGCCTGTCCTGAGGAACCACTGCACTCACTGGTAGTATGAGCTGCATCATGCTAGCTCCCCACTCATGCTGCACAGAAGTTAACACAATGAATAATGCAACATGATATATAGAAGTGTTGCAACTGTTAATTACTGTTCGCAAAACAATGTCCACTACAGACTACAACACTTTACAATGCAAGAAGATACCGGTAGCTTCCAGCTTTGCTAGCTTACAGCTGAAGCGAACATCAATGCACTACCATAGGACCAAAACACAAAATATGCTGATTTCAAAGCTGATTGTCGCCAAAAACCCTACAGTCATTACCAAAAACGTTATTCATTCACTTTGTCTCCCTCGCCTCAGTCACATCTCTCCTTTCTCTCTCATTGTGTGTGTGAATGACGTCATTAGATCTTAAAGAGACAGCGTACACTTTTTAAAAGAAGAGATCGCTTCTTCTATGCAAATGTTTTTGATCAGTGCAATAACTTCTAAATCAATAGACATTTACCATTCAAATAAGTGATTAACATTATGCTGTTATGAAGTTAGATAAGTAATAACAAAGTGAAATTGATTGTATGATTGCATAATTGATTCATTAACACATACATGGCTGTCTCTGAAAAATTGACAACAACATTTTTAAATGTAATGATATTGAACTAAAAATAACTGTCTGGATCAAGGGCCATTGTGTGACTTTGGCTGATACGCCTTCTTTTTTTGCCGTGGTATCGTTTTGCTATCAAGTATCGTGATGGTATTGAGTATTGTGATACTAGTATCGGCATTGAATACACTAGCTTACAGTGTAAATTATTCTTATTCCGTTTTTTATCTATACAAAGGAATGCCTCTATGAATAATGTATGAATCTGTATGGTAGCTACCCATTGTTGTTGACTAATGTACTGCATTGTTGAGGGAGCTAGCGCATAAGCATTTTGCTGCACCTTTTATACATGGTGTAAACTGTGTATGTGACGAATAAAATGTGATTCGATTTTATTTTGATTTACCTCCTTGTTATTTAGTGTGCTAAATTTTTTTATATATATCTCAGAAATAATTTACACAGCAGAAGTAGCAAAATAGCACTGAGTTGTGCAGCGGCAACTGCACATTATGGTTGATCAAACCAAATGGAAATCCATTCAGAAAAATGGATGAGTCGATTTGGTGGTGCTTAAATCATTTGGTCATATTGATGAATTTGCATTGTTTCATAAATGGGATGGTGCTGCTGAGAGGGCCATCAAAAGCGTGTTCCATTGGTACAAGCTTGTGAGACTGAATTGCAAGGGTACAGAGTGGTTTAGTACAAAATCTAGTGATCTCATCAAGAGGTTCTGACCTCTTGGTGTATTGGTTAAGGTGCTGGACTGACAGTCAGGACTCAGTTTCAAGTCCCAGTGGAATTCACTACAATATCTACTTTGGAAACCACTATTAAATCATTCATGAGTTGTGTTTCGGAGGATGCATGTATGCTAATTTCTCACACTAAAAGTTGCTAAACGTGTTATCCCATGAGACAAGTAGGAGAAATGTCTTTGAGAGATTTTGTTAAGTGCTAGAGAGCTCTACTTTATTTACACCCATTCAGCATCGTTCACACCCTCTTAAGCCATTGACCCAACCATCTCTTTAAGAATTCACATTTAAATGCATGGCCAATCGTCAGCATGGTCAACCCCCCCATTATCTCAGCCAATCATTACATTTACATTTTAGTCATTTAGCAGACGCTCTTATCCAGAGCGACTTACAGTTAGCACATACATTATTTTATCGAACCCACAACCCTGGCGTTGCAAACGCCATGCTCTACCAACTGAGCTACATCCCCTGCCGGCCATTCCCTCCCCTATCCTGGACGACGCTGGGCCAATTGTGCGCCGCCCCATGGGTAGCCAGGAAGGATCCTGTCTTTCTCCCTATATAGCTCAGTGCTTTCTCCTTGGCAAAACTAGGCTCTTAATCTACATTTTTATTTACATTTACGGATCCCATACACATTTGAAATTAAGACACTTGAATGTTCACATTTTCAATAAGGCATAAAAATAAAATAAAAACTTCAAAACAGCCCTACTGTGATGTAGGAACTGGCATCTCACAATTCAATGGAACCTGCCTTAGCAATATCTAGCTAAGAAGAGTCTTCGTTTAAAAACTGTTTAATGAGTCTGAGACATACTTCTTCTACCTGGTAGTACTAGTAGTAGTAGTAGTAGTAGTAGTAGTAGTAGTATTTGTATGTATTATGGATCGCCATTAGCTACTCTTCCTGGGGTCCAGCAAAATGAAGGCAGTTATACAAATGTAAAAACATTACAATACATTCAAACATTTCACAACACACTGTGTGCCCTCAGGCCCCTACTCCACCACTACCACATATCTACAATACAAAATCCATGTGTACGTATGTGGTATGTTATCGTGTGTGTGTATGCATGTGTCTGTGCCTATGTTTGTGTTGCTTCACAGTCCCCGCTGTTCCATAAGGTGTATTTGTATTAGTTTTTTTTTTTTTATCTAATTTTACTGATGCATCAGTAGTTAAAAAAGACAGCTCGGTGCATTCAACATGTCAATACCTCTCATAAATACATGTAGTGATAAAGTCAATCTCTCCTCCACTTTGAGCCAGGAGAGATTAACATGCATATTATTAATGTTAGCTCTTTGTGTACATCCAAGGGCCAGCCGTGCTGCCCTGTTCTGAGCCAATTGCAATTTTCCTAAGTCCCTTTTTGTGGCACCTGACCACACGACTGAACAGTAGTCCAGGGGGCCTCCCGAGTGGCGCAGTGCTCTAAGGCACTGCATCGCAGTGCTAACTGTGCCACTAGAGATCCTGGTTCGAGTATCATCAATTTCTGTCAGCCAATCATCAGTCATTTATGTAAGTGCTGTGCTTGTTGAATGTCCTTCCATATAAGTGTGCTGAAAGTATGTTGTCAATTTGTTTACTGTAAAATAGCATTGTATCTGGTCAAACACCATTTATTCCAAAAGTTTACTAAGGGTTGGTAACAAGGCTGATTGGTCAGCTATTTGAGCCAGCAAAGGGGGCTTTACTATTCTTAGGTAGCATAATGACATTTGCTTCCCTCCAGGCATGTGGGCACAAACTTTCTAGTAGGCTTAAATAAAAAATATGGCAAATAGGAGTGGCAATATCATCTGCTATTATCCTCAGTAATTTTCCATCCAAGTTGTCTGACCTCGGTGGCTTGTCAATGTTGATAGACAACAATACTTTTTTCACCTCTTCCACACTGACTTTACGGAATTCAAAATTACAATGCTTGTCTTTCATAATTTGGTGAGATATACTTGGATTTGTGGTGTCAACGTTTGTTCCTGGCATGTCATGCCTAAGTTTGCTAATCTTGCCAATGAAAAAATCATTAAAGTCGTTGGCAATATCAGTAGGTTTTGTGATGAATGAGCCATCTGATTCAATGAATGATGGAGCTGAGTTTGCCTTTTTTCTCCAAATTTCATTTAAGGTGCTCCAAAGCTTTTTACTATCATTCTTTGTCATTTATATTTGTTTCATAGTGTAGTTTCTTCTTCTTTTTATTCAGTTTATTCACATGATTTCTCAATTTACAATACGTTTGTCAATCGGTTGTACAACTAGACTTATTTGCCATTCCTTTTGCCTCATCCCTCTCAACCATATAATTTTTCAATTCCTCATCAATCCACGGGGATTTAACCATTTTAACAGTCATTTTCTTAACTTGACAAGCATTGTAATTTTACAGTCATTTTCTTAATTGTTACAGTCATTTTCTTAATTTGTCAAGTGCAGCTTCTGTTTGCTCTCATTACACACCACGGACCAACAAATATTATTTACATCAACAACATAGGAATCACTACAAAACTTATTGTATGACCTCTTATACACTATATTAGGCCCAGCCTTTGGGATTTGGTTTTTCTAGATATGGCTACTATATTGTGATCACTATATCTGATGGATCTGGATAATGCTTTAGTAAAGCATTAGTAAAGGTGTGATCAATACATGTTGATGATTTTAATTATTGTGCTGTTTGTAACTACCCTGGTAGGTTGACTGGTAACCTGTACCAGTTTTTTCTTGAGTGGGCAGCTTGATGAATGGCAGTCAATATTTAAATCACCCAGAAAATATACCTCTCTGTTGATATCACATACATTATCAAGCATTTCACACATATTATCCAGATACTGACTGTTAGCACTTGGTGGTCTATAGCAGCTTCCCACAAGAATGGCCTTTAGGTGAGGCAGATTAACCTGTAGCCATATTACTTCAACAGTATTTAACATGAGATCCTCTCTAAGCTTTACAGGAATTTGGTTCTGAATATAAACAACAACACCTCCACCATTGGCATTTCTGTATTTTCTGTAAATGTTATAACCTTGTACTGCTACCACTGTATCATCAAAGGTATTATCTAAGTGAGTTTCACAAGGCCAGATATGATGGGTATTTTATTAGTGTCTAGCAGAGAGTCAATCAGCTCTTTTAATCCAGTTTCAACTGTTCAGAGCTGCCCTTCATAATGTCATTAAAACCCACATGGACTACGATAGAATCGATTTCCATGTCCTGACGTAGTACATTCGGGAGCAGCTTAGTAATGTCATTTACTCGAGCTCTAGGATAGGACATTATTTTTGCACCAGGAACGGTCACATTTCTTACCATGGAGCTGCCCAAAATCACAGCTGGCAAGAAGGACGAGGAAATCCACCCACTCCCATGCTTCACAGGATTCGGAGAACCCTTTATGGACGGGTGAGAGGCAGGATAACTTGAGCCCGTTGCTCCCGGCGCCTTGTGCAGGCCTCCGACAGATGGAGAAGCCCCGCTTGATCCAGAGCAGGGACAGAAGGTTGCCGACGTCGACTTCGAAATCGTAGGAGTAGGCACTGTGGCCGCAGACACAGGTAGCCCCAGCGACGAAGGTGCAGGAAGATCAGGCTCCAGGACGGTGAAACTATTTGTTGTTTGTATCCGCTCCGGGCCTCTCGTTACGAGTGTAGACTGCTTTGCGGGAGGCCGCTGTCTTCGGCTTCCACGGCTCGTGACATGCGAACAACGCTGATTGCCATGCTCCTCTTGTTGTGAGCCTTCGACTCTGCTATCAGATGGGGGAGCTCCGGGCAACACCGGCCAGTTGGATAACAACAAACGACAAGGCGGAGATGCATCCAACAAGCACGAACGCCATCCAGCCACCGGCGTAGAAAAGGTAAACATTCCACTCTGCGTTTCCCCAGTTTCTTACATAGGCTGGCGACCTGCGTGATCAAGTAAGCCACCTCAAGCCTATAATCCTCGGCAAGCAAACAATTGCTGTATTGGAACTCTGAGTGATCCGGTTAGTCCTGAAACAAAGTGTAGTAGATACAGCTCCTACAGCACTGGAACCGTTCATTTATTTCTCCAGACTGTGACGTCACGAGAGGCTACACAGCTTTCAGCGGGATTGCTCAAGTAGTGCAAGGAGACCAGGTTCAACCAAAACAAGGATTTTATTAAAGGTCTTGGGAAATTAACGAAAATATAACAAAATTCTGTTCTCTTGTGGCTCTTTAAGGGTTAACAGTTCAGGGATGTCTCTTCCACATCCAAAATCATAATTCTCACTCGCTCAAATAACTTTTCCCCAGCCTTACTGTAGTCCACGTTGCAGCTAGTGGCCAACCCAGCAAAAAGTCCTTCCAAATGTCCCTCATGTATTTCCACAGGTGCATATATCCAAAGGTGAGTATTTCCCAAAGGTAAGTATCTCCAAATCCTTAAATTCCTCATGGAAGTGGACGTGCAGCACTCTTGTCCTCCAGCGAGCCCAGCCTGGAGACTGTGTTTCTTCACCCCCCACACACTCCCTCAGTGTGTCTCTTCCCTTCCAAAACCTTCAGCTCATCAGCTCCTGATTTGTTTCAGCTGCGTGGGAAGATTGGCCATAGAGGGTTGGAGTTCCCGACCATACCAGCAGATGGAGCCATAGCTGTCTGGGTTTGCAGCCACCTCAGGGGGATGTAACGTCCCTCCAGGACACAGCCTCTCGTGACATCACAAGACAAAGAGGGCTCCATTGCAAAACTCATCTGGGACTAACTTCGTTAGCTTGATGGCTAGCAGCTTAGCGGCTCTGTCAAGCAGGCTTCAACCGGTCTGTTAAGCGGGATTTCGGGACAAGAAATAGCGAATGTAGCTGTTAAAAGATAACCGCATCGCGGAATCCACGCAAAAACAAGTTCGGTATTTATATTTAATGAATATTGTTATGTTTTAGTCAAAAATAACAAACCGAGTGTTTCCAGCATACAGTGTTCAGCTTCGCACTCTGATGACGTAGTCACCCGACATGGATGCATCTCTGTAGTGGTAATTAAACAGTCCAGTAGTAGAAATAAGCTACTAGTTACACTTTACTATGGGGGGGTATATACTGTACACAGCATACAAGTCATCAATGTCTTTAAATACAGTCAAGTGTTTTAGTTATAAAACAAAATAACAAAGAGAGCCTTGAATAATTAAACAATGAATAAACCTCAACATGTCGGCTAAATTCACGAATGCATTTGACTGTTTTTAATATTGGCTGTACTAGACTTTAAACCCTTTTTGTTAGAACAGATTATATGGGATTGATTATAATTTGTTTGCAAAATATTATTGTATTTGTTGTGCTGTTTATACAGTTAGAAATGTAGCTTAATTAAATTGATTAATATTATGGTGTTTCTATTCCAAGAAAAACGAAAATGCATTTTACAGTAGCATGTGTATGCCTCAGGGTTTCCGTGAGGAAAATATGGCGCTGTACAACATGACCGGTCGGGAGTAGGCCTAGGCTACTAAGCGATTGCGAGTGAAGAGCAAAATAATCCTAACATTTCCAAACCCTAATTGTAGGCTAACCAATACCCAAACGGAGATTCAGTGAAAATAAAAATCTGATTGATTGATCAAGACCAGTCCCCATGCTTGTCTCAAAGCAGCGCGAAACAGTGCTGAAATAGTTGACCACACGCGGGTAGGCTATTGCTTCAAATCCTATTATAACAATTGGATGACTTTGGGTGTTTCAGTAAGCAACCATTTGTTGCCTTCAAATGCATTAGCCTACTTTATTCCAATATTTTTGTCATTCAGTGATATTTATTCCCATAGTAATTCGTCATGGATCCATCCAGATGTAGTTAGAAAACATTGCATGTGGTGGGCTATGCAAAGAGATGGGTAAAGTGACTCGCAAACATACATTAATACATTTAAAGTCCCTAAACTTGGCAAGTGTCTATTGTCCTGCTGATAGCCCATCAAGGGTGGATGACTTATTTTGTATTTAAATTTACTGGAAAGGCTGCTAAACCATTTACACCTGGCCCACAGCATTGTTGCGTACTTACAGTACAGTGCACTTTCACTCCATTCTCCTCCTGACTCTCTACCAATTCCACCAAATTATTTGTTCTATTGTTGTTATCTATTCGCTAACATTCCACATGTAAATGTAACAAATATAACACCTACATTAAATAGCTCAGGTCTTGAAAATATGATAACCCTTTTTTTGTGCTTAGTAATGGAGGCTTTATGGCGTCGCTATCAACTTTTTAATTTAGCAGACATCACTTGCGTATTTTCAGTCAACACATATATTTTAAGAATATAATGGAATATAACAGACCATTTTCGTTTCTCTTAGAATAAAAACCTTACAGTGTAACAACAGTTTTAGTAAGTAATAAGCTACGGTCCAGTTACAGCTTCTTCTGACAAAGTAGAAACAAAAATAAGTGTCTTTTTTTGAGTGTGCACGCGGGACAGAGGAAGACAAATTCTTACACTACTGTTCTAAATTCAATCAGTCTCTTCTTCTTCATCCTCATCATTCAGTTCATTCAAATTAAATTGTAATACATTTTGTCACTCCCATTCAACAACTCCAAATCGCCTTTACATGTGCTCCAAAGAGATAACTTGAAATAACATGATATAGGTATATTAAATAATCGAAAGGAAAATTTTGATTATTTATTAGCCTAATGGATATAAGTATTTTAGGCATATCATGTGAATTAGGCTTCATGTAAGATCATTGTCAAAAGTGCAAGAGATCCTGTAACATGACAAACAGGTGCTGTTAGATTACAATATAATTTATCTGCCAGTTTGGAAAAGTGTAAACAATACTAAATAAAGTATAAGTAGTACTAGAGAGTCTGTTCTATGAAAAAACATTGTAAAGCCTTTAATACAGCATAGCAAAGTTTAAAAACAGCCGTTTTTGTGAAATTGCTTTATCCGACATTTTGCAGTTGCATGAGGCTTGGTGATCACAGAATCAGTAGGATATTAAACAAACACTCAAATAGGCAACAGAAGCATGAACAGCATAGGGCTGAGTGACTCAGTCATTCCTGGCTTTTGTTCAAAATAAGTTATATTATAATGCAGGGTTAAAAAAACATTATTTCTGATTGTCTTTAGCATGCAGTCTCTCCTCTCGCTACAGCTAATTTCGTTTGATTTATTATGTGGATTATAATAAACTAATATATTTGTAGGAGTTGATGCATTTTTCGTTAGGGTAAATCTGGTCTGTGATATTGAGTTAGAAATGTAAATCTTTAGAGTACTTAAGCATTGAATACATTACAAGTTTGCCCTTTTTTGGCAATTAGGCTACACTTTACAATAGGACTCAACCCTGACTGACCGCAGCACCTATCGGTAGTCTAAACTGTGGCACAAATTGGAGGATTTTTCACACCTAGCCGAGCTATTAGACTATCCTTTTGTAAATTAATGGAGGTGTGAATGTTTCAGTCAATCTCTCTCCTATCGCACTAGAGTCCTGCATCAGGAAAAAAAAACAAATCTGGCGGGTGGTCCCGGAGTTGAGAGAAAATGTGGGTAAATACATTGGCGCAATTACACTTGACATGTGTACTGATGATTTTCAAAAAATAGGATACTTGTGCCTTTCAGCCCATTACATAAATGAAGAGTAGATGTTATCCACCACAGAGTGGGACAGAGCAGCTCAAAACTGCAGATAACATAAGGCTAGCTATTGTGAAAGAATACTTGTGGATCTTGTTGATTTCCTCTATCGCTTCAAGAGGCCTACTGTCCACCTGGTAATTGTGTGGTTCCAAAGGAAAAAGTGTTACCTTCAGATGGATGTGTGGTTTCAGAGAGAAGCCAGCTACGAGCCTGCGACCAGGCATGGTGGATGACATCCTTTTCCTGCACAGCAATTTGAAGAAATCCAGTGATGAATGGACTGTTTTTTAAGCTATTGTTTTAGTATATTTATTTGTTGTCTAATATTAGAGGGCTCTTTAAAGCGGTTTGAGTTGTCAATGTGCCGCATTGCATTGTTGAAAATATATACAGTGGGGAAAAAAAGTATTTAGTCAGCCACCAATTGTGCAAGTTCTCCCACTTAAAAATATGAGAGAGGCCTGTAATTTTCATCATAGGTACACGTCAACTATGACAGACAAATTGAGGGAAAAAAATCCAGAAAATCACATTGTAGGATTTTTAATGAATTTATTTGCAAATTATGGTGGAAAATAAGTATTTGGTCACCTACAAACAAGCAAGATTTCTGGCTCTCACAGACCAATAACTTATTCTTTAAGAGGCTCCTCTGTCCTCCACTCGTTACCTGTATTAATGGCACCTGTTTGAACTTGTTATCAGTATAAAAGACACCTGTCCACAACCTCAAACAGTCACACTCCAAACTCCACTATGGCCAAGACCAAAGAGCTGTCAAAGGACACCAGAAACAAAATTGTAGACCTGCTCCAGGCTGGGAAGACTGAATCTGCAATAGGTAAGCAGCTTGGTTTGAAGAAATCAACTGTGGGAGCAATTATTAGGAAATGGAAGACATACAAGACCACTGATAATCTCCCTCGATCTGGGGCTCCACGCAAGATCTCACCCCGTGGGGTCAAAATGATTACAAGAACGGTGAGCAAAAATCCCAGAACCACACGGGGGGACCTAGTGAATGACCTGCAGAGAGCTGGGACCAAAATAACAAAGCCTACCATCAGTAACACACTACGCCGCCAGGGACTCAAATCCTGCAGTGCCAGACGTGTCCCCCTGCTTAAGCCAGTACATGTCCAGGCCCGTCTGAAGTTTGCTAGAGTGCCTTTGGATGATCCAGAAGAGGATTGGGAGAATGTCATATGGTCAGATGAAACCAAAATAGAACTTTTTGGTAAAAAACTCAACTCGTCGTGTTTGGAGGACAAAGAATGCTTAGTTGCATCCAAAGAACACCATACCTACTGTGAAGCATGGGGGTGGAAACATCATGCTTTGGGGCTGTTTTTCTGCAAAGGGACCAGGACGACTGATCCGTGTAATGGAAAGAATGAATGGGGCCATGTATCGTGAGATTTTGAGTGAAAACCTCCTTCCATCAGCAAGGGCATTGAAGATGAAACGTGGCTGGGTCTTTCAGCATGACAATGATCCCAAACACACAACCCGGGCAACGAAGGAGTGGCTTCATAAGAAGCATTTCAAGGTCCTGGAGTGGCCTAGCCAGTCTCCAGATCTCAACCCCATAGAAAATCTTTGGAGGGAGTTGAAAGTCCGTGTTGCCCAGCGACAGCCACAAAACATCACTGCTCTAGAGGAGATCTCATGGAGGAATGGGCCAAAATACCAGCAACAGTGTGTGAAAACCTTGTGAAGACTTACAGAAAACGTTTGACCTGTGTCATTGCCAACAAAGGGTATATAACAAAGTATTGAGAAACTTTTGTTATTGACCAAATACTTATTTTCCACATTTGCAAATAAATTCCTTTGCAAATAAATTCATTAAAAATCCTACAATGTGATTTTCTGGATTTTTTTTTCTCATTTTGTCTGTCATAGTTGACGTGTACCTATGATGAAAATTACAGGCCTCTCTCATCTTTTTAAGTGGGAGAACTTGCACAATTGGTGGCTGACTAAATACTTTTTTTCCCCACTGTATATGTTCTTAAATCATGGCATGGTTTCTTTTTAGCCAAATGTTGAATAGACATGCAGACAAATTAATGAATGCAGGAAAAATAGGAATAATAGCTACTGTCTGTTGTCATAAAACCAATTAGGCTAAATAAATTGATATTATTTTGTTGGGTAATGGATCGGCTCTCGGAACTCATTAAGAGGCGGCTTCTGTCTTCAATATAATCATTAATTCAGAAGATTAAACCCATAGGTCTTAGGACTGCAGTAAATTAAATTAGATTACCAGGTTAATTTTTCATTAGGTTATAATAATACATGTCTTCTTGGAATGTTATAAAGCCCAAAAGTTATGGGTGGAGTTAGAGATTTGGCTGTCAGAAGTATTACAATGGAAATATACTTTTAATCCGTCTGTCTGCATATTTCAAGACATGGCATATAAGGGTGCAGCGAGATACCCTATGGGTTGGACAATAATTTTCTCATCAATCATCTTGAAAAAAGTACTTAAACACTGAAAATCAACCAATGTCAGCCTTTGAATGCTTTATTATCCAAATGTTGAAAGTGAGTGTGGGCGACGGAGAGAAACAAAACGGTGCAGTTTGAGGCCATGTGGCGCGGGTGCTGGAGATGGGGGTGTGAGCAGGTGGGTCTGGGCAGGTGTGATGTAGTTGTCGTTTGTAGGTGTATTGTCTAAAGAAATCGTAAAAAAAAATAAAAAAGGAAAAATGACAAGCTCGCAACACGCATCTGATTATTCATTATGAATAGGATGTATTTGATTTATTTTGTTTACATTCTTCATTGTAACCACAATGTCACAAATAATTTAACACACACAACATGAGCAGATTAACTTGGTCAAAACATTTCTTTATTAAAGACTATCAGAAAGATTTTTGGTACTTATCTATTTGATCCAAAGCCACGAATGAGTGAGTCACTCAGCTTTATGCTGACAAACATACCTTTATGCTGCGAAATAGCCTACTAAATAGGCCAAGCCTAAACTAATATATTATATTTCCTAAATAAACTAGTACATTTCATAAATAAATGAAGTAGCTCAGGTCTTGAAGATATGGGCAACCTTTTTCCCCTCCCTATCCTCGCTGGACTCTCTTTCATTCAGTTTCTTCTTCACATCAGCAAAGAAGGACTCCGTGTTTCAGAAACTCACTTTATATAGCGGGGCTATCACTCTTTCACACTGTGGTAAATAAAGCCAGTTTGTTATTTATAAATATTTATGTCAGTTGTTAGAGGGAGAGAAACCAAAAGCCCACCACGCCTATTTTTCGAAAATCGTCAGTCCACATGTTAAGTGTAAATGTGCCATTGTATTTAGCCAAGTTCTCTCTCAACTCCGGGACCACCCGCCACCTTTTTTTGTTGTTGCCTGATGCAGCACTCAAGTGCCAGAGAAGAGAGACTATTGGACTGAAACATTCACACCTCCATTAATTTACAAAAAGATAGTCAATTTGTGCCACAGTTCAGAATACTGATAGATCAGCGTTCTAACTCCCCCTTGTGATAGTGTTGTGCAATGACGCAATTTACCACAATCTGCCACCATCTACCACAAATGGTCGCGGCATAAGCTCGAAACTTTTAATTGAGGAACCACTGTACGTACAGTGAGTAGCAATGTTTTCTTGATAACATGAGCAAGGAGATGGTACTCATCACAGTGATTCTACTATTTTGGTCTCTATCCGGCTGGTAATTTGTTAGTGCAGCAATCTATCAATAGTAGCTATCACTGTGTGTCGCACAGCTTACGAGACGTGCAGGCACACTATCAGTGATACATTTTATGGCGTCATCTCAGTCAAATTAGTTAGTCTGATTTGCGCTGGCAAATTATCTGACTCATGGTCATCGTCTGGAACCAGTGGTGTAAAGTACTTAAGTAAAAATACTTGAAAGTACTAATTAAGTAGTTTTTTGGGTTATCTGTACATTATTTTACTATTTATATTTTTCACAACTTTTACTTCACTATATTTCTAAAGAAAATAATACACTTTTTACTCCATACATTTTCCCTGACACCCAAAAGTACTCGTTACATTTTGAATGCTTAGCAGGACAGGAAAATTGTCAAATTTACACACTTATCAAGAGAACATCCCTGGTCATCCTTACTGCCTCTGATCTGGCGGAATCACTAAACACATGCTTCGTTTGTAAATGATGTCTGAGTGTTGGAGTGTGCCCCTGGCTATCCGTAAACATTTTATTTTTTATTTTTTTATGGTACCATCTGTTTAGCTTAATATAAGGAATTTGAAATGATTTGTACTTTTACTTTTGATACTTAAGTATATTTTAGCAATTACATTTACTTTTGATTCTTAAGCATATTTATAACCAAATACTTTTAGACTTCTACTCAAGTAGTATTTTACTGGGTGACTTTCACTTTTACTTGAGTAATTTTCTATTAAGGTATCTTTACTTTTACTCAAGTATGACAATTGGGTACTTTTCCCACCACTGTCTGGAACCCTATTCTTACACAGTTTAAGCTAGAAACATTCACTTTACGTGCTGACTGGTCTGGATTAGTGTGCTTGTATAGTCACACCTTGCTGCTTTCTGCTCTGAGCTACCAGAGTATTGCAAGCTCATTAGTGCATACTGTTGCAATGAGTCACCTTATTTCCATAAATTTTTGGGTATCATTCAGTCACGTAGTCATATTTACTTAATCATTATCTGCAGCAGTATGTTTGGCTGATTATTAGCCATTTTTCTATCATGCATTTGACATATGTAGTCCCTCCCTGTCGGTCTATCTTGCATTCTAGTAGTATTATTCTAGTGACAGCATTTTGACTATCTATTCTAACATACGCTATTATATTGTATGCTATTGTAGAGATCTCTTCCTCCTGGTCATGTTTTAGCTGTTATTAACTCATCTTCTGCTTGCATTTTGTGATCTTGTCTTACATACTAGTTCTTCATGTGTTTCCTGCTGCAACTTTGAATGTGGTGGTGAATGGCTGGCGGTATTGCTTTTATGGGAGCACGTGCATGTTTAGGCTCTGTATTCATCACCTTGACGAGGCGATTCTCGTGCTAATTCATGCATTGGCTGTTATGTCCTGTATCATCTGCACATACACTACCGGTCAAATGTGTTAGAACACCTACTCATTCAAGGGTTTTTCTTAATTTTTACTATTTTCTACATTGTAGAATAATAGTGAAGACATCAGAACTATGAAATAACACATATCATATGGAATCATGTAGTAACCAAAAAAGTGTTAAACAAATCAAAATATATTTTATATTTTAGATTCTTCAAAAAGCCACCCTTTGCCTTGATGACAGCTTTGCACACTCTTGGCATTCTCTCAACCAGCTTCACCTGGAATGCTTTTCCAATAGTCTTGAAGGAGTTCCCACATATGCTGAGAACTTGTTGGCTGCTTTTCCTTCACTCTACGGTCCTACTCATCCCAAACCATCTCAATTTGGTTGAGTTCGGGGGATTGTGGAGGCCAGGTCAGCTGATGCAGCACTCCATCACTCTCCTTCAAGTTTACACATATGCAAGGCATCTTATACCCTGATGCAGCTCACTTTGATACAGTCATTCTATCTGAGCGTGACTCATTTCTACCACCATTGTGCTGGCCGAAATGCTGGGGGCCGCTACATGCGCTGTCCAGCAGTTGAGCAACAAAACATTTTGTGCAACAGTCTGTCGCTGGCTTAAAATTACTAGGTCTTTCCATCATTAAGCATATATTCACAGAAATTCAGCCTAATTTTAGTTGTTTACTACTGCTAACCCTAACCATATCTCAAACCTTTCCCCCCTCAGATTTCAAGTTATCACCTTGGACCTTTGTGGGGGAGCTGACGCTGTATCGCAGTGCGATGACCAATCAAGGCTCACTATAGCTTCCAGTCACATTGGATTGGCTGGTGATGCTAGCTTTACCTAGCATGCTGTGGGCTTGCTAAATACCAACATGGTGATCAGCTGTTCGCGATCAAGTGTTCATTGCCTCTATGGGAACGTTCTGTTAGAGAGCTTATTTCAGACACACTTATATGCAGGCTTATTCTAGTAATCTATGGGGTCTATTTATTTTGTTATCAGGTAATCTATCTTCTCTCTTGGCTTACCGGCATATACTGTTAGACATAAGCTTCAGCTCAGGTAGACTATATTGTAGGTCTAGGTTTTAGATTATCATGTCACTCTCACCGTGTATGCTGTGCATGCTGCAGATGTTCAGCTACTGCCAAGCAGTACTGTATATGTAGTGACATTAGGCTTTGGATAGCACAGGTGGTTCTATGTAGCTACCATTTTAGTTGCGGTTTTGGGGGGTTGTTAATATACTCTATGTTGTATATGCTATGTGATAGTATGTCATGGCTGAGCTCTCTCTCTGTACGATCTCTTCTGTTTTATAACCATGTATGCATTTCTATTCCACATTTCAGGTAGGGATAGGAGGAATTCAGTTAATCTCGGCTGTCAGGACCCTTCGGCGTGCAGTTAGCTCAGGCATCCATCTGTCGTCTATGGAAAGCAACAAACATGCATATCAGGAGTATCTCTCCTCTCTCCGTAGCACAAGTTTGAGTTCACTTAAGGCGATGGTGTTGAGTTTACATGAGCCTTTGCTAGAGGCGGTCTGTTTGATGTATTTTATGGGTTCTTCAGTCTGAAATGCATTAAATGTTCCATCCCTTTAACCTCTTAAGGATCGGACCCTTTCTTTCAATTATCGCCTAAAATGACATACCCAAATCTAACTGCCTGTAGTTCAGGACCTGAAGCAAGGATATGCATATTCTTGATACCATTTGAAAGGAAACACTTAGAAGTTTGTGGAAATGTGAAATTAATGTAGGAGAATATAACACATTAGATCTGGTAAAAGATAATACAAACCAAAAAAAATGTTGTTACATCATCTTTGAAACGCAAGAGAAAGGCCACAATATAATATTGCAGTTTAGGTTCAATTTAGATTTTGGCCACTAGATGGCAGCAGTGTGTGTGCAAAGTTTCAGATTGATCCAGTGAAGCATTGCAATACTGGACTATATTTCATCAAGTCTGCCTAAATGTGCCGAATTGGTCAATTGATACATTTTCAAGTACATAAATATAGAGAACATACATTTACATTTTAGTCATTTAGCAGACGCTCTTATCCAGAGCGACTTACAGTTAGTGAGTGCATACATTTTCAAACTGCCTCCCCGTGGGAATCGAACCCACAACCCTGGCGTTGCAAGTGCCATGCTCTACCAACTGAGCTACACAGGACTATATACATAAATGATATGGTAATACAAAATGTAAGTTTACACACTCCCAGGAATGTCATACATAATGGATCATTAGCTTATACACTAACTTTCACACATCTAGATGGCCGGGCGGGGTGGGTGTGGAGCCAGAGACAGCAAGGGTTCAAACTGTAGAACCCAGTTCCTACATTTGAATATAAAAATGGATTTGAGCAAATAAACCTATGCTACATTTTATCTCTGGGACCCTCAGGATGACAAATCAGAGCAAAATTACTGAATGTAAGTACATTATTACCTTCAGAGGTGAATGTATCAAACCAGTTGCCGTGATAAGTTTTTTGTTGTTGTGCACTCTCCGCAAACAATAGCATGGTCTTTTTTCACTGTAATAGCTACTGAAAATTGGACAGTGCAGTTAGATTAACAAGAATTTAAGCTTTCTGCCCATATAAGACATGTCTACAGTGGGGGGAAAAAGTATTTAGTCAGCCACCAATTATGCAAGTTCTCCCACTTAAAAAGATGAGAGAGGCCTGTAATTTTCATCATAGGTACACGTCAACTATGACAGACAAATGAGAAAAAAAAATCTAGAAAATCACATTGTAGGATTTTTAATGAATTTATTTGCAAATTATGGTGGAAAATAAGTATTTGGTCACCTACAAACAAGCAAGATTTCTGGCTCTCACAGACCTGTAACTTCTTCTTTAAGAGGCTCCTCTGTCCTCCACTCGTTACCTGTATTAATGGCACCTGTTTGAACTTGTTATCAGTATAAAAGACACCTGTCCACAACCTCAAACAGTCACACTCCAAACTCCACTATGGCCAAGACCAAAGAGCTGTCAAAGGACACCAGAAACACAATTGTAGACCTGCACCAGGCTGGGAAGATCTGCAATAGGTAAGCAACTTGGTTTGAAGAAATCAACAGTGGGAGCAATTATTAGGAAATGGAAGACATACAAGACCACTGATAATCTCCCTCGATCTGGGGCTCCACGCAAGATCTCCCCCAGTGGGGTCAAAATAATCACAAGAACGGTGAGCAAAAATCCCAGAACCACAAGGGGGGACCTAGTGAATGACCTGCAGAGAGCTGGGACCAAAGTAACAAAGCCTACCATCAGTAACACACTACGCAGCCAGGGACTCAAATCCTGCAGTGCCAGATGTGTTCCCTGCTTAAGCCAGTACATGTCCAGGCCCATCTGAAGTTTGCTAGAGTGCATTTGGATGATCCAGAAGAGGATTGGGAGAATGTCATATGGTCAGATGAAACCAAAATATAACTTTTTGGTAAAAACTCAACTCGTCGTGTTTGGAGGACAAAGAATGCTGAGTTGCATCCAAAGAACACCATACCTACTGTGAAGCATGGGGGTGGAAACATCATGCTTTGGGGCTGTTTTTTCTGCAAAGGGACCAGGACGACTGATCCGTGTAAAGGAAAGAATGAATGGGGCCATGTATCGTGAGATTTTGAGTGAAAACCTCCTTCCATCAGCAAGGGCATTGAAGATGAAACGTGGCTGGGTCTTTCAGCATGACAATGATCCCAAACACACCGCCCGGGCAACGAAGGAGTGGCTTCGTAAGAAGCATTTCAAGGTCCTGGAGTGGCCTAGCCAGTCTCCAGATCTCAACCCCATACAAAATCTTTGGAGGGAGTTGAAAGTCCGTGTTGCCCAGCGACAGCCCCAAAACATCACTGCTCTAGAGGAGATCTGCATGGAGGAATGGGCCAAAATACCAGCAACACTGTGTGAAAACCATGTGAAGACTTACAGAAAATGTTTAACCTGTGTCATTGCCAACAAAGGGTATATAACAAAGTATTGAGAAACTTTTGTTATTGACCAAATACTTATTTTCCACCATAATTTGCAAATAAATTCATAAAAAATCCTACAATGTGATTTTCTAGAATTTTATTCCTCATTTTGTCTGTGATAGTTGACGTGTACCTATGATGAAAATTACAGGCCTCTCTCATCTTTTTAAGTGGGAGAACTTGCACAATTGGTGGCTGACTAAATACTTTTTTCCCCCACTGTATTTCCCATCTACCAAGATGACCGCTCATTTTGCCTCATCGAGTGTACCTGGCGGTGCGTCATGTGTGAAATACGCCTGCATTAGCTCATGCTATACATTTGCATTTTTGGGATTATTCCATTGTGCCAGGCAAACTCAAACTAGCACAGTTTATGTACAGTAGGGTCTAAAATGATTGACACTCTTGATATAGATGAGCAAAAAGGACTGTTTAAATAAATAATAAAAATATAATTATTTTAAATTAATACAATTGCTCAGAGAAAGAGATTTTGTTTAACAAGTACACTGGAATAAAATATAAACGCAACATGCAACAATTTCAAAGATTTTACTGAGTTACAGTTCATATAAGGAAATCAGTCATTTGAAATAAATAAATTAGGCCCTAATCTATGGATATCACATGACTGGGAATACAGATATGCATCTGTTGGTCACAGACACCTTAAAAACAAGGTAGTGGCGTGGATCAGAAAACCAGTCAGTATCTGGTGTGACCACCATTTGCTTCATGCAGCGCGACACATGTCCTTCATATAGTTTATCAGGCTGTTGATTGTGGCCTGTGGAATGTTGTCCCACTCCTCTTCAATGGCTGTGAGAAGTTGTTGGATATTGGCGGGAACTGGAACACACTGTCATACATGTCAATCCAGAGCCTGGTACAGTTGAAACCGGAATTCAAGCGTGCCAGTGGCCATCAAAGGTGAGCATTTGCCCACTGAAGTCAGTTACGACGCCGAACTGCAGTCAGGTCAAGACCCTGGTGACGACGACGAGCACGCAGATTAACTTCCCTGAAACGGTTTCTGACAGTTTGTGCAGAAATTCTTCGGTTTCATCAGCTGGCCGGGTGCTGGTCTCAGATGATCCCGCAGGTGAAGAAGCCATATGTGGAGGTCCTGGGCTGACGTGGTTACACGTGGTCTGCGGTTGTGAGGCCGGTTGGACGTAATGCCAAATTCTCGAAAACAACGCTGGATGCGGTTTATGGTAAAGAAATGAATATTGAATTATCTGGCAACAGCTCTGGTGGACATTCCTTCATTCAGCATGCCAATTGCACGCTCCCTCAAAACTTGAGATATCTGTGGCATTGTGTTGTGTGACACAACTGCACATTTTATTTACCCCAGCACAAGGTGCACCTGTTTAATGATCATGCTGTTTAATTAGCTTCTTGATATGCCACACCTGTCAGGTGGATGGATTATATTGGCAGAGGCAACCATGTTGTTAGCTAAAATGTCCTGGTACTGGGTACATTTCATGATGCTGTTGACCTTAACAAGGGCACCATGACCAGTGGAAGCAAAATATCCCCATAACATTAAACATCCACCACCGGCGGCAGTTATCGTTGACTGGCGCCGACGAAAATGGTGGCCTCGCGACTAGCTCTTAGGAAACTTTGCAGTATTTTTTTTATTTTTATGTATTATTATTTACATTATTAGCTCAGAAAGTGTTTTGCATCATTACATACAGCCGGGAAAAACTATGGGATATCAGAGCAGCGGTAACTCCAGGTGGTGAAGGTAGGAAACAACATCTCCACTTCGCTGATCCTCAACACTGGGGCCCCACAAGGGTGCGTGCTCAGCCCCCTCCTGTACTCCCTGTTCACCCATGACTGTGTGGCCAAGCACGCCTCCAACTCAATCATCAAGTTTGCAGACGACACAACAGTAGTAGGCTTGATTACCAACAATGACGAGACCGCCTACAGGGAGGAGGTGAGGGCTCTGGGAGTGTGGTGCCAGGAAAATAACCTCTCACTCAACATCAACAAAACAAAGGAGATGATCGTGGACTTCAGGAAACAGCAGAGGGTACACCCCCCTATCCACATCGACGGGACCGCAGTGGAGAAGGTGGAAAGCTTCAAGTTCCTTGGCGTACACATCACCGACAAACTGAAATGGTCCACACACGCAGACAGTGTGGTGAAGAAGGCGCAACAGAGCCTCTTCAACCTCAGGAGGCTGAAGAAATTCGGCCTAGCACCTAAAACCCTCACAAACCTTTACAGATGCACAATTGAGAGCTTCCTGTCGGGCTGTATCACCGCCTGGTACGGCAACTGCACCGCCCACAACCGCAGGGCTCTCCAGAGGGTGGTGCGGTCTCCCAAAGCTGGGACAGAGAGAATGAAAAACAGCTTCTATCTCAAGGCCATAAGACTGTTAAATAGCCATCACTAGCATATTAGAGGCTGCTGCTGCCTATTGAAATCACTGGCCACTTTAAGAAATGGAACACTAGTCACTTTAATAATGTTTACATATCTTGCACAACATTTACATTTATATTTACGGCATTTAGCAGACGCTCTTATCCAGAGCGACTTACAAATTGGTGCATTCAACTCATATGTATATACTGCATTCTATTCTATAATATTCTACTGTATCTTAGTCCATGCCGCTCTGTCATTGCTTGTCCATACAGTGAGGGAAAAAAGTATTTGATCCCCTGCTGATTTTGTATGTTTGCCCACTGACAAAGAAATTATCAGTCTATAATTTTAATGGTAGGTTTATTTGAACAGTGAGAGACAGAATAACAACAAAAAAATCCAGAAAAACGCATGTCCAAAATGTTATAAATTGATTTGCATTTTAATGAGGGAAATAAGTATTTGACCCCCTCTCAATCAGAAAGATTTCTGGCTCCCAGGTGTCTTTTATACAGGTAACGAGCTGAGATTAGGAGCACACTCTTAAAGGGAGTGCGCCTAATCTCAGTTTGTTACCTGTATAAAAGACACCTGTCCACAGAAGCAATCAATCAATCATATTCCAAACTCTCCACCATGGCCAAGACCAAAGAGCTCTCCAAGGATGTCAGGGACAAGATTGTAGACCTACACAAGGCTGGAATGAGCTACAAGACCATCGCCAAGCAGCTTGGTGAGAAGGTGACAACAGTTGGTGCGATGATTCGCAAATGGAAGAAACACAAATGAACTGTCAATCTCCCTCGGCCTGGGGCCCATGCAAGATCTCACCTCGTGGAGTTGCAATGATTATGAGAACGGTGAGGAATCAACCCAGAACTACACGGGAGGATCTTGTCAATGATCTCAAGGCAGCTGGGACCATAGTCACCAAGAAAACACACTACGCCGTGAAGGACTGAAATCCTGCAGCGCCCGCAAGGTCCCCCTGCTCAAGAAAGCACATATACATGCCTGTCTGAAGTTTGCCAATTAACATCTGAATGATTCAGAGGAGAACTGGGTGAAAGTGTTGTGGTCAGATGAGACCAAAATGGAGCTCTTTGGCATCAACTCAACTCGCCGTGTTTGGAGGAGGAGGAATGCTGCCTATGACCCCAAGAACACCATCCCCACCGTCTGTCACACCCTGGCTATGGGACTCTAGTTGTTGAGCCAGGGTGTGTTTGTTCTATGTGGTGTGTTTCTATGTTGGGGGTTCTGGTTTGTTGTTTTCTATGTTTGCCTTAGTGACTCCCAATCAGAGGCAACGAGTGTCAGCTGTTCGTTGGTTGTCTCTGATTGGGAGCCATATTTAAACTGTCTGTTTTTCATTCGGGTTTGTGGGATTTTGTTCCGTTAAGGTTTGTGTTGTGTATAACTTCAGGACGTCACGCATCGTTGTTTATTGTTTTTGTGTCGTGTTCAGTACAAATAAAGTATGTACGCTTTTCACGCTGCGCCTTGGTCCGCTTCCTGTAACGATCGTGACACCGTCAAACATGGAGGTTGAAACATTATACTTTGGGGGGACAGGACAACTTCCCCGCATCAAAGGGATGATGGACGGGGCCATGTACCATCAAATCTTGGGTGAGAACCTCCTTCCCTCAGCCAGGGCATTGAAAATGGGTTGTGGATGGGTATTCCAGCATGACAATGACCCAAAACACACGGCCAAGGCAACAAAGGAGTGGCTCAAGAAGAAGCACATTAAGGTCCTGGAGTGGCCTAGCCAATCTCCAGACCTTAATCCCATAGAACATTTGTGGAGGGAGCTGAAGGTTCGAGTTGCCAAATGTCAGCCTCGAAACCTTAATGACTTGGAGAAGATCTGCAAAGAGGAGTGGGACAAAATCCCTCCTGAGATGTGTGCAAACCTGGTGGCCAACTACAAGAAACGTCTGACCTCTGTGATTGCCAACAAGGGTTTTGCCACCAAGTGCTAGGTCATGTTTTGCAGAGGAGTCAAATACTTATTTCCCTGATTAAAAATGCAAATCAATTTATAACATTTTTGACATGCATTTTTCTGGATTTTTTTGTTGTTATTCTGTCTCTCACTGTTCAAATAAACCTACCATTAAAATTATAGACTGATAATTTCTTTGACAGTGGGCAAACGTACAAAATCAGCAGGGGATCAAATATTTTTTTCCCTCACTGTATATGTATATATTCTTAAATCCCATTCCTTACTAGTTTTGTGTGTATTGGGTATATGTTATGAAATTGTTAGATATTACTGCACTGTTGGAGCTAGAAGCACAAGCATTTTGCTACACCCGCTATAACATCTGCTAAACACGTGTATGTGACAAATAACATTTGATTTGATTTGATTTGATATTTTACAGTAGGGGTTCTTTTCTGCTCAAGCATTCTCATTTCTACAACAAACCCATCACTGGTGTGTGGCCAAAGAGCTGTATTTTCATGTCATCCAACAACTGTAAAAGCCTGAAGTTTGCTAAACGGCATTGATACTTGGATTGGAACCGGTGCCTTGGTCAGACGACATGTGGGTGGGTTTGGCGTCGAAATAAGAATGCATAAGCAGAAAGAACCCCCATACAGTTATTTTTGCTCGTCTTTATCAAGGGTCATTTCGGACCCCACTGTATGTGCCATCCCCTTCTGCCATTGTGGCCTTGAGCAAGGCATTTAACCCCTAAACCTTTACTAGGGTAATGTTCTGAGGTGGACCCTGTGCTGGTCCCAGCCTGTTGCCTGAGTAGTGTGTCAGGGGGTTGGGTAAAAATAAAAATGTCTGTACAATGGATAAATAAAGATCTATTCGAGGGGACTTTTAATTTGAAAACTCCTTATAAATGAAGTTGAACAAATGTGTTATGGAGGTTGTTATGAATGATACTGTAACACGCATTAAGGTGTTATGAATGTCTTGTGTAAACACCTCAAAAGCAATGTTACCGAAACTACAATGTACATACTGCAATGTGGCTTGAACTGAATTAAGCCTTATATCTTAGTATTTTACTTCAATCACACTCTCTGTATCGACAAGTTAAACTGCAACTGATATAGTGGTTATTATACAGTAATAGAACATGCCAGCTTCTTAAAATGGTAAACTTGATCCCCTTGCGAAGGCCTTTTCCTGTCAGATTCTGTATCAGTGTTGTTTAGTTTGTTTGTCTGCAGCTCTGATGAGTGTAAATTGGAACCAAAGCTGGTTCTGAAAGCATGCATTCGCTAGCCATTGCCTGTCCTTTTACTTTCCTCTCTGTGCATTGTGGTACACTGTCATCACTATTAGTGCAACATAATGAAGCATCTGCTTAAAATTACTCCCCAACGTGAGCCAGCGCATGCTACTTAAGTCGTAGTACATGGCACCTGTTTTCACATTGACCTATACTATACACTGGTCCTATGGGCATGGATGCATCTTGAACACAGTGTCATCTTTCACTGTGGGGTTGGGCTTAATACAATGTAGTTTGCTTGAACCATTACAGTGAAAAGGCCATCAAAAACATAGACAGACATTTTAATCCCATCTCTGGATAGAGCTTTCCCTCTGCCATTCCGATGGCAAAGGAGTTTGAATATTCTGGAATTGAAGTGCCGTTCAAACTGTACAGGGAGGAAGGCAGTGGGAGACACAGGCTGTGTCCCAATCCAAAGCCAGCTGCCTGCTGCCTACCTGCCTCCAAAGGCACCTACCTTAGTAGGTAGCACTTTTCCAGTAGGTAACTGCCATTTGGGAGGGGATTCAAAGGCAGCATCACGTGACAACGCATTCACATTCCACTGAGCGCGAGATGTTTGTTTACATTGGAGCCACTGTAGCAGCATGAGCAATTAGTGCTAGCAATTCAGTGAACAACTATCCCAAAATGGAAATAGTACCAGAATCAATCTCCTCAGTACCTGTTCATGAATTAAGTTGACACCGACCAGAATAAATATCCTACGGTATAGGGTCCTACTCTCGCATATTGCTTGGTCTGCTGCTCCCTTGTCGTGGACAGACAAGCTTGCATGCATGATACAGGATAAAAAAAATTTAGATTGCTAAATAAGCTATTTTACTGACTGTTTAAGAATGATTAATAGCAAGAATAGTGGTGTTTCACTGTGAATCTAATATTGCATTAGAGATGCTGTTTTTTCTAATGAATACGCCTAAAATTGTGATTAATTCATACAACTATTACATTTACATTTTAGTCATTTAGCAGACGTTCTTATCCAGAGCGACTTACAGTTAGTGAGTGCATATATTTTTCATACTGGACCCGTGGGAATCGAACCCACAACCCTGGCGTTGCAAGCGCCATGCTCTACCAACTGCGCTACACGGGGCCGTGCATATTATTAAATGACACCGATGTTCAGGATAACATGGTTTTATATTCGTTGATAATGTGACACTCTGGCTCCAGGGACTCTGATTTATGGAGCCAGGGTTGTTCATTTTCATTTGGGTGTATTTCTATGTTGGGGATTCTAGTTGTTCATTTCTATGTTGGGTGATTGTGTTTGATTAGTCATATGACTCCCAATCGGAGGTAACGAGTGTCAGCTGTTCGGCTCGTTATCTCTGATTGGGAGCCATATTTAAACTGTGTGGTTTCTCCTTGGTTTGTGGGTTTTTGTTCCATGTTTCTGTCAGTGTTACAGAGGACTTCACTATCGTCATTCGTTTATTTGTTTTCGTGGTTGCTTTAATAAATAAAGTCATCATGTTCACTCCACGCGCTGCGTATTGGTCCGCTTCTTCAGACGATCGTGACAGATAACTAATATTGAAAGTTCATATGATGCAATCTAACTAGATGAGAAGGCCTAGGCTAATTCATCCTAATGTAAGCTAAATGCATTAGTTACAAAACAAATACTGGCATGTGATAAAGGATATGTCCAATATAATTATATAAATGCATATCAAACAGGAATATATATTCAATGAAATGAATAAAGCATTGTAATATTATTGATGCCTTTCTCGTTCCTTGCTGGGGATTGGACAGATGAACTGCAGTCACCAGATGCCAAAGCCTCAAAACCAGAAACATGTGGAGACATAAAAACTTTGTCATTTTGAATAAATATTACACTTTTTATTGGTTTCCTGTATCTGTGCATGAGTACTTAACACATAGTCCATTGTACAAAATAAGTAGGACATCTCAAGGAGATTAACATCCCACATTCATAAACTTGTTCAGTACATGAGGGCAAATTTTGCCATGACCGCCACAGGTTTTTTTATACACAGGACAGGAGTTTACAGGTTTTTGTTCCAGCCCTTTACTAACACCTCATTTAACTAATTGTGGTCTAAATTGAAGATGTGCACACAGTGCAATCCCCTGGGACAGAAATCATGTCTGTATTTTAGAATGAGCTTCATAAGTTACAATGTCCTGGCAAATCTGCATGATAAACAATAACATGGGTGAATTTATTTCTATCTAACATTGTGATGTTGCACACTCCTTATAATATCCTGAGATATGGTGATTATCCTGGTGGCTGGGAGGTTCACAACAAGTTATTTATATCTACAGTGTAAGGGTTGGTGTGATGTGTGACCCAGGTGCGGTGCAGGATAGACAGTAGGCAGTAGGCAGAGATGGTGAAACAAGGATCTTTACTGGTGGTCCCAAAGCCAGGATACAAAATAACGGACTTGTCACGATAAAATAAAGGAGGAGCAAATTGGTCTCCAAAAACAGGCTGACAGCAAAAATACGAAATACTAACTACGACTGAAACAACAATGAAACAGGGAGAACACTTCTCAAGTGCCTGTACATACGTCTCGCGATCAGACACTGATTCGTACTGCTTGGCATCGAGAAACTAGCAGAGAAAACTGAGCAAGGGAACACAGAGAAGTGAGGGCATAAATACACAGGTGAACAGGTAGACACAGTGAAACCAATAGGATCATGATTAGTTCAGACTGTGAGCGAGGAGGTGCCTAAGGTTGTCGGAGGAGGACACCTAGTGGGTCGCTCCGGAACTGCGACACCCTCCTGTAACACTGCAGGGTGTCAGGGTGGGATGTCCTTCAACCTGGAATAAGCAGAGACAAGGGGGGAGAAATTAACCTCACTGCTCAAATTTCAGTGCTAGTTCATGTTGCTCAAGTCACAGCTACCTTTATTAATGTGCAATCGTTTTGCATATTTTTAGGCTTGGTCAGTTGTTTACAGTAAGAGAAGAATAACAGCCTTAATTTTAACTAGTAACACCAAACCCAATCGTGCAACACAATAGGGTGAGGGGAAGTGACAAGAGAAAGTTAGCTAATGTTATGTAAACAGACACTGCATGCAGCTAGCTAGCAAGCTAGCTAAACAGACTCATCAACAGAATGCACAAATAACTTGGCTGGCTAGCAAGCCTAGATTAAACAGAACACAGCTGGCTGCATTTCCTACATTTTTCATCCGATGTTGTTAACATTTCTAACATGTCTTACGCCTGTTGGGTTCTAACTTGAAATATACTTATTCCTGTCACTATATAAGAACTTATTGATTATGTTACATGTATGATAACTGTTTATGATATGTGTCAATGATGGGTGAATAAGGAATGTGTATGGAAAGTTACTGAGGGAGGCGAAGGGCAACAATTAGTCTCTGATAAGGCAGACCAGCTGTTGAACAAGGGAGGAGCGAGGAATTCGGCTCGAGGGCAAGTCAACAGAAGAAGTTAGAAGAAACCTCTGGGAGGGGGGCCAGAGGGGCCCACCCCAACGACCCTCCTACTACACTCCTACATATCCTTCCACACCCACAAAGGTTCTAGCATCAGGCAGGGCCATGACTACACCAGTGAGAGAAACAAATTAAGTTTCTGCCTAGCAACGAGATGTATTGGCTGTCTAGATGTGTAAGGAGTTGACCCCGCCTAGTAGGAGGTTATAAATATATGTGCTGTATCATCATGTCTTGTCTTTGCAGCTGTATGACCCAATGGGATGAATACACTTGGCTTGAGCTTTTTGTAGTCGTCCATTTGAGTTATTACTACTATTTGTTCAGAACCTTACACCTCCAAACGAGCCGGGCAGGACTGTTTTCTCCTGCCAAGCCAATGCAATGGAGTGAAATGCGATCAGATGCCCACTTTAGTCCATGAAAACAAATGGGGAAAAATGTATTTAGCTGGCTAGCAAGTTCACCCATTCCTGATTTAAAAACTGTCTGGGTCTTCACAATTGACACATTGCTTAATCTACGATTAGGCCTAGTTAGTTTAGTTGTTCATCTCTAAACAGCCGATAAGCAGGAAGAGATTGCCTACTAACATTAGCTAGCTATCGTGTCCAACATGTTAGCTAGCTAGCTAGCTAGCTTGGCAATGGGCTGATAAACAACAGTTACTCAACATTTGAATTCAAAATTCATATGAAAGTAATTTGTTAAACATTTTAATATAATTTGGTGAATAAATAAACATTAGACTTACATTTTGCAAAGTTATTGCTTATTCTTCTGGAAAATGTTATCCCAAGCGGGGACTTCTGTCCAACACTAATTCTGGAATTTGGGGCATTTTTGCTGTGCCGCAAGGTGTTATGGGATAGCCTCCCCGGGGAAGTATACATCGGATGCTGCCTTCAAAATCGTCCGAATGAAGGCATCTTAAAAGGCAAAATGATGCCTGGTTTGAGTTTGGAGGCAGTGAGCACAGCACAGACATCCAAAGTGAGGCCAATTGGCTGGTTAGAGAGTGAGGAGCATACTGTAGCAAAATGTATCAAAGATGAGGGGACTACAATACTCACTGCGTGTCTCCAGTAGTTTTGTCTTCTCCCATACAAGAAACCTGAGTTAAAGTGTGTCACACAATGCAGTCGACGTGAAGATATCTATCGTCAAATGTTAATGCGTAAGTTTTGCTGCCACAGAGTGACGTTAACTAGCTATGAGCATTGCATTATGTACAAATCAATTTCTTTGGGAGCTCCTTATGCTGAATGGGAATTAGCTTGTCGCTGTTATCCCCCTTTTGTTTTTCTTTTCAGGAAATCACCAGAAATAGAAAGAAGGCAAAGGTTAGTAAAGTAACCTCATTGAGGTTATTCACATAATTCTGTTTCAAGCAATTGTGCCAAGAAAGAGATAAAGACAATGCAACGCATTGCTAAATAGGCCTATTTATTGCACAGTTCTCTATGTTGAAAAAAAGTGTTCTTAGAAAAAAGTGTTCTTAGAAAAAAGTGTTCCAAAATGGTTCTTCAGCTGTCCCCATAGGATAACCATTTTTGGTTCCAGGGAGAACCCTTTTGGGTTCCAGGGAGAACCCTTTTGGGTTTCATGTTGAACCCCCCTGTGGAAAGGGTTCTACATGGAACTGAAAAGGGTTCTACCTGTGACCAAAAGGGTTCTACCTTCATTGATACTAGTCCCATTTTTTCAGCTTGTTATAGAAGACACACTGAATGGTAACTCAAGGACATTTGCATTTGATCTATCCAACCATGTAACCTCAATTAACTAAATGAGGCATTCTCTCTTTATTTTGCAAGTTAGGCGCTCTTTCTGTTTCTCATTGACTGCTTCACTTATTTAGTCATCATTTTAAAAAATCTAAGAGTAAAGCACTTTACTTTTGTGGCCAAATATGTTCAAGACGGCAGTAGTCTTTTCCTAATGAAATCCATTATGCACAAAGACTCCTTGGCATATTAGCCCACAGTGTTCCTCCTAGGATTTCAGCAGTGGTGGCGGTTGGGGTCCTCCTGTGGCATACATCTATACATCTACATCATAAAATAAATTACAAATAATGTTGCAATTAGAGGGTTGCAATTAGAGGACTACAATTCAAGGAGAAGGGAATCCATTGTGAATTGTTTATGTCATCTGAGATAATCAAAGATAATATGTATATAATAGCTTGAACAGCATATTTATCCATTTCAGTTGTATAGGCTATTTGGATGATTTACACTGAAGTGTTTTTAGTTGATTGTTGTTCACATTTTTTAGATAAGATAAATATTCAATTAATGCTAATCTGTAATACTTTTAACATTAACAGAACATTTTGTTTTTCCATTTGAAACAGCAAACATAATGTTCACAGTAGGCGTACATCGTGACTTCGCAAGTAACATAAGTAAGTAGCAAAGGATAAATGGAATTACTGTAATAACACAGTCATATATTTGTACTTTTATTTATTATGGATTTCCATTAGCTGCTGCCAAGGCAGCAGCTACTCTTCCTGGGGTCCGGCAAAATTAAGGCAGTTATACAATTTTAAAAACAATACAATACATTCATTACACAATTCTCAATACACTAAGTGTGTGCCCTCAGGCCCATACTCCACTACCACATATCTACAACACAAAATCCACGTGTATGTGTGTGTATAGTGCGTATGTTATCGTGTGTGTATGCATGTGTCTGTGCCTATGTTTGTGTTGCTTCACAGTCCCCGCTGTTCCATAAGGTGTATTTCTATCTGTTTTTTAAATCTGATTCTACTGCTTGCATCAGTTACCTGATGTGGAATAGAGTTCCATGTAGTCATAGCTCTATGTAGTACTGTAGCATGTGTGCCCTCAACATGCCTGTCTGTCTCGACTTGAGGACCTCAGTAGAAACACTCAGAATCCTAGCTCGGGTTATTGATGGCTTGATCAGGACTGATACGGGCCAGAGCCTCTGTTATTTCAGTCCTTCAAACAAGCACTCATTGATTGTGATCCCCTTGATCAAGCACAATGAGTCGACTATTGAATCGTACTGTGCAGAACATAGCTGAGCTAACATGGTGCCAGAGGAGATGGTGAGAGCATTATGAATACACAAGAGTCTCTGAAAAAACCCAGGTTCTCGACATAACCACTGGGCATGTGAAAATGATCTTTCTGCCAAGTGCCAGCAACAAAGTGACTCCCAAGTAAACATACTATAAGAAACCAAGGGCCATTAAATAAAAAATAAAAAAATATGTCTGAGGGTGAAGGGATGGAGGGGGAATGGGGGAGGGGGGGAGCGAGAGGGAAAAATAAAGTGGAAGGGGCGGTGTGGGGTGGGTGGGAGAGAGATTGCAGTCCAATTATGAATAGCAAAAAGGCCCCTGAGCCTAAAATTAGAATTCTAATGACTGCCTGTCTCACAAATCACTTGATGAATTCACTGTTGAACATTAACACTGATTGACTAAATTTGTCTGCCATGGGATGGTAGGAACAATACTTGGAAACCTATTAATGTCAGGGAAATGTTATACCAATATGTCAAGACCAATACATTTAGTGACCTTTCAGAGTTTGTGTTATATTGCATTTGTCTACCTGGTTGTTTCTGAAACAGGGCCTTGAGAAACTGTTCAGGAATAGATCAGGTAAGAATTTGACCAAAACAATGGAAACGCCATGGAAACCCCACGCATGCCCGCCCTCAAATGTTTTTTAGACTGTTATTTGGCGTATCCTGTTGCTTGCTAGCTACTCTGTTGACAGTTTGACAAGAACATGTGGTAGCTAACTAGCTTGTTAAATGTTTACAAATGAATTAGTGAGTGCTGGCAAGCTAAACAGCTAGCTAGCTTGTTGACTGTTGTGGTTAGCCAAAAAATACTTGTTTTGAAAGTTTGCTCATCGTATCCTATAACACTTTAAATGTGTACTTACATTATGATTTTGAACATACAAAGAAACAGGGAAACTTCCATAGCAGGCATTGTTGTCGCCTTAGCTTGCTAAACAACCATTTCTGAGTGAGAGGAAGCACAAGCCCCACCACCAATAAGCCTACACCCTTCGTTACTATGACAACTAGGGTAGCCATGTCAGCAAATGACTACTGTCTGAACACACACATATCCGATTTGGTCACTTGTAATTTGCTGTTTGCACGGTCAGTATTCCAAAACTGATTTGAAAAACAAAACTGATTTGAGCATTAAGACCTGCAGTGTGAACAAAGCTTTAGAACACATCATTCATGCTGGATTTGACACATATCCACTTTGTTAGATCAGTCCTTGTGCTATCCCCCACAGTCTGCGTTCCATTGATCTATAAGTGCATCCATGCTCGTAATCCATTTTTAGGGGTGAATAACGATATGATATGAGGCACATATAAGGGACGGAATATTTACCTATAGTCAATTAAAGTAATTTATATAGATGTCATGGAGTTACACCACTGCCAGGGGTATTTTCATCATGGTTATAAATTATGTGTAATACATTTTATCACCCAGTACAGAATGAAATTGTAATTTCACATCTGTAATTTCACTTCTATCAGACCAGCATGACTCAGAGTAAGGCAAGGACATATTTGATCAGTATTATAATTCAATCCATTATGTACATACATTTGGGGTCACTTGTGAATAAATCACCCTCACAAATTAAGCTTTTGCTAATCTCTGTGCAGCATGACACCTCTGTTACCTTAACTTCCTCTCCCAGTAAAAGGTGGAAAAGAAAAGAGTTATGTGCTCAACGATATTGTTTTGCTTCACTGCCTCTTTCTCAATTTACTAATAATTACCAATGCGGTCCTTCCAATTACTCAGCTCAAACAAACATTTACAGCAGTCTGTAATCCACATACTCATTATGCAGATGACAGGAAAAAACTTGAGACCTGCTGCTTACTCCAATTAAAATCCTTTGGCCAGGGCAATGCAGAGCCAAATAAATTAGGATGACAACACTTATTTTATAGCTTCACTTGAAACTGAACTAATACCAGTAACCAAACAGAAGTGGTTTGAATAGAGAGGTCGAAGTAAAAAAAAATGTCTTCATCAAAAGGAAATGGCTTTGTCTTAGTTATATTAGTTGTATTAATCAACATTCTCTCATTGACAGTAGAGGGACACATTTGTCTTTGAACACCCACCTTTAATTTAGTAGTTAATGCTGTTGTTTTACAATGTTATTCAAATCCAATATCCAACTGGTAAACTATGTAAAACAAACCATGATTTCAATGTCATTGTACAGTATTGACGTAATCTATAGATCGGCAGGTAAGGGTGCTCTCCAGCGGCTAAATGTTCTTTACCATTCGGCCATCAGATTTGCCACCAATGCTCCTTATAGGACACATCACTGCACTCTATACTCCTCTGTAAACTGGTCATCTCTGTATACCCGTCGCAAGACCCACTGGTTGATGCTTATTTATAAAACCCTCTTAGGCCTCACTCCGCCCTATATGAGATACCTACTGCAGCCGTCATCCTCCACATACAACACCCGTTCTGCCAGTCACATTCTGTTAGGTCCCCAAAGCACACACATCCCTAGGTCGCTCCTCTTTTCAGCTCGCTGCAGCTAGCGACTGGAACGAGCTGCAAAAAACACTCAAACTGGACAGTTTTATCTCCATCTCTTCATTCAAAGACTCAATCATGGACACTCTTACTGACACTTGTGGCTGCTTCGCGTGATGTATTGTTGTCTCTACTTTCTTGCCCTTTGTGCTGTTGTCTGTGCCCAATAATATTTGTACCATGTTTTGTGCTGCTACCATGTTGTGCTGCTGCCATGTTGTGTTGCTACCGTGTTGTTGTAATGTGTTGCTACCATGCTGTGTTGTCATGTGTTGCTGCCATGCTGTGTTGTTGTCTTAGGTCACTCTTTACATAGTGTTGTGGCGTCTCTCTTGTAGTGATGTGTGTTTTGTACAATTTTTGTATATAGGACAAATATAGGCCTTTTGGTAGTCCATCATTGTAAATAAGGATTTGTTCTTAACTGACTTGCCTAGTTAAATAAAGGTTAAATAAAAATGTAGTAATTAATAAATTGACCACACCCTGTTAACTCTTTACACTCATAAGAATTGGCCTATGTTGTCACGCACGTTGAGAGACGGGTCGGACCAAGGTGCAGCTTGAAAAGCGTACATGTTTATCATATAGAATAAACATACAAAAACAACAAAACCACTTAACGTGACGTGAAAGTCCTATGGGCTAATCAACAACCAGCCTACACGGAACAAGATCCCACAAAGATTCCCACGGTGGAACAGGCACGGGCCGTGCCGGACTGGGAACACGCACCACTGGCCTGGTGCGAGGAGCAGCGACGGGCTATACTGGACTGGGAACACGCACCACTGGCTTGGTGCGGGGAGCAGGTACGGGACGTACCGGGCTGGCGACACACACCACTGGTTTGGTGCGAGGAGCAGGTACGGACCGTACTGGACTGGGAACACGCACCACTGGCTTGGTGCGAGACGCAGGCACGAGGTTTACCGGACTGGGAACTGTCGTTAGAGATCTCAGACTGTACCAGTCTTTTACTCTCCGCGCACAGTCCTCCTCCAGTGAGGACTCCTCCTTGAGCCCCCACGAGTGCAGTGGTCGGGGCTCTTCTCTATCGATCCCCGACCACCCTTTTAGCCCCCCCAAAAAAAATTATAGGAGCTGTCTCTCGGGATTCCTCCTCGGCCGGCGCCTTCTGTGTACCTCTCCTGCCTGGGCCTCCTCCTTCGCCCAGGGTCCTTTACCTGCCAAAATCTCCTCCCATGTCCAAAAACTCTTCCCGACCTGTGTCCAAGGTGTCTGCTTCTCCCGGACACGCTGCTTGGTCCATTGTTGGTGGGATCTTCTGTCACGCACGTTGAGAGACGGGTCAGACCAAGGTGCAGCGTGAAAAGCGTACATGTTTATTATATAGAATAAACACACAAAAACAACAAAACCACTTAACGTGACGTGAAAGTCCTATGGGCTAATCAACAACCAGCCTACACGGAACAAGATCCCACAAACAAGGACTGCAACCAGGCTACTTAAGTATGAACCCCAATCAGAGACAACGAGTGACAGCTGCCTCTGATTGGGAATCATACCCGACCAAACATAGAAGTATAACAATTAGAATCTAAACATAGATATACAACAACCTAGAACTAAACATGCACACCCTGACCAAACTAACTAGAGTTATCTAGGTCAGGGTGTGACATACAGTGGGGAGAACAAGTATTTGATACACTGCTGATTTTGCAGGTTTTCCTACTTACAAAGCATGTAGAGGTCTGTAATTTTTATCATAGGTACACTTCAACTGTGAGAGACGGAATCTAAAACAAAAATCCAGAAAATCACATTGTATGATTGTTAAGTAATTAATTTGCATTTTATTGCATGACATAAGTATTTGATACATCAGAAAAGCAGAACTTAATATTTGGTACAGAAACCTTTTTTTTTGCAATTACAGAGATCATACGTTTCCTGTAGGTCTTGACCAGGTTTGCACACACTGCAGCAGAGATTTTGGCCCACTCCTCCATACAGACCTTCTCCAGATCCTTCAGTTTTCGGGGCTGTCGCTGGGCAATACGGACTTTCAGCTCCCTCCAAAGATGTTCTATTGGGTTCAGGTCTGGAAACTGGCTAGGCCACTCCAGGACCTTGAGATGCTTCTTACGGAGCCACTCCTTAGTTGCCCTGGCTGTGTGTTTTGGGTCGTTGTCATGCTGGAAGACCCAGCCATGATCCATCTTCAATGCTCTTACTGAGGGAAGGAGGTTGTTGGCCAAGATCTCGCAATACATGGCCCCATCCATCCTCCCCTCAATAAAGGTGCAGTCGTCCTGTCCCCTTTGCAGAAAAGCATCCCCAAAGAATGATGTTTCCACCTCCATGCTTCACGGTTGGGATGGTGTTCTTGGGGTTGTACTCATCCTTCTTCTTCCTCCAAACACGGCGAGTGGAGTTTAGACCAAAGAGCTCTATTTTTGTCTCATCAGACCACATGACCTTCTCCCATTCCTCCTCTGGATCATCTAGATGGTCATTGGCAAACTTCAGACGGGCCTGGACATGCGCTGGCTTGAGCAGGGGGACCTTGCGTGCGCTGCAGGATTTTAATCCATGACGGCGTAGTGTGTTACTAATGGTTTTATTTGAGACTGTTGTCCCAGCTCTCTTCAGGTCATTGACCAGGTCCTGCCGTGTAGTTCTGGGCTGATCCCTCACCTTCCTCATGATCATTGATGCCCCACGAGGTGAGATCTTGCATGGAGCCCCAGACCGAGGGTGATTGACCGTCATCTTGAACTTGCCTTCTCACCAAGCTGCTTGCCTATTGTCCTGTAGCCCATCCCAGCCTTGTGCAGGTCTACAATCTTATCCCTGATGTCCTTACACAGCTCTCTGGTCTTGGCCATTGTGGAGAGGTTGGAGTCTGTTTGATTGAGTGTGTGGATAGGTGTCTTTTATACAGATAATGAGTTCAAACAGGTGCAGTTAATACAGGTAATGAGTGGAGAAAAGGAGGTCTTCTTAAAGAAAAACTAACAGGTCTGTGAGAGCCGGAATTCGTACTGGTTGGTAGGTGATCAAATACTTATGTCATGCAATAAAATGCAAATGAATTACTTAAAAATCATACAATGTGATTTTCTGGATTTTTGTTTTAGATTCTGTCTCTTTGTAAGTAGGAAAACCTGCATAATCGGCAGTGTATCAAATACTTGTTCTCCCCACTGTATATGGATAAAGCTACATTTAAATGTTTCTTACAGAAGAAATATGAAAAGCATTCACTGTACTTTCGCCGCATTTGTTAATAACAAAATCTGAAAATGCTCTGGATACATTCAGTAACATGATAAGAATATTCCTGGAAAATGTTAGTGCTACATAAAACAAAAATATGACAAGGGTTTGAGTGAGAGGACTAACTGGTGTCTCCAAATGGCCACACACCTCTTCAAAGTGTACAGTCGTGGTCAAAAGTTTTGAGAATGACACAAATATTAATTTCCACAAAGTCTGCTGCCTCAGTTTTTATGATGCCAATTTGCATATACTCCAGAATGTTATGAAGAGTGATCAGATGAATTGCAATGAATTGCAAAGTCCCTCTTTGCCATGAAAATGAACTTAATCCCAAAAAACATTTCCACTGCATTTCAGCCCTGCCGCAAAAGGAACAGCTGACATCATGTCAGTGATTCTCTCGTTAACACAGGTGAGATTGTAGACGAGGACAAGGCTGGAGATCGATCTGGCATGCTAATTGAGTTAGAATAACAGACTGGAAGCTTTAAAAGGAGGGTGGTGCTTGAAATCATTGTTCTTCCTCTGTTAACCATGTTTACCTGCAAGGGAACACGTGCCGTCATCATTGCTTTGCACAAAAAGGGCTTCACAGGCAAGGATATTGCTGCTAGTAAGATTGCACCTAAATCAACCATGTATCAGATCATCAAGAACTTCAAGGAGAGAGGTTCAATTGTTGTGAAGAAGGCTTCAGGGTGCCCAAGAAAGTCCAGCAAGTGCCAGGACCGTCTCCTAAAGTTGATTCAGCTGCGGGATCGGGGCACCACCAGTGCAGAGCTTGCTCAGGAATGGCAGCAGGCAGGTGTGAGTGCATCTGCACACACAGTGAGGCAAAGACTTTTGGAGGATGGCCTGGTGTCAAGAAGGGCAGTGAGGAAGCCACTTCTCTCCAGGAAAAACATCAGGTACAGACTGATATTCTGCGAAAGGTACAGGGATTGGACTGCTGAGGACTGGGGTAAAGTCATTTTCTCTTGTCCGGAGAAGACAAGGTGAGCGCTACCATCAGTCCTGTGTCATGCCAACAGTAAAGCATCCTGAGGCCATTCATGTATTGGGTTGCTTCTCAGCCAAGGGAGTGGGCTCACTCACAATTTTGTCTAAGAACACAGCCATGAATAAAGAATGGTACCAACACATCCTCCGAGAGCAACTTCTCCCAACCATCCAATAACAGTTTGGTGACGAACAATGCCTTTTCCAGCATGATGGAGCACCTTACCATAAGGCAAAAGTGATAACTAAGTTGCTCGGGGAACAAAACATAGACATTTTGGGTCCATGGCCAGGAAACTCCCCAGACCTTAATCCCATTGAGAACTTGTGGTCAATCTTCAAGAGGCGGGTGGACAGACAAAAACCCACAAATTCTGACAAATTCCAAGCATTGATTATGCAAGAATGGGCTGCCATCAGTCAGGATGTGGCCCAAAAGTTAATTGACAGCATGCCAGGGCGGATTGCAGTGGTCTTGAAAAAGAAGGGTCAACAATGCAAATATTGACTCTTTGCATAAACGTAATGTAATTGTCAATAAAAGCCTTTGACACTTATGGAATGCTTGTAATTATACTTCAGTATACCATAGTAACATCTGACAAAAATATCTAAAAACACTGAAGTAGCAAACTTTGTGAAGGCCAATACTTGTGTCATTCTCAAAACTTTTGACCACAACTGTACACAGTTCCTAAGTAATTTCAATGAAGAGTCTTCAACTATAAAGTGTTTTTTTGAGCTCTCCTAGCTGTGCAGTTGAGGAACTAGAGCAAGCACACTTGTAGTTGTTTTGTTTGGAACACAACCCTGCATCCCCGCCCTCACACAATTACTGTTGCGGTTTACGCAATCCAAAAACGGTCCATTATAAATCGCAATCTGGGTCAGGTAGGCATAATTTGAAAGCCTGTTCTATTGCCAACATGACTAGCTAAGTTATAAGATACTATATTACAGTGTTAGCCTTTCACAATACAATTTAGGGAAACAGATGATCATTTTGGTGCGCATAGAAAGGAGTCATGAAAGCATTCAGGAGTGTGCCGCGGTGAATTTCCTTCAGAATATACAAACATAGGCTCATTCTGTTCAGAACAACCAAGGATATGATGCCATGTCATCTTTTAACTGTACATAAAACATAGTGATCATAAACGTTGACACTGTATATGACATGAGTTTTATGATATGGAAATATGAAGTGCACATTTGGACTCATGGGTGTTTGGCTTGCTTCTATGACATCAAAGCGGTATTTATTATAATCCTCAATGTCTCATCTTTCAAAATACATCGAGTCATCTTCATTTACAGCATTTCTCTCACTCAGATAACAAAAAAGTTGCCCAATTAGCGGGAGGGATGGGGGCAACTTCTTGTTGCGCGAGGTGTTCAAGATCCGAACGGCTGTCAGTCAAAACCCTTACAGCACATTGAAGCGCAGAACCAGAGCTCTGACATCATGTATAGCATGTTATTGTACAGCCACTGCATTCCAATTTAGGCGTTTATCAGTACCCAAATATGCCATTTTCAACCCGTATACAGTAGGCTTGGGTGGCATCCAGATTTTCATATCGTCATACCATCTTTCTCTCATCCTGGGATTTACTGTATTACCAGCATAGCACACAAGGGCGTGCTAAAAACGCAAGAAAAGCACATTGGGCCTCTATTACCAGAATGCTAACAAAATTAGCACAAAATAATAGTCAAATAACATAGATGTTGTTAGCTAAATGCTAAAGAGCGAAAACAAACATAAGCTAATTGCAAAGACAGGCAAATCCAGCTCATAAAGTTATACAAGCATAGCTAGTAGCTACCGAATGTCATTTTTGGTGAGTGTGAACATTTACAAGCGTAAGGGAACGACAGAAATTGTGGAAATGAATAAAGTTGTGATGCATGCTTTTCTGAAGGAAGAGCAGCATCTGTACACGGAGCAGAGGGGAGAAGAACGGAGGAGAAAGAAAAAAACGCTAGTAGTGAAAAAATGGTAGCTGTACAGATTTTTTTATGTTTTATTTTACCCTTATTTTACCAGGTAAATTGACTGAGAATACATTCTCGTTTACAGCAACGACCTGGGGAATAGTTACATGGGACAGGAAGGGGGATGAATGATCCAATTGGAAGCTGGGGATGATTAGGTGGCCATGATGGTATGAAGGCCATATTGGGAATTTAGCCAGGACACCGGGGTTAACACCCCTACTCTTATGATAAGTGCCATGGGATCTCTAGTGACCACAGAGAGTCAGGACACCCTGTTAACGTCCCACAGATAACTAATCCAGAGCTCTTTCACTTCTGGCAGAAAGCCATTATAAGATATGTGCACTGCAAAACAGAGACTCATCGATAGATATGGAACGCTATTGGCTCACCAGCTCACGCCGCCTCCCGTTGTGCTATTTACAAACAAACACGTGACTGGCTAAACTGTTCTGGGGAACTACCATAAGCTTCATAATGTAAAATAATGTGACAGGTGAAATGAAGAACGCAATCTGCTTTATCTCCTAATGTATTGCACAAGTTGACTGCAGGCCACATTGTAGCCACAAATATTCATATTTATTGAAAAACTTCAAATAAATATTTTGACGGTCCTGTGGCTTTTTCCAAATACCCGGTATACGGTATACCGCCCAATACCAGTATACGGGTACGAGTGTAAAGGGCTACAGGCCCAGTGCCGTCAACATTTAGTTTTTTCATGTGTTTTGTATTGTCTTTGTACAGCTGATGAAACAAACACTGTAAAAGTGTGAAAAAATGTGATCAGTGTTAATTCTGATAGATGCTGGTTGAAAAAACTATCTACATTGCACTTTCTATTTAGTACGTTTTGCATGGGTGGAGTTTTGGCTTTTCAAGGGACATCACGAGGTGAAAATTATTTAATAGACCAATAATTAAGTCGTCCAAACATCTCTGCCAATAACAGCTAGTTTCAGGTTACACATCGACGACTCCCAGACAGTCCTAGCAAAATGCTTGCTTGAGAAATAGTTTTTTTGCTTTTTGGGGTATTTCTCATCCTATAGCTTGTTCTCCAACTTATTTTTAAATTGTGAGCCAACATGTTTTCAGCACTTTTATTTCCATGACATTAAAAAACAGGCAATTCCACGGAAATGGAATTGCGCCGAGACTTTTCACTTAAAATGTATGCCAAACAAAAAACATTTATTTCAAAGTTTAACCAACCATACAACTCTAGGACTACTTTTAACAATTTACACAGAACATTTTACAAAAACACATTTACTAGAAGAACTGTGCAGATGCAAAGTTTGGGAATAGAATGTTGGCTAAATCTCCCTCAGTTTTCCAAAAACTCTGTTAAATATCTGTGCTGAATTAAGATTAAAATATGTCTGCAGAAAGAATGGGGTGTCAGCTATGACATGGCACCTTGAGTTTGAAAAAAATATATTTTGGTTATTGAACTACCTTAAGTGAAGTGGATTTACACCCGTTAATGAGCTCTGACACCAAACAAGATCAAATTTGTTTGGTCCGGACCAAATCTGAACCAATCATAGATGTCTATGTTTCACAAGTCTGGACATCAAAGTACAGCACAGTAGAGCTCAGTAGAGTACACATCAAATCCAGAGTGAGGGTACATAAAAAAAAAAAAAAAAGAGTTTTAATGTAACACTAAAAAGTGTTCATGTTTCTGATACCACACTCTTGGAGTGATTAATATATTCAGGGTTAAAACAGGGAGTGGTATGACTTATAACAACGTCAGGGCTAATTTATCACAAGAAGCCATGCCCCAAATCCAAACTTTCCTCGTTTTCAAGTACTCAGCGGCCGCCATTTTTTCCTCTCATCTCACTTAACTTTTGCATTGCCAACGGAACATGAAAATATTCAAAACAGAACAGTACATTTCACATGGTTATCTTTAATTGTTATAGCTATAATAATAATAATATGCCATTTAGCAGACGCTTTTATCCAAAGCGACTTATAGTCATGATTTTTACATACGGGTGGTCCTGGGGATCGAACCCACTACCCTGGCGTTACAAGCGCCATGCTCTACCAATTGAGCTACAGAGGACCAGCTATGTAAAGTGGATTGATGATTGTCCATGATTCAGGGCATGTTTTGTGTCAGCTAAGAGATTTGGAGTTAACGAGCGAGCAATTTGAAAGACAGCTCACCGAAGCTGAGGTGAAAGCTAGCCAGCCAGCCAATTTACTAGCTTGCCAGTTTACATTACCTGGCCTAAGATATGGTGTGCCTTCCTTTGGAAAAATAGTTAGCATTTTGCAATAGCTGATGTTGGTTCAACTAATAGTTGGTAGCTAGTTAACACTACCATTATGGCGGGGACCATTCATTCTTAGTTAGCTAGAAAGAACTACGGTCTTTCTAGCTATTAAGCTAAAGCTAGGTACTGAAATATAATTAATTATAATCTTAGGCTATATTTTATCATTTAGATAGCTAACTAGCTAGCCATCTGACTTTGCATTTTGGGAGTGACACGTGGCCCTGGAAGGATCCTGCACGGGCCAAGCAAAAACTTTCCTGCACAGGATTATGCCAATTATTTGCTAAAGGGATAGTCCACCAAGAATACCTACATCTTATTTTCACTCACCTGTTATCAGTTGATTGTGGTATTTGGTAAATCATTGTCTGGTTATTTTGCTATGTCCATCAGATTCTAGTTAACATTTTAGCAATGCTAGTGGTAATGTTAGGGTGTGTTTTTGCTGAACTTTCCCTGAAAGTTATATCTTTGTAATCTATCAGATGAACAAATGTCCATCTCTAAGGTCTCTATCTGCTCAGTCAGGTCTGATTCCTCTGGTTCAACTATAATTCTGGATGAAAACAAGGCAAGGAAAATAAGTCTGACTGATGGACCCACAGACGCAGCAAGAGATGTGAGTTGTGTAAAAATTTATTTTAGCTGCACTACTAGTGCATTAGTGATATTACTTTTGTGTTGCCAATTCTTTGGAGGTTGAGGTATATAGTTACTATATCTACAAACCAATGGTGTGGAATGTAAACCATATCTTGACATTAGTATACTTTTGAGGTATGAAAACATTTTACAAGCTTTCATTTTAGCTTGGACTGTGACATAAGCTCCATTACTGTGACACTGTGACTTGTGACCTACTGCCTCGATTCAGACTTATGTAGCAAAATCTGCAATGGTGTTTTTTTTTTAATTGGATAAAAGTAGAGACTCAGAGCTACAAAATGGTATATCATACACTGCAGTTGAGGAACAATGGAAAAGTAATTCTGCTTTGAAAGTTGATAAACCTGTAACACCACTTTTAAGAAAATGGCACTTGAATGTTTTGGTACACCTACTGGAGAGCTCATCCTTTCTCTACACCTATTCAGCATCATTCATGGTCTCTTAAGACTTAGCCCCACTCATCTCTTTACAATAAGGAAAAACTCCAGGCAAAAATACACTTTATCTTGGCCTATATCCTAATCTGACTTTGAAAGTGTCCAGATAAAAATATTGTATACATCTTTTATAGTTATTAGATGATGCTTACCCAGACACTTGTCTAAATTGATGGGTCATGTGAAAAAAAATGCTATAACCAGCAAGCAAGCTAACGTTCGTTAAAATGAAAATGACTTTCTGACAAAATTAGAAATATATAATATCTGAAAATGTAGCTAGACTCTTACCCGTATACATGAATGAACGCTTCACGGCAGCGTGTCTTTTCTGTTTGGTTTGTAGCTAGCTACAGCTTGTTTGGCCCGTTGTGTCAAGTCACTCCGGTTCACACTGACCATGTGCAGAAAAGTAATCCATCGCAACTTTTTCCCACTGATCTTTGTTGATAGCGCCTGCTAAATTCTGGGCAGCAATGTTGTTGAGAGCAGTAGCAACACTTTTGCAGAACTCCATGGCTAACGTTATATATTTCAAAAAAGCTGCGGTAGTAAGGATTGTCTACACATACTGAGCAGCTCATGTTATAGACAGAAGCGTGCTACATGGCAGACCAAGCCGAACTCATCTCTCGGCATGTCCAGCCCATCCATTATCTCAGCCAATCATGGCTAGAGGGAAGGTTCCTGTCTTTTTCCATGGCTAAACCAACTAGGCTCGTATTTATTTTATTTTTTTCCGTATTTACAAATGGCATACAAGTTTGTTATTAAGGCACATGAAAGTTCACAGGTTCCAGAAGGCATTTCTGCCAAAAAGCACATTTTGATTAAAAAAGATTACTTAAAAATGCCTCTCTTGTGAAGTAGTGACGTGTGACATACGCTTAGCTTCTTGAAAACGGGTCACATTTTAAGTGGGTCATTCATTGACTGAAGAGTATCAGCCTGTCTGTTCATAAAGGGGGTTTCCCCAGCACCATCCCTCAGCTTTAGTTTAAAACATGGCTGTAGTTTCGCTGAGAAATGAATCACGGATGCTAACTGATGGTATTAACCAGAATTTTTATGTTACATTTCCTTTCCCTAGAACAGTACTTGTTAACGATATACACAGCTCCTGTCAGCCCCTCCCCTGCCATTTTCTTTCTGTCAGTGTCACATATGGTATTAGAGGCGTAGCCAAATTCAAATACAGGCCTCATCCCATGTAAATAGGACAACCATCCATGTTATACGAAAACCAATTGTCATGGTCACTCAAACTCTGAGCACATATTTGAATGCAGTGAAATGAAATATATACTGAAGAAAAATATGAACGCAACATGCACCAAATTCAACGATTTTACAATTGAAATAATTTCATTAGGGCCCTAATCTATGGATTTCATATGACTGGCCAGGGGCGCAGCCATGGGTGGGCCTGGGAGGGCATAGGCCCACACACTGGGAGCCAGGCCCAGCCAATCAGAATTAGTTTTCCCCCACAGTTTCATCAGTTGTCCGGGTGGCTGGTCTCAGACGATCCCGCAGGTCATTACACGTGGTCTGCGGTTGTGATGCCGGTTGGAAATACTGCCAAATCTCTAAAACGACATTTGAGGTGGCTTATGGACATTAAATTATCTGGCAACAGCTCTGGTGGACATTTGAGCAATCAGCATGCCAATTGTACGCTCCCTCAAAACTTGAGGCATCTGTGGCTTTGTGTTCTGTGACAAAACTGCACATTTTAGAGTGGTCTTTTATTGTCCCCAGCACAAGGTGCACCTAGGGTTATTGTGGTGACCGTATTTCCGCCACACCGGCGGTCACAAGTCATGAAGGCAGTCAAATTCCACATGACCGTTTAGTCACAGTAATTAGGCTTCTCCAAGCTCTGATGCTGCTGCTGGTCATTAGTAGCCTACCAAACTTGCTAACTGCCTGGTACTCAGCACTCTATTGTCCCTCTGACATCAATGCAAATGTATTCGAAAATGTAATCACACACTTAATGAGAGCCCATGAGCTCATGATGCGCAACATTACTATAGGCTCTGCAATTGTGGGAGAAAATGGCCGTGATGGCCGCTAATAAAAAGACAAGGATCCCATCAGTGTATTATATATTATCACTTGTGAATGACGCCCAGCATAAGAAACAAAGCCTTTTGTTAATCATAGTCGCACACCTCATGTAGCCTAGCCCATAGGCCTATATGTTTTAATAAGGTTTGTATCACAACTAAAGTGGCCAAATAACTTCTTAAAATTAAGCACATTAATCCGCTTCACAAGGGGTGTTGAGCCTAACTGGCATATATAAGCAGCGCGTAAGTTTCAAGTTTGAGAAAGATAATTTTCACCATAAATATTAACCTTTATAATAAAAGTATTACATGCATAATTGCATTTGCGGTCACTTTTGCTAATGGTGTTTTCCGCTAATGGAACATTTGCGCTTATAGCCTACTATCATGTGCGTATTGCTGCGCTTATAATGTGAAGAAATAGCCTAATAGTTTATCAACATTTTAAGCTAAACATTCTGATCTGTTGCGTCAGCCACATTGCATAAAAAAGGTTTTATGATGCTAGTGGTTTTATTAATTTGGGATCTATCGCATCCCACAACTGTCCCAGACTATGTTTGGAATATTTATATGTCGCACAGAATAGGTCGACTTTTGCACTATGGGGGATAGTAATTTGACACAGGCTAGTGCTTTTGCTGTTCGTTAGTCCTACTCATCTTGTTGGCTGACGAAAAGTAAATGTGGCCAGTTCTTCCAATATCTTCAATATGCACCCCGGAATTGGAAAAGCACGCGCGCAGTTGCGTCCCCGATGTGTCGGTCTTCACTTGTATGTAGCCTGTGAGAAAGCCCTGGTCACGTGACGGAGAGCCATGTGAGTGAGAGATGCTTTGGATTGCGCAGCACACTCTGGGAGAAGGGCACAACGCAGCACTCCGGGCCGCAAAAGGCATGGATTTCTTTAGGGTGCATTACGGCCACAAAGGGGAAGCCGCCATGAAATTCGAGGCATTATCAAGTGCTTGTCAAATTGTGAATGAGAGACTATTTAGTGTGTGCAGCCTGCGCAAAAAAAGCCTTTCAAGCGACTTTTTTCAAATCATCATTAGAGTCTCATCATGTAGCCTTACAATGTATTAAAAATCAAAACATATAGCCCAACGTTTGTAGAACAACTAAAAATACATTAATAACTCTAAATTAAGCATATAGGAGTACCTATTTTTTTGTTAACAGCTCAACACAGAATAGCTGCATGTGCGCACTCCCTCAAATCGTTTGGAGAAAATATTTATATTTTATTCAGCATTGTTCAGTTGTATTCTTCATACTATAAAATAATATGAAATAATGCCACGGAATTATAAGCAAATCTTGTCTGCTAAATGAACAAGTGTAGCCCACAGCCATATGGCATAGCCACATCAGGACCTAACATAAGGACAACTCAGAGTATGCTATTCTTTTCTTCTGAAATAGACTACATTTTCTTCATATCATGCTTCTTTAGACCTGTCTAAAATAAATAATGGATATATTGTGAAGGTGTAGGCTATATTTCATGGATATATTAGACTTTTTAAAATGGCTTGTAGGGTATGCGTGGAAGCCAGGAGATGCTAAATGTGATTATGTTAACTGACGGTCAATTACCGTGAGACCGACAGTTATTTGCTTGACGATCACCGGCTGATGAAATTTCGTGACCGCCACAACCCTAGGTGCACCTGTATAATGATCATGCTGTTTAATCAGCTTCTTGATATGCCACACCTGTCAGGTGGATGGATTATCTTGGCAAAGGAGAAATGCTCATTAACAGGGATGTAAACAGTCCCCTGTAGCTCAATTGGTAGAGCATGGCACTTGCAACGCCAGGGTTGTGGGTTCGTTTCCCACGGGGGGCCAGTATGAAAATGTATGCACTCACTAACTGTAAGTCGCTCTGGATAAGAGCGTCTGCTAAATGACAAAAATGTAAACGAATTTGAGCACACAATTTGAGAGAAATAAGCTTTTTGTGCACATGGAACATTTCTGGGATCTTTTATTTCAGCTCATGAAACATGGGACCAACACTTTTTATTTTTGTTCAGTTTAAATGAAAATTATTCAAATCTAAAAGATACAATTTATCCAGAGAGCGACCTTAGATCATGGGAAAAGGCAACATTTGACCGTTGCACTTGAATCATTCCCACGGTGAATGGCTAGGCCCACTACGCTATGAAACCACACACTATTGCAGAGACTTTGATATTACCGGCCGCAATTGATATGGTGAAAACAATGTGTTGGGAGGCAGATTCACAGAAACTCACATCAATACCTTTGTCAGATAACATTGTTAACAACCCAGCTTGTGCTCTCCAAATGGACGTTAGCTTTGAGGGCCGAGATGCCCATGCATTGACTTTTGTTCACTATACATGTCGGGGGGTGCTAATCACGAGGACATCTTATTCTGTCTCTCAATTCCCGAGCATGAAACGGCACAGGGAATGCTCTTCAATCGAACCCTGCTGGCACCCGCCCGCCCGACTAGAATCACTACTCTCGGCGGGTCTGACTTAGAATATGTGGACAACTACAAATACCTAGGTGTCTGGTTAGACCGTAAACTCTCCTTCCAGACTCACATTAAGCATCTCCAATCCAAAGTTAAATCTAGAATCGGCTTCCTATTTCGCAACAAAGCCTCCTTCACTCATGCTGCCAAACATGCCCTCGTAAAACGGACTATCCTACCGATCCTTGACTTCGGCGATGCAATTTACAAAATAGCCTCCAACACTCTACTCAGAAAATTGGATGTAGTCTATAACAGTGCCATCCGTTTTGTCACCAAAGCCCCATATACTACCCACCATTGTGACCTGTACGCTCTCGTTGGCTGGCCCTCACTACATATTCGTCACCAAATCCACTGGCTCCAGGTCATCTATAAATCACTGCTAGGCAAATCCCTGCCTTATCTTAGCTCATTGGTCACCATAGCAACACCCACCCGTAGTATGCGCTCCAGCAGGTATATCTCACTGGTCATCCCCAAAGCCAACACCTCCTTTGGCCGCCATTCCTTCCAGTTCTCTGCTGCCAATGACTGGAACGAACTTCAAAAATCTCTGAAGCTGGAGACTCTTATCTCCCTCACTAACTTTAAGCATCAGTTGTCAGAGCAGCTTACCGATCACTTCACCTGTACACAGCCCATCTGTAATTAGCCCACCCAACTACCTCATCCCCATATTGTTATTTATTTTGCTCATTTGCACCCCAGTATCTCTATTTGCACATCATCTTCTGCACATCTATCACTCCAGTGTTAATACTAAATTGTAATTATTTTGCACTATGGCCTATTTATTGCCTTACCTCCATAACTTACTACATTTGCACACACTGTATATAGATTTTATATTGTGTTATTGACTGTATGTTTTGTTTATCCCATGTGTAACTCTGTGTTGTTGTTGTTTTTAATCGCACTGCTTTGCTTTATCTTGGCCAGGTCGCAGTTGTAAATGAGAACTTGTTCTCAACTGGCTTACCTGGTTAAATAAAGGTTAAATAAAAGAAGAAGAAAATATATATATATATATATATTTTGACGAAAAACTGATTCCATATGGGATCGAATGGTGGGCTTTTGCACAGATGGGGCTCCATTTATGGTGAGACGGCGGGCAGGCCTCTGCACTCTAGATATGAATGTCGCCCTCTGCCATACAGTGAGGGAAAAAAGTATTTGATCCCCTGCTGATTTTGTACGTTTGCCCACTGACAAAGAAATGATCAGTCTATAATTTTAATGGTAGGTTTATTTGAACAGTGAGAGACAGAATAACAACAACAAACTACAGAAAAACGCATGTCAAAAATGTTAGAAATGTATTTGCATTTTAATGAGGGAAATAAGTATTTGACCCCTCTGCAAAACATGACTTAGTACTTGGTGGCAAAACCCTTGTAGGCAATCACAGAGGTCAGATGTTTCTTGTAGTTGGCCACCAGGTTTGCACACATCTCAGGAGGGATTTTGTCCCACTCCTCTTTGCAGATCTTCTTCAAGTCATTAAGGTTTCGAGGCTGACGTTTGGCAACTCAAACCTTCAGCTCCCTCCACAGATTTTCTATGGGATTAAGGTCTGGAAACTGGCTAGGCCACTCCAGGACCTTAATGTGCTTCTTCTTGAGCCACTCCTTTGTTGCCTTGGCCGTGTGTTTTTGGTCATTGTCATGCTGGAATACCCATCCACAACCCATTTTCAATGCCCTGGCTGAGGGAAGGAGGTTCTCACCCAAGATTTGACGGTACCTGGCCCCGTCCATCGTCCCTTTGATGCGGTGAAGTTGTCCTGTCCCCTTAGCAGAAAAACACCCCCAAAGCATAATGTTTCCACCTCCATGTTTGACGGTGGGGATGGTGTTCTTGGGGTCATAGGCAGCATTCCTGCTCCTCCAAACACGGCGAGTTGAGTTGATGCCAAAGAGCTCGATTTTGGTCTCATCTGACCACAACACTTTCACCCAGTTCTCCTCTGAATCATTCAGATGTTCATTGGCAAACTTCAGACGGGCATGTATATGTGCTTTCTTGAGCAGGGGGACCTTGCGGGCGCTGCAGGATTTCAGTCCTTTACGGCATAGTGTGTTACCAATTGTTTTCTTGGTGACTATGGTCCCAGCTGCCTTGAGATCATTGACAAGATCCTCCCGTGTACTTCTGGGCTGATTCCTCACCGTTCTCATGATCATTGCAACTCCACGAGGTGAGATCTTGCATGGAGCCCCAGGCAGAGGGAGATTGACAGTTCTTTTGTGTTTCTTCCATTTGCGAATAATCACACCAACTGTTGTCACCTTCTCACCAAGCTGCTTGGCGATGGTCTTGTAGCCCATTCCAGCCTTCTGTAGGTCTACAATCTTGTCCTTGACATCCTTGGAGAGCTCTTTGGTCTTGGCCATGGTGGAGAGTTTGGAATCTGATTGATTGATTGCTTCTGTGGACAGGTGTCTTTTATACAGGTAACAAGCTGAGATTAGGAGCACTCCCTTTAAGAGTGTGCTCCTAATCTCAGCTCGTTACCTGTATAATAGACACCTGGGAGCCAGAAATCTTTCTGATTGAGAGGGGGTCAAATACTTATTTCCCTCATTAAAATGCAAATCAATTTATAACATTTCTGATATGTGTTTTTCTGGATTTTTTTGTTGTTATTCTGTCTCTCACTGTTCAAATAAACCTACCATTAAAATTATAGACTGATCATATCTTTGTCAGTGGGCAAACGTACAAAATCAGCAAGGGATCAAATATTTTTTCCCTCACTGTATGGACGCATTGTATGAAACACTGAGAGCAACTGGCGGCAAAAGAGCTGAGCACAGAACTCAGAGATATACTGCAGCAGGTAACTTCGATTGTAAACTACATCAAACCACATCCACTGCGCGCACGCCTGTTCACAAAACTATAAGGAGATATGGGATCAGAGCATGACAATGTTCTATTTCACACCGAGGCTTGGTGGTTATCGAGGGGGAGTGTTCGAAAGATTTTTCGCATTGAGAGAGGAACTGTTGTCATTCACAATGGATGTAAAAAAAAATAACACAGATTAGGTTGACTTTTTGTGTAATGTGTCTCCTTGCCTACCTATGTAACAGTCATATTTGGGAAACTGAACCAACTGAACGCAAGCATGCAGGGGATATACAAAAACATTCTACAGATGAGTGACCGAATCAGTGGATTCAGAGGAAAACATTATTATTGAAGAGAAAGTCTTTCAAAAGCGAACCATGCCCCTTCCCTCAGCTGTGGATGTTTCTAACAGAAAATAGCATCAGTAAATGTACCCACACGAGTGATGACTGCTCACCTCAAACGCTTGGAAGAGCACTTTGAGACCTACTTCCCAATCCGATTGACTGTGATCCTGGCTCATTTGACATGCCGGTAAGTGAAATCGAACAGCTGATCGAGCTGTCATATGACCGAATGCTGCAGACAACGCATTCCCGGGTCACCACGGACAAGTTTTGGTTCCTGCCGTCTCCCTCTGAGCATTAATGCCGCGTTCAAATCAACTGGGAACTGAGAAAAAAGCTAGCTCCGACTGGGAAAAATAGTTTTGAATGGTCATCCAACTCAGAATTACAACTCGGGAACTCGGGCCTCTATCTAGACCGCCGACTTTCCGACCTGAAGATCACTGACGTTATGATTTGTCTTCATATTTTTCTGAGTTCCCAGTTGTCTTGAAAGCACCATAAAACTCATGGTACCCTTCGCCAGCTCATATCTGTGTTAAGCTGGATTCAGTCCTCTCATCTGCATTAAAACAAAATATCGATCCAGGTTGGATATGACAGCAGAGATGAGGTCCGCACTGTCGACCACGCCCCCCTGACGTTGAGAAACTTTGACACAAAATGCATCAAGCAGACCCATCTCACTAGTGGTGGTGAGATAAGAGTCATTATGTCAGACTAATTTGCAATTGACTATCTTAGCCCCCCATTAAAAGTATGTGATGGTGAGTTGAGAAGACAATCAGAAATACTGTTAGAATGTTTTTCAATTGACTGCCACAGCCCCAAATAAAAATGTAAACATTGGCTGTTAATTACATTTTTTTTTTTTTACATAGTTGGGGTTACGATCATTTTCAGATATCAAAATGAGGTCGTGGGCCAACAATGTTTGGGAACCCCTGCTGTACTGTAGAGTAAAATAATTAAATGTTAATTCCAGTGTGTAGTGAAATTATGTGATAGTTCACCCCACAGAAGATTGAGTATATTGTATTGTACTGAACTATACTCTACTATTCTTTACTGTACTCTAACCTATTAAAGCTGGCAGGTAGCCCAGCAGTTAGAGAGTTGGGCCAGTAACCGAAAGGTTGCTGGTTCGTATACCCGAGCTGACAAGGTGAAAAATCTATTGATGTGCCTGTACAACTATGGCTGACCTTGTAAAATAACACATTTCGCTGCACCTATCAGGTGTATGTCACAATAAAACTACATGACCAAATCTGAACAAATCATGGATGTCTATGTTTGGGCCAAATGAAGGCCGGTCCACATCGTGTGGACGTTGAAATCAAGACCAGGGCGGACTGACCAAATTTGACCTACTTTTCAACGTCCATGGACGTCCTGTGTCGGTCGGTGCTCAGTGGGTAAGGATGCTGGTTACAGTAAATGGAAAGAGAGGGGGCTCATGGGTAGGTGTCAGTAAGCGCTGGGAGAGGTGACATTCATTGGAGAGAGAGAGAGAGAAGAGAGAGGAGAGTGAGGGGTTGTCCAGACTTTTCACACACTTGCTTTGACCACCAGACGACAGAAAGAGAAAGAAGACAGCTGCACCTAACAGTATGCCAGTGGAAGGGAGGACAGTAGCAGGTGACCCAACTGTGGTTTGTGACTATTATGATTTCCCGTAAAAGCCAATTCAATTGCAAAAATACCGTTACCGATTTTTCGGGAATTCTGTTACCGACTTGGTAACAGAATTTCTAGTTATAATCACTTAATAATTTATAAACAAACATGATATCATTAAAAACACTTGAAGTAATTGATACTGTAGGTCTACCTTTATTTGTTACTTCTGTGAACTTTCATTATCCTACCTCCTCATGAGGGAGAGAAATGTGAAAATGTCTTAAATATACAGTATCAGTCAAAAGATTGGACACACCTACTCATTCCAGGGTTTTTCTTTATTTTTACGATTTTCTACATTGTAGAATAATAGTGAAGACATCAAAACTATGAAATAACACATATGGAATCATGTAGTAACCAAAGTGTTAAACAAATCAAAATATATTTTAGATTTTAGATTCTTCAAATAGCCGCCCTTTACCTTGATGACAGCTCAAATAAGCAAAGAGAAATGACAGTCCATCATTACTTTAAGACATGAAGGTCAGTCAATACTGAAAACTTCAAGAACTTTGAAAGTTTCTTCAAGTGCAATGGCAAAAACCATCAAGCGCTCTGATGAAACTGGCTCTCATGAGGACCGCACCAGGAATGGAAGACCCAGAGTTACCTCTGCTGCAGAGGATAAGTTCATTACATTTACATTTTAGTCATTTAGCAGACGCTCTTATCCAGAGCGACTTACAGTTAGTGAGGGCATACAATATTTTTGTTTTCATATTTTTATTTTTTATTTTCATACTGGTCCCCCGTGGGAAACGAACCCACAACCCTGGCGTTGCAAACACCATGCTCTACCAACTGATCTACACGGGACTAGTCATGTGTCTGTCATTAGACATCTCAACATCAACTGTTCAGAGGGGACTGTGTGAATTAGGCCTTCATGGTCAAATTGCTGCAAAGAAACCACTACTAAAGGACACCAATTAGAAGAAGAGACCTGCTTGGGCCAAGAAACACGAGCAATGGACATTAGACCTGTGGAAATGTGTGTTATGTTGTGGGGGTGCTTTGCTGGTGACACTGTCTGTGATTTATTTAGAATTCAAGGCACACTTAACCAGCATGGCTACCACAGCATTCTACAGCGATACGCCATCCCATCTGGTTTGGGCTTAGTGGGACTATCATTTATTTTTCAACAGAACAATGACCCAACACACATCCAGGCTGTGTAAGGGCTATTTGACCAAGAAGGAGAGTGATGGAGTGCTGCATCAGATGACCTGGCCTCCACAATCCCCCGACCTCAACCCAATTGAGATGGTTTGAGATGAGTCGGACAGCAGAGTGAAGGAAAAGAAGCCAACAAGTGCTCAGCATATGTGGGAACTCCTTCAAGACTGTTGGAAAAGCATTCCAGGTGAAGCTGGTTGAGAGAATGCCAAGAGTGTGCAAAGCTGTCATCATGGCAAAGGGTGGCTATTTGAAGAATCTCAAATATATTTTCATTTGTTTAACACTTTTTTGGTTACTACATGATTCCATGTGTGTTATTTCATAGTTTTGATGTCTTCACTATTATTCTACAATGTAACATTTTTAACAAATTAAGAAAAACCCTTGAATGAGTAGATGTGTCCAAACTTTTGACTGGTACTGTATGTGGGGTTTTGGTAGCGGAATTCCAAGGCACAAGGCAAAGCTTTTTTTAACTTACAGAAGGCAGAAATAAATAGCTTAAACTAAAAGTGTTGATATTAGTTTACATGATTGTGTTTTGATTTATTTCTAATATATTGTGTTCTGATGAATTTTATATTTTAAGACCGTATTTAATATTTTAAGACCTTTTCTGGTAGATGTTTTCTAAGACCCTTTTCCATCTGTTTGACAAGAAATAAAAGCCTTTGCTTATTTCACATTTTTGGGATGGAAAATGCTTGAACATTTTATATATCGACTATTAGCATTCATTTGATACCCAATTTGACATGCTCCTGTGAACTTCACACGTTGGTGCTCATGGGTCCTTTTACATGGAAATGACCAAACTCATGTCTCTCTCTCGTCCTTCTGCAACAGATTATAGTGAGCAATATGTTTGGAATCACATGGAATCTTATGATAAGCTGTAGACCACACTATTTACCAAGAGAGTTTTCATCTATATTTTTCATAGCTGTCTATTTACCACCACAAACCAATGCTGGCATTAAGATTGCACTGAATGAGTTGTACAAGGCCATTAATCAACAGGAAAACGCTCATCCAGATGCAGCGCTCCTAGTGGCCGGGGACTTTAATGCAGGGAAACTTACATCCGTTCTACCTAATTTCTAGCAGCATGTTAAATGTGCAACCAGAGGGAAAAAAACTCTAGACCACCTTTACTCCACACACAGAGACGCATACAAAGCTCTCCCTCGCCCTCCATTTGGCAAATCTGACCATAACTCTATCCTCCTGATTCCTGCTTATAAGCAAAAACTGAAGCAGGAAGCACCAGTGATTCGGTTAATAAAAAAGTGGTCAGATGACGCAGATGCTAAGCTACAGGACTGTTTTGCTAGCACAGACTGGAACATGTTCCAGGATTCTTCAGACAGCATTGAGGAGTACACCACATCAGTCACTGGCTTCATCAATAAGTGCATCGATGATGTCGTCCCCACAGTGACCGTACGTACATACCCCAACCAGAAGCCATGGATTACAGGAAACATCCGCACTGAGCTAAAGGGTAGAGCTGCCGCTTTCAAGGAACGGGACTCTAACCCGGACGCTATGACCTCCGACGAACCATCAAACAGGCAAAGAGTCAATACAGGTCTAAGATTGAATCATACTACACTGGCTCTGACGCTCGTCAGATGTGGCAGGGCTTGAAAACTATTACAGACTACAAAGGGAAGCACAGCCGCGAGCTGCCCAGTGACACAAGCCTACCAGACGAGCTAAACCACTTCTATGCTCGCTTCGAGGCAAGCAACACTGAAGCATGCATGAGAGCACCAGCTGTTCCGGATGACTATGTGATCACGCTCTCCGTAGCCGATGTGAGTAAGACTTTTAAGCAGGTCAACATTCACAAGGCCGCAGGGTTTACCAGGACGTGTACTCCGAGCATGTGCTGACCAACTGGCAAGTGTCTTCACTGACATTTTCAACATGTCCCTGACTGAGTCTGTAATACCAACATGTTTCAAGCAGACCACCATAGTCCCCGTTCCCAAGAACTCTAAGATAACCTGCCTAAATGACTACCGACCCGTAGCACTGACGTCTGTAGCCATGAAGTGCTTTGAAAGACTGGTCATGGCTCACATCAACAGCATAATCCCAGAAATCCTAGACCCACTCCAATTTGCATACCGCCCCAACAGATCCACAGATGATGCAATCTCTATCGCACTCCACACTGCCCTTTCCCACCTGGACAAGAGGAACACCTACGTGAGAATGCTATTCATTGACTACAGCTCAGCATTCAACACCATAGTGCCCTCTAAGACTTCCTGACGGGCCGCCCCCAGGTGGTAAGGGTAGGTAACAACACATCTGCCACACTGATCCTCAACACGGGGGCCCCTCAGGGGTGCGTGCTTAGTCCCCTCCTGTACTCTCTGTTCACCCATGACTGCATGGCCAGGCACGACTCCAACACCATCATTAAGTTTGCCGACGACACAACAGTGGTAGGCCTGATCACCGACAACGATGAGACAGCCTATAGGGAGGAGGTCAGAGATCTGGCCGTGTGGTGCCAGGACAACAACCTCTCCCTCAACGTGACCAAGACAAAGGAGATGATTGTGGACTACAGGAAAAAAAAGAGGCCTGAGCACGCCCCCATTCTCATCGACGGGGCTGTAGTGGAACAGGTTGAGAGCTTCAAGTTCCTTGGTGTCCACATCACCAATGAACTATCATGGTCCAAACACACCAAGACAGTCGTGAAGAGGGCACGACAAAGCCTATTCCCCCTCAGGAGATTAAAAAGATTTGGCATGGGTCCTCAGATCCTCAAAAATTCTACAGCTGCACCATCGAGAGCATCCTGACTGGTTGCATCACCGCCTGGTATGGCAACTGCTTGGCCTCTGACCGCAAGGCACTACAGAGGGTAGTGCGTACGGCCCAGTACATCACTGGGGCAAAGCTTCCTGCCATCCAGGACCTCTATACCAGGTGGTGTCAGAGGAAGGCCCTCAAAATTGTCAAAGACTCCAGCCACCCTAGTCATAGACTGTTCTCTCTGCTACCGCACGGCAAGCGGTACCGGAGTGCCAAGTCTAGGTCCAAAAGACTTCTCAACAGCTTCTACCCCCAAGCCATAAGACTCCTGAACAGCTAATCATGGCTACCCGGACTATTTGCACTGCCCCCCACCCCATCCTTTTTACGCTGCTGCTACTCTGTTAAGTATTTATGCATAGTCACTTTAACTCTACCCACATGTACATATTACCTCAACTACCTCAACTAGCCGGTGCCCCCGCACATTGACTCTGCAACGGTACCCCCCTGTATATATAGCCTCCCTACTGTCACTTTATTTTACTTCTGCTCTTTTTTTCTCAACACTTTTTTTGTTGTTGTTTTATTCTTACTTTTTTTGTTTAAAATAAATGCACTGTTGGTTAAGGGCTGTAAGTAAGCATTTCACTGTAATGTCTGCACCTGTTGTATTCGGCGCATGTGACCAATACAATTTGATTTGATTTGATTTGATTTGATTTGAATCGTAATTAATTGACTTCCAAACATCTCTGTCCACGCATTTCAAGGCTGCGTTGAGACAATTACTTATCAATGACCCAAGACCAGCTCAGTTAATCCCTACCATTGTGTCGCTGAGTTGTGTTGGGCATTGGCAGACACAATGTAAGTAACTTAATTTACAATATGTCCCCCTAACTGCCCTGAATGCCTTTGTTGATCCTACAGCTACTGTATGCAGTAATCATGTGCTTATGAACCAGAGTTATACTGTTAGCACTGACGCAGTGTGCCCTAGCAGTAAGTCCCCTGTGTGCAGCTCACCCTGCACTTTTAGCTCAAATATAAATAACATCAGCATGTCTACTTCTGATAAGCTTCCCAGTAAGCAATACAAATAATCAAGCATCACAGAAAAGTGCTAAAAATAGCCCATATTAACATATGTAGCCTAAGAAACAAGGGTAATCAAATCAGTAACTTGCTAGTAACAGATATATTCATATTCTCTGAAACTCACTTACATGGTTATAACATCTACAGAAAAGACAGAAATGCCAATGGGGGCGTTGTTGCGGCCTATATTAAGAACCACATTCCTGTAAAGCTTAGATAAGATCTCATGCTAAATACTGTTGAAGTAATATGGCTACAGGTTCATCTGCCTCACCTAAAGCCCATTATTGTGGGAAGCTTCTATAGACCACCAAGTGCTAACAGTCAGTATCTGGATAATATGTGTGAAATGCTTGATAATGTATGTAATGTTAACAGAGAGGTATATTTTCTGGGTGATTTCAATATTGACTGGCTTTCATCAAGCTGCCCACTCAAGAAAAAGCTTCAAACTGTAACCAGTGTCAACTTACCAGGGTAGTTACAAACAGCACAGGAATGAAATCATCAACATGTATTGATCACATCTTTACTAATGCTGAAGAAATTTGTTTTAAATCAGTATCCAAATCCATCGGATGCAGTGATCACAAAATGGTAGCCATATCTAGGAAAACCAAAGTTCCAAAGGCTGGAACTAATATAGTGTATAAGAGGTCACACAACAGGTTTTGTAGTGATTCTTATGATGATGATGTAAATAATATTTGCTGGTATGTGGTGTGTAATGAGGAGCAACTTGACACATTTATGAAACACATTAAAGAAAATTACTAAAAACTGTAAAATCCCCTTGGATTGATGAGGAATTGAAAAATGGTATGGTCGAGAGGGATGAGGCAAAAGGTATGGAAAATACGTCTGGCAGCACAACCGATTGGCAAACTTACTGCAAATTGAGAAATCATGTGACTAAACGGAATAAAAATAAGAAGAAACTATACTATGAAACAAAGATAAGTTATATAAAGAATTATACTAAAAAGCTTTGGAGCACCTTAAATGAAATCTTGGCCAAAAAGGCAAACTCAGCTCCATCATTCATCGAATCAGATGGCTCATTCATCACAAAACCCACTGATATTGCCAACAACTTTAATGATTTTTTCATTGGCAAGAATAGCAAACTTAGGCATGACATGCCAGCAACAAACATCGACACTACACATCCAAGTATATCTGACCAAATTATGAAAGACAACCATTGTAATTTTGAATTCTGTAAAGTGAGTGAATTTTTCTTTTGTGTCTATCAACAATGACAAGCCACCGGGGTCTGACAACTTGGATAGAAAATTACTGAGGATAATAGCGGACGATATTGCCACTCCTATTTGCCATATCTTCAATCTAAGCCTACTACAAAGTGTGTGTCCTCAGGCCTGGAGCGAAGCAAAAGTCATTCCACTACCCAAGAATAGTAAATCCCCCTTTATTGGCTCAAATAGCCGATCAATAAGCCTGTTACCAACCCTTAGTAAACTTTTGGAAAAAATTGTGTTTGACCAGATACAATGCTATTTTACAGAAAAACAAATTGACAACAAACTTTCAGCACGCTTAAAGGGAAGGACATTTAACAAGCACAGCACTTACACAAATGACTGATGACTGGCTGAGAGAAATAAAAAGATTGTGGGGGGTGTTTTGTTAGACTTCAGTGCGGCTTTGGACATTATCGATCATAGTCTGCTGTTGGAAAAACGTATGTGTTATGGCTTTACACCCCCTGCTATATTGTGGATAAAGAGTTACCTGTCTAACAGAATACAGAGGGGTGTTCGTTAACGGAAGCCTCTCCAACATAATCCAGGTAGAATCAGGAATTCCCAAGGGCAGCTGTCTAGGCCCCTTACTTTTTTCAATCTTTACTAATGACATTCCACTATGTATGCGGATGACTCAACACTATACACGTCAGCTACTACAGAGACTGAAATGACTGAAACACTTAACAAAGACTTGCAGTTAGTTTCAGAATGTGTGGCGAGGAATAAGTTAGTCCTGAATAATTTCAAAACCAAAAGCACTGCATTTGGAGCAAATTATTCACTAACCTTTAACCTCAACTAAATCTTGTAATGAATAATGTGGAAATTGAGCAAGTTGAGGTGACTAAACTGCTTGGAGTAACCCTGGATTGTAAACTGTCATGGTCAAAAAATATTGATACAACATTAGCTAAGATGGGGAGAAGTCTGTCCATAATAAAGTGCTGCTCTGCCTTCTTAACAGCCCTATCAACAAGGCAGGTTCTACAGGCCCTAGTTTTGTCGCACCTGGACTACTGTTCAATCGTGTGGTCAGATGCCACAAAGATGGATTTAGAAAAATTACAATTGTCTCACAACAGGGCAGCACGGCTGGCATTTACATGTACATGGTGAGCTAACATTAATAATATGCATGTCAATCTCTCATGGCTCAAAGTGGAGGAGAGATTGACTTCATCACTCATTTTTCTTGTAAGAAGTGTTGACAAGCTGAATGCACCGAGCTGTCTGTTTAAACGACTAGTACACAGCTCGGACAGCCATGCATACCCCACAAGAAATGCCACCAGAGGTCTTTTCACAATCCCCAAGTCCAGAACAGACTATGGGAGGCGCATAGTACTACACAGAGCCATGACTACATGAATCTCTATTCCACATCAGGTAACTGATGCAAGCAGGAGAACCAGATTTAAAAACCAGATAAAAATACACCTTATGGAACAGCGGGTACTGTGAAGAGACACACACACAGGTACAGACACACGCATACGCACACAAACGCTAGCACACACGTACATTGTAATATTGTTGTATGGTGGTATTATACATTTGTATTGTAGATATGTAGTGGTGTAATAATGTTATATGATGTACTGTTTTATATTTTGTTTTATGTGTGATGTAAGTGCCTTAATGTGTTTGGACCACAGGAAGAGTAGCTGCTGTGGGGAGCCCTAATAAATACAAATCTCTGCCAATAACAGCTAGTTTTCAGGTTACATATCGACCATTCCCAGACAGTCCCAGCAAAATGCTCAGATTTTAGTTTTTTTAGTTTTCTGTTTCTTTTTGACCATTTTAATGGAAAACTATTACATTAACTAGGTTTCCATCCAATTGGCGACATATTTTCAGCCGAATATTCTAAAATATGCATAAAAACAATTACCCACCAAAGATGTGTTTCCATCTAATTTACTTGTTGCAGATAAAAGCGTGATGACGTACACATACAAATATATTTAGCGGTTAAATTCTCATGTACCGAATAACAAATAAAAGTGCAATGGGGCGGTAGGTAGCTTAGTGGTTAAGAGCGTTGTGCCAGTAACCGAAAGGTCGCTGGTTCTAATCCCCGAGCCGACTAGGTGAAAAATCTGTCGATGTGCACTTGAGCAATTGCTCCTGTAAGTCTCTCTGGATAAGAGCGTCTGCTAAATGCCTAAAATGTAAATGGATTTCCATTGCATTTTCAACTCTACTGATGGTTTTCTCACAAAATAAATTGTGTTATATAGTGAGTGTGCCCAATCTGGTATTGGCACATGTGCTCTAGCCAACAGCGCTATCTGCTCGCTGTTAGCTAGAGCGCATGTATAGCCTACTCATCATTGAGATTATTATGGACAAAAGAGCAAGATATTATTTTTTTTCAAACGGCAGCAAAGCATCGATTATCATGTCACCAGAATAAGACCCTTGATATTTATTGGAAAGGAGCATCAAGCTCATCACCTTGCACTTTCACCACCCTGTGAAGTTCATCATAACTTATTTCATCTGTAGCCTAATAAACTGCATGCTTTCCGACGAGTCATAGTGGGAAGAACACAAAACATGTCATCGCGTGACTCCAAGTTTACTTCGATATGAAGGTTATTATATTCATATTTGCGCATGAAAGCGCTTCCACCAACATTTCTAGCATATTTCATTTTACCGACACAAAAGATCCCACCTTGTCTAGCGTACTGTGTTTCGTCGACATTTGGAAAGTTTCCATCAGGCCTGTCATTACATTTTTTGTCCAACATACTTTACTCGCATAAAATGGTTGTATGAAAACCTGGTTAGTAAGTAACTTTTATTGTTACCCAAAATGTTTTGATATTTAGATAGAAACGGTTTCATTGGGTATTTAAGGGGCATACTGTATGTTAACCAGAACCTGCTTGTTACTGAATCAAATCTATGCAGTTCTTTTATACTAGTGATGGGGGAAAAAATCGATACATTAGAGTATTGCAATATTAGTATTGATGATTCTATAGCGATACTCTGACTACAAGTATTCATTCTAAGAAAGAAAACAAGTTATTTAAAATTAGCTAGTGCTAGTCAGCTGTACCTGCACCAAAAACTATGTTATTTCTCAACGCATAGCTTGTTCTCCATCTTGCAGCAGCAATATGTTTGGAACATCGAATCGTAATACATATCATATCGGCACGTAAGTATCGTGACAATATCGTATCATGAGGTCCTTGCCATTTCTCACCCCAAACTGACACGTAAAAGTATTTGCCTTCTTTATCCTTAACTACAGACAACTGTCCCTGTATGACACAAATGTATGGCTGGATTTCATTAAAGGACAAGAAAATATGTCCCAGAAGAGACAGAAATCCCTCTGGATCATATTTAACTCAGAGTACAAAGGGCATTGCTGAGGCGACCATATGTCAGCACTTGCTGGTAATAGATTGTCTCATTGCTCCAGAGGTAAAGTGAAGCCCCTGTCTGATATATTATTCCCAGAGGATCAAATAAATGTTTACCTGAAGTCCCTTAGGCCGAGACCATGCTAACACATTGAAGATGCTCACACAACTCAGAATCTGCCAGGAAGTTACCAGCAGTACCAATGGCCTTACTATCCCATGAGAGAATTCCACATGATGACTCATTAATTCTCTCTACTAATTCTCGTACTGTAAACATAATCTCATCAAACATAATCGAAACAATCCCTTGAAATAGTATTTGACCCACTAGGTTGGCTGAGACTTCTATCCCACTAGGGCAAACTAATTTGCAGGACAAGTGCTGCTATTCACTGAACAGCACTTCATTCAAGTTTGTAAGGCTACTTAACCAATATCTGCATTGAAAAATGCATTGATGCATTTATGTGAAAGAAACTGATATGTGCCGAACTGATATAGCTGTGGTAGCCTAATTGAATAAAAACACCTATTTTTATTTTATAAGGGCTCCTATTTCGGTTTACTAAGGGCCTAAGCCTCAGCGCTGAGGTGGCGTCAAACATTAATGACAGGGGTTTTGTCTGTAACCCAGGGTTCGGCACAGAAAGAGCCTCAACTGAGGAGCCAAATATGAAATTATGCAATGGCGTCACAGTGGCATAACTAAATACACTATATATAATAAATTAGTGAATTTGGCTATTTCAGCAACACCTGTTCCTGACAGGTGTATAAATCGAGCATACAGCCATGCAATCTCCATAGACAAACATAGGCAGTAGAATGGCCTTACTGAAGAGCTCAGTGACTTTCAACGTGGCACTGTCATAGGATGTCAGCTTTCCAACAAGTCAGTTAGTCACATTTCTGCCCTGCTGGAGGTGCCCGGTCGGCCTCCCGAGTGGCACAGCGGTCTAAGGCACTGCATTGCAGTGCTTGAGGCGTCACTACAGACCCGGGTTCGAGCGACTCCTTGTGGCGGGCCGGGCGCATGCACGCTGACTTCGGTCGCCAGTTGTACGGTGTTTCCTCCGACACTTTGGTGCAGCTGGAGCAACAACGGCTCAGCCGCGAAGTGGTAGGCCACACAAGCTCACAAAACGGGACCGCTGAAGCATGTAGCGCATAAAAATCATCTGTCCTCGGTTGCAACACTCACTACTGAGTTCCAAACTTTGTAAAACAATATCTGGAAGTTGATCAAATATTTTGGTAGGCTACAGCATAGTCTTCTATTTTCAGCAGTAGTGATTTGCTTTCCAACCTGTGTTTTTCCTCAATTGTATTTGAAATATTGCGAAAGTCCTGTTTTGTCTGCATGCTGTTTGTTCACTGACAGATTTGCCGCGCGTTCCCGACTGTAGGATATCCCTTGTTATTGGGCTACAATCCACAGCTAGTCTATTTTTAAAAGAGGCTATTTATCCTCTGTGGCTAAATTATAGGCCTTCTCATGGTGTAGTAGGCTTTTCTGAATGATTTCATTACTTTCTAAACAGACAATAGTAATTCTGTAACTTTGGCAAATTTATTTCAATTTATTAGGGGTGCTGCAATTCCTTCAGAACCCATCGTGCGGCTATGATTCTATAAGGAAATAAATGATGACGTGCAACGCTGTAGAGATGAGAGTTGCAGGCTCATGTCTATCACAGCAGAGAGAAGGAAAGATCATAGAAAGTTAATCTCATTCTAGTTATGTGAGAGATACAGGCGAGCTTCTCACACAACCACGGCCACCTGTTGGTCTCACACATAGGCCTACAGTAGGTTACAATGTTGCGCAAACCATAAACCCGGGCCAGCCCAACCCAATCAACTCGTTGAATATTAGGCCTGTGTGGAAAATCTACTTTTTAACATTACGTTCTTTTGGGGGGCTAGAATAATAAATGAAGAGGCAACGCAAATTATTTTTCATGCCACGAGTTACCGGATCCGGTCAAATAGGTTCCCGGAACAAAACAGTCCAAAACGGAGAGGTGCCGGATCATGTTCCGACTGGATCCGGCTCAAATTAAGCACTGACTCTACACACAAGTACACATGGATTTTGTATTGTAGATATGTGGTAGCAGAGTGATGGCCTGATGGCACACACTTAATGTGTTGTGAAAAGTGTTATGAAATATATTGTCATGTAATATTTTTAATTGTATATAACTGCCTTAATGTTACTGGACCCCAGGAAGAGTAGCTACTGTCTTGGCAGCAGCTAATGGGGAACCTTAATAAATACAAAAACAAATACAAACCAAGCCCTTCTTAGCTATGATACAGTGGGGGAAAAAATTATTTAGTCAGCCACCAATTGTGCAAGTTCTCCCACTTAAAAAGATGAGAGAGGCCTGTAATTTTCATCATAGGTACACGTCAACTATGACAGACAAATTGAGGAGAATTTTTTTTAAATGAATTTATTTGCAAATTATGGTGGAAAATAAGTATTTGGTCACCTACAAACAAGCAAGATTTCTGGCTCTCACAGACCTGTAACTTCTTCTTTAAGAGGCTCCTCTGTCCTCCACTCATTACCTGTATTAATGGCACCTGTTTGAACTTGTTATCAGTATAAAAGACACCTGTCCATAACCTCAAACAGTCACACTCCAAACTCCACTATGGCCAAGACCAAAGAGCTGTCAAAGGACACCAGAAACAAAACTGTAGACCTGCACCAGGCTGGGAAGACTGAATCTGCAATAGGTAAGCAGCTTGGTTTGAAGAAATCAACTGTGGGAGCAATTATTAGGAAATGGAAGACATACAAGACCACTGATAATCTCCCTCGATCTGGGGCTCCATGCAAGATCTCACCCCGTGAGGTCAAAGTTATCACAAGAACCCAGAACCACAAGGGGGGACCTAGTGAATGACCTGCAGAGAGCTGGGACCAAAGTAACAAAGCCTACCATCAGTAACACACTACGCCGCCTGGGACTCAAATCCTGCAGTGCCAGACGTGTCCCCCTGCTTAAGCCAGTACATGTCCAGGCCCGTCTGAAGTTTGCTAGAGTGCATTTGGATGATCCAGAAGAGGATTGGGAGAATGTCATATGGTCAGATGAAACCAAAATAGAACTTTTTGGTAAAAACTCAACTCGTCGTGTTTGGAGGACAAAGAATGCTGAGTTGCATCCAAAGAACACCATACCTACTGTGAAGCATGGGGGTGGAAACATCATGCTTTGGGGCTGTTTTTCTGCAAAGGGACCAGGACGACTGATCCGTGTAAAGGAAAGAATGAATGGGGCCATGTATCGTGAGATTTTGAGTGAAAACCTCTTTCCATCAGCAAGGGCATTGAAGATGAAACGTGGCTGGGTCTTTCAGCATGACAATGATCCCAAACACACCGCCCGGGCAACGAAGGAGTGGCTTCGTAAGAAGCATTTCAAGGTCCTGGAGTGGCCTAGCCAGTCTCCAGATCTCAACCCCATAGAAAATCTTTGGAGGGATTGAAAGTCCGTGTTGCCCAGCGACAGCCCCAAAACATCACTGCTCTAGAGGAGATCTGCATGGAGGAATGGGCCAAAATACCAGCAACAGTGTGTGAAAACCTTGTGAAGACTTACAGAAAACGTTTCACCTGTGTCATTGCCAACAAAGGGTATATAACAAAGTATTGAGAAACTTTTGTTATTGACCAAATACTTATTTTCCACCATAATTTGCAAATAAATTCATTAAAAATCCTACAATGTGATTTTTGGGATTTTTTTTCCTCATTTTGTCTGTCATAGTTGACGTGTACCTATGATGAAAATTACAGGCCTCTCTCATCTTTTTAAGTGGGAGAACTTGCACAATTGGTGGCTGACTAAATACTTTCTTTCCCCACTGTATTTGTCACTGACTATTACCAATGTGCAATACTGAGAATGATTGTTGAGAGATCTCCAATTAAAACCTAAATAGATTCACTGTTGGTATCGAAGTCATTCCAAAGGCTAGGTTAAACAGAGCAAATTAAATGTGACCATACTTCACTTATTTACACTACATGACCAAAAGCATGTGGACACCTGCTCGTCGAACATCTCATTCCAAAATCATGGGCATTAATATGGAGTTGTTCCCCCCTTTGCTGCTATACCAGCCTCCACTCATCTGAGAAGGCATTCCACTAGATGTTGGAACATTGATGCGGGGACTTGCTTCCATTCAGCCACAAGATAATTAGTGAGGTTGGGCAATGATGGTGGGCAATTAGGCCTGGCTCACAGTCGGAGTTCCAATTCATCCCAAAGGTGTTCGATGGGGTTGCGTTCTTTGCAGGCCAGTCAAGTTCTTCCACACCGATCTTGACAAACCATTTCTGTATGGACCTCGCTTTGTGCATGGGGGCAGTGATGCTGAAACAGGAAACTGTTGCCACAAAGCTGGAAGCGCAGAAACGTCTAGAACGTCATTGTATGCTGTAGCGTAAAGATTTCCCTTCACTGGAACTAAAGGGCCTAGCCCGAACCATGAAAAACAGCCCCAGACCATTATTCCTCCTCCACCAAACTTTACAATTGGCACTATGCATTGGGGCAGGTAGTGTCTCCTGGCAGTCAGGATGCCAGATGGTGAAGCGTGATACCACTGCTCCAGAGTCCAATGGCAGCGAGCTTTACACCACTCAAGCAGACGCTTGGCATTGCGCACGGTGATCTTAGTCTTTTTACGCGCTACACTCTTCAGCACTCGGTGGTCCCGTTCTGTGAGCTTGTGTGGCCTACCACTTCGCGGCTGAGCCATTGTTGCTCCTAGAAGTTTCCACTTCACAATAACAGCACTTGACCGGGGCAGCTCTAGCAGGGCAGAAATGTGACAAACTGAGTTGTTTGAAAGGTGGCACATTGAAAGTCACTGAGCTCTTCAGTAAGGCCATTCTACTGCCAATGTCTATGGAGATTGCATGGCTGTGTGCTCGATTTTATACAGCTGTCAGCAACGGGTGTGGCTGAAATAGCCAAATCCACTAATTTGAAGGAATGTCCACATACTTTTGTATATACAGTATAGTGTAATATCAATGATGCTCTCGGTGATGCACCATCTAGAGCATCCTGACTGGTTGCATCACTGCCTGATATGGCAACTGCTCGGCCTCCGACTGCAAGGCACTACAGAGGGTAGTGTGTACGGCCCAGTACATCACTTGGGTCAAGCTTCCTGCCATCCAGGACCTCTATTTTATTTTTTTATTTTTTTTTGTCATTTAGCAGACGCTCTTATCCAGAGCGACTTACAGTTAGTGAATACATATTTTTTTTATATTTTTTTTTATACTGGCCCCCCGTGGGAATCGAACCCACAACCCTGGCGTTGCAAACGCCATGCTCTATCAACTGAGCTACATCCCTGCCGGCCATTCCCTCCCCTACCCTGGGCCAATTGTGCGCCGCCCCATGAGTCTCCCGGTCGCGGCCGGCTGCGACAGAGCCTGGATTCGAACCAGGATCTCTAGTGGCACAGTTAGCACTGCGATGCAGTGCCTTAGACCACTATGCCACTCAGGAGTTGTGTCAGAGGAAGGCCCTAAGAATTGTCAAAGACTCCAGCCACCCTACTCATAGACTGTTCTCTCTGCTATCGCACGGCAAGGTACCGGAGCGCCAATTCTAGGTCCAAAAGGCTTCTTAACAGCTTCTACCCCGAAGCCATAAGACTCCTGAACAGCTAATCATGGCTACCCAGACTATGTGCATTGTCCCACCCACCCCACTCCACCCCCTCTTTTATGCTGCTGCTACTCTGTTTATTATCTATGCATAGTCACTTTAACTCTACCTACATGTACACATTACCTTAATTACCTCGACTAACCGGTGCCCCCGCATATTGACTTTGTACCGGTACCCCCTGTATATAGCCTCCCTACTGTTATTTTATTTTACTGCTGCTCTTTAATTATTTTGTATTTATATTTTTTTACTTAACACATTTGTCCTCAACAGCTATTGTTTCAATTCAACCCAGAATGCAACTACAAATAGACAATAGCATAGCTCTGGTTGATTTCAAATGAAATTATAATTTAGTGATATTGAATTGTGTTTGATTGTTAACGCAACCAAATATCAGCATTTGAAGGAGATGTCTCTTCTGCTTGGTAATTCCATCTGTGCCACTGTCTTACTCTGGCTTTAAAATCAGTTAGTCTACAGATTAATAATAGATATGTTGGATTCACGTCTCCATCTCAACCAAAGTTAAAGAATAGGCCTAAATCAAATCAAACTTGATAAAGTATATTTCAAGTTTGATTTGATTTAGTCCTATTCTTTAATTTAGTTTTCTGGTTGCGATGGAGATGTGAATCCTTCCTGCACAGCTGCAAAATGTCACGATCGTCAGGGAGAGACCAATGCGCAGCGTGTTGAACGAACATGGTATTTATTATCTTCAGTGATAACATACACAACCAACAAAACAATAAACGACTCGTAACGTCCAACGGTAACCATGACCAACTGGAACAAGAACCCACAAACCCAAAGGGAAAACAGACAGTATAAATATGGCTCCCAATCAGAGACAACCAATGACAGCTGACACTCGTTGCCTCTGATTGGGAGTCACTCTAGCCAACATAGAAATAGACACAACTAGAACTACCAACATAGAAATAAACACATAGAATGAACACACCCTGGCTCAACATATAGAGTCCCAGAGCCAGGGTGTGACAGTACCCCCCCCTAAAGGCGCGGACTGCGACCGCGCCTCCACTAGAACAAAACAGGGGAGGGCTGGGTGGGCATACCTCCTCGGCGGCGGTTCTGGCTCCGGCCTTGCCCACCACCCTCCAATAAACCCCCCATAGCACCCCTGGTCCAGTCTGGCCCCGCTGGCTGGAGCGGTTAGCTTCAGCTCCGTAGTGGAGCAGTTGACTGGTACCTTCCCAGGCACCGGTGACCCAGGCACGGGTTGTGCTGGACTGACGACGCGCACCCCTGGCTTGGTGCGTGGAGGAGGAACGGGCCTTACCAGGCTGACGACTCGCACCCCTGGCTTGGTGTGTGGAGGAGGGACGGGCCTTACCAGGCTGACGTCTCGCACCCCTGGCTTAGTGCGAGTGGCAGGAACAGGCCGGGCCGGGCTGGCGACGCGCACCGTAGACTTGGTGCGAGTGGCAGGAACAGGCCGGGCCGGGCTGGCGACGCGCACCGTATACTTGGTGCGAGTGGCAGGAACAGGCCGGGCCGGGCTGGCGACGCGCACCGTAGACTTGGTGCGAGTGGCAGGAACAGGCCGGGCCGGGCTGGCGACGCGCACCGTATACTTGGTGCGAGTGGCAGGAACAGGCCGGGCCGGGCTGGCGACGCGCACCGTAGACTTGGTGCGAGTGGCAGGAACAGGCCGGGCCGGGCTGGCGACGCGCACCGTAGACTTGGTGCGTGGAGCAGGGACAGGCCGGACTGGGCTGGCGACGCGCACCGTAGACTTGGTGCGTGGAGCAGGGACAGGCCGGACTGGGCTGGCGACGCACACCGTAGGCTTGGTGCGTGGAGCAGGGACAGGCCGGACTGGGCTGGCGACGCACACCGTAGGTTTGGTGCGTGGAGCAGGGACAGGCCGGACTGGGCTGGCGACGCACACCGTAGGCTTGGTGCGTGGAGCAGGGACAGGCCGGACTGGGCTGGCGACGCACACCGTAGGCTTGGTGCGTGGAGCAGGGACAGGCCGGACTGGGCTGGCGACGCACACTGTACACTTGGTGCGAGGGGCCGGAACAGGCCGGACCGTACTGGGGACACACACCACTGGCTCTACCTCGGGATCTGGAACGGGCCGGACCGGACTGGTTACACACCCCAGTACCTCTCGCCGTGCCTCTACACCTTCCATCCCTGCCTTGCCCAGTGGCCCCCGTAACCTGGTGGCCTTCTGAATCCGCCCCTTTTCTGCCTCCGTCAGCCCCGTCGTCCATGCCGTGTGCCCCCCCCTAAAAAATTTCTGGGGTTGCCTCTCGCCTGTCCGACGTTGACACTGCTGACGCCGCTGCTCCTCTCTCCGTCGCCTCTCCACTGTCTCACTCCATGGCCGGCGATCCATCCCGGCCAGGATTTCTTCCCAGGTCCAGGACCCTTTACCGTCCAATATCTCCTCCCATGTCCAGGCTGCCTGCTCCTGCACACGCTGCTTGGTCCTTGTATGGTGGGTTCTTCTGTCTCCATCGTCAGGGAGAGACCAATGCGCAGCGTGTTGAACGAACATGGTATTTATTATCTTCAGTGATAACATACACAACCAACAAAACAATAAACGATTCGTAACGTCCAACGGTAACCATGACCAACTGGAACAAGAACCCACCAACCCAAAGGGAAAACAGACAGTATAAATATGGCTCCCAATCAGAGACAACCAACGACAGCTGACACTCGTTGCCTCTGATTGGGAGTCACTCTAGCCAACATAGAAATAGACACAACTAGAACTACCAACATAGAAATAAACACATAGAATGAACACACCCTGGCTCAACATATAGAGTCCCAGAGCCAGGGTGTGACACAAAATCGGACTCTCACAGCCAGGTCAGCCGTTGGGGCAATTGCGTACATAATAGTATCATTCGCATATAGATTAAATTAAAACATTTTAACAGATTGACCAATAGCATTTATATAAATATTGAAAAGAGCAGGTCCTAGTATCGACCCCTGCGGAACATCTTTATGTACTTCAAGAAATCCAGTGGCCTGAGTTCTGTCACTAAGATAATCATGAAACCATGAGCAGGCATCGAGGACAACTTGTTCATGATCAACAGTATCAAATGCTTTTGACAGGTCCACAAACAGGCAGCACAATTCATTTTAGCCTTTAGAGCAACGACACTAAAATTAACAACTGACGTGGTTGCTGTGATAGTGCCCTGGCCTAAACCCAGATTGATTTATATTCAAAATACCATGCTCAGATAAAAAAGAGCAAAGTTGCTTCATTACCAAATATTTGAGAATCTTAGCTAGACATGGAAGCCTGGAGATGGGACAATAATTATTGAAATCACTACTATCCCGCCATTATGGAGTGGCAGCACATAAGCTGTTTTCCATACTTTTGGAATATTTCCTGATAACAATGTTAGATGTAGGATATGATTTACTGAGCCAGCAATGAGGGGGGCAGCACACTTGAGCAGACCCAGTTCGAATTGGTCAGCCCCTGTGGATTTCTTGGTAAGTATAGCAAGTAAGGCATCAAGGACACATTTTTCGGTGAATTGCCGAAATGCAAAAACTTCACTACCATTTTCCGAGTCAATCTGCAAAATTCCAGAATCAGCATTTAGCCGATAGTAGGGTTAGACACTCTTTCAAAAAGATAGCCCGCTGATATAAAATTACAGTTAAATGTATCAAATCAAATTTTATTTCCCACATGCGCCGAATAAAACAGGTGTAGACATTACCGTGAAATGCTTACTTACATCCCTTAACCAACAATGCATAATTTTTTTTATAAAAAAGTAAATTAAAACAACAACAAAAAAGTGTTGAGAAAAAAAGAGCAGAAGTAAAATAAAATAACAGTAGGGAGGCTATATACAGGGGGGTACCGGTGCAGAGTCAATGTGCGGGGGCACCGGCTAGTTGCTCCGGTACCGCTTGCCGTGCGGTAGCAGAGAGAACAGTCTGTGACTAGGGTGGCTGGAGTCTTTGACAATTTTGAGGGCCTTCCTCTGACACCGCCTGGTATAGAGGTCCTGGATGGCAGGAAGCTTGGCCCCAGTGATGTACTGGGCTGTACGCACTACCCTCTGTAGTGCCTTGCGGTCGGACACAGAGCAATTGCCATACCAGGCGGTGATGCAACCAGTCAGTATGCTCTCGATGGGGCAGCTGTAGACATATTTGAGGATCTGAGGACCCATGCCAAATCTTTTCAGTCTCCTGGGGGGGAATAGGCTTTGTCGTGCCCTCTTCATGACTGTCTTGGTGTGTTTGGACCATGATAGTTCGTTGGTAATGTGGACACCAAGGAACTTGAAGCTCTCAACCTGTTCCACTACAGCCCTGTCGATGAGAATGGGGGCGTGCTCAGTCCTCTTTTTTTTCCTGTAGTCCACAATCATCTCCTTTGTCTTGGTCACGTTGAGGGAGAGGTTGTTATCCTGGCACCACGCGGCCAGGTCTCTGACCTCCTCCCTATAGGCTGTCTCATGGTTGTCGGTGATCAGGCCTACCACTGTTGTGTCGTCGGCAAAATTAATGATGGTGTTGGAGTTGTGCCTGGCCATGCAGTCATTGCTGAACAGGGAGTACAGGAGGGGACTGAGCACGCACCCCTGAAGGGCCCCCATGTTGAGGATCAGCGTGGCAGATGTGTTGTTACCTACCCTTACCAACTGGGGGCGGCCCGTCAGGAAGTCCAGGATCCAGTTGCAGAGGGAGGTGTGCAGTCCCAGGATCCTTAGCTTAGTGATGAGCTTTGAGGGCACTATGGTGTTGAACGCTGAACTGTAGTCAATGAATAGCATTCTCACGTAGGTGTTCCTCTTGTCCAGGTGGGAAAGGGCAGTGTGGAGTGCAATAGAGATTGCATCATCTGTGGATCTGTTGGGGCGGTATGCAAATTAGAGTGGGTCTAGGGTTTCTGGGATAATGGTGTTGATGTGAGCCATGACCAGCCTTTCAAAGCACTTCATGGCTACAGACGTCAGTGCTACGGGTTGGTAGTCATTTAGGCAGGTTATCTTAGTGTCCTTGGGCACGGGGACTATGGTGGTCTGCTTGAAACATGTTGGTATTACAGACTCAGTCAGGGACATGTTGAAAATGTCAGTGAAGACACTTGCCAGTTGGTCAGCACATGCTCGGAGTACACGTCCTGGTAATCCGTCTGGCCCTGCGGCCTTGTGAATGCTGACCTGCTTAAAAGTCTTACTCACATCGGCTACGGTTAGAGTCCCGCTCCTTGAAAGTGGCAGCTCTACCCTTTAGCTCAGTGCGGATGTTGCCTGTAATCCATTGCTTCTGGTTGGGGTATGTACGTACGGTCACTGTGGGGACGACGTCATCAATGCACTTATTGATGAAGCCAGTGACTGATGTGGAGTACTCCTCAATGCTATCGGAAGAATCCCGGAACATATTCCAGTCTGTGCTAGCAAAACAGTCCTGTAGCTTAGCATCTGCGTCATCTGACCACTTTTTTATTAACCGAGTCACTGGTGCTTCCTGCTTTAGTTTTTGCTTATAAGCAGGAATCAGGAGGATAGAGTTATGGTCAGATTTGCCAAATGGAGGGCGAAGGAGAGCTTTGTATGCGTCTCTGTGTGTGAAGTAAAGGTGGTCTATAGTTTTTTTTCCCCTCTGGTTGCACATTTAACATGCTGGTAGAAATGAGATAGAACGGATTTAAGTTTCCCTGCATTAAAGTCCCCGGCCACTAGGAGCGCTGCCTCTGGATGAGCGTTTTCCTGTTTACTTATGGCCTTATACAGCTCATTGAGTGCAATCTTAATGCCAGCATTGGTTTGTGGTGGTAAATAGACAGCTATGAAAAATATAGATGAAAACTCTCTTGGTAAATAGTGTGGTCTACAGTTTATCATAAGATACTCTACCTCAGGCGGGCAAAACCTCGAGACTTCCATAGTATTTGATTTTGTGCACCAGCTGTTGTTTACAAATATACACAGACTACCACCCCTTGTCTTACCGGAGTCAGCCGTTCTATCCTGCCGATGTAGCGTATATCCCGTTAGCTGTATGTTGTCCATGTCGTCGTTCAGCCACGACTCGGTGAAACATAAGATATTACAGTTTTTAATGTCCCGTTTGTAGGATAACCGTAATCGTAGGTCATCTAATTTATTTTCAAATGATTGAACATTGGCTAATAGGATTGATGGAAGAGGCAGTTTACTCGCTCGCCGTTGGATCCTTACAAGGCACCCCGACCTACGTCCACGATATCTCCGTCTCTTTCTCCTGCGAATGACGGGGATTTGGGCCTTGTCGGGTGTCTGTAGGATATCCTTCGCATCCGACTCGTTGAAGAAAAAATCTTCGTCCAATATGAGGTGAGGAATCACTGTCCTGATATCCAGAAGCTCTTTTTGGTAAGAGACGATGGCAGAAACATTATGTACAGAATAAATTACAAATAACGCGAAAAAACACACATAATAGTACAATTGCTTAGAGGGCTGTAAAACGACAGCCATCTTCTCCGGCGCCATCTCCGATGATGGCATTTTTGTCCGTAATTGGGCCAGAGTCTGAATTAATTTGTTGGGGCAGAGTAGGAAATGCAACCCTTCAGCGATTTGACAGATTCCCCTAATAATCAGATTTAGCATTTCTGATTAGTGTTACACATTGATTCCTCAGTTGCCTAAAATATTGCCAATCCGGGCCTAAGCCTATGTTCCTGGCCTTGACCCAGGCAACATTTCTCTTATGAATGACTTATGTTATCATATAAAGTGTGTATGTTCAAGATACCATGTGTACGTCATCGCAGGTCTGTGGAGATCTTCACAATTGCTGTAATAATCTGTGCAGAATCTCAAACGTTGGGGCATGGACTCTACAAGGTGTCGAAAGCGTTCCACAGGGATGCTGGCCAATGTTGACTGTAATGCTTCCCACAGTTGTGTCAAGTTGACTGGGTGTCCTTTCGGTGGTGCACCATTCTTGATATACACAGGAAACTGTTGAGCGTGAAAACCCCAGCGGCTTTGCAGTTCCTGACACAAATGGGTGCGCCTGGCACCCACTACCATACCCCATTCAAAGGCACTTAAATATTTTGTCTTCCCCATTCACCCTCTGAATGGCACACACACAATCAATGTCTCAATTGTCTCAAGGCTTAAAAATCCTTCTTTAACCTGTCTCCTCCCCTTCATCTACACTGATTGAAGAGGATTTCACAAGTGACATCAATAAGGTGTGATGTCACGAGAGGCTGTGTCCTGGAGGGACGTTACATCCCCCTGAGGTGGCTGCAAACCCAGACAGCTATGGCTCCATCTGCTGGTATGGTCGGGAACTCCACCCCTCTATGGCCAATCTTCCCACGCAGCTGAAACAAATGAGGAGCTGATGAGCTGAAGGTTTGGGAAGGGAAGAGACACAGTCTCCAACCTGGGCTCTCTGGAGGACAAGAGTGCTGCACGTCCACTTCCATGAGGAATATAAGGATTTGGAGATACTTACCTTTGGGAAATACTCACCTTTGGATATATGCACCTGTGGAAATACGTGAGAGACATTTGGAAGGACTTTTTTGCTGGGTTGGCCACTAGCTGCAACGTGGACTACAGTAAGGCTGGGGAAAAGTTATCTGAGCGAGTGAGAATTATGATTTTGGATGTGGAAGAGACATCCCTGAACTGTTAACCCTTAAAGAGCCACAAGAGAACAGAATTTTGTTATATTTTCGTTAATTTCCCAAGACCTATAATAAAATCCTTGTTTTGTTTGAACCTTGTCTCCTTGCACTACTTGAGCAATCCCGCTGAAAGCTGTGTAGCCTCTCGTGACGTCACAGATGGTGGAGAATACGGGCACGCTCAAGCGTTAATAGTGCATGTCAGAGGAGGATACCGAAGGTTGGATCACCCAGTTTTCCAAGTTGGCCGTAGGCTCCCCGCCGACTGAAATGGAGGACATATTGAAAGCCCTTGTTGCTGGCCAGCAAGCCCAGATGCAAGCAAACGTGGCTCTCTTGGAGGAGCAAAAGAAAGCCAACCTTCTGAAGGCAGAGGAATTGCAGTTGCAGAGACAGAGGGTGGTCCAAAATACCCGCCCAATAAAGGCAAGTGACTTTATATCTAAGATGGGAGCTACCGATGACATTGAGGCATACCTGCATGCATTTGAGGCCACGGCCACTAGGGAAGCCTGGCCCAAGCAACAGTGGGTTGGTCTGTTAGCCCCCTTTCTAACCGGGGAATCGCTGAATGCTGTCCGGGACCTGGGCCCTGACCAGGTTACTGACTATGATGCCCTGAAGTCTGAGATCCTCAGCAGATATGGACTCACAAAGTTTGGTATGGCCCAGCGCTTTCACAGCTGGACCTTCCAACCAGACCAACCTCCTCGGGCGCAGATGCATGAACTTGTCCGAATCGCAAGGAAATGGCTGGATCCGCAGAGGAATACAGCAGCGGCGGTGGTGGAGGCCGTTGTGGTGGATCGTTACCTCACGCGCCCTGCCTTATGAGGCAAAACGGTTCATCAGTCAACAGGCCTTGACCACGGCTGATCTGACCGTGGAAGCTGTGGAAAAGTACCAGGCCACAGCGGAGATGCTGAATGCTTCCCGAAAAGACCCCAGGAGTGCGGCCCCACCACAAATGGGAAGAACCCGTCCAAAGGACCCCCAAGGTCTCGAACCCAGCCACGTCAGGACTTATCCCGGCTCCAGGGGGAGCCAGAAACCAGGCGGGTCCAAGAAGAGTACACCAGGAGGGGGGAAACTCGACAGTGTTACCGGTGTGGGGAGATGGGACATATCTCCTGGCAGTGTGGGAAACCAGCCGATGAACCTATGCCCACTGCGGAGTCCTCCAGCTCAGCACCCACACACCGTGTTGCCTCGCTCTTGGGAGTCGTAGATGGCGGCCCAGATCGACCCCCCACCTGCCCGGTAACTGTGAATCACCATGATGTGGAGGCCTTACTGGATTCTGGTAGCCGGGCCACCCTGGTGCGTAAGGATTTGGTGGGCCCAACGTGTCTGACCCCGGGGAAAGTCCTCCCAGTTTCCTGTGTCCATGGGGACACCAGAGAATACCCCATTACTGAACTTACAATGACCAGCACACGGGGAACCATACACACGACGGCGGGGGTGGTTGATTCCCTCCCCGTCCCTGTCCTAATTGGACGAGACTGCCCAGCCTTTTACCCACTCTGGAGAGAGTCTCAGGAGAGGATAACCCGAGTACCTCGGAAACGGAGAGGCAAGACTCATCCTGGGAAGGCTCCGGTGCAATCCTCCGAGTTACTCACTCCCGCCCGGGCTCTGATAGGGATGGCAGGTGCCCAGACCGACACAGAGACGGAGCTACAGAATCTGGACAAAGAACTGTCTGGTCTGAAGGGGACCGCTGAGAGGTATCGTTTGTTAAAGCAACAGGAGGAGCTGGAGAGGCTGCGCAGGACCATCGAGGAGTGTGAGGAGACCCTGCGCAGTAGTAAGGAGGTCCAGAAGAAGGCAGAGGAGAAGTACAAGGTGTTGGAGAACAAGATGAAGAATGCGGAGGCAGAGAGAGAGAAGGAACTGAAAGCTGCTCAACAGAAGCTAAACTCTGCTAAAACCAAGGCTGATGCGTTCAGTAAGAAACTCAAGGAGAGACAACAGGAGGCGGAGTCCCTGGTCCTAGAGTTGGAGGAGTTGAAGAGAGAGCAGTCTGGCAAGCACCACGGCAATGCGGACGCCCTCTCCCGGCGTGATGCCTTCTTCGCTGCCTTTACCCCGACGAGGACGTCGGTCCCGAGGAGGGGGATGTGTGATGTCACGAGAGGCTGTGTCCTGGAGGGACGTTACATCCCCCTGAGGTGGCTGCAAACCCAGACAGCTATGGCTCCATCTGCTGGTATGGTCGGGAACTCCACCCCTCTATGGCCAATCTTCCCACGCAGCTGAAACAAATGAGGAGCTGATGAGCTGAAGGTTTGGGAAGGGAAGAGACACAGTCTCCAACCTGGGCTCTCTGGAGGACAAGAGTGCTGCACGTCCACTTCCATGAGGAATATAAGGATTTGGAGATACTTACCTTTGGGAAATACTCACCTTTGGATATATGCACCTGTGGAAATACGTGAGAGACATTTGGAAGGACTTTTTGCTGGGTTGGCCACTAGCTGCAACGTGGACTACAGTAAGGCTGGGGAAAAGTTATCTGAGCGAGTGAGAATTATGATTTTGGATGTGGAAGAGACATCCCTGAACTGTTAACCCTTAAAGAGCCACAAGAGAACAGAATTTTGTTATATTTTCGTTAATTTCCCAAGACCTATAATAAAATCCTTGTTTTGTTTGAACCTTGTCTCCTTGCACTACTTGAGCAATCCCGCTGAAAGCTGTGTAGCCTCTCGTGACGTCACAAAGGGATAATTACTTTCACCTGGATTCACCTGGTCAGTCTATGTCATGGAAAGAGCAGGTGTTCTTAATGTTTTGTATACTCAGTGTATAAATAAACAAAATATCTGACATGGTATTCCCATTTGAACTTTGCTGTGCTTTTAAAACCCTTTCCTGCAGTCAAATGATCAAAGCGCTAGTGGCCTCATGGGTGGAATGTTAATATTTTTCATAATTTCATAATTAATCAAGTCCAAAATCCTGAGTTTTTATGTCAAAAGGTTTTGTTATATTTCAGTATTCTGTGATGTATAAGTGTAATATTGGGATGCAAACTGACATGGTACAGGTGTCTTATGTTTTTAAGCCCATAACCATATGTGTAAGGTGTATACCTTTGTTTCAAAGTAGATTTGTTTAAGACTACCAACACTCTGTGTGACCCTGATTTATCCCACTGCAGTAAAATGTTAAATGGTTGAAAGCACAGTGATATACATTTGGGTGACAACTAAACCAGAAATCTGACATTTGGTTGTGCTTTTAGATGGTTAAAAGCATAGTGATAACACATTGGAAATTCAACAAACTTTTTATAGATTATAAATTGTAATCTCATTGGTCAACGTCTCAACCAAATATTACCCAATTATCTACATTGACATGACAAGGTGTGCCCAGTGGGTTGTGAAAGCCTAATACTGTAAGATCATAATAACTTAATTAGTCATGTTGGCAATAGAATAAGCTTTCAATTAATGTCCACCTGTCCCAGATAGCGATTTGTAAATGGGCAATTCTGGGATTGTGTAAACAACAACCATAATTGTGTAATGGTGGGGATACAGGTCTGTGTTTCAAACAAAAAACTACAAGGGTGCTTGCTTCAGATCCTCAACGGTACACCAAAGAAAGCTTAAAGGGCAATCCGCAGTTGAAACAATAACAAAGCGTTCTTCTCGCCCCTGTTTAGGTAAAAAGCTGAGGGATGGGGCTGGAGAAATGTAACCACTCTCAAATTCATAAACAGAGCTATGGATGCAAGGACTGACCATCCATAGTATCAAAATCAAAGATTATCGTGAAATAGACACAAATTACTCATTCAAAATATTATTGTCCACCACATGATTTTCTTCATAACGCATTGGTGTCCAGTACACGATTTCCGTGCCCACCACACTATTTTTTTTCAGAACTCATTCGTGTCCAGTACACGGTTTTATTCATAAAGAATTCAAATTTGTTGTGGCTAACATTAGCTAGGTTAGCTAGGTAGCTAACATTAGCTAGGTTACGGGTTAAGGTTAGGGTTAGGGGTTACGGTTAGGGTAAGAGTTAGGTAACATGCTAGCTAAGTAGTTAAATGGTTACGGTTAGGGTTAGCTAACATGCTAGCTAAGTAGTTGCAACGTTGCTAATTAGCTAAAATGCTAAAGTTGTCCATCATGTGACTCAAACACGCAACGTTTGGGTTACTAGACCTTCACATTATACGCCCACCACTGAAGGCTGCTGAGGGGAGAACGGCTCATAATAATGGCCCGGAATGGAGCAAATGGAACGGCATCAAACACCTGTAAACCATGTGTTTGATGTATTTGATACCATTCCACTGATTCCTTTCCAGTCATTACCACGTGCCCGTTCTCCCCAATTAAGTTGCCACCAACCTCCTGTGACGCCCACCCATCCTCCCCGACCAATCTCCCTCCTATCGTTTCTGTCTTATGTAACCTACCGCCTACATCTCTGATTGAAATGCACTGTATACAGAATCGTGTGGCGGACACAATTTATTTTCTTTTTCATGTGTCTGTCATGGATTTCCCATCACTAATTTGTGTCTATTTCACGATAATTTGTGATAGTGGGTTGGTTTAAACATAGTGTTACTTTGTACAACATCAAGCATCACTGTGTTGCAGGTTTTCCCCTTTTTTCTACAGCAAATGACATCTCCAGTATGTACATTAGAAACATTATTATCCTTTTTATTTAATGATTGGACATTACTTTAAAAGGTTTAATGTGTAAAAATAATTTGTTCATGGATTTAATTAAATCAGCTTTTAGAATTGGGTGTGTGGTACCTCCGTTACCTGTACCTGTTAGGCCTACTGCTGCTAGGTAGCTCTCTCTCTGCTCTCTCCCTCCCCTCTGTCTGTCCTTGATTGCAGGAGTGAAGTCTGGTGTGCGGGAGTCAGGGTTCCAGCTGCAGCTCATTCACCATAATCACCTCAGCCTTTAAGACCCGGTCAAACTTACCACTCATCGTCAGATCATAGTCAAGACGACCATATATTTGGAACCTGACTCCTGCCTCCGCTTCACTCCTGCCACCACCATCCTGCTCTCCACTACCGGACCTCTCTTTTGGACTCACCACGGACACTAGGACATTACGGTACCACACCTACCCTGACCTGGATCTGTTACCCTCCCTGTAACCTGGACTTGCTCTTCCCCTATTATTGGAAACCTGGACTATTGAACATTTTAAATAAACCTGTTAAACCTTCTCTGGCTTGGTGTACTTGTCTGCATTTGGGTTCTAATACTGGTAAATCAAAACAGTATGATCTGACCATCATGAACCCAGCAGACAGTAGCTTGGATACCACCCCAGAGTGCACTCAAATTTGGACTGCCATAGCCAATCAGGGCATTTTACTTGGCCAACATGATACCCTGTTTAAGACGATTGCTGAGGACAGTCAGGTGCTGCTTAATCAGGTTCAATTACTCACCAATCAAGTGTCTGCCCTTACTACCCCTTCAGCCCAGATCAGAGAGCCTTTTGTTCCTGCTCCAGAGCGCTATGACGGGAACATGGGAACCTGTGGCGATTTTTTTGACTCAATGCTCGTTAGTGTTTGAACAACAGCCCCTCACCTACGCCTCAGAAAGAGCCCGTATTGCCTACCTTATCAACTCTACTAACGGTTCCGCTCGTGCCTGGGGATCCGCGGTCTGGGAGAGTCAATCGGACATTTGCAACGCTTACGTTGCCTTCACCACTGAGATGAGGAAGGTTTTTGACCACCCCGTACGAGGCAAGGAGGCTGCGAAACGGTTGTTTTCTCTTCGGCAGGGGGCTCGCAGTGTGGCGGAGATGGCAGTGGAGTTTCGGACTTTAGCAGCAGTGAGTGGTTGGAATGACGAGGCATTACAAGGAGTGTTCATCAATGCTTTGTCTGAGACTTTAAAAGATGAATTGGTGTCATATGATGAATCGCCTACGCTGGATAATCTTATTTCACTCACCATCAGGTTGGATAATCGGATTCGGGAGCGCCGCCGGGAGAGGAGTGTTAGTTCCAAGCAACCTGTCTGTCATCAACAAACTCCTCCCCGCATCTTCCCTACGGAGAAAGCCGTGTCTTCCCGAGTCGATACGAGGAGCACTGAACCCGAGCCATGGAGGTGGGTCGTGCACGGTTGTCCTCAGAGGAGCGTGCACGTCGCATTCAGGCTCGGGTCTGCCTGTATTGTGGAGAAGCTGGTCATTTCGTTCCTTCCTGCCCAGTTCGTCCGGGGAAAAGGGCCGGCTCATCATTAATGGGAGAAGTTTTGGTGAGCCGAGCAGCGGATTCTTCCTCTTCTCCCCGCATTCTGCTCCAGGCATCCCTCCAGTGGCAGTTCCAGAATCTCTCTGTTAGTGCGCTGATTGACTCTGGTGCAGACGAAAGCTTTTGGATAGAGAGTGGGCTCAACAAATGGATTTGGAGACTGTTCCTATGGACTGTCCGCTGCAGGCTAAGGGTCTGAATGGACAATTGTTGACCCATATTACCCATCAGACTGTTCCTGTTTGTCTTAGAGTGTCGGGAAATCATCAGGAGAACATTCAATTCCATATTATCGACTGCCCACAGACCCCTCTGGTCCTTGGTATCCCCTGGCTCATAAGACACAATCCACACATTGATTGGGTGACAGGTAGAATTGTTTCATGGAGCACATTTTGTCATGTGAATTGTTTGTGTTCTGCTCTGACTCCTGCCAGTACTGTGCCTCGACCTCCACTGGAGTCCATGGATCTTTCTAATGTTCCTGACGTGTATCATGACCTGGCATCCGTTTTCTGCAAACACAGAGCTACTTCTCTTCCTCCTCACCGGCCTTACGACTGTGCCATTGACCTCCAGCCAGGAGCCCCGCTCCCCCAGCAGTCGCCTGTACAATCTCTCCCGGCCGGAGACGGAGGCTATGGAGAACTACATTCGGGACTCCTTGGCGGCAGGTATTATGCGTCCTTCCTCGTCACCTGTAGGAGCGGGATTCTTTTTGTTGCTAAGAAGGATAAGACCCTCAGACCCTGTATTGATTACCGTGGACTTAACAACATCACCATTAAGAACAAGTATTCTCTGCCTTTGATTAATTCTGCTTTTCCCCTCCTTCATGGTGCTACCATCTTTACGAAACTGGATCTACGAAATGCGTATCACCTGGTGCGCATTCGTAAAGGTGATGAATGGAAGACTGCCTTCAACACACCCTTGGGACATTTTGAGTATCTGGTTATGCCTTTTGGGTTGTCTAATGCCCCTGCTGTTTTTCAGGCACTAGTCAATGATGTCCTTCGGGACATGTTGAATCGGTTTGTTTTTGTCTATCTGGATGATATCTTGATTTTCTCAGAGTCCTCCCAGGAACATGAACTGCATGTGCGCCAGGTGTTGCAAAGGTTGTTGGAGAACAAACTGTTTGTGAAGATGGAGAAATGTGAATTTCATGTGTCTGAGACCTCTTTTTGGGTTACATCATCGCTCAGGGGGAGTTGCGGATGGACCCAGCTAAGATCTCTGCTGTCACGGACTGGCCAGCCCCCTCTACCCGCAAACAACTTCAACGATTTCTGGGGTTTGCGAACTTCTATAGGAGGTTCATCAAGGACTACAGCCGCATTGCGGCGCCACTCACCGCTCTCACCTCCATCTCACGACCGTTCGCTTGGAATGAAGGGGCCGAATCAGCGTTCGAAGAACTGAAACATCGCTTCGCCTCGGCTCCCATTCTGATGCAGCCGGACCCCGACCGCCAGTTTGTCGTGGAGGTGGATGCATCTGACACTGGGGTAGGTGCGGTGTTGTCACAGCGTTCTCCTGAAGATAACAAACTGCATCCCTGTGCTTTTCTCTCAAGGAAACTTTCTCAGGCAGAGAGGAATTATGATGTTGGCAATCGTGAACTGCTCGCCGTTAAGCTGGCTCTCGAGGAGTGGCGACATTGGTTGGAGGGGGCGGAACAACCCTTCATCGTTTGGACGGATCATAAGAATCTGGCTTACCTCCAGTCAGCGAAGCAGCTCAACCCCCGTCAAGCCAGGTGGGCACTATTTTTTGGGAGATTCAATTTTTCTCTGTCTTACCGTCCTGGGTCACGCAACGTCAAGCCTGACGCCCTGTCTCGTGTTCATTCGGCTGTTGATACTGGTAGTAACCCTGAACCCATTTTGCCTCCTACCTGCAGTATTGCGGTCGTCACATGTGACATCGAGGGGATTGTTAGACAGGCTCAACATCATCAAGCTGACCCTGGGAGGGGTCCTCCTAACCGGATGTTTGTCCCTGAGTCTGCTCGCTCCCAGGTACTTCAGTGGGCTCACTCGTCTCCCCTTACCTGTCACCCTGGAGTTTCGCGGACCCTTGACTTTGTGCGACGGAAGTTCTGGTGGGCCACGATGGAGGCGGACACTCGAGCCTTCATTGCTGCTTGTACGGTATGTGCACGAAGTAAGAACTCCACCCAGGCCAGCGCTGGTCATCTACGACCTCTACCTATACCCAGCCGGCCCTGGTCGCATATCGCTATGGATTTTGTCACTGGACTTCCCCCCTCGTCTGGAAAGACTGTAATTCTTCACGGTGATTGATCGCTTTTTCTAAGTTCGCTCATTTTTTGGCCCTACCTAAACTGCCCACTGCCAGAGAGACGGCTGATATTTTGGTTGAACATGTGTTCCGCTCTCATGGTCTACCCACGGATATTGTCTCTGACAGGGGTCCCCAGTTTGTCTCCCAGGTGTGGAAAGCTTTCTGTAAAGCTTTGGGCATTACATCCAGCCTGTCCTCTGGATATCACCCCCAGACCAACGGGCAAGCCGAGAGAGCGAACCAGGAGATGGAGACCGCTCTTCGCTGTGTCACAGGGTCTAACCCTGGGTCATGGAGCTCCATGCTCTCCTGGGTGGAATATGCTCATAACACCTTGACTAACGCTTCCTCTGGTTTGTCTCCTTTTCTGTGTGCTCTGGGTTATCAACCTCCCCTGTTCCCATCTCAAGAGAGGGAACTGGCGGTACCCTCGGTGCAGTCCCACATGCGCCGCTGCTTCAAGGTCTGGAGGAAGGCCAGGGTAGCTCTGTCCCGAAGCTTCGGCGTACATGCAGAGGCAAGCCAACCGTCACCGGTCCCAGGCTCCCGGTTACTCTCCTGGTCAAGAGGTATGGCTGAAGTCACGGGACCTTCCATTGAAGGTGGAGTCTAAGAAGATGGCGCCTCGTTTTATAGGACCGTTCAAGATACTGTCTATTGTTAACCCCTGCGCGGTTAAGCTACAGCTTCCTGCCTCCCTACGGGTTCATTCCACCTTTCATGTTTCCCAGATTAAGCCTGTGTCGGTTAGCCCTCTGTGCCCGCCCTCTCGTCCCCCTCCTCCGCCCAGGATCGTGGGTGGGGGTCCGGTCTACACTGTCCGGCGACTTCTGGATGTTCGCCGCCGGGGTCGTGGTTTCCAGTACCTGGTGGATTGGGAGGGTTATGGTCCTGAGGAACGTTCCTGGGTGCCCAGGAGCTTCATTGTGGATCCTACTCTGGTCCGAGAGTTTCATAGGTTACATCCCGATAAACCCCGTCGGCCGCCAGGTGGCGTCCGTAGAGGGGGTACTGTTAGGCCTACTGCTGCTAGGTAGCTCTCTCTCTGCTCTCTCCCTCCCCTCTGTCTGTCCTTGATTGCAGGAGTGAAGTCTGGTGTGCGGGAGTCAGGGTTCCAGCTGCAGCTCATTCACCATAATCACCTCAGCCTTTAAGACCCGGTCAAACTTACCACTCATCGTCAGATCATAGTCAAGACGACCATATATTTGGAACCTGACTCCTGCCTCCGCTTCACTCCTGCCACCACCATCCTGCTCTCCACTACCGGACCTCTCTTTTGGACTCACCACGGACACTAGGACATTACGGTACCACACCTACCCTGACCTGGATCTGTTACCCTCCCTGTAACCTGGACTTGCTCTTCCCCTATTATTGGAAACCTGGACTATTGAACATTTTAAATAAACCTGTTAAACCTTCTCTGGCTTGGTGTACTTGTCTGCATTTGGGTTCTAATACTGGTAAATCATAACAGTACCTCCAATACCGAAAATCAACAAATGTTTATTTTAGAAAAAAAGTATCCAACCTAAAAACGTGGAAATATCTAAAAGAAAGTATATTAGTACGTAGTAGAGTCGCTGTCCACGTGGAACTCAAATTAGCATAATACACATCCCCATCAAAATCTGTCTGTTTAAACTAGAGATGTATTTTTATTTGTATGGGCTCCGTCTTAATCCACCGCATCCGCCAATGTCGGCCTTCGGCATCTGCGGTGGAAGATGACAGAGCTACAGAGGTGTTTGTCAGACCAGGAAACATCCCAACTTGTGGTGGCAGCATCATGTTATAGTAATAATAATTTATTGAACTTTTATAGCGCTATTCATTACATAAATAATCTGAAAGCGCTTTAAGCAACAACAAAAAGAGACAAGCAACTTAGAAAAACAACATCATTCGTTATGGGTATGCTTGTCACCAGCAGGGTCAGAATCAAAATAAATATGAAAGGAGCAAAGCCCAGGTATAAAGTTAGAGCACTGGTATTCCAAGTCGGGGTCGGGACCGGGACCCCACTAAACGGACAATATACAAACGTTTTTTGAGAAAGATAATTGAAAACAAAAAATTGATTGAGTAAATGTATGTATTGGTTTATTATTTTTTTGATAAGAGATGAAAATATAATGAATATAAGGTAATTTGTTGATGTAAAAATCTAGATTTACCAATTTTAAGGTTGTGTAATTAGTGTGATTAGACTTGGGGTGGGGTCGCAAGAAAATTGTGCAAAACAAAATTGGGTCCCCAGAAATTATTGCCAAATAAATGGGTTCCCCCCTGAAAAAGTTTTAATAAACCCAGCCTCAGCCTTCTGAAAACCTAACCCTGGGATAGAAAGATTTTTAAGCGGGACAATTACACAAATTGTAACGCCGAAGACACACCAGAATGGCTTTCCAAGAGGTGTTGAGTGTTTCTGAGTTAAATTAGCTTGAAACTCAGAGACAAGATTTGATTATTGCTGTTCATCAATGGTTCCCAACCAAATTTACTGAACTTGAGCAATTTTGACAAAATCAATGTAGTCCAAAATGATTGACACAAAAATGACTGTATAAAGTAAATAATTCAAATACTAAGCTATATTGTACGCTCATTATTTTATACTAATACAATTGCTCAGAGAAAGAGATTTTGTTTAACAAGTAAACTTTTTTTCTCAAAAAGCTAGGGGTCAAAATTATTGACAATCCTGTTTTCAATACCTCACCTTGCGAGGATAAGTTGCAAGGCACTGAGCCTTTTTCTAAAATGTTTTATGAGTTGGAGAACACAATGGGAGGGATCTTTGATCATTCCTCCATACAGATCCTTGATATCCTTGGTCTGCGCTATTCAATTCAAACCACAGGTTTTTAATGGGTTTCATGTCCGGAGACTGAGATGGCCTTTGCAAAATTGTAATTTTGTGGCCAATTAACAATTTATTTGTGGATTTTTATGTGTGCTTGGGGTTATTGTCTTGCTGGCCAAGTTTCAGCCTCCTGGCAGAGGCAAGCAGGTTTTTGGCAAAAATGTCCAGGTACTGGGTAAAGTTCATGATGCTGTTGACCTTAACAAGGGCCCCAGGACCAGTGGATGCAAAATAGCCCCATAACATCAAAGATCCACCACCATATTTTACAGTAGGTATGGGGTTCTTTTCTGCTTATGCATTTTCATGTTGATGCCAAACCCACCACTGGTGTGAGTGGCCAAAGAGCTCTATTTGCATGTCATCTGACCAAAGCACCGGTTCCAATCCAAGTGCCAGTGCCGTTTAGCAAACTCCAGGCAGGTGTGTTTGGCGTCGAAATGTGTGTGTGCAAAGTTGGTAGAATCTTATTCAAAATGATTCACAGCTATAATGGCTGCCAAAGGTACTTCCATCAAGTATTATTAGCTCTGGGGTGTGAAGACATATGCAATAAAGATATCTTAGTTTCTTTTTTTTTAATTAATTTTGAAAATGTTCTATAATTTTCTTTCACTTTGAACATTTGGAGTAGGTTGTGTAGATCGGTAGGAAAAAAATCTAAATGTAAACCTTTTTAGATTCCATTTGAAAGCAGCAAAAATGTGACTTCCACTACGCACTGTACCATTGACTTGTATTGGAATTATATTAATAATTTAGCCTAGACCTATTTATTTCATGCAATTATCTACTTTAACTGTTAAAATAAAACCTGCACTCCAACATTTAGACCTTAAAGTAACTGTCCAGTGAAACTCTCACTTTTAAAAGTTCATATTCCGTTAACTCATACCCAAATAATGTTGTTGACTCGTTCTATACTTGTATTTGTGGCCAAAGCATACATTGGAGATAAAACACTTCAGAAACCCCACCTCAAACTTGTCAAAGAGACCGTTTAAAGCAGCAATTTGTCACTTTTTGGGTGACCTTCCAAAATTCACATAGAAATGTGAGGCTTATATCTGTCATTCTCATTGAAAGCTAGTCTAAGAAGCAGTAGGTCTGTTCTTTGTGCACTATTTCTAAGTTTCATTTTTGCTTTTACTTTCAGTTTTCTATACCAGCTTCAAAACAGCTGAAAATACAATATTTTTGGTTATGGCAAATATATTTTACAGCGGTTCAGATGGTACAATGATTCTCTACACTATACTTGCTTGTTTTGCACAATAAATTGAAATTAGGTGAACTATTAGAATTTTAGCAACCAGGAAATGGCGGAGCAATTTCTGCATAGTGCATCTTTAAAAAATACTTTCAATTTCCAAATAGAGTATGATGTCATACTCCTGAGGAGGATGAGCTGGCCAATCAGCTGTTGAGAGGAGGATGAGCTGGCCAATCAGCGGTCTACTTGCATGAATATTTTTAATGACTGGTATATGCCCACACCATTCCAACACAGAAAAGCTGTTTTTTAACATACTTAATTACCATTTTCCCTCATATTGTAAGTAATTATAGGTCAAATTTCATATAAATCTGGAAACACTGGAAAGTTAATTTAAGGATAATTTTGGAAATGGCTAACTTTATTTTGCATGCTCAGGTTGCCTTTCCCACGGAATCGCCCTTAAAGTATTGTAGAGTTTAGCATGTTTGCTTTCTACTAGCAACATATCATATCTACGACCATTAGCCACCTGACTAGATAGGCTACAAAAAAATGCAGTCTGTAATGTAAAAAAAAAAATCCAAGACCTGTAATAATTGCTTTAGCCTTAAAACCTGATATTGCAGCTGGAATTATTTGGTGTCAAGTTCTTTTTTTAGTCGACAGTCTTATCCAGAGTGACTTACAATAGCAATTAGGGTTAAGTTACCTTGTCAGCTTGGGGATTCGAACCAGCAACCTTTTGGTTACTGGCCCAATGCTCTTAACTGCTAGACTAACTTCCGCCCCAGACTTTTTACTGAAATAAACAAACACTCCTTTGAGATTTTCTCCTACAGAAACATTGCAATTATGGGGGTGCTGCCACAGAGCTCAGCTGGGTGCCAGTAAAAGCTTCATTTTCCCCCCCCCCAAAATTCCCACATTCCTTATTATTATAGCCATTATAATCATATTAGAGGACGGCTTCTAAACAAGCATAGCATCTTTCTCCCTTTTAGGGTTTTACATTAGGGGAGTATTTCAATTTAGGATTTAATTCCTCAGCACACTCATTTTAGTTTTAATTGAAATACATTAGTGATAGAAATACTTTTTAATTTCCAAAAAATAACAATTAATAATCTAAAATGTTAGAAAGCTGTGGATGTTAGCTATTTTGAAATTATTTACTTGCATTTTGAATGGCTATTAGGCCTACTTAATGGTTACATATGGCTTGTGTTCTGCATATAACTTGTGTATAAAAGCCACAGCTGAACCCCCCTTTCAACCTGGTGCCACGAGGGACCGCATGAAAAGGTAATGATTCTTCAAACCCAAGTACTACTTGATTCAAAGTCATCCCTGTAGTATAAATGAATAACTCATGAAATAAGTGCACTCAAACAACAATAGGCATTTGACAGAGTGATAATAAGCCTTTGATTTACCTACCGGTGATGGTCTTCCGGATCCTGTAAAATGTACTTGTATGTGAGGCGACAAAGCAAGTGGCGAGTATTTTTAGCCATTCAGGACATACTGCACTACCTTGCCACCTTGTTAACTGAAGTTCATCAATAGTTAAGATTATCATATGCAAATGGTCGCCAGTGTAATTAATTTAATGAATACTTTACTGTAGCCAGCCTTCCTTGGGTAACAATAGATAACACTAGCAAGCTGAGGCTTGCTGATTTGGAGCATTCAGAGAGCAGCTGTAGGCTTGTTACAGTAAAGTATATTTCAGCTTAGCTGGAAAATCCTCTTAAGCAGATGCCATTTTTCTTCACATTATACAGGCATATACTGTATTTCATCTTGTTCTTGACGTCTTGTTCATCATTTGTAAATGGTTGATATAAATTAACTGTTCATCGTGAACACTGAAGACAACTGTGAATTATTACACTGTGGCTATACGCTGGCACCTCAGTAGATATAGGCCTAGACAAATCATTTGATGTACAGTACATAGTGTGGTCCTTTGTAGCTCAGTTGGTAGAGCATGGCGCTTGCAACGCCAGGGTTGTGGGTTCGTTTCTCACAGGGGGCCAGTATGAAAAATGTATGCACTCACTAACCGTAAGTCGCTAAATGACTAAAATGTAAAAATGTAAATGTATTTCCCAGTTTCAGTAAGCATTTGAGACATGAAGATTATGAATTGGAGAGCAATATTTTTTTGACAGCAACATTGATCCCATTAAGCCCGTAGAGGAGATCGCATGCTGGAGGACTTGGCCGTTTAATCAGCAGTGACAGTTTCAGATGTGTCCCCAGATGTGTCATGCGAGGCTAAAGCAGGTCACCTCCCACAGGGGCGTCATGCACCCATTATTTTAGAGAGGGCACAAAGTATGTGAGGTTAAATTTAGAGAATTTAGCATTTTTCAAAACACCTGAAACAGTTTTTCCTGCAATCTAGAGCATAATCATTATGCCTAATTCTATGTACAAAAAATAAAGAGTATATATTTCTGGATAGGTTATATAAGCATACCTCTTTACCTCGGCTGGGTTTCCCAAAAGCATCATAGCACTAAGATCATCTTTCGTCCATTTAGTTTCAAGGGAGTAAGATGATCTTAGTGCTACGATGCTTTTGGGAAACCCAGCCCTGTTCAATTGTAATTTAAATTAATGATGCACAATGATTTTACTGCCACACTGGTATAGAATCATAACCCAAGAATTAAAGCAATTTTAGTATTTTCTAAAGTCTAGATAGACAAGCTACTCGAACTTGATTGATAGCCTGAAATGGCTTGGTAGCTAGTCATGAGGTTGGGAGATTGTGAACCTATCTAGCTGGCTAGCTAAAGCCAACTTAATAAAATTGCTATGTGGCTAGTATTATAGAGAAACAAGAAAGCATTTTTGTTTTATTTATTCATCAAAAAGGAATCAATAGGCTACGTAACTTGATCAAATTAATTTACAAACATACCTCCTGCGAGTCCTGCCTATCACTGGCAGCTAAAATCAAATCAAACGGCGTGTCACTCGACACTCTCTCTCCTCCTCCACTGCCGATACTGTCTGCACGCACTAGAGTATCTAGCATCCAGCCTAGCATATCCTTGCTCCGTGGTGCACCTTGGAAGGAACCACTTACTAGAGAGAATAGAACAATATTTGTATAATGATAAATAATGATGATAAAACTTGGGTTTAAAAATGAAGTTTAATAATTAATTTAACATCTGAAAAAATTATAATAATATGTGACCGTCCGCCTCGATTCGGTCTTATGTATCAACATTTGAAAATGTGGTTTTTACCTTGGATAAAAGTAGAGACTCAGAGCTGGAAAATGGTATATCATACACTGCAGTTGAGGAAGAATGGGAAAATAATTCTGCTTTGAAAGTTGATAAACTTGTAACCCCACTTTTGAGAAATTGGCATCGTACACAACCTCTTACGCCTTAGCCCCACCCATCTCTTTAAGTATTCACATGTGAGGCCATGTGGTAAACACACACTATATCAAATCAAATCTAAATGTATTTGTCACATGCACAGGATACAGAAAGTGTAAACGGTACAGTGAAATGGTTACAGCAATATCAAAAACAGAAAGTGTCCAGATAAAAATATTTTATAAAATGTTATAATTATTAGATGACGCTTACCCAACATACTTGTCTAAATTGATGGGTCATGTAAAGGAAAGGCTATAACCACCCCCAAAGCCACATCTAGCTAAGTGGATGGGTCACTATTGTCTATACATGTACACATGTTCATGAAATACAATAGTTGGCCGTAATCACCCCCAGACACACCTGGCTAACTTGATGGGTTGTGTAATAATCCGGCCAAAGTGGAGTCTTTTGTTTAGACATGTAGCTAGCTAGCTAAACAATGAACCGGCATAATCCCAACTCATACTAGCTACTACCAATATAAACATTGTCATAGCTGTAGTATGAATCTGCAGGTAGCTAAAGCTAACAAACTAGGTTCAATGTTAGTTAGCTAACATTAGGCTATAACTAGCAATGCAACTGGTTTTCTGATTCAAATAATATTACTACACAGAGCATACATGTAACGTTAGCTAGCAAGCCAGCCAGCAAACAGTACACTTTAACTTGCAATGAATTGACTTTCTGACAAAATTAGAAACGTATAATATCTGAAAATTACCCGTATCAATGGATAAACGCTTCATGGCAGACTGGAACCATTTAACTCTGTTTTGTTTGTAGCTACATCTTGTTTGGCCAGTGTTGTGTCAAGTCACTCTAGTTCACACTGACCATGGCATATGCAGAAAGTAGCCCATCACATTTTCCAACTGATCTGTCGATAGCGCCTGCTAAATTCAGGGCATCAATGTTGTTGAGAAAAGTAGCAAAACTTTTGTAGTTCTCGATGGCGAATGTTTTTAATCATGGTTAGCGGGAAGGTTCCTGTCTTTTTCACTGGCTAAACCAACTAGGCTTGTAATTTAACAATTGTATTCGTATTTACGGATGGAATACACGTTTGTTATTAAGGCACATGAAAGTTCACATGTTCCAGAAGGCATTTCTGCCAAAAATATAAACACAACATGTAAAGTGTTGGTCCCATGTTTCATGACCTGAAATAAAAGATGCCAGAAATTTTCCATAAGGACAAATAGCTTATTTCTCTCAAATTTTTGGCACAAATTTGTTTATATCCCTGTTAGTGAGGATTTCTCCTTTGCCAAGATAATCCATCCACCTGTGGCATATCAAGAAGCTGATTAAACGGCATGATCATTGCACAGGTCACCTTGTGCTGGAGACAATAAAAGGTCACTCTAAAATGTGCAGTTTTTTCACACAACACAATGCCACAAGTATTGAGGGAGCGTGCAATTGGCATGCTGACTGCAGGAATGTCCAACAGAGCTGTTGCCAGAGAATTGAAAGTTCATTTATCTACCATAAGCCGCCTCCAACGTCATTTTAGAGAATTTGGCAGTACGTCCAACCAGTAGCGCTGCGTGGGTAAAATCACTGGGGAAGCCAAGCCAGGACAAAAAGCCATATAACAACCTATGTGGTGATAATTGCGTTGTTTACTCTATAACCTGTTAGTTCATATGCCTTGACACAGTGATATATAGGCCTAAGGCCGAGACAATAAGAAGACACAGTGGCATAATACATTCAACCACACCTTTGTTTCATCACAAAACCGGAGAGCAACATCTGTCCGGTGAAGTCCACAAAACATATTGCATGTAACAAAGTTACCTGACCTACCGCAGTGTTTCCCAACCCTGGTTCTCGAGTACCCCCAACAGTACACATTTTTGAATGAGGTGTGTTTGTCAAGGGCTACAACGAAACTGTGTACTGTTGGGGGTACTTGAGGACTAGGGTTGGGAAACACTGACCTACAGCATAGTCAAGTAAGTTAATGTTTGAGACATTTTCGGACAACTAATCAACAATTGATTTAGAACCACGGAGAGTTACCACAAGTCGCAAAGAAAACAGGCGCTGCCTCCACTATTCCAGCACCATTTCAACTTCAAAATGTCAACATCATCTTGTCACCTATGCTTAGTCTAATAGATGGCAGACAGCATGTATGTGGTTTGCTGATGTCATCGTTGTGAACAGAGTGCCCCATGTTGGTGGTGGGGTTATGGTATGGGCAGGCATAAGCATACGGACAACGAACACAATTGCATTTTATTGACGGCAATTTGAATGCACAGAGATACCGTGACGAGATCCTGAGGCCCATTGTCGTGCCATTTATCCCCAGCCATCACTTCATGTTTCAGCATGATAATGCACGGCCCCATGTCGCAAGGATCTGTTCTCAATTCCTGAAAGCTGAAAATGTCCCAGTTCTTCCATGGCCTGCATACTCACCAGACATGTCACACATTGAGCATGTTTGGGATGCTCTGCATCGACGTGTACGAGAGGGTGTTCCAGTTCCCGCCAATATCCAGAAACTTCGCACAGCCATTGAAGAGGAGTGGGACAACATTCCACAGGCCACAATCAACAGCCTGATCAACTCTATGCGAAGGAGATTGTCACGGTTTCAGCCGAGGCGGCCCCTCCTCCTTGTTCGGGCAGGCTTCGGCGGTCGTCGTCCCCGGAGTACTAGCTGCCACCGTTCGATGTTTCATGTTTGATTGGTTTTGTCTGTTTGTCACACCTGTTTAGTGTTTAGTCTCATTAGGCACCCTATTTAGTTCCTTGTGTTAGGTCAGGTGTTGTGTGTAATTGTTCTACTGTCGTGTGGTTGTTTGGTCCTCTGGATTTTTGTTCTCTCTTATTTCGTGTTGTAATAGAGAGTCCTGCTCATTGTGCACACTTACTTTGTACAGTTTAGTGTGCGTTTGATTTCGCCTGTGGCCTGTTGCCGTGTTTGGCGTGTACTACGGACTTCACTAAAAGACCTTTGGATTTATATCTCTGTGTCCTGCGTGTGATTCCACATCCCACTACACTCCACTCCTGATAGAATTACACACCATCTCTTGGAATCAGCAGGAGCACCCGCACCCACGGAGATCATGGAGGAGCGCCTTCGTGGTCAAGAAGATCGGATCAACCAAATCGGGCACGCCCTGGACCGGGTGATGAACACCCTCCATCGATGGGAGACCGGCGGGGTACCCACACCCCCACCTACCGCACCATCACCATCGGTCAGCCCGCCCGTCCAACTACCGGAACCCAGTGGGATTCGGCTCTCGCTCCCGAGGGCGTACGACGGCACCGCCGCCGGGTGTCAGGGTTTCCTGTTACAAGTGGAACTCTACCTTGCCACCGTACACCCGGCGCCCTCGGGACACGAGAGCGTTTCCGCCCTCATCTCCTGTCTCACCGGCAAGGCGTTGGAGTGGGCCAACGCCGAATGGAGGAGAATAGACGCCGTCACTATCACCTATGCGGAGTTCTCCCGCCCCTTCCGTGCGGTCTTCGACCATCCACCAGAGGGGAAGGCGGCGGGGGAGCGTCTATTCTACCTCCGGCAGGGGATGAGGAGCGCTCAAGAGTTTGCGCTGGAGTTCTGGACTCTAGCGGCAGATGCAGGGTGGAATGAGCGGGCCCTCATAGACCACTTTCGTTGCAGCCTCCGGGAGGACGTCCGCAGAGAGTTGGCGTGCAGGGATACTACACTCTCATTTGACCAGTTGGTGGACATGGCCATTCGGCTGGACACCCTGCTCGCTACCCGCGGACGTCCCAGGTGGGGGCTGCCCATTCCACCCTCCAGCGCCTCCGAGCCGAGCCCGATGGAGCTCGGAGGTGCTGGCGCTAGAGGAGGGAGAAGAAGGAGCCCGAGGGGGGCCGTCCCCTGCACCAACTGTGGCCGTGGAGGGCACACCGCGGCTAGGTGCTGGGGAGGGTCCCCTGGTGGAGGAGACGGCAGGCCACACATTGGGGAGTCCTCCCAGGTGAGTAGGCGCCCCACTTACCCAGAGCTTTCTGTCGTACACATAACTATACCTGTTTGTTTTCCACAGGTTGCACCTCGTTCCCAGCATAAGGCGCTTGTAGATTCAGGCGCAGCTGGGAATTTTGTAGATCGTAAATTCTGTGTTGAGTTAGGGATTCCCCTCCTTCCGGTTGATAATCCTTTCCCTGTACATGCCCTAGATAGTCGTCCGTTAGGATCTGGGTTGATTAGGGAGGTCACAGCGCCACTTAGGATGAAGACGCAGGGGGGTCATGAGGAGACGATTCAACTCTATCTGATCGACTCTCCTGCGTATCCGGTGGTACTGGGGCTTCCCTGGTTGATTACCCATGATCCTACGATTTCGTGGCGAGAGAAGGCTCTTAAAGGGTGGTCTGCTCAGTGTGAGGGGCTATGTCTGGGTGTTTCCGTAGGGGCGACCTCGGTGGAGAGTCCGAACCAGATGCCAGCACTGCACATTCCACCTGAGTATGAGGATTTCGCACTCGTGTTTAGCAAGACAAGAGCGGCACAGTTGCCGCCTCATAGACAGGGGGATTGTGCGATAGACGTCCAGGCAGGAGCTGCGCTCCCGCGGAGCCATGTGTATCCTTTGTCACAGGAGGAGAAGAGGGCAATGGAGACATACATTGCCGAGTCTCTGAGACAGGGATACATACGGCCCTCCACTTCTCCCGCGTCCTCGAGCTTCTTTTTTGTGAAGAAAAAGGATGGAGGTTTGCGTCCGTGTATTGATTACCGCGGTCTCAATCAGGTGACTGTGAAATATAGTTATCCACTCCCGCTGATTGCGACCATGACGGAGTCCTTACACGGGGCACGGTTCTTCACAAAATTGGACCTCAGGAGCGCATATAACTTGGTGCGCATTAGAGAGGGCGATGAGTGGAAGACAGCATTTAGTACTACCTATCTTTTGTAGATGAGATTTTCCGGGACATGCAGGCGCAGGGAGTAGTGGTGTACATAGACGATATTCTGGTGTACAGTTCTACTCGGGCCGAGCATGTAGCCCTGGTGCGCAGGGTATTGAGGAGACTGTTGGAGCATGACCTGTATGTCAAAGCCGAGAAATGTCTGTTCTTAAGGAGTCGGTCTCCTTTTTGGGTTATCAGTTGTCTGCGTCAGGGGTGAGGATGGAGGTTGACCGTGTGTCTGCCGTGCGTAATTGGCAAACCCCAACTACGGTTAAAGAGGTGCAGCAGTTCTTGGGTTTTGCGAATTACTACCGGAGGTTTATCCGGGGTTTTGGACAGGTGGCAGCTCCCATAACGTCCCTTCTGAAGGGGGGTCCTGTGCGCTTGCGGTGGTCAGCTGAGGCGGACAGGGCTTTATGGAGACTGAAGGACCTGTTTACCTCAGCTCCAGTGCTGGCACACCCGGATCCCACCTTACCATTCCAAGTGGAGGTGGACGCGTCTAAAGCCGGTATCGGGGCTGTTCTTTCACAATGGTCCGGCACACCACCTAAACTCCGCCCCTGTGCCTTTTATTCTAAGAAGCTCAGTCCGGCGGAGCGGAATTATGACGTAGGGGACAGGGAGCTGTTAGCCGTAGTACAGGCCCTAAAGGTGTGGAGGCATTGGCTTGAGGGGGCTCAACACCCTTTTCTCATTCTAACTGACCACCGTAACCTGGAATACATTCTGGCAGCTAGGAGACTGAATCCTCGCCAGGCTAGATGGACTATGTTTCTCGCCCGGTTTGTGTTTAAGATCACTTACATCCCTGGGTCCCAGAACGGGAAGGCAGATGCCCTGTCTCGGCGGTATGACACAGAGGAGAGGTGCGTGGAGCCCACTCCCATACTACCTGAGTCTTGTCTGGTTGCACCGGTGGTATGGGAGGTCGATGCGGAGATCGAGCGGGCATTACGCACCGACCCTAGCCCTCCACAGTGTCCGGTGGGTCGGACGTACGTCCCGCTCGAGGTCCGGGATCGGCTTATTTATTGGGCTCACACGTCACCCTCCTCTGGACATCCAGGTATTGGCCGGACAGTGCACTGCCTTAGTACAAAGTACTGGTGGCCAACGTTAGCCAGGGATGTGAGGATTTATGTCTCCTCCTGCTCAGTGTGTGCCCAGTGTAAGGCGCCCAGACACTTGCCCAGGGGTAAATTACAACCCCTGCCCGTTCCACAACGACCCTGGTCTCACCTCTCGGTGGATTTTGTTACCGACCTTCCCTCCTCACAGGGGAATACCACCATCCTGGTCGTTGTGGATCGGTTCTCGAAGGCCTGTCGTCTCCTTCCCATGCCGGGTCTTCCTACTGCCCTACAGACCGCTGAGGCTCTATTTACTCACGTCTTCCGGCATTACGCGGTACCCAAGAATATAGTGTCTGATCGAGGCCCCCAGTTTACCTCCAGAGTCTGGAGAGCGTTTATGGAACGGTTGGGGGTTTCGGTGAGCCTTACCTCGGGTTACCACCCGGAGAGTAATGGGCAGGTCGAACGTGTCAACCAGGATGTGGGTAGGTTTCTGAGGTCATATTGTCAGGGCCGGCCGGAGGAGTGGGAGAGATATGTGCCCTGGGCCGAGATGGCACAGAACTCTCTCCGCCACTCCTCCACTAAACTAACCCCTTTCCAGTGTGTGTTAGGGTACCAGCCGGTTCTGGCACCTTGGCATGAGAGCCAGATCGAGGCCCCTGCTGTGGATGAGTGGGTGCGGCGCTCGGAGGAGACGTGGAACGCTGCACACGTCCATCTGCAGCGAGCCATCCGTCGACAGAAGACGAGCGCCGACCTCCACCGCAGTGAGGGGCCAGTGTACGCACCTGGAGATCGAGTCTGGCTCTCAACCAGAAACCTGCCCCTCCGCCTGCCCTGCCGGAAGCTGGGTCGGCGGTTTGTGGGGCCTTTTAAAGTCCTGAGGAGATTGAACGAGGTATGTTACATGTTACAACTGCCCATTGATTACAAAAATATTAACCCCTCGTTCCATGTGTCTCTCCTCAGGCCGGTGGTAGCTGGTCCACTCCAGGACTTTGAGATAGAGGAGACTCCTCCGCCCCCGTTGGACATCGAGGGGGCTCCGGCGTACACTGTTCGGGCCATCCTAGATTCGAGACGCCGGATGGCGGGTCTCCAATATCTCGTGGAGTGGGAGGGGTACGGCCCGGAGGAGCGGTGCTGGGTGCCGAGGAGGGACATCCTGGACCCGTCCCTTCTGACCGAATTCCATCGTGGTCATCCTACGCGCCCTGCTCCGCGTCCTCCTGGTCGTCCCCGAGGCCGGGGGGCGGCGCACGGCTGGAGCCGCGCGTCAAGGGGGGGGGGTACTGTCACGGTTTCGGCCGAGGCGGCCCCTCCTCCTTGTTCGGGCAGGCTTCGGCGGTCGTCGTCTCCGGAGTACTAGCTGCCACCGTTCGATGTTTCATGTTTGATTGGTTTTGTCTGTTTGTCACACCTGTTTAGTGTTTAGTCTCATTAGGCACCCTATTTAGTTCCTTGTGTTAGGTCAGGTGTTGTGTGTAATTGTTCTACTGTCGTGTGGTTGTTTGGTCCTCTGGATTTTTGTTCTCTCTTATTTCTCTGCTCGTTGTGCACACTTACTTTGTACAGTTTAGTGTGCGTTTGATTTCGCCTGTGGCCTGTTGCCGTGCTTGGCGTGTACTACGGACTTCACTAAAAGACCTTTGGATTTATATCTCTGTGTCCTGCGTGTGATTCCACATCCCACTACACTCCACTCCTGACAGAGATGTGTCGTGCTGCATGAAACAAATTGTGGTCACACCAGATAATGACTGGTTTTCTGAAATCCATAGATTAGGGCCTAATGAATTCATTTCAATTGACTGATTTCCTTATTTCAACAGTAACTCAGTAGAATCTTTAAAATTGTTGCATGTAGCGTTTACATTTTTGTTCAGTGTAAACATATAATAATTAAACGTATATTTTTTTGTATTACATAAAACAAATATGCGGGAGCATCTGCCCTTGTGCACCCTATGGGCATGACGCCTCTGCCTCCCCATGTACGTCTGACGATACAGATACATGTGGCAGACATGTTCAGACCACAGAGCATGATTTCCTCCCAGACCTAGCCTAAACACAGGTTATTCCATAGGAAAGCCACACAGGCATCTGAGGGAGTCTCAGTTTATTTGATGTAGCCTATCTGGTTATGTGTGTGCTGTATAGGTAAATGAGGATAAAATGCCCTATGTGCAGCTGAATATATTTGTACTGATTAAGAAGTTGCAAACTGAAGAGGCTACATAGCTAGAATATTAATTTGTTCTTCGCTTAGGCCTACCTTTCGCATCTGTGTTGGGCACACAGGCATTCACGCTGGATGCCTGCCCTCGCATAAGCTCTATTGGCAAATGCCAAGATCTTTCCAAGAGCCACAATAATAACAGATTTCATAAAAATGATACATCAGAACCTTTTTTGTCACTGACAAACCTCTGTAGAGACCGGTATAGGACTTGCCTGGAAAACAGTGCTGTGATATACAGTGGGGGGAAAAAAGTATTTAGTCAGCCACCAATTGTGCAAGTTCTCCCACTTAAAAAGATGAGAGAGGCCTGTAATTTTCATCATAGGTACACGTCAACTATGACAGACAAAATGAGATTTTTTTTTCCAGAAAATCACATTGTAGGATTTTCTATGAATTTATTTGCAAATTATGGTGGAAAATAAGTATTTGGTCAATAACAAAAGTTTCTCAATACTTTGTTTTATACCCTTTGTTGGCAATGACACAGGTCAAACGTTTTCTGTAAGTCTTCACAAGGTTTTCACACACTGTTGCTGGTATTTTGGCCCATTCCTCCATGCAGATCTCTAGAGCAGTGATGTTTTGGGGCTGTCGCTGGGCAACACGGACTTTCAACTCCCTACAAAGATTTTCTATGGGGTTGAGATCTGGAGACTGGCTAGGCCACTCCAGGACCTTGAAATGATTCTTACGAAGCCACTCCTTCGTTGCCCGGGCGGTGTGTTTGGGATCATTGTCATGCTGAAAGACTCAGCCACGTTTCATCTTCAATGCCCTTGCTGATGGAAGGAGGTTTTAACTCAAAATCTCACGATACATGGCCCCATTCATTCTTTCCTTTACACGGATCAGTCGTCCTGGTCCCTTTGCAGAAAAAGAGCCCCAAAGCATGATGTTTCCACCCCCATGCTTCACAGTAGGTATGGTGTTCATTGGATGCAACTCAGCATTCTTTGTCCTCCAAACACGACGAGTTGAGTCTTTACCAAAAAGTTATATTTTGGTTTCATCTGACCATATGACATTCTCCCAATCCTCTTCTGGATCATCCAAATGCACTCTAGCAAACTTCAGACGGGCCTGGACATGTACTGGCTTAAGCAGGGGGACACGTCTGGCACTGCAGGATTTGAGTCCCTGGCGGCGTAGTGTGTTACTGATGGTAGGCTTTGTTACTTTGGTCCCAGCTCTCTGCAGGTCATTCACTAGGTCCCCCCGTGTGGTTCTGGGATTTTTGCTCACCGTTCTTGTGATCATTTTGACCCCACGGGGTGAGATCTTGCGTGGAGCCCCAGATCGAGGGAGATTATCAGTGGTCTTGTATGTCTTCCATTTCCTAATAATTGCTCCCACAGTTGATTTCTTCAAACCAAGCTGCTTACCTATTGCAGATCCAGTCTTCCCAGTCTGGTGCAGGTCTACAATTTTGTTTCTGGTGTCCTTTGACAGCTCTGTGGTCTTGGCCATAGTGGAGTTTGGAGTGTGACTGTTTGAGGTTGTGGACAGGTGTCTTTTATACTGATAACAACTTCAAACAGGTGCCATTAATACAGGTAACGAGTGGAGGACAGAGGAGCCTCTTAAAGAAGAAGTTACAGGTCTGTGAGAGCCAGAAACCTTGCTTGTTTGTAGGTGACCAAATACTTATTTTCCACCATAATTTGCAAATAAATTCATAAAAAATCCTACAATGTTATTTTCTGAATTTTTTTTCTCAATTTGTCTGTCATAGTTGACGTGTACCTACGATGAAAATTACAGGCCTCTCTCATCTTTCTAAGTGGGAGAACTTGCACAATTGGTGGCAGACTAAATACTTTTTTCCCCCCACTGTACGATACAATATAGGAACAATACATTTAATTTGAAACGATTCGGTGTGATTTGGTTTGATTAGAGAACGAATCGATGCGATTCGGTTCGATGCGACATGATTTAATGCACTAACATTTGTTGCGTAAACACATTGATTTTCCATTCTAAATTAAATCTGCTGCTGATGGAGCGCATGAACTGGGCCTCTTTGAGCTTGATCTGTCTGAGCTGAACAGATCACTCTGGATTCAGATGTTAACAGAATGTGTAACTTAGCCTAGTAAACACAAAAATTATCTTTCAAGTGAGAATAAGGCAGGTCTGATGCTGAAAAAGAAAGAAATCTATTGCATACTTCACCAATATTGTATTTTATTTTTGCAAACAAAGTAGTGTGTAGTTCCAGTAGTTAGCTACACCGCTACATGACAAAAAAAGTTATTAACTATTGAAAACACAACCAAGCTTTGAATTTAGTTTAACTACCACCAAGGTACTGCAAAATGTAGGTAAAATACTAGTTCAACTACATGTAGTGCACTACTCCCAACACTGTTATGTACTGTGTGGGTGTAAATGATGTATGTCTATGGTGTGTACTATGCAGGCACCTGATCTGAGCCAATGGGCAATGTAGCCTATGTTTTTTGTCCACCCACTTTGGTTCTGAAATCACAATCACCCACTAATTAACTTGTCATTTTTGCAGATTACGTGTTTGAGCTAGTAGTGTATCAATATTTATTGTTTGCAAATTAGCTATGACATAGCCAATGAATATATAGCACAACTTTGGATTTCACCCCCATCTCAGTGAGCTTATTTTCTCCTTCCGCTTTGCAGTGCGCCAAAAGTGATTCCTCGTTATGAAATTATCACCTTTACTCTGTATATCTAAAAATGACCATATACACTGATTGTTTAAAGCAAAACTACCAAAACTATTGCTGATGGTGAACCTGAACAATCAAAATAAAATCTATTGTAAACCCTGTTCAGCAGGTATAGCCTCCGGTAGCTTACATTTATTATGGTAAAACACAATTTTCAACAGTTCAAAGATAACAATAACCTAGCAAATTACATAGGTTGTCACTTAACTAATAAAGGCTAATATTGTGCAAGCCATTTTAGCATTTGAATGCTGTTATGATGTTGTTTTCATAGTGTTATGGGAAATCAGGTTAGAGTTAGTAGATAAGTGACTTGGTGCCACAGAGTCTGCATATTCCATCATGTCAAAGGAGATTACTGATGTTGATTTTAGAATGATTGATGGACAGGATATACTGACTTGGGGTAAAGGGTAATAACATCAAAGAAGGGAGTGCCCACTGATGGGTACCAGATGTGTTGAAGAAACGTGTATCAGAGTGTATATAAGCTGATATATCTTCTTTGTTCAGTAGTTCGGAATAGCAAGAGGCAGGGCTATGTCCTTCTGTCATAACGAACCATGGTACCTATTAAATATTAAATGAACTCCCCATCAAAAGTGTCTAAGTATATTCTTACATTCTCAATTACTTGATACCCGAGAAACTCATCATAACAAATGCTGAAGGTGCCTAGCAGATGTGCAACATGCTCCACCAAACCGCGCTTCTTAACACCCACCTGCTTAACCCGGAAGCCAGCTGCACCAATGTGTCGGAGGAAACACTGTTCAACTGAAGTCAGCCTGCAAACGCCTGGCCCACCACCAGGAATCGCTAGAGCGCGATGAGCCAAGTATAGCCCCCGCTGGCCAAACCCTCCCCTAACCCAGACGACGCTGGGCAAATTGTACGCCACCCTATGGGACTCCCGGTCACGGCCGGTAGTGAAACAGCCTGGGATTGAACCCGGGTCTGTAGTGACCCCTCAAGCACTGAGATGCAGTGCCTTAGACCACTGTGTCACTCGGGAGGCTGAATCTATTTTCTAAATGATGCATGATATATTTGAATCAGTTTGGGATCCATGAACTGACGCAGTCATATCTTAAATATTTTAATCGGGGACCGTATCGGTGAATTGTTACATCCCTAATAATTGTACAGAGCGAAAAAGGTTTTCATCAAACGCTAAATTGACACATGGCAATGATGTTACATATCAGACTTCGAAAGTAGTGACAGGTCAATTTTGCATCATTACAGGGAATAAGGCCTCTGTGCAGCCTTTATTTTACAGCCAAGGGCCAACTGTCAAACTAAATAACAAAAATAAACTTGGATCTTTATCTTATCCTCAGTGTGGATAGATAGATAAACTCTTGCTATCATTTTGTGGCCCATGTCTTACTGTTACAATACCAACGTCCAGATGTTCACACCATTATCGCTATGCCAAGTTTGTAAGACAAGGAAGTGATGCTTTGTTTCATTTCAGTATCTTTCAGCAAGTTAAATTCACTCATTATATTCTATTTTACAAAACACGACTTATCATCAAGCTGATACTATGTTGGCCTAGTCCTCAGGAGAAAGCTCAACATGAACAACTCGGCCTAACCAATCACAATGGAGGATGGTTTTCTTAAGGGAAAAAAGTGTTTTATATTCAACTGCCACAAAATCCCCCTTCGAATGGTGGTGGAACAACCCCCCCAATTGAACCTCTGATTTATTATATGCCTGCACTGAATAGCCTACTTACGGTACGCCCCCCTTTTGACTCTATTAGACTGTATAATGTAGGCTAATATTTTACAGGTTCTATCATCTATAATGTACCATGTCAATACCATATTCATCACGTCATAATGTCTTACAAACGTATTTTCAAGATATAGGTTAAGCCTACCTATGCAGCAGGCTACAGCTTAGCTCAGTTTACATTTGTTTAGGCCTATATCGCTTTATCTGGGTGGAATGGATTTCTAATGATATCTTACCTGTTTTTCCTTCAAGAGAACTGTATCCCTGCTGTCCCATGCTATAGTCTACTTAGCCATGAAGAACATTTAATGTGAAGATTCAAGTCTCATCCGTCTGAATCTCAATGGCATCACACCAGTAAATAATAGAGAAGATGGGGTGCATGGAAGTGATGCTCCCATTGATGGTGTGCGCTCCATGGCAGCTGAGTGATTCCTCACAACAAACAAACATGATTTGGGGGATTTTCATTAAAAGTAATCCATAGAATAGTCCTTTGGAGGAAGGATTGTTGACATATATTTGACATTTGTATCTAAATGCATAATTGAGAAATAATGTATCAAAGTTGGCATATGTATGACATTTTGGCCTTACCCAGGCCTCCTTTAAGACTCCATAGTTTCTCATCTGTAGGTGCTACAAAGAAAACATTGGTGTCTTATGAAGCTTTACTGCTTGCTCTGTAATATGAGTAGTATTTTGATTTCAATAAAAACATTTGTTTACATTAACTTATGAATACTATTATTATTATTATATTATTCTTATATTCTTATACATATAAACATGAATATTGAACGTTTTCTTTTTTTGATTTGGCAAATTTGCTAATATATTGTTGAACATAATATACTCTACGTGCATATCAAAGTCCCAGAGTGGGATCTCTGCTACTTTTAGAGTTATTATCCAATTTGTAAGCATTACCAACAGAGTGAATGTAACAATTTATTCAAATGTATCACCCTCTGATGGTGATTTGCAGGATGTGCAAAGTACAAGTAAAAGGGGGGCTGTGATTGGTTACATTGCCTCCTATGCCAATTTCTCTTTATAAAATGGGCCATAACTTAAAACTAGCCGAGATCCCACTCAGGAACTTTGATATGCCCTTAGAGTACATTATGTTGAACAATATATTGAACAATTTGCCAAATCCAAAATTGTATATATGCAATATTCAAGTGTATATTCTTCAATATTAATAAATTAATGTAAAACAATTTTTTATTGAAATCAAAATTCTACTCATATTACAGAGCAAGTGGTAAAGCTTCATATGACACCAATGTTTTCCTTGTAGCATGTACAGATAAAACATGATGGAGTCTTAAAGGATGCCTGGGTAAGGCCAAAATGTTATAAATATACCAACTTTGATTAATTATTTCTCAATTATGCTTTTAGATACAAAAGCCAAATAAATCTCAACAATCGTTCCTCCAAATGACTATTCTATTCTAGTAAAAATCCCCAAAATGATGGTCTTTTTTTGTCTGAGTTTCGTGAGGAATCACTAGGTTTCGTGAGGAATCACTGGCTCAGAAACCCCTTTGTATGCAAAATGCACCAGATACATGAAACTATGCAGTCATCAAACCAAGCATAACTCATTCAGAATACAAGGCCCTTTGTTAATGATGGAAAACGACCCCATTAGGAAAATGGCAAAGCTTTTAGGTCATTAAAAAATATTAAAGGTCCAATGCAGACGATTTAATCTCAATATCAAATAATCTGGGTAACAAATAAGTACCTTGTTTTCAAATAAAATGGTCAAAAAGAAACAAAAATAGCTTCTTAGCAAAGAGACATTTCTCAAGCAAGAATTTTGCTAGGACTGTCTGGGAAGGGGAAAACTGAAAACTATCTGTTATTGGCAGAGAGGTTTGGAACGCTTTCTTATTGGTCTATTAACTACATTTACCACCTGGTGATGTCACCAGGTAGGCCAAAACTCCATCCCACCAAAACAGGCTGACATTTCAGGGGGTCTTTTCAAATAGCTCTTACACTAAAAGGGCATTATCATAATTTTCACAATTATACAGTATTATTCCAACCTCATAGTGTGGAAATATATATAAAACCTAGGAAAGTTTTTTTTACTGCACTGGGCCTTTAAAAGGAAGATGATGCACATGCGGACCATTCCTTTTGTTCTAAGAGCCCTAGTCATTTAATTGATATGGACCCATTGTCGAACATAAATCAGGGAGGCAGGGGGAACACAGAAGGCCACAGTAATGCAGCATTAAGAATTGAAGAGGAGGGAGGAATAATGAACACATGACAGAGTGGACGTTCCTCTTGGGAGCTATTCCATAATCCAGAGGCAGTGACTAATTGCATGCTTCTGGGTTTGTCACCATTTGAGAATGCTCACCATTTTCTCTTTACAATCAGCTTAGGGAGAATGGCAGAAATTGCCTTATATTAGTCTAGGGTCTGGAAAAAGAGGGCTCCAACCTCAGACATTGTTTTATGGTTGCACTCTAGCTACATGGTTAGGTTTGAAACCTTCTCGAAAACAAAGGCCCCACTGTACTGGAAAAGTCAAATCCGAGCTTCATTCGGATTTTGAAAAACAGCCCGTTTTCTGAAAACCCCTTATCGCAGTGCAAATATCAACACAACCAGTCATCCTGGTGATAACGATAAACTGCAATTAGATGCAAGGCAGAGAGGCAAGTAGAGCAGCTTAAGAGCTTTCCAATATCCATTAGTTTAACAGAGTTGAACAGAGTGAAATGATAACTCCACACTGACTGCATACACACAGAAAACTGCATTGAATTTCAAAACAGAAATATAGGCTTTTTTGCCTATAATTGGTATTGTGAAATTACCTCTTCATTTGTTTTATTTTTTAAACGCAAAGGACCTTCAAAATGGTCCCCATATCCATTTCCACGATTTCCAGTCTGTCAGAGCTGCAATCAGAGTCAATGACCCGGTTGTGGAGTGGTAAACTTGTTTGTTGAGCTGATTCATACCACAGGGATAATCTCTAGCCCAATGAAACATTGGGATTCAAGCACAGCTTCTGCCACTGATCACAAGCAACCCAGATTGACACCAGGGAATTAGACTCTGAGGTGTAAGTCGGTTTGACATGGCAGCCGTCGGGCATGCAGAGAATAGGGCAAAAATTGTGCACTCCATCATTGCTGTTGCTAAGGTAATTTTGTGATGAATGTATTAAATCACAAAATAACTAACAATATCTCATCACTGCTGTCCACAGGCCAAGGCAGACAACCAGAGGCAATTCAGCTTTTTTAATTCAATACATAAATGCACAACAAAATGCATAAGTTATCACTTAAATGAAAAGTCCTTCTCTTTAAAGGCCCAGTATAGTCAAACATTTGATTTTCTTGTGTTTGGAATAATACTGGGGAATTGTGAAAATTATGATAATGCACTTTCAGTGTAAGAGCTGTTCGATTGAGTTTTGGCCTGCCTGGTGAATTATACTGAGCAAAAATATAAACGCAACATGTAAAGCTTTGGTCCCATGTTTCATCAGCTGAAATAAAATATCCCCTACATTTTCCATATGCACAAAAAGCGTATTTCTCTCAAATGTTATGCACACATTTGTTTACATCCCTGTTAGTGAGCATTTCTCCTTTGCCAAGATAATCCATCCACCTGACAGGTGTGGCATATCAAGAAGCTGATTAAACAGCACGATCATTACACAGGTGCACCTTGTGATGGGGCAATAAAAGGCCACTCTAAAATGTGCAGTTTTGTCACAAAACATAATGCCACAGATGTCACAAGTATTGAGAGAGTGTGCAGTTGGCATGCTGACTGCAGGAATGTCCACCAGAGCTGTTGCCAGATAATTGAATGTTCATTTCTCTACCATAAGAGAATATTTGGCAGTACGTCCAACCGGCCTCACAACCGCAGACCACGTGTAACCACGTCAGCCCAAGACATCCACATCTGGCTTCTTCATCTGCGGGATCGTCTGAGACCAGCCATCCGGACAGCTGATGAAACTGAGGAGTATTTCTTTGTAACAAAGCCCTTTTGTGGGGAAAAACTCATTCTGATTGGCTGGGCCTGGCTCCCCAGTGGGTGGGCCTGGCTCCCAAGTGAAACTTGTCAGTCTATTCTTCTAGGCAGAGTTGCAAAGAAAAAGCCATTTCAAAGACTGCCCATCTTAATCTTTTCTTTTTATTGGCCAGTCTGAGATATGTATTTTTCTTTGCAACTCTGCCTAGAAGGTCAGCATCCCGGAGTCGCCTCTTCACTGTTGACGTTGAGACTGGTGTTTTGCGGGTACTATTTAATGAAGCTGCCAGTTGAGGACCTGTGAGGCATCTGTTTCTCAAACTAGACACTAATGTATTTGTCCCCTTGCTCAGTTGTGCACCGGGGCCTCCCACTCCTCTTTCTATTCTGGTTAGAGCCAGTTTGCACTGTTATGTGAAGGGAGTAGTACACAGCATTGTACGAGATCTTCAGTTTCTTGGCAATTTCTCGCATGGAATAGCCTTCATTTCTCAGAACAAGAATAGACTGACGAGTTTCAGAAGAAAGTTATTTGTTTCTTGCCATTTTGAGCCTGTAATCGAACCCACAATTGCTGATGCTCCAGATACTCAACTAGTCTCAAGAAGGCCAGTTTTATTGCTTCTTTAATTAGAACAACAGTTTTCAGCTGTGCTAAGATAATTGCAAAAGGGTTTTCTAATGATCAATTAGCCTTTTAAAAATGATAAACCTGGATTAGCAAACACAACGTGCCATTGGAACACAGGACTGATGGTTGCTGATAATGGGCCTCTGTACGCCTATGTAGATATTCCATTAAAAATCAGCCGTTTCCAGCTACAATAGCCATTTACAACATTAACAATGTCTACATTGTCTGATCAATTTGATGTTATTTTAATGGACAAAAAAATTGCTTTTCTTTCGAAAACAAGGACATTTCTAAGTGACCCCAAACTTTTGAACGGCAGTGTGTGTGTGTGTGTATATATATATATATATATATTTCGGTCTCTGACATTGCTCGTTCTGATATTTCTTTATTTCTTTTTTTTAAATGGTGTACTTTCGCTGCACCTGCGATAACATCTGCAAAATATGTGTATGTGACCAATTAAATTTGATTTGATCAATGATCAATAGCCTACCCTCTTTTCTGATGTCAATCATGTCTTTAGGAGGCACTGTAACTAGCTTACTTACAACTTGTGATGAGTGTGTTGTTGCAGAAATAAATAGGCCTATGCTAAAACATTTACAAATATGTTATGAATTTCAAGATATTAATTATGAAAGCCGATTTTTTTTTCAAGGGGGAGTGCCCTTTTTTAGTTTTGGGAACCTGCCCCCTGAAAGGTCTGTGCATGGCCCTGCATACAGCGCAGATCAATTATTCAAATTCATTATTTTACACAATATCTTATAACAGCACTGGCAAACAATGGTTGACCAACTCCCTGACCAAAATGGCTGATTCCATCAAAGGAAGGTTTATAACCATTCTAGCCATTATAGTAATTCGAATTCCTAATTCTATGAAAAAACACACGGGCTAAGAATGGATTGTTTTTGTAGCGCGTGAAGTGACCCAGTTTAGAATTGCTAACATTGAATGCAACGCAGAAATGTATCAAATGATATGCTATGTTTATTGTTTGGTGTCACAGCAATCTTTGGTTAGCTATTGAAACTCTGTCGTCCGTGAATGCAGAGACAGAGGGAAATTGAAGCTGCTTTGCTTGTTTTCCTACCTCAGGAGAGCCGTATCGCCTTGTCGGGTGACCACACTTTCAATCGAGGCATAGTCCACAGTTTGTCCAGCGGGTAAGCAGGAAGGCAAAAAGCAGCACAGACTGAGAATTATAGCGGTAAACCATTGACTGGAGACACACACATCCTGCACCGCAATCATTATGTCCATCACAGCTGGATTGTAGGCTATATTATCCAAGTCGCATGAAAACCTTAAAGCAAAGCTTTTATTCCCACACTTTCCTCCTCAAAAGCCTTACGAAATGGCGCGTCGTATAATGTAGTTTTCCAGGTTTGTTTTGTTCAAGCCGTAGCCTACTGTGCGCGAGCAAGTACAGCCTACTCTCCAGTGGCTTGCACACCATCTAGTGAAGAAATGCGATAAAATGGGAGCAGACCTAGCAGCAGACAACTCCCAGGCTCTGATCCTGTTGCCATGCGGCCGTTTCCCAGGCAACCTGTTCCCAGTGGTTCGTGATGGAGCAGTTAAAGGGTTGTCACTAGTTACCACAGCCAGAAAGTCAGAATATCAAAACAAATAATGAAAACAAATATGCTTTTTGGTCTTAATTTAAGGTTAGGCATAATGTTAGTAGTGTGGTTAAAGCTGGGGTTAAGGTTAGAGTTTCGTTTAAAATCAGATTTTAACAAGAGAAATGGTAGCTATTTATAGGCGGGGTTTACCCATAATGATGACTTTGTGGCTGTGGTAACTAGAGACAACCTAGTAAAGGTGCTATAGTACAGCAACACTACCCAATAGCAAATAAAGATTGATTGGAGAATCATCCTAAGAGACATATCGACATTTACTGGGGGGAGGTGTGGTCCAAAATAGGGGAGGGTTGTCAAACTTTTATTTTTGGCTTTGGGGAGGGTTGTGTATTTCTTTGGGTGGTACATGGGAGGGTAGTGCGTTTTTTCCCTGGTTTACATTCGTTCTTCTGCTCGAATTTACCCTATAAAGAATGGCTTGACTTACTTTTGGTATTACCCTAATAAAGATTAGAAACGTTTGTGAAGTTTTGTTATGGTGTGGCTAATATTAAGAATTTGTTCTATATCTGTATAGCAGACGCAGTAGCCATCTGACATAAAGAAATGCATGTCGTTGTCATAGCATGCCACCGGCAAATCTCTATCTCTCTGGGGATAGCATATGTAGTATATATATATATATATATATATATATATATATATATATGTGTGTGTGTATGTGTGTGTGTGTATATGTAAAAACTAGTACAAAGTAAAGAAAAATCCTTGAATGAGTAGGTGTGTCCAAACTTTTGACTGGTAGTGTATATATACACCTACTCATTCAAGGGTTTTTCTTTATTTTTACTAGTTTTACATTGTAGAATAATAGTGAAGAAGTCAAAACTATGAAATAACACGTAAAAACTATGAAATATCACATATGAAATCATGTAGTAAGTGTCAAATCAAAATATATTATATTTTTGAGATTCTTCAAATAGCCACATTTTGCCTTGATGACAGCTTTGCACAGTCTAGTTTTCGAATGTATTAAAAAACAGAAATACCTTATAAGTATTCAGACCCTTTCTTATGAGACTTTAAATTGAGCTCAGGTGCATCCTGTTTCCATTGATCATCATTGAGATGTTTCTACAACTTGATTGGAGTCCACCTGTGGTAAATTCAATTGATTGGACATGATTTGGAAAGGCACACACCTGTCTATATAAGGTCCCACAGTTGACAGTGCATGTCAGAGCAATAACCAAGCAATGAGGTCGAAGGAATTGTCCGTAGAGCTCAGAGACAGGATTGTGTTGAGGTACAGATCTGGGGAAGAGTACAAAAAAATGTCTGCAGCATTGAAGGTCCCCAGGAAGAAGTTTGGAACACCAAGACCCTTCCTAGAGCTGTCCGCCCGGCCAAACTGAGCAGTCGGGGGAGAAGGGCCTTGGTCAGGGAGGTGACCAAGAACCCGATGGTCACTCTGACAGAGCTCCAGAGTTCCTCTGTGGAGATGGGAGAACCTTCCAGAAGGACCACCATCTCTGCTGCACTCCACCAATAGGTCTTTATTGTAGAGTGGCCAGACGGAAGCCACTCCTCAGTAAAAGGCACATGGACAGCCCGCTTGGAGTGTGCCAAAAGCCACCTAAACACTCTCAGACCATGAGAAACAAGATTATCTGGTCTGATGAAACCAAGATTGAAGTCTTTGGCCTGAATGCCCAGCGTCACATCTGGAGGAAAACTGGCACCATCCCTACAGTGAAGCATGGTGGTGGCAGCATCATGCTGTGGGGATGTTTTTCAGTGGCAGGGACTGGGTGACTAGTCAGGATCGAGGGAAAGATGAACGGAGCAAAGTACAGAGAGATCCTTAATGAAAACCTGCTCCAGAGCGCTCAGGACCTCAGACTGGGGGCGAAGATTCAACTTTCAACAGGACAACAAACCTAAGCACATAGCCAAGACAACGCAGGAGTGGCTTCGGGACAAGTCTCTGAATGTCCTTAAGTGGTCCAGCCAGAGCCCGGACCTGAAAATAGCTGTGCAGCGACGCTCCCCATCCAACCTGGCAGAGCTTGAGAGGATCTACAGAGAAGAATGGGAAAAACTCCCCAAATACAGCTGTGCCAAGCTTGTAGTGTCCTATCCAAGAAGAATCGAGGCTGTAATCACTGCCAAAGGTGAGAGTAAAGGGTCTGAATACTTATGTAAATTTGATATTTCCTGGTATTTTTTCATTATAAATGAGCAAAAATTGATAAAAATCTGTTTTTGCTTTGTCATTATGGGGTATTGTGTGTAGCTTGATGAGGGAAAACATTTTTTAAATCCATTTTTAGAATAAGGCTGTAATGTAATAAAATTAAGAAAAAGTCAAGGGATCTGAATACTTTCCGAATGCACTGTACATATGAAGTGGGTAAAATAGTATCTAAACATTAAAGTGACCAGTGATCAATTACTATGTACAGTGAGGGAAAAAAGTATTTGATCCCCTGCTGATGTTGTACATTTGCCCACTGACAAAGACATGATCAGTCTATAATTTTAATGGTTGGTTTATTTGAACAGTGAGAGACAGAATAACAACAAAAAAATCCAGAAAAACCCATGTCAAAAATGTTATAAATTTATTTGCATTTTAATGAGGGAAATAAGTATTTGACCCCTCTGCAAAACATGACTTAGTATTTGGTGGCAAAACCCTTGTTGGCAATCACAGAGGTCAGACGTTTCTTGTAGTTGGCCACCAGGTTTGCACACATCTCAGGAGGGATTTTGTCCCACTCCTCTTTGCAGATCTTCTCCAAGTCATTAAGGTTTCGAGGCTGACGTTTGCAACTCGAACCTTCAGCTCCCTCCACAGATGTTCTATGGGATTAAGGTCTGGAGACTGGCTAGGCCACTCCAGGATCTTAATGTGCCACTTCTTGAGCCACTCCTTTGTTGCCTTGGCCGTGTGTTTTGGGTCATTGTCATGCTGGAATACCCATCCACGACCCATTTTCAATGCCCTGGCTGAGGGAAGGAGGTTCTCACCCAAGATTTGACGGTACATGGCCCCGTCCATCGTCCCTTTGATGCGGTGAAGTTGTCCTGTCCCCTTAGCAGACAAACACCCCCAAAGCATAATGTTTCCACCTCCATGTTTGACGGTAGGGATGGTGTTCTTGGGGTCATAGGCAGTATTCCTCCTCCTCCAAACATGGCGAGTTGAGTTGATGCCAAAGACCTCGATTTTGGTCTCATCTGACCACAACACTTTCACCCAGTTCTCCTCTGAATCATTCAGATATTCATTGGCAAACTTCAGACGGGCCTGTATATGTGCTTTCTTGAGCAGGGGGACCTTGCGGGCGCTGCAGGATTTCAGTCCTTCACGGCGTAATGTGTTACCAATTGTTTTCTTGGTGACTATGGTCCCAGCTGCCTTGAGATCATTGACAAGATCCTCCCGTGTAGTTCTGGGCTGATTCCTCACCGTTCTCATGATCATTGCAACTCCACGAGGTGAGACCTTGCATGGAGCCCCAGGCTGAGGGAGATTGACAGGTATTTTGTGTTTCTTCCATTTGCGAATAATCGCACCAACTGTTCTCACCTTCTCACCAAGCTGCTTGGCGATGGTCTTGTAGCCCATTCCAGCCTTGTGTAGGTCTACAATCTTGTCCTTGACATCCTTGGAGAGCTCTTTGGTCTTGGCGGAGAGTTTGGAATCTGATTGATTGAATGCTTCTGTGGACAGGAGTCTTTTATACAGGTAACAAGCTGAGATTAGGAGCACTCCCTTTAAGAGTGTGCTCCTAATCTCATCTCGTTACCTGTATAAAAGACACCTGGGAGCCAGAAATCTTTCTGATTGAGAGGGGGTCAAATACTTATTTCCCTCATTAAAATGCAAATCAATTTCTAACAGTTTTAACATGCGGTTTTTGTTGTTATTCTGTCTCTCACTGTTCAAATTAACCTACCATTAAAATCATAGACTGATCATTTCTTTGTCAGTGGTCAAACGTACAAAATCAGCAGGGGATCAAATACTTTTTTCCCTCACTGTACACTAAGTTGACTGTGCCTTTAATCAGCTTGGAATATTCCAGAAAATGATGTCATGGCTTTAGAAGCTTCTGATAGACTAATTGACATCATTTGAGACAATTGGAGGTGTACCTGTGGATGTATTTCAAGGCCTACCTTCAAACTCAGTGCCTCTTTGCTTGACATCATGGGAAAATCAAAAGAAATCAGCCAAGACCTCAGAAAAAAGATTGTAGACCTCCTCAAGTCTGGTTCATCCTTGGGAGCAATTTCCAAATGCCTGAAAGTACCACGTTCATCTGTACAAACAATAGTACGCAAGTATAAACACCATGGGACCACGCAGCCATCATACCGCTCAGGAAGGAGACGCGTTCTGTCTCCTAGAGATGAACGTACTTTGGTGCGAAAAGTGCAAATCAATCCCAGAACAACAGCAAATGACCTTGTGAAGATGTTGGAGGAAAAAGGTACAAAAGTATCTATATCCACAGTAAAACGAGTCCTATATCGACATAACCTCAAAGGCCGCTCAGCAAGGAAGAAGCCACTGCTCCAAAACCGCCATAAAAAAGCCAGACTACGGTTTGCAACTGCACATAGGGACAAAGATTGTACTTTTTGGAGAAATGTCCTCTGGTCTGATGAAACATACACAAAAAAAAAAATGTATGCACACGTGACTGTAAGTCGCTTTGGATAAAAGCGTCTGCTAAATTGCATATTATTATTATTATTATAAACAAAATAGAACTGTTTGGCCATAATGACCATAGTTATGTTTGGAGGAAAAAAGGGGGTCCTTTGCAAGCCGAAGAACACCATCCCTACCGTGAATCACGGGGGTGGCAGCATCATGCTGTGGGGGTGCTTTGCTGCAGGAGGGACTGGTGCACTTCACAAAATAGATGGCATCATGAGGAAGGAAAATTATGTGGATATATTGACGCAACATCTCAAGACATCATTTACATTTTACATTTTAGTCATTTAGCAGACGCTCTTATCCAGAGCGACTTACAGTTAGTGAATACATATTTTTTTTATACTGGCCCCCCGTGGGAAATGAACCCACAGCCCTGCCGGCCATTCCCTCCCCTACCCTGGACGACGCTGGGCCAATTGTGCGCCGCCCATGAGTCTCCCGGTCGCGGCCGGCTGCGACAGAGCCTGGATTCAAACCAGGATCTCTAGTGGCACTGCGGTGCCTTAGACCACTGCGCCACTCAGGAAGTTAAAGCTTGGTCGCAAATGGGTCTTCAAAATGGACAATGACCCCAAGCATACTTCCAAAGTTGTGGCAAAATGGCTTAACGACAACAAAGTCAAGGTATTGGAGTGGCCATCACAAAGCCCTGACCTCAATCCTATAAAAAATATGTGGGCAGAACTGAAAAAGTGTGTGCGATCAAAGAGGCCTACAAACCTGACTCGGTTACACCAGCTCTGTCAGGAGGAATGGGCCAAAATTCATCCAACTTATTGTGGGAAGCTGTGGAAGGCTACCCGAAACATTTGACCCAAGTTAAACAATTTAAAGGCAACGCTACCAAATACTAATCTGACCCACTGGGAATGTGATGAAAGAAAGCTGAAATAAATCATTATCTCTACTATTATTCTGACATTTCACATTCTTAAAATAAAGTGGTGATCCTAACTGACCTAAGAAAGGGAATTTTTACTAGGATTAAATGTCAGGAATTGTGAGTGTAAATCTATTTGGCTAAGGTGTATGTAAACTTCCGACTTTAACTGCATACATATATATTTTTTCAATCAATCCAAGCTGTGGATTGCCAATTGATGGAAAGACACAAAACACCAAAAAGTGTAATGACATTCGGAGATTGCCAAGCCAATCCTTCAATACTGGGTAAGCCTACAAGGTAGGGAGGGATGTATTTTCTGTTTGTCGAGATTGGCATAGTCTATTTATTGTGGTGTTGAAAACACAAATCATGATATTGAAGTGCCCGAAGTCGTTATGCTTTGTTTACTGGTTGTGTGATGCATTGGCACAGAAACCTGTTGATGGAAAATTTGTTGTATATACTGTACAGTGGGGGAAAAAAGTATTTAGTCAGCCACCAATTGTGCAAGTTCTCCCACTTAAAAAGATGAGAGAGGCCTGTAATTTTCATCATATCCAGAAAATCACATTGTAGGATTTTTTATGAATTTATTTGCAAATTATGGTGGAAAATAAGTATTTGGTCAATAACAAAAGTTTCTCAATAATTTGTTATATACCCTTTGTTGGCAATGACAAAGGTCAAACGTTTTCTGTAAGTCTTCACAAGGTTTTCACACACTGTTGCTGGTATTTTGGCCCATTCCTGCATGCAGATCTCCTCTAGAGCAGTGATGTTTTGGGGCTGTCGCTGGGCAACACAGACTTTCAATCCCTCCAAAGATTTTATATGGGGTTGAGATCTGGAGACTGGCTAGGCCACTCCAGGACCTTGAAATGCTTCTTACGAAGCCACTCCTTCGTTGCCCGGGCGGTGTGTTTGGGATCATTGTCATGCTGAAAGACCCAGCCACGTTTCATCTTCAATGCCCTTGCTGATGGAAGAAGGTTTTCACTCAAAATCTCACGATACATGGCCCCATTCATTCTTTCCTTTACACGGATCAGTCGGTCCTGGTCCCTTTGCAGAAAAAACATCCCCAAAGCATGATGTTTCCACCCCCCATGCTTCACAGTAGGTATGGTGTTCTTTGGATGCAACTCATCATTCTTTGTCCTCCAAACACGACGAGTTGAGTTTTTACCAAAAAGTTCTATTTTGGTTTCATCTGACCATATGACATTCTCCCAATCCTCTTCTGGATCATCCAAATGCACTCTAGCAAACTTCAGACGGGCTTGGACATGTACTGGCTTAAGCAGGGGGACACGTCTGGCACTGCAGGATTTGAGTCCCTGGCGGCGTAGTGTGTTACTGATGGTAGGCTTTGTTACTTTGGTCCCAGCTCTCTGCAGGTCATTCACTAGGTCCCCCCGCGTGGTTCTGGGATTTTTGCTCACCGTTCTTGTGATCATTTTGACCCCACGGGGTGAGATCTTGCGTGGAGCCCCAGATCGAGGGAGATTATCAGTGGTCTTGTATGTCTTCCATTTCCTAATAATTGCTCCCACAGTTGATTTCTTCAAACCAAGCTGCTTACCTATTGCAGATTCAGTCTTCCCAGCCTGGTGCAGGTCTACAATTTTGTTTCTGGTGTCCTTTGACAGCTCTTTGGTCTTGGCCATAGTGGAGTTTGGAGTGTGACTGTTTGAGGTTTTGGACAGGTGTCTTTTATATTGATAACAAATTCAAACAGGTGCCATTAATACATGTAACGAGTGGAGGACAGAGGAGCCTCTTAAAGAAGAAGTTACAGGTCTGTGAGAGCCAGAAATCTTGCTTGTTTGTAGGTGACCAAATAGTTATTTTCCACCATAATTTGCAAATAAATTCATAAAAAATCCTACAATGTGATTTTCTGGACTTTTTTCCCTCAATTTGTCTGTCATAGTTGACGTGTACCTATGATGAAAATTACAGGCCTCTCTCATCTTTTTAAGTGGGAGAACTTGCACATTTGGTGGCTGACTAAATACTTTTTTCCCCCACTGTATTTTATATAATTATAAATATAGTATCAAAATGTTCCCCCTAGCTGAATATTGTCTGCAGCCGGCTCTGATCGTAGTGTAATGAGTCAGGCAGGTAGAGTGAGCTCATCTGGCCCGTAGCCCTGCGGGCATCGACTGCGCCACAGAAACTTGCTGAAGTGGCAAAGTCGATATCCACGTTTTTAAACCCACGGTCGCTATAGTTATAGTTTTTTGTGGTCATAAACATTATTTTGAATAAATTCTGGGGGATTGGTGTTCAATTTATATTACAGTACAAGGGAAGGATCATGTGAAAATATTTTTTACTTTGTGGAGAGAGGGTGGATTTTTATTTTATGACACCTTGAGTTGGACCAGCCCCTCCCCCCCAGTACATTTTGATCTGTCCCTAACCATATGCGGAAATGAACATTAACGAGTGAATTTTACACGTTTGCTAATTTGTATCATGAATTGCGTAGCCTATTGCCTAAAATAATATAGTAGCAGACCGACACTGATTTTCTAAGGGCAGATATCGGCAAATTATTTTAACTGAGCCAGTGAGCCTTCTCTTTGAAGAGAGGGTTATAAAATTGTTCATTATTGGGTGAAAACTTCTACATGGAACCACAAAGGGTTCTTATAATCAACAGGGACAAGCAATCTTTTTTAATTATGATTTTCTCTCGTTTTGATGCTTTCCAACCATTCCATATTGTAAACATATACACAATGTTTTTTTTCTTCTCAAAAGGTTTGTGCTCTATAGCTCCAGGTCACAGGCTTTCCTCTAGGGAAAACCTCCCCCTTACATAAACATGCTTATCACATGAGTTATTACAGCCATAACCATGGAAATCACACATTGATATTGGCATCCCATTCAAAGCTCAGCTGAGACATGACTCGTTATGCCCACATTCATTATCATATGCGTACCAAAAGCCCCTTTCGATTTACATAATATGTTCTCAAAGGGAGGGGTTTTGAAAATTGCCAATCAAAAATAGAGATTCGATTTTGAAATAGCCTGATCTCCTAAGAAACAGATGTCATATTCACCAGAATATCTTCTGGTAACACTTTACTTGACACCCAGTGTCATAACATGTTATGACACGGTCATAACCATCTCATAGTATGTCATAACAGCTGACATAACTTGTCATAACCTGTCATAATATGGTCATAACACTGTGCAAGTTCTCCCACTTAAAAAGATGAGAGAGGCCTGTAATTTTCATCATAGGTACACGTCAACTATGACAGACAAAATGAGAAAAGAAATCCAGAAAATCACATTGTAGGATTTTTTATGAATTTATTTGCAAATTATGGTGGAAAATAAGTATTTGGTCAATAACAAAAGTTTCTCAATAATTTGTTATATACCCTTTGTTGGCAATGACAAAGGTCAAACGTTTTCTGTAAGTCTTCACAAGGTTTTCACACACTGTTGCTGGTATTTTGGCCCATTCCTGCATGCAGATCTCCTCTAGAGCAGTGATGTTTTGGGGCTGTCGCTGGGCAACACGGACTTTCAATCCCTCCAAAGATTTTCTATAGGGTTGAGATCTGGAGACTGGCTAGGCCACTCCAGGACCTTGAAATGCTTCTTACGAAGCCACTCCTTCGTTGCCCGGGCGGTGTGTTTGGGATCATTGTCATGCTGAAAGACCCAGCCACGTTTCATCTTCAATGCCCTTGCTGATGGAAGAAGGTTTTCACTCAAAATCTCACGATACATGGCCCCATTCATTCTTTCCTTTACACGGATCAGTCGTCCTGGTCCCTTTGCAGAAAAACAGCCCCAAAGCATGATGTTTCCACCCCCATGCTTCACAGTAGGTATGGTGTTCTTTGGATGCAACTCATCATTCTTTGTCCTCCAAACACGACGAGTTGAGTTTTTACCAAAAAGTTCTATTTTGGTTTCATCTGACCATATGACATTCTCCCAATCCTCTTCTGGATCATTCAAATGCACTCTAGCAAACTTCAGACGGGCTTGGACATGTACTGGCTTAAGCAGGGGGACACGTCTGGCACTGCAGGATTTGAGTCCCTGGCGGCGTAGTGTGTTACTGATGGTAGGCTTTGTTACTTTGGTCCCAGCTCTCTGCAGGTCATTCACTAGGTCCCCCCGTGTGGTTCTGGGATTTTTGCTCACCGTTCTTGTGATCATTTTGACCCCACGGGGTGAGATCTTGCGTGGAGCCCCAGATCGAGGGAGATTATCAGTGGTCTTGTATGTCTTCCATTTCCTAATAATTGCTCCCACAGTTGATTTCTTCAAACCAAGCTGCTTACCTATTGCAGATTCAGTCTTCCCAGCCTGGTGCAGGTCTACAATTTTGTTTCTGGTGTCCTTTGACAGCTCTTTGGTCTTGGCCATAGTGGAGTTTGGCGTGTGACTGTTTGAGGTTGTGGACAGGTGTCTTTTATACTGATAACAAGTTCAAACAGGTGCCATTAATACAGGTAACGAGTGGAGGACAGAGGAGCCTCTTAAAGAAGAAGTTACAGGTCTGTGAGAGCCAGAAATCTTGCTTGTTTGTAGGTGACCAAATACTTATTTTCCACCATAATTTGCAAATAAATTCATAAAAAATCCTACAATGTGATTTTCTGGATTTCTTTTCTCAATTTGTCTGTCATAGTTGATGTGGACCTATGATGAAAATTACAGGCCTCTCTTATCTTTTTAAGTGGGAGAACTTGCACAATTGGTGGCTGACTAAATACTTTTTTCCCCCACTGTATATTGCATTATTTTATGGCCGGATATGACAACCGCATAAGAGTGTCAAAACCCACATTTATTCAAATGAGTTTTTCCCTGCCAAGACATTTCCTTTCGTTTGAAACTTTGTTTATTAAATCATTTGTTGTTGTTATAATTCATTCTTTACAGTATAATTATGACCATCCTGTGTCACTTTACTTGGACTAAGAAAATACACTTTGACACTGTCAAGAAGCATTATGACCATCATAATCATATAAGCCAGAGAGGCCTATCACGTACATGCCCTTACAGTGCATTCGGAAAGTATTCAAACCCCTTGACTTTTTCCACATTTTGTTACGTTACAGCCTTATTCTAAAATTGATTAAATTGTTTTTTTCCCCCCTCATCAATCTACACACAATAACCCATAATGACAAAGCAAAACATGTTTTTAGAGATTTTTGCAAATGTATTAAAAATTAAAAATTTTAATATCACAATTACATAAGTATTCAGACCTTTTACTCAGTACTTTGTTGAAGCACCTTTGACAGCAATTACAGCCTTGAGTCTTCTTGGTATGACGCTACAAGATTGGCACACCTGTATTTCGGGAGTTTCTCCCATTCCTCTCTGCAGATCCTCTCAAGCTCTGTCAGGTTGGATGGGGAGCGTTGCTGCACAGCTATTTTCAGGGCTCTCCAGAGATGTTCGATCGGGTTCAAGTCCGGGCTCTGGCTGGGCCACTTAAGGACATTCAGAGACTTGTCCCGAAGCCACTCCTGCGTTGTCCTGTTGGAAGGTGAAACTTCGCCCCAGTCTGAGGTCCTGAGCGCTCTGGAGCAGGTTTTCATCAAGAATCTCTCTGTACTTTGCTCCGTTCATCTTTGCCTCGATCCTGACTAGTCTCCCAGTCCCTGCCGCTCCAGACATGACGCTTGGCATTCAGGCCAAGGAGTTCAATCTTGGTTTCATCAGATCATCTTGATTCTAATGGTCTGAGAGTCTTTAGGTACCTGTCAGAGTGACCAGCAGGTTGTTGGTCACCACCCTGACCCATGCCCTTCTCCCCCGATTGCTCAGTTTAGCCGGGCAGCCAGCTCTAGGAAGAGTCTTGGTGGCTCCAAACTTCTTCCATTTAAGGATGATGGAGAACACTGTGTTCTTGGGGACCTTCAATGCTGCAGACATTTTTTGGTACCCTTCCCCAGATCTGTGCCTCGACACAATTTTGTCTTGGACCTCTACGGACAATTCCTTCGACCTCATGGCTTGGATTTTGCTCTGACATGCACTGTCAACTGTGGGACCTTATATAGACAGGTGTGTGCCTTTCCAAATCATGTCCAATCAATTGAATTTACCACAGGTGGATTCCAATCAAGTTGTAGAAACATCTCAATGATGATCAATGGAAACAGGATGCACCTGAGCTCAATTTCGAGTCTCATAGCGAAGATTCTGAATACTTATCTAAATAAGGTATTTCTGTTTTTTATTTTTAATAAATTAGCAGAAATTTCTAAAAACCTGTTTTCGATTTGTCATTATGGGGTATTGGGTGTAGATTGCCGAGGAGTTTTTATTAATTTAATCAATTTTAGAATAAGGCTGTAACGTAACAAAATGTGGAAAAAGTCAAGGGGTCTGAATACTCTCCGAAGGCACTGTATGTCAGTCATCAGTCAAAAAGTGGGTGTCTTGTCCTGCTCCTGAAATCTGCCCCTGCATTCATCCCAGTCATCAGCAACAGAGCATTAGGTTAGGTGCATGACATCAATGTGTGCACAATAACAATGATAATTGAATATGGTCAATAAAAATATATATATATACAACATAAACATACTGTTGACACGTAGGCTATGGTGTAATGGAAGGTTTTGCCTTGTGTGGTAGGTTTTGTGGGTTTTTACAGTCTTATGTAGGTGTCATCATAACTAGCCATAAAGTAACGCAATATACTGTATGTCACAACAGGTCTAAATATATGTGTCATGACAGTGCTATGACCATATTATAACATGGTTATGACAGTGTCATAACGTGTTATGATGCTGGGTGTCAAGTAAAGTGTTACCTTTCTCAACCACGACAATAAAAAATAAGAATACCTTCTCCAGCCCAGAACACAATCTAACAGTATTCCTCCTTAGTGTCTGTTTATGCAGTTACAACCTATTTGACATCTAAGCTACGTAACATCGTTTTGATACAATTCCCAGTTTTCAGTTTTCACATTGTCAAACAGGTATAAAACACAAGAAGTACTGTGTATTTGATGTTTGGATTAATAGTTTTTTAAAGCATATTTACCTTCTCACTCAAGTTACAGCCTTGAACTTCATTTAGAGCCCTTCAAATTACTCCTGAAAATATACCTTCCCATGCATGAAATCTATAATTACAATGACTCCCTTCTAGTGGTAGTGTGCACTGTGTAGAGATTGAAGGAAAAGAGTGGTAGTCTTTAATATTCTACACATAATAATACCAGAAATGATGAACATGATGAAAGAGATGAGGCACTAATGTTATCAAATACAATGCTGTTTGAATAATGAATGTATGACATACTTAGTTTTTGTGTGCTGTCAATCTTAAATATTGAAGACTAAAATTCAAATGCGAACCAGTGTAGGCCATATGTTCTTATACAGTGCATTCGGAAAGTATTCAGACCCCTTGACTTTTTCCACATTTTGTTACGTTACAGCCTTATTCTAAAATGGATTAAATCGTTTTTTCCTCTCATCAATCTCCACACAACACCCCATAATGACAAAGCAAAAACAGGTTTTTTGACATTTTTGCAAATATTATAAAAAATAGAAAACTGAAATATCACATTTACATAAGTATTCAGACCCTTTACTCAGTACTTTGTTGAAGCACCTTTGGCAGAGATTACAGTCTTAAGTCTTCTTGGGTATGAGGCTACAAGTTTGGCACACCTGTATTTGGGGAGTTTCTCCCATTCTTCTCTGCAGATCCTCTCATGCTCTGTCAGGTTGGATGGGGAGCGTCACTGCACAGCTATTTTCAGGTCCGGGCTCTGGCTGGGCCACTCAAGGACATTCAGAGACTTGTCCCGAAGCCACTCCTGCGTTGTCTTGTCTGTCTACTTAGGGTCGTTGTCCTGTTGGAAGGTGAACCTTCGCCCCAGTCTGAGGTGCTGAGCACTCTGGAGCAGGTTTTCATCAAGGATCTCTCTGTACTTTGCTCCGTTCATCTTTCCCTCGATCTTGACTAGTCTCCCAGTCCCTGCCGCTGAAAAACATCCCCACAGCGTGATGCTGCCACCACCATGCTACACCGTAGGGATGGTGCCAGGTCTCCTCCAGACGTGACACTTGGCATTCAGGCCAAAGAGTTCAATCTTGGTTTCATCAGGCCAGAGAATCTTCTTTCTCATGGTCTGATTCCTTTAGGTGCCTTTTGGCAAACTCCAAGCGGGCTGTCATGTGCCTTTTACTGAGGAGAGGCTTCCATCGGGCCACTCTACCATAAAGAACTGATTGGTGGAGTGCTGCAGAGATGGTTATCCTTCTGGAAGGTTCTCCCATCCCCACAGAGGAACTCTGGAGCTCTGTCAGAGTGACCATCGGCTTCTTGGTCACCTCCCTGACCAAGGGCCTTCTCCCCCGATTTCTCAGTTTGGCCGGGTGGCCAACTCTAGGAAGAGTCTTGTTGGTTCCAATTTTTTTTCTATTTATGAATGATGAAGACCACTGTGTTCTTGGAGACCTTCAATGCTCCAGACATTTTTTGGTACCCTTTCCCAGATCTGTGCCTCGACACAATCCTGACTGGGAGCTCTACAGACAATTCCTTCGACCTCATGGCTTGGATTTTGCTCTGACATTCACTGTCAACTGTGGGACCTTATGTAGACAGGTGTGTGCCTTTCCAAATCATGTCCATAATAATTGAATTTACCACAGGTGGACTCCAATCAAGTTGTAGAAACATCTCAAGGATGATCAATGGAAACAGGATGCACCTGAGTTCATGGCAAAGGGTCTGAATATTTATTTTTAATACATTTGCTAACATTTCTAAAAACCTGTTTTTGCTTTGTCATTATGTGGTATTTTGTGTAGATTGATGAGGACATTTGTTTTATTTAATAAATTATAGAATAAGGCTCTAACGTTTCAAAATGTGGAAAAAGTAAAGGTCTGAATACTTTCCCAATGCACTGTAGAGTAAGCGAATGATGCAGTATGTCATGGAAATGACAGGTGTAATTTCAACGGTAATAAATAGTACTTCAAGATGATTTAATGAGATCCTAATGTGTAGTTTACCTGCCATAGTCAAATATAAACTAATAGTATATTAATGAACTCAATATCCACAGAACAATTACTATCCAATGTTTTGAAACAGTAGATTGGTCTGATTATCAGTAACATTCTAACGCTGGCTAGATTGGCAATCTGTGGTTATAAACAACCATCCCATTATTATCTGAGAAGGTAAGGACTAACTCTAGCAGTTTACCAACATTTACCCCTGAACGCAGCATGCAGCATATTTTTTACACTGTGACAATAGGCTAACAACCTTAGAGTATTGGGCCAGTAACCAAAAGGTTGCTAGTTCGATTCCCTGAGCTGAAAATATTAAAAGGTCTGTTAATGTCCCTTTGAGCAAGGCACATAACCCTAAATGCTCCAGGGTCGCCATTGATAATGGCAGACTGTGACCGCACTCTCTGAGGGTGTCTCAGGGACAGTTGGAATATGAAAAAAAATTAATTTCCAATTCACACATGTATTTTATTGAAAATGAAATACAGGGATATCTCATTTACATACAGTGAGGGAAAAAAAGTATTTGATCCCCTGCTGATTCTGTACGTTTTCCCACTGACAAAAAATTCTGATTCTGTACGTTTTCCCACTGACAAAATGTCAAAAACTTTTTTAATTGATTTGAATTTTAATGAGGGAAATAAGTATTTGACCCCCTCTCAATCAGAAAGATTTCTGGCTCCCAGGTGTCCTTTATACAGGTAACGAGCTGAGATTAGGAGCACACTCTTAAAGGGAGTGCTCCTAAACTCAGATTGTTACCTGTATAAAAGGCATCAACTCAACTCGCCATGTTTGGAGGAGGAGGAATGCTGCCTATGACCCCAAGAACACCATCCCCACCGTCAAACATGGAGGTGGAAACATTATGCTTTGGGGGTGTTTTTCTGCTAAGGGGACATTACAACTTCACCGCATCAAAGGGACGATGGACGGGGCCATGTACCGTCAAATCTTGGGTGAGAACCTCCTTCCCTCAGCCAGGGCATTGAAAATGGGTCGTGGATGGGTATTCCAGCATGACAATGACCCAAAACACACGGCCATGGCAACAAAGGAGTGGCTCAAGAATAAGCACATTAAGGTCCTGGAGTGGCCTAGCCAGTGTCCAGACCTTAATCCCATAGAAAATCTGTGGAGGGAGCTGAAGGTTCGAGTTGCCAAACGTCAGCCTCAAAACCTTAATGACTTGGAGAAGATCTGCAAAGAGGAGTGGGACAAAATCCTTCCTGAGATGTGTGCAAACCTGGTGGCCAACTACAAGAAACATCTGACCTCTGTGATTGCCAACAAGGGTTTTGCCACCAAGTACTAAGTCATGTTTTGCAGAGGGGTCAAATACTTATTTCCCTCATTAAAAGGCAAATCAATTTATAACATTTATTTACATGTGTTTTTCTGGATTTTTTGGTTGTTATTCTGTCTCTCACTGTTCAAATAAACCTACCATTAAAATTATAGACTGATCATTTCTTTCCCTCACTGTAAGTATTCACACCCCTGAGTCAATACATGTTAGAATCACCTTTCACCTTTCTGGGTAAGTCTCTAAGAGCTTTGCACACCTGGATTGTACAATATTTGCACTTTATTCTTTTAAAAATTCTTCAAGCTCTGTCAAGTTGGCTAGATAGCCATTTTCAAGTCTTGCCATAGATTTTCATGCCAATGTCGTCTTGTTAAGCAACTCCATTGTATATTTGGCCTTGTGTTTTAGGCTATTGTCCTACTGAAAGGGTTATTCATCTCCCAGTGTCTGGTGGAAAGCAGACTGAACCAGGTTTTCCTGTAGGATGTTGCCTGTGCTTAGCTCCATTTAGTTTATTTTTTATCTTGAAAAACTCCCCAGTCCTTAATGATTACAAGCATACCATAACATGATGCAGCCACCACTATGCTTGAAAATATGGAGAATGGTAATCAGTAATGTGTTGTATTGGATTTGCCCCAAACATAACACTTTGTGTTAAGGACAAAAAGTGAATTGCTTTGCCACATTTTTTGCAGTATTACTTTGCATGTTTTGGAATAAGCTTCCTTCTTTTCACTCTGTCAATTAGGTTAGTAATGTGGAGTAACAACAATGTTGTTGATCCACCCTCAGTTTTCTTCTATCACAGCCATTAAACCCTGTAACAGTTATAAAATCTAAATGTTCCTCATGGTGAAATCCCTGAGTGGTTTCCTTCCTCTCCGGCAACTGAGTTAGGAAGGACTCCTGTATCTTTGCAGTGACTGGGTGTATTGATACACCATCCAAAGTGTAATTAATAACTTCACCATGCTCAAAGGGATATTCAATGTCTGCTTTTTGTATTTTTACCCATACCAATAGGTGCCCTTCTTTGCGAGGCATTGGAAAACCTTGACTGAGGGACCTTACACATAATTGTATGTGTGTGGTACAGAGATGAGGTAGTCATTAAAAAATCATGGTAAACACAATTATTGCACAGTGAGTCCATGCAACTTATTATGTTACTTGCTAACTTCTAAACTTACTTAGGCTTGCCATAACAAGGGGTTGAATACTTATTGACTCAAAACATTTCAGCTTTCATTTTTAGTTAATTTGTAAAAATGTCCCAAAGACATATTCTACTTTGATATTATGGGGTATTGTGTGTAGGCCAGTGACACAAAATCTACATTTAATCCATTTTAAATTCAGGCTGTAACACAACAAAATGTGGAAAAAGTCAAGGGGTGTGAATACTTTCTGAAGTTACTGTATACACCCACCAAATTATTATTAAACATGATGAACTAGAATATACAAACAGTGGATTGCTCTGACAAGTCATCAAATAACTTCTCTCGAGGTAAGACAATGATTAATTTTTGGTTACAAACCCAGAAAACTATTCCTTTAAAGTGCTTTACTCAAATTTTAAAGTGCAACATTAACCAGGTTTAGTAACTAACACCAAGCATTTAATGCGGATGAATTACCTGACGCATACAAAATGTCACTACACAAGAATAGGAAATGTCAATACAATATCATAAAATGTCGACAGACAATTTGTCTGTTCGACATGGTGGTATCTTTTTGTGTCGGTAAAACGAATTATGCGAGAAATGGTGGTGGAAACTTGGAGTCACGTGATGATATGTTGAGTTGTCCTCCCACTATGACTTGGAAAAGCATGCAGTTTATTAGGCTACAGAATAAATAAGTTATAAGGAACTTCACAGGGTGGTGAAAGTATATGGTGATGAGCTTGATACTCCTTTCCAATAAATATCGAGGGTCTTATTCTGGTGACATGATGATCGATCCTTGGCTGCTGTTTGACAAATTAAAATGATCTTGCTCTTATCCATAATAATCTGATCATGTAGTCTAGCCTACCCGCACTGTATCTGCGTTCTGTTGGCTAGAGTGCACGTGACAAGACCAGTGGGCATATTTGCTATTTAACGCAACATTTTTTGGACAAAAACATCGGTAGAGTTGAAAATGCGATGTAAACACATTGAACTTTAGATTTTTATTCGGTACATGAAAACTTAAACGAAAAAGTAAATTTGATGTGCACTACATCATCGCTCACAGCTTTTTGGTGGAAACATACCACTGGTGCGAAAACGCTCATATTTTCTTCATGCAGATTTTAGAATATTTGCATGAAAATCGGTCGCCAATTGGATGGAAACCTAGCTAGCGTACTGTCAATGCGGAAAATGTGGTTTGAATCCCATCTTTAAAAGCACCAGTTCAACTTGACTAATGTTACGGATAGAAAGCTATTGTTCTATTGTTTCCTAAAGTTGTTTAGCGCATGGTCATTTTTCTGTAATTGTGATTAGGTCTCAATTATGATAATGGATAGCATCCACCAGAGAGAAATGCCAATCAATCAAAGTAAACAAATAAATCGGGACGCCTATTTTACTAAATGGATTTGGTCCATATTGCAGTGAATTCAGATGCTCCTGAGAATTGTAAGGATAGGCTACTGCTGGAGTAAACTGACCTTTGATCAACATTTGTGTTGAACTATTCCTGGAGTAGACAATGGTTTAACTTCAATTATAAAACGGGTTGTTTGGATCCTGTATTGGAAGAGCAGCGATCAAAGCCATGCTGTATTCACCGATGTTGGCACTCCTATGCCTGCTAACAGTTCCATCTGAATTATCACTGCACCTCCATAATGATCATGTTGCTGTCCGAATCATCTCTTGAATTTCTCAACTCACACATTATTTCCCAATGTTTTATAGCCTAGCATTTGGTTTGCAACAGCGGGGGTGATGGAGAGCGACCCAGTTTTAGGTATTTTACTGATTTGTGACCCACTGACATCGCCCCCGGTTAGATGGGAATAAAGCAGCCCAAGAGTTAACACACACAGGAACTTTATTTAAATACACTGAGGAAGATGAACATGGGGATGAAAAGTGGGAGAGGTAGTGGAATAGTAGTGGAAACAGGAGAAGCAGAGGAAATGAATCCACTATACACAATACTATAACTGATAGCACAAGTAGAGCAACAAGGCTATTAAAAAGGGAAGTATGAAAATGTATATGTTACCTGCACATACGACAATACAGCTATACACAAAGGCAGCATACAACAATAGTAACAACTGACTATTAAGAACAATATATACACATGTCACACAACTCACTTTGGGCACGCACACCATCCCACAAGTCCAGAGATATGAGTGAGTCCAGTTGTTGATTGGCAGAGACAGAGATGTTGCTCTCTGCCACTGCTTAAGGGAGACTGCAAGTATTGTGTGACCTGCAGAGTCAAGAGGATGGGCAGATGTCTGGCCCCCTAGTAACCTCCCTAGCAACCTATCAGGGCACAGGTCACACAGGTCAGAGAGAGTTTGAGAGGCAGGTTTATGGTACGCCCTAGACTCAGTCTCCAGTTGTGGGGGATGGGGAGTGTGCAGCTCAGGGTTGTGAGGTGCTAATAACAGTCACCGGCAGGGAATTTGTAATAGGGGGTTTGTATGAACTAGTGATGGGAAGTTCGACTCTGTTGACTGATTCTGAAATTTTCAACTCGTTCAGTCAAAACACCAAATCTCTCGTCTCATGCCCAGAGCACGCAGGACCCCCTACCGGCTACGATGAACTAAAAACTAGAAAGAATTATGATTCTACAAGCCTGTCGTTCACCATAGGGGGCTTATTGGAGCTGTCATTTGCGACTTACAATGTATATGTCTGATTGCTAGGCATACAAATACGATTATTTCTTGATACCTTTGAAACAAAGTCTAGTTGTGGCCACAACCGGACTAGATTGTGATCGACTCTTGGCGGAAAGCAATTAGTTGACCTCCACGAAGCACAATATCATTCGCGAACAACATAATGTCTAGATGATAAAAGGCTACACTGATCACTCGTACTTGGCTGCCAAATGTATAGGTGTCCCCATAGGCCTAATATTTAAATTGAGGAAATGTGATCATAATCATTATTTTAGCGATCCACAGTAGATGTCCCTCCTAATGAAAAGGCCCCCCATCCTGCTGATGTGAGCTGCTGGACAGCGCACTTGCACTTGATATGCGTTTATGGATGAGAAAGTGAACTTGCCATTTCCAAAAAGGAGTTCAGTGGGGAATCGGGTATTCCCTGCTTTGCAATATGTTGCCTACAGTATGCCAACAGCCAGGGTTTCATTAAATAGGCCTAGGCACTATACATTTGTATTGCATATTTAATTAACCTCTTAAGGATCGGACCCTTTTTTTCAATTTTCGCCTAAAATGACATACCCAAATCTAACTGCCTGTAGTTCAGGACCTGAAGCAAGGAGATGCATATTATTTATACCATTTGAAAGGAAACACTTTGAAGTTTGTGGAAATGTGAAATTAATGTAGGAGAATATAACACATTAGATCTGGTAAAAGATAATACAAACCATTTTCTTTGAAATGCAAAAGAAAGGCCACAATATAATATTGCAGTTTAGGCGCAATTTAGATTTTGGCCACTAGATGACAGCAGTGTGTTTGCAAAAGTTTCAGATTGATCCAGTGAAGCATTGCAATACTGGACTATTTTGTATCAAGTCTGCCCAAATGTGCCAAATTGGTCAATTGATACATTTTCAAGTACATACACTACCATTCAAAAGTTTGGGGTCACTTAGAAATGTCCTTGTTTTCGAAAGAAAAGAAAAAAAATTGTCCATTAAAATAACATCAAATTGATCAGAATTACAGTGTAGACATTGTTAATGTTGTAAATGGCTATTGTAGCTGGAAACAGCTGATTTCTTTATTGAATATCTACATAGGCGTACAGAGGCCCATTATCAGCAACCATCAGTCCTGTGTTCCAATGGCACGTTGTGTTTGCTAATCCAAGTTTATCATTTTAAAAGGCTAATGGATCACTAGAACAGCTGAAAACTGTTGTGCTGATTAAAGAAGCAATCAAACTGGCCGCCTTGAGACTAGTTGAGTATCTGGAGCATCAGCAATTGTGGGTTCAATTACAGGCTCAAAATGGCCAGAAACAAAGAACTTCTGAAACTCGTCAGTCTATTCTTGTTTTGAGAAATGAAGGCTATTCCATGTGAGAAATTGCCAAGAAACTGAAAATCTCGTACAACGCTGTGTACTACTCCCTTCACAGAACAGCGCAAACTGGCTCTAACCAGAATAGAAAGAGGAGTGGGAGGCCCTGGTGCACAACTGAGCAAGAGGACAAATACATTAGAGTGTCTAATTTGAGAAACAGGCACCTCACAGGTCCTCAACTGGCAGCTTCATTTAATAGTACCCGCAAAACACCAGTCTCAACGTCAACAGTGAAGAAGCGACTCCGGGATGCTGACCTTCTAGGCAGAGTTGCAAAGAAAAAGCCACATCTCAGACTGGCCAAAAAAAAGAAAAGATTAAGATGGGCAGTCTGAGATATGGCTTTTTCTTTGCAACTCTGACAAACTTTTGAACGGTAGTGTAAATCCAGTGAGGGAAAAAAGTATTTGATCCCCTGTTGATTTTGTACGTTTGCCCACTGACAAAGACATGATCAGTCTATAATTTTAATGGTAGGTTTATTTGAACAGTGAGAGACAGAATAACAACAAAAAAATCCAGAAAAACACATGTGAATGCTATAAATTGATTTGCATTTTAATGAGGGAAATAAGTATTTGACCCCTCTGCAAAGCATGACTTAGTACTTGGTGGCAAAACCCTTGTTGGCAATCACAGAGGTCAGACGTTTCTTGTAGTTGGCCACCAGGTTTGCACACATCTCAGGAGGGACATTGTCCAACCCCTCTTTGCAGATCTTCTCCAAGTCATTAAGGTTTTGAGGCTGACGTTTGGCAACTCGAACCTTCAGCTCCCTCCACATATTTTCTATGGGATTAAGGTCTGGAGACTGGCTAGGCCACTCCAGGACCTTAATGTGCTTCTTCTTGAGCCACTCCTTTGTTGCCTTGGCCGTGTGTTTTGGATCATTGTCATGCTGGAATACACATCCACAACCAATTTTCAACACCCTGGCTGAGGGAAGGAGGTTCTCACCCAAGATTTGACGGTACATGGCACCGTCCATCGTCCCTTTGATGCAGTGAAGTTGTCCTGTCCCCTTAGCAGAAAAACACCCCCAAAGCATAATGTTTCCACCTCAAAGTTTGATGGTGGGGATGGTGTTCTTGAGGTCATAGGCAGCATTCCTCCTCCTCCAAACACGGCGAGTTGAGTTGATGGCAAAGAGTTCGATTTTGGTCTCATCTGACCACAACACTTTCACCCAGTTCTCCTCTGAATCATTCAGATGTTCATTGGCAAACTTCAGACGGGCCTGTATATGTGCTTTCTTGAGCAGGGGACCTTGCGGGCGCTGCAGGATTTCAGTCCTTCACGGCGTAGTGTGTTACCAATTGTTTTCTTGGTGACTATGGTCCCAGATGCCTTGAGATCATTGACAAGATCCTCCCGTGTAGTTCTGGGCTGATTCCTCACCGCTCTCATGATCAATGCAACTCCACGAGGTGAGATCTTGCATGGAGCCCCAGGCCGAGGGAGATTGACAGTGCTTTTGTGTTTCTTCCATTTGCGAATAATCACACCAACTGTTGTCACCTTCTCACCAAGCTGCTTTGAGATGGTCTTGTAGCCCATTCCAGCCTTGTGTAGGTCTACAATCTTGTCCCTGACATCCTTGGAGAGCTCTTTGGTCTTGGCCATGGTGGAGAGTTTGGAATCTGATTGATTGATTGCTTCTGTGGACAGGTGTCTTTTATACAGGTAACAAACTGAGATTAGGAGCACTCCCTTTAAGAGTGTGCCCCTAATCTCAGCTCGTTACCTGTATAAAAGACACCTGGGAGCCAGAAATCTTTCTGATTGATAGGGGGTCAAATACTTATTTCCTTCATTAAAATGCAAATCAATTTATAACATTTTTGACATGCGTTTTTCTGGATTTCTTTGTTGTTATTCTGTCTCTCACTGTTCAAATAAACCTACCATTAAAATTATAGACTGATCATGTCTTTGTCAGTGGGCAAACATACAAAATCAGCAGGGGATCAAATACTTTTTTCCCTCACTGTATAGAGAACATACAAAAATGATATGGTAATACGAAATGTAAGTTTACACACTCCCAGAAATGTCATACATGATGGCTCATTAGCTTATACACTAACTTTCACCCATATAGATGGGGTGGGGGTGGAGCCAGAGACCGCAGGGGTGCAAACTCTAGAACCCAGTTAATATAGAAAATTGATTTTATCAGACCCCAGGAGTGCGGCCCCACCACAAATGGGAAGAACCCGTCCAAAGGACCCCAAGGTCTCGAACCCAGCCACGTCAGGACTTATCCCGGCTCCAGGGGGAGCCAGAAACCAGACGGGTCCAAGAAGAGTACACCAGGAGGGGGAAACTCGACAGTGTTACCGGTGTGGGGAGATGGGACATATCTCCTGGCAGTGTGGGAAACCAGCCGATGAACCTATGCCCACTGCGGAGTCCTCCAGCTCAGCACCCACACACCGTTTTGCCTCGCTCTTGGGAGTCGTAGATGGCGGCCCAGATCGACCCCCCACCTGCCCGGTAACTGTGAATCACCATGATGTGGAGGCCTTACTGGATTCTGGTAGCCGGGCCACCCTGGTGCGTAAGGATTTGGTGGGCCCAACGTGTCTGACCCCGGGGAAAGTCCTCCCAGTTTCCTGTGTCCATGGGGACACCAGAGAATACCCCATTACTGAACTTACAATGACCAGCACACGGGGAACCATACACACGACGGCGGGGGTGGTTGATTCCCTCCCCGTTCCTGTCCTAATTGGACGAGACTGCCCAGCCTTTTACCCGCTCTGGAGAGAGTCTCAGGAGAGGATAACCCGAGTACCTCGGAAACGGAGAGGCAAGACTCATCCTGGGAAGGCTCCGGTGCAATCCTCCGAGTTACTCACTCCCGCCCGGGCTCTGATAGGGATGGCAGGTGCCCAGACCGACACCGAGACTGGTCCGGATACGGGAGAAGAGAACGCAGCCCAGGAAAGTGCTCCGTTCTCCAGTGAAGAAGACGTCCCAGGCACCCAAGAGCTTCCCCCTCTCACAGGCCAGTATGGTACGGCTCAATTACAAGATCCTACTCTTGCAAATGCCTTAAGAAATGTGCAGGTATTAGAAGGTGTAGTGTTAGGTGATAAGACAAACCCTACTTACCCCCATTTCGCAGTAAACCGGGGGTTAGTATATCAGATAGTCAAGAAAAATGATGAAGTGCATGAACAGCTCCTCGTGCCACAGCCCTATCGGGCCACAGTACTCAACCTAGCACACACACACCCGCTAGGGGCCCACTTGGGGGTAGAGAAGACTAAGGAAAGAATCATGCAACGTTTCTTTTGGCCAGGAGTACACAAAGAGATAGAGAACTACTGCCGTAGTTGCCCTGAGTGTCAGCAGGTTGCGCCAAAGCCCACATATAGAAACCCGCTCATTCCCTTGCCCATTATCGAAACTCCTTTTGAGAGGATTGGATTAGACATAGTCGGGCCCTTACCGAAAAGTTCCAGGGGACATCAATACATTCTGGTCATTCTGGACTATGCATCCCGGTACCCGGAGGCCATTCCGCTGAGGAAGGCTACATCCAGACAAATCGCCAAGGAGCTGTTCCGTCTCTCAACTAGTCTGGGAATCCCAAAAGAGATATTGACGGACCAAGGGACTCCATTCATGTCCAGGGTGATGAAAGAACTCTGTGCTTTACTGAAAATCAAACAGCTGAGAACCTCGGTCTACCACCCCCAGACAGATGGCCTAGTCGAACGTTTTAACAAAACACTAAAATCCATGCTGCGGAAAGCGGTAGGGGAAGATGGGCGCAACTGGGATCAGCTGTTACCCTACATATTATTTGCGGTGAGAGAGGTACCTCAGTCTTCTACTGGTTTTTCACCCTTTGAGCTCTTGCTTTCCTACAGACCCAGAGGACTGCTTGACATCGCCAAGGAGGCCTGGGAGGAGCAGCCATGCCAACAGCGGACACTGATCGACCATGTCGGGGCTATGAGGGAGAGAATGAAGGCCATCTATCCCATGATGCGGGAACACCTGGAGGCCAGTCAGCGGCAACAGCAAGCCTCCTACAACAGATCTGCTCAACCCAGGGAGTTTAAGCCGGGGGACAGAGTGCTGGTCCTGGTGCCAACCGTTGAGTGTAAATTCCTGGCAACCTGGCAAGGACCATATGAGGTCATTGAACGCATGGGAGAAGTAAACTACAAGGTGAGGCAACCAGATAAAAGAAAAACTGAGCAGATTTATCATGTTAACCTTTTAAAGAAGTGGCACGCCAGAGAGGCGCTGTTCAGCTGTCTACCCCCCACAGAGACCAAGGAACCGGCGCGAGAAGAGGTTCAGCTGGGTCCAAATCTGTCCCCACATCAACGACAGATGGTCCTGGAACTCGTGGAGCAGAACCAGGATGTCTTCTCCTCCCTTCCCGGTCACACAGAGGTGGTCCAACATGAGATCCGCACCATGCCTGGCCGAACGGTAAACCAGCGCCCGTACCGCGTGCCAGAGGCTCGTAAAGTGGTTATACAGAAGGAGGTAAGGAAGATGCGGGAGTTGGGAGTAATCGAAGAGTCCCACAGTGCCTGGGCAAGTCCCATCGTACTAGTTCCCAAGCCAGACGGTTCAGTACGATTTTGTAATGACTATCGAAAGTTGAATGAAGTGTCTGAATTTGATGCATACCCAATGCCTCGTGTCGATGATTTAATAGACTCCTTGGGGCATGCTCGTTTCCTAACCACTCTTGATCTCACAAAAGGCTACTGGCAGGTGCCCCTGACCCCGGCGTCTAAGGAGAAGACAGCCTTTGCCACCCCGGAGGGGCCTCTACCAGTATACCCGACTTCCGTTTGGTCTCCACGGGGCACCTGCCACGTTCCAACGCCTGATGGATCGAGTCCTTGCGCCCCCACAAGAGGTACGCAGCGGCTTATTTGGATGATGTTGTTATACAAAGTCCGGATTGGGCCAGCCACATACCCCGGGTACAAGCGGTGCTGGATTCGCTCAGGGAAGCAGGGCTCACGGCAAACCCGAAGAAGTGCAAGCTGGCCTTCAGTGAGACAAACTACCTGGGGTACACCATTGGGCGGGGGTTGGTCAAACCACAGGAAGCCAAACTGCGGGCCATACAGGACTGGCCGCAGCCCATCACCAAGAAGCAAGTAAGGTCATTTTTGGGCCTCGCTGGCTACTATAGACGCTTTATTGCAGATTTTGCTACCATAGCTGCACCGTTGACGGAGCTGACGACCAAACGCCACTCACGAATGGTGAAGTGGAACCCTGCGGCGGAGGCGGCTTTCCTCAACCTGAAGCGAGCACTCTGCTCCAGTCCGATCCTGGTGGCACCAGACTTCAAGAAGGAATTCATTGTCCAAGCGGATGCTTCGGAGGTGGGTCTGGGTGCTGTCCTCACCCAGGCACATGACGGTGAAGAACATCCCATTCTCTACCTAAGCAGAAAGTTACTTCCAAGAGAGAAGAACTATTCAACGGTGGAGAAAGAATGTCTGGCTGTAGTCTGGGCCCTGGAGTCCCTTCGGTTCTATCTCCTGGGCCGACGTTTCATGGTGGTATCTGATCACGCCCCTCTGCAGTGGATGGCCAAGAACAAGGAATCAAACAGTAGAGTAACCAGATGGTTTTTGAGCTTGCAACCGTTTAACTTTTCTGTTGTCCACAGGGCTGGCAAGCACCACGGCAATGCGGACGCCCTCTCCCGGCGTGATGCCTTCTTCGCTGCCTTTACCCCGACGAGGACGTCGGTCCCGAGGAGGGGGATGTGTGATGTCACGAGAGGCTGTGTCCTGGAGGGACGTTACATCCCCCTGAGGTGGCTGCAAACCCAGACAGCTATGGCTCCATCTGCTGGTATGGTCGGGAACTCCACCCCTCTATGGCCAATCTTCCCACGCAGCTGAAACAAATGAGGAGCTGATGAGCTGAAGGTTTGGGAAGGGAAGAGACACAGTCTCCAAGCTGGGCTCTCTGGAGGACAAGAGTGCTGCACGTCCACTTCCATGAGGAATATAAGGATTTGGAGATACTTACCTTTGGGGAAATACTCACCTTTGGATATATGCACCGGTGGAAATACGTGAGAGACATTTGGAAGGACTTTTTGCTGGGTTGGCCACTAGCTGCAACGTGGACTACAGTAAGGCTGGGGAAAAGTTATCTGAGCGAGTGAGAATTATGATTTTGGATGTGGAAGAGACATCCCTGAACTGTTAACCCTTAAAGAGCCACAAGAGAACAGAATTTTGTTATATTTTCGTTAATTTCCCAAGACCTATAATAAAATCCTTGTTTTGTTTGAACCTTGTCTCCATGCACTACTTGAGCAATCCCGCTGAAAGCTGTGTAGCCTCTCGTGACGTCACACTATATTCGAGGAAAGAAGCACCTTGCTCTCATGTAAATCTTGGTGGGGCAAACTCAACAATATTTTTTAGATGCATGCAAGCGAAGCCACAACACTAAACAATACATTAAATCCACAATAACGGATTTATAGTGCCCACAAACTGTTATGGCCTACATAGAACTGTCCCGAAAGCGGAGCTTTCCTTTCAGCACCATGCATGGTGAATACTTACCATCGCTACCCTTGGCTATCAGCAGAGCCTCGTCTGGCAGTTCATGGCTGATATGGCTGACTTGCTTAAATAAATATGGTTTCTAATGACTCCTTGTGGATTTGTATAACTCGACCGTATTTGTATTTATTATGATCCCCATTAGCTGCTGCCAAGGCAGCAACTACTCTTCCTGGGGTCCAGGAAAATAAAGGCAGTTATACAGCATTCTCTTTCAATAACAACGAATGTCGATAATGAGTTTTGACTTTTGAACCATACACAAACATTATTACATTTATGTTCAGTAAATTCATAATGTTTGTTCTTATATCATTAACACTTAGCTCTAAGTATAAGCAAGTGCAAGCAAACGAGCTGCGACCGGTAGGCCTATTCGTTCAGCACTTCCGAAATTGACAGCGACAGATATTCAGATAGATGTTAGTTCAGATGAATTCAGCAAGATGTGGAGAACTTAACTTTACTCTTCTTTAAGTCACCACACACAGAGAGAGAGAGAGAGAGAGAGAGAGAGAGAGAGAGAGAGAGAGAGAGAGAGAGAGAGAGAGAGAGAAGCGGACTCAGCGATTAGCCTACTATTTGAAGTATTTTATTATGTGGAAAAAAATACAATAACAAGGATTCACTTTTATAGACAATATAACGACACACAGACAGTGCATTGTGCAAACAAAACACCCTTCGCAATACGAACTGGAATTACATGGGTCTATTACTGAACTTTTTGTTGAATGGGAAGAGACTGTCACTGGAAAACATGGTTACAGACCCAACAACATTATATATTGTCCCCTCCTCGTGGAGAAAAGCACATAAGCTAATTATAATACACAGAGTAAGCAAAACATTTACATTACATTACATTTTAGTCATTTAGCAGACGCTCTTATCCAGAGCGACTTACAGTTAGTGAATACATTTTTTTTTTATACTGGCCCCCTGTGGGAATCAAACCCACAACTCTGGCGTTGCAAACGCCATGCTCTATCAACTGAGCTACATCCCTGCCGGCCATTCCCTCCCCTACCCTGGACGACGCTGGGCCAATTGTGCGCCGCCCATGAGTCTCCCGGTCGCGGCCGGCGGCGACAGAGCCTGGATTCGAACCAGGATCTCTAGTGGCACAGTTAGCACTGCGATGCAGTGCCTTAGACCACTGCGCCACTCAGGAGTACAAAACAATGAAATGTATCATTCTAACTGATGAATAAGATACTAATGAGATAGACCTACGTATATAAGTAATATAACAATGGAGATGTACAAATGATGACATAAGGGAACGATGAGCGGATAAGAGGCAAGCTGTAATTTGGATCAAGACATGAGCGATCTGAGACGGACGTAGCCTATATGCCTATTCGTTCAGCACTATTGAAAAAGGACAGCGACAGAATTCAGAACATGAGCTGTTCTTACAGTATTCTCCCTGTACACCAAGTCAGAACAGTATGTTAAATAATGTGGGCACATAAGCAGACAATGAAACCTCTTACAATATTCGATGATGACATTTCTCTAAAACAGGTGTGATGCCACGAGAGGCTACCGCTTCCAGCGGGGTTGCCCAAGTAGTGCAAGGAGTCCAGGTTCAACCAAAACAAGGATTTTTATTCAAGGTCTTCGGCAACTAACGAAATTATAACACAATTCTCTTCTCTTCCAAACCCACTCTTCAGACCGTGTCTCTTCCCTTCCAAAACAACCCCAGCCTATCAGCCCCTGATTGGTTTCAGCTGCGTGGGAAGATTGGCCACAGAGGGTTGGAGTTCCCGACCATACCAGCAGATGGAGCCATAGCTGTCTGGGTTTGCAGCCACCTCAGGGGGATGTACCGTCCCTCCAGGACACAGCCTCTGTGACATCACACATCCCCCTCCTCGGGACCGACGTCCTCGTCGGGGTAAAGGCAGTGAAGAAGGCATCACGCCGGGAGAGGGCGTCCGCATTTCCGTGGTGCTTGCCAGCCCTGTGGACAACCGAAAAGTTAAACGGTTGCAAGCTCAAAAACCATCTGGTTACTCTACTGTTTGATTCCTTGTTCTTGGCCATCCACTGCAGAGGGGCGTGATCAGATACCACCATGAAACGTCGGCCCAGGAGATAGAACCGAAGGGACTCCAGGGCCCAGACTACAGCCAGACATTCCTTCTCCACCGTTGAATAGTTCTTCTCTCTTGGAAGTAACTTCCTGCTTAGGTAGAGAATGGGATGTTCTTCCCCGTCATGTGCCTGGGTGAGGACAGCACCCAGACCCACCTCCGAAGCATCCGCTTGGACCATGAATTCCTTCTTGAAGTCTGGTGCCACCAGGATCGGACTGGAGCAGAGTGCTCGCTTCAGGTTGCGGAAAGCCGCCTCCGCCGCAGGGTTCCACTTCACCATTCGTGAGTGGCGTTTGGTCGTCAGCTCCGTCAATGGTGCCGCTATGGTAGCAAAACCTGCAATAAAGCGTCTATAGTAGCCAGCGAGGCCCAAAAATGACCTTACTTGCTTCTTGTTGATGGGCTGCGGCCAGTCCTGTATGGCCCGCAGTTTGGCTTCCTGTGGTTTGACCAACCCCCGCCCAATGGTGTACCCCAGGTAGTTTGTCTCACTGAAGGCCACCTTGCACTTCTTCGGGTTTGCCGTGAGCCCTGCTTCCCTGAGCGAATCCAGCACCGCTTGTACCCGGGGTAGGTGGCTGGCCCAATCCTGACTTTGTATAACCACATCATCCAAATAAGCCGCTGCGTACCTCTTGTGGGGCGCAAGGACTCGATCCATCAGGCGTTGGAACGTGGCAGGTGCCCCGTGGAGACCAAACGGAAGTCGGGTATACTGGTAGAGCCCCTCCGGGGTGGCAAAGGCTGTCTTCTCCTTAGACGCCGGGGTCAAGGGCACCTGCCAGTAGCCTTTTGTGAGATCAAGAGTGGTTATGAAACGAGCATGCCCCAAGGAGTCTATTAAATCATCGACACGAGGCATTGGGTATGCATCAAATTCAGACACTTCATTCAACTTTCGATAGTCATTACAAAATCGTACTGAACCGTCTGGCTTGGGAACTAGTACTATGGGACTTGCCCAGGCACTGTGGGACTCTTCGATTACTCCCAACTCCCGCATCTTCCTTACCTCCTTCTGTATAACCACTTTACGAGCCTCTGGCACGCGGTACGGGCGCTGGTTTACCGTTCGGCCAGGCATGGTGCGGATCTCATGTTGGACCACCTCTGTGTGACCGGGGAAGGGAGGAGAAGACATCCTGGTTCTGCTCCACGAGTTCCAGGGCCATCTGTCGTTGATGTGGGGACAGATTTGGACCCAGCTGAACCTCTTCTCGCGCCGGTTCCTGGGTCTCTGTGGGGGTAGAGAGCTAAACAGCGCCTCTCTGGCGTGCCACTTCTTTAAAAGGTTAACATGATAAATCTGCTCAGTTTTCCTCTTATCTGGTTGCCTCACCTTGTAGTTTACTTCTCCCATGCGTTCAATGACCTCATATGGTCCTTGCCAGGTTGCCAGGAATTTGCACTCAACGGTTGGCACCAGGACCAGCACTCTGTCCCCCGGCTTAAACTCCCTGGGCTGAGCAGATCTGTTGTAGGAGGCTTGCTGTTGCCGCTGACTGGCCTCCATGTGTTCCCGCATCATGGGATAGATGGCCTTCATTCTCTCCCTCATAGCCCCTACATGGTCGATCAGTGTCCGCTGTTGGCATGGCTGCTCCTCCCAGGCCTCCTTGGCGATGTCGAGCAGTCCTCTGGGTCTGTAGGAAAGCAAGAGCTCAAAGGGTGAAAAACCAGTAGAAGACTGAGGTACCTCTCTCACCGCAAACAATATGTATGGTAACAGCTGATCCCAGTTGCGCCCATCTTCCCCTACCGCTTTCCGCAGCATGGATTTTAGTGTTTTGTTAAAACGTTCGACTAGGCCATCTGTCTGGGGGTGGTAGACCGAGGTTCTCAGCTGTTTGATTTTCAGTAAAGCACAGAGTTCTTTCATCACCCTGGACATGAATGGAGTCCCTTGGTCCGTCAATATCTCTTTTGGGATTCCCAGACTAGTTGAGAGACGGAACAGCTCCTTGGCGATTTGTCTGGATGTAGCCTTCCTCAGCGGAATGGCCTCCGGGTACCGGGACGCATAGTCCAGAATGACCAGAATGTATTGATGTCCCCTGGCACTTTTCGGTAAGGGCCCGACTATGTCTAATCCAATCCTCTCAAAAGGAGTTTCGATAATGGGCAAGGGAATGAGCGGGTTTCTATATGTGGGCTTTGGCGCAACCTGCTGACACTCAGGGCAACTACGGCAGTAGTTCTCTATCTCTTTGTGTACTCCTGGCCAAAAGAAACGTTGCATGATTCTTTCCTTAGTCTTCTCTACCCCAAGTGGGCCCCCTAGCGGGTGTGTGTGGGCTAGGTTGAGTACTGTGGCCCGATAGGGCTGTGGCACGAGGAGCTGTTCATGCACTTCCTCATTTTTCTTGACTATCTGATATACTAACCCCCGGTTTACTGCGAAATGGGGGTAAGTAGGGGTTGTCTTATCACCTAACACTACACCTTCTAATACCTGCACATTTCTTAAGGCATTTGCAAGAGTAGGATCTTGTAATTGAGCCGTACCATACTGGCCTGTGAGAGGGGGAAGCTCTTGGGTGCCTGGGACGTCTTCTTCACTGGAGAACGGAGCACTTTCCTGGGCTGCGTTCTCTTCTCCCGTATCCGGACCAGTCTCGGTGTCGGTCTGGGCACCTGCCATCCCTATCAGAGCCCGGGCGGGAGTGAGTAACTCGGAGGATTGCACCGGAGCCTTCCCAGGATGAGTCTTGCCTCTCCGTTTCCGAGGTACTCGGGTTATCCTCTCCTGAGACTCTCTCCAGAGTGGGTAAAAGGCTGGGCAGTCTCGTCCAATTAGGACAGGGACGGGGAGGGAATCAACCACCCCCGCCGTCGTGTGTATGGTTCCCCGTGTGCTGGTCATTGTAAGTTCAGTAATGGGGTATTCTCTGGTGTCCCCATGGACACAGGAAACTGGGAGGACTTTCCCCGGGGGTCAGACACCTTGGGCCCACCAAATCCTTACGCACCAGGGTGGCCCGGCTACCAGAATCCAGTAAGGCCTCCACATCATGGTGATTCACAGTTACCGGGCAGGTGGGGGGTCGATCTGGGCCGCCATCTACGACTCCCAAGAGCGAGGCAACCCGGTGTGTGGGTGCTGAGCTGGAGGACTCCGCAGTGGGCATAGGTTCATCGGCTGGTTTCCCACACTGCCAGGAGATATGTCCCATCTCCCCACACCGGTAACACTGTCGAAGTTTCCCCCTCCTGGTGTACTCTTCTTGGACCCGCCTGGTTTCTGGCTCCCCCTGGAGCCGGGATAAGTCCTGACGTGGCTGGGTTCGAGACCTTGGGGGTCCTTTGGACGGGTCCTTCCCATTTGTGGTGGGGCCGCACTCCTGGGGTCTTTTCGGGAAGCATTCAGCATCTCCGCTGTGGCCTGGTACTTTTCCACAGCTTCCACGGTCAGATCAGCCGTGGTCAAGGCCTGTTGACTGATGAACCGTTTTGCCTCATAAGGCAGGGCGCGTAGGTAACGATCCACCACAACGGCCTCCACCACCGCCGCTGCTGTATTCCTCTGCGGATCCAGCCATTTCCTTGCGATTCGGACAAGTTCATGCATCTGCGCCCGAGGAGGTTGGTCTGGTTGGAAGGTCCAACTGTGAAAGCGCTGGGCCATACCAAATTTTGTGAGTCCATATCTGCTGAGGATCTCAGACTTCAGGGCATCATAGTCAGTAACCTGGTCAGGGCCCAGGTCCCGGACAGCATTCAGCGCTTCCCCGGTTAGAAAGGGGGCTAACAGACCAACCCACTGTTGCTTGGGCCAGGCTTCCCTAGTGGCCGTGGCCTCAAATGCATGCAGGTATGCCTCAATGTCATCGGTAGCTCCCATCTTAGATATAAAGTCACTTGCCTTTATTGGGCGGGTATTTTGGACCACCCTCTGTCTCTGCAACTGCAATTCCTCTGCCTTCAGAAGGTTGGCTTTCTTTTGCTCCTCCAAGAGAGCCACGTTTGCTTGCATCTGGGCGTGCTGGCCAGCAACAAGGGCTTTCAATATGTCCTCCATTTCAGTCGTCGGGGAGCCTACGGCCAACTTGGAAAACTGGGTGATCAAACCTTCGGTATCCTCCTCTGCCATGCACTATTAACGCTTGAGCGTGCCCGTATTCACCACCATCTGTGATGCCACGAGAGGCTACCGCTTCCAGCGGGGTTGCCCAAGTAGTGCAAGGAGTCCAGGTTCAACCAAAACAAGGATTTTTATTCAAGGTCTTCGGCAACTAACGAAATTATAACACAATTCTCTTCTCTTCCAAACCCACTCTTCAGACCGTGTCTCTTCCCTTCCAAAACAACCCCAGCCTATCAGCCCCTGATTGGTTTCAGCTGCGTGGGAAGATTGGCCACAGAGGGTTGGAGTTCCCGACCATACCAGCAGATGGAGCCATAGCTGTCTGGGTTTGCAGCCACCTCAGGGGGATGTACCGTCCCTCCAGGACACAGCCTCTCGTGACATCACACAGGCTATAGGCCAAATGTGCACCACCAATTCGGAACAGTAGGCTAAGTTCTGAGGGGGAGAGGAACCAAATTCTTAGCGTGAGACACATATGCTACTAACGGCTTACTTACCACACAACATACACTTAGTGTTCATTTTTTAGCTAGAGTATACATATCCACCTGGCATATTACATCACTTATGCAGCAGCATACAAGACATATTTTTGGATCGTTGTTGTGCTCACTTGAACAGGAAGGTGGGCAAACTCTGGCATTCTCTGGATGAGCTTGAAGTCATGCTGGATTGACAGCATTGCCAATGCATTCAAACTTTTCTGCCCATGATGTTGCGTGTGAAGGTTTTTATGCTTTTATGCGTGTTCGTTTTCTATTGTGCTTGATGTAGGCTACCCTTAAAAAGGGGTTGGTCATCATAATGCCTGTGATCTCCTTCATGTATGGTCTCAAAAAAACACCTGAAAATGCCTGGGCAGGAGTCGGCCGACTCGTCATGGCCCCACAGTGCTGTCTCACAATTGCCACACAATTTAATGCATGCTATAATTCTGGCAAGCATGTACCTATTCTCCTCCGTTTGTTGATTATGAAGGTCATGGCCCATCTACAGTATATTTTCCACAGAAATCCGAGTTTAACAGAATTGTGATGAACAATTCTCATGTTTTGAGACCCTTTCAGACATACAGTGGGGAAAAAAGTATTTAGTCAGCCACCAATTGTGCAAGTTCTCCCACTTAAAAAGATGAGAGAGGCCTGTAATTTTCATCATAGGTACACGTCAACTATGACAGACAAATTGAGATTTTTCTTTCCAGAAAATCACATTGTAGGATTTTTAATGAATTTATTTGCAAATTATGGTGGAAAATAAGTATTTGGTCACCTACAAACAAGCAAGATTTCTGGCTCTCACAGACCTGTAACTTCTTCTTTAAGAGGCTCCTCTGTCCTCCACTCGTTACCTGTATTAATGGCACCTGTTTGAACTTGTTATCAGTATAAAAGACACCTGTCCACAACCTCAAACAGTCACACTCCAAACTCCACTATGGCCAAGACCAAAGAGCTGTCAAAGGACACCAGAAACAAAATTGTAGACCTGCTCCAGGCTGGGAAGACTGAATCTGCAATAGGTAAGCAGCTTGGTTTGAAGAAATCAACTGTGGGAGCAATTATTAGGAAATGGAAGACATACAAGACCACTGATAATCTCCCTCGATCTGGGGCTCCATGCAAGATCTCACCCCGTGGGGTCAAAATGATTACAAGAACGGTGAGCAAAAATCCCAGAACCACACGGGGGGACCTAGTGAATGACCTGCAAGCCTACCATCAGTAACACACTACGCCGCCAGGGACTCAAATCCTGCAGTGCAAGACGTGTCCCCCTGCTTAAGCCAGTACATGTCCAGGCCCGTCTGAAGTTTGCTAGATTGCATTTGGATGATCCAGAAGAGGATATGGAGAATGTCATATGGTCAGATGAAACCAAAATAGAACTTTTTGGTAAAAACTCAACTCGTCGTGTTTGGAGGACAAAGAATGCTGAGTTGCATCCAAAGAACACCATACCGACTGTGAAGCATGGGGGTGGAAACATCATGCTTTGGGGCTGTTTTTCTGCAAAGGGACCAGGACGACTGATCCGTGTAAAGGAAAGAATGAATGGGGCCATGTATCGTGAGATTTTGAGTGAAAACCTCCTTCCATCAGCAAGGGCATTGAAGATGAAACGTGGCAATGATGACAATGATCCCAAACACACCGCCCGGGCAACGAAGGAGTGGCTTCGTAAGAAGCATTTCAAGGTCCTGGAGTGGCCTAGCCAGTCTCCAGATCTCAACCCCATATAAAATCTTTGGAGGGATTTGAAAGTCCGTGTTGCCCAGCGACAGCCCCAAAACATCATTGCTCTAGAGGAGATCTGCATGGAGGAATGGGCCAAAATACCAGCAACAGTGTGTGAAAACCTTGTGAAGACTTACAGAAAACGTTTGACCCGTGTCATTGCCAACAAAGGGTATATAACAAATTATTGAGAAACTTTTGTTATTGACCAAATACTTATTTTCCACCATAATTTGCAAATAAATTCATTAAAAATCCTACAATGTGATTTTCTGGATTTTTTTCTTCTCATTTTGTCTGTCATAGTTGACGTGTACCTATGATGAAAATTACAGGCCTCTCTCATCTTTTTAAGTGGGAGAACTTGCACAATTGGTGGCTGACTAATTACTTTTGTTCCCCACTGTAATTTTAAAATATTGATAAAATATTTTTATCTGGACACTTTCTGTTTTTGATATTGCTGTAACCATTTCACTGTACCCTTTACACCTTCTGCATCCTGTGCATGTGACAAATACATTTAATTTTATTTGATATAGTGTCTGTTTACCACATGGCCTCACATGTAAATCCTTAAAGAGATGGGTGGGGCTAAGCCTTAAGAGGGTGTGAAAGATGCTGAATGGGTGTAGACAAAGAAGAGCTCTCCAGTAGGTGTACCAAAACATTCAAGGCTCATTTTCTCAAAAGTGGGGTTATAAGTTTATCAACTTTCAAAGCAGAATTATTTTCCCATTGTTCCTCCACTGCAGTGTATGATATACCATTTCCTAGCTCTGAGTCTCTACTTTTATCCAATGTAAAAAAAAAAATAATAATTCAAATTCGTACACTGCTCGGCGATGCAAATGCCTCCTCTCCAATCAGAACCGTCTACCGATTATGGATGTAGTTTCAGACGCAGGAAACATGCTGCTATTTCACGACTTATTTCACAAGCTGTTGCAATGCAATGCTCTTAGACCCTGTCTTATGAATAGCGACATTAACAAAACAAAGGAGCTGATTGTGGACTTCAGGAGGAACCAGGCTGGACACGCCCCCATCCACATCAACTGGGCCGCCGTGGAAACTGTCAATAATTTCAAATTCTTTGGTGTACACATCTCAGAGAAGATTAAATGGTCTAACCACACGGACACCATGATGAAGAAGAAACGACAGCGACTCTTCAACCTCAGAAATGTGGCCTGTCCCCGAGGGCCCTCGCAGTGTACTACAGGAGCACCATCGAGAGCATACTGTCGGGCTGCATCACAGCCTGGTATGGCAACTCCACCACGCGGACCGCAAGGCGCTTCAGAGGGTGATACATGCAGCCGAACGCACCATTGGGTGCACACTGCCTGCCCTACAGGACACCTACAACACCAGGTGTCGCAAGAAGGCCAAGAAGATCATCAAGGACCCCAGCCACCCAAGCCATGCCCTGTTCTCTCCGCTTCAATCACTCTGATGCTGGCAGTCCAGGAGCATCATGGCAAAAACTGGAAGACTGGCCAATAGTTTCTACCCTCAGACCATCAAGTTGCTGAATAACCACCACTAGTCCGCTACCTGCTCCCCCCTCCCCTCTGCTACCCCTTGTCTCCTGAGTGGCGCAGTGGTCTAAGGCACTAGAGAAACTGTACCACTAGAGATCCTGGTTCGTATCCAGGCTCTGTCGTAGCCGGCCGCGACCGGGAGACTCATGGGCGGTGCACAATTCGTCCAGGGTAGGGGAGGGAATGGCCGGCAGGGATGTAGCTCAGTTGATAGAGCATGGCGTTTGCAACGCCAGGGTTGTGGGTTCGATTCCCATGGGGGAGCAGTATAAAAAAATATGTATTCACTAACTGTAAGTCGCTCTGGATAAGAGTGTCTGCTAAATGACTTAAATGTAAATGCTACTCCCCCTATGGGGTGCAGCCTAACGTTATGATGTGATATTTCTGTTTATATTGTTGTTTTTTTATTACCATTTTCATTATTTTATTTAACTTAGTCCTGCATATTGGAGCTCGGAGCCTAAGATTTTCACTGTACCCTGCAATCAAATTAAATAAAATAATTAATAAAGGTGTCTAAATGTGAGCTAGTTGGCTAGCTACCGTTGTTTCAGTTTAATTTTAATCTTCTGACTGGGGAGGCACAGCTTATGTATGACATCCTGTCCTGATGTTCCCTTTCCCTATGTGAATCAGGTATGGAGATTCTGTATGAAATGTGTGTATGTTTTTGTCTATGAATCAGGTATGGTGTCAAATTCAATAGCCATTTGGCAGTGTTGGGGAGTAGTGAACTACATGTAGTTCAACTAGTAATTGAACTACATTTTGCAGTAGCTTTGTGTTAGTTCAACTAAATTCAAAATCTTGGTAGTGTTTTCAGTAGTTAATTACTTTTTTGCCATGTAGCGGCTTAGCTAACTACTGGAACTGCACACTACTTTTCGGCTAAAATGTACATTTACATTTACGTCATTTAGCAGACACTCTTATCCAGAGTGACTTACAAATTGGTGCATTCACCTTATAGCCAGTGGGATAACCACTTTACAAAATATATATATATATATATATTTTTTTTTTTTGGGGGGTGGTGTAAGTGGGGGTAGACTGATTACTTTATCCTATCCCAGGTATTCCTTAAAGAGGTGGGGTTTCAAGTGTCTCCGGAAGGTGGTGAGTGACTCCGCTGTCCTGGCGTCGTGAGGGAGCTTGTTCCACCATTGGGGTGCCAGAGCAGCGAACAGTTTTGACTGGGCTGAGCGGGAACTGTGCTTCCGCAGAGGTAGGGGGGCCAGCAGGCCAGAGGTGGATGAACGCAATGCCCTCGTTTGGGTGTAGGGACTGATCAGAGCCTGAAGGTACGGAGGTGCCGTTCCCCTCACAGCTCCGTAGGCAAGCACCATGGTCTTGTAGCAGATGCAAGCTTCAACTGGAAGCCAGTGGAGTGTGCAGAGGAGCGGGGTGACGTGAGAGAACTTGGGAAGGTTGAACACCAGACGGGCTGCGGCATTCTGGATGAGTTGTAGGGGTTTAATGGCACAGGCAGGGAGCCAAGCCAACAGCGAGTTGCAGTAATCCAGACGGGAGATGAAAAGTGCCTGGATTAGGACCTGTGCCGCTTCCTGTGTAAGGCAGGGTCGTACTCTCCGAATGTTGTAGAGCATGAACCTACAGGATCAGGTCACCGCCTTGATGTTAGCGGAGAACGACAGGGTGTTGTCCAGGGTCACGCCAAGGCTCTTCGACTCTGGGAGGAGGACACAACGGAGTTGTCAACCGTGATGGCGAGATCATGGAACGGGCAGTCCTTCCCCGGGAGGAAGAGCAGCTCCGTCTTGCCGAGGTTCAACTTGAGGTGGTGATCCGTCATCCTGGGTGTAGGCAGTAATTTTATTTTATTTTTCGGCATCAGGCCTGCCTAATTCTTATTTGGGACATAATTTTTGTGTTTCAAAGGCTAAATTACACATTCTGTTAAGATATGACCCCAAAGTGTTCTTTCAATTTATAGTCTATGACATTTTAGATTCACATATGAAATGTTTTCACAAAGTAGTTTGGATGTAGTGAACTACTTTATCAAAGCAACTTTAGTTAAGTAAACTATGTTTTTCTTAAGGGTAGCTTTAGTGTAACTACTGACTTTATTAAAGCACTATAGCTTAAAGCGGGACGAAACCCACAGTGCAAAATATAAAGTACTCAGGAAATAGTAGGAGTAATTCCTCTCAGGAAAACAAGCAACATATACAATGACCGACAAAGACAAATGACAGAGGGAGCATATATACAGAGATAGAGTCGGGATTGGAACCAGGTGTATGTAATGATGACGAAACGAGTCCGGGGTTGATGAGTGAAGGGCGTTTGCCAGCAGCAGGTTCGGCAGCAGCTAGAAGGCCGGCGACGCCGAACGCCTGAGCTGGACAGGAGGGGGAGCCAAAGCGAAGGCTGGTGTGACAATGATATTGTGAAATGTTTTTATCTATTTTAAAGTAATTTTCTATCATTAATTTCTATTCATTTATCTATCTAATCTATTCATATTTCAACATTGGTGCCTTATTCTATTAAAAATATATTAGCTATTGATCTTAAAGTCTCTTTTTATATTGTAATGTCATATTCTATTGTTATTTACTATCCTACATTGAGAATGTAGAATAGCAGAGCTGTTTCCAACTGAATGAGGGGAGGCACGGCTTATGTTTGACGTCTAGTCCTGATGTTCCCTTTTCCATTCCCCATGTAAACCAGATGTGAATAAAGCCAACCCTCAGACCCTCAGCACAACCTCTTTCAAGGCGCCAGAACACAATGCACACACCATCTCACACCAACGCACACCAGCTACACTTACATTTAAGAGGCACCGGGAAAATATGCAAGCAATGTCATAAAACAGCACTATAATTCCCAATATTGGATTTTTAAAAACTTTACTTTAAAGCAACACTGTGAGGAAGACCAAATGGACATAATTGTCAGGTTGCTATTTAAAACCTGAAAATAATTATTCAGGGGAAGAGCAATCTTTTTTATATATTTTGTTCATTCGAAAATGGTACCCTCATCAATTCTAAACTATTTCCATACTCCCAAAACAGCAAAAAATATCTTCTTTGTTTTTTGTTTATGAAAGTACTATAGTCTTTCAAAAGAAGACAAGACAGAGTAGAACAAAAGCTGAATACACTTGAATAAATGAATCCTTAGTAAATTCAGTAATGACATGAATTATTTATTTATATTTTGTTCAACAACAGCCCCTTCAAAAGACATATTACCATTTTAGGTGGATATGATCTAGAGGACAACCTAATATCACACATCTAACATTAAGTTGGTCCTGTATTGATGAGAAATCATAGGCACAGGTAATGGGCTTTTTTTATTCAGGGCCATCCCACTGGGCACACAACGTCATTTAAAAGTGGACATTTGGGTAGTATTTGGTTGAAACGTTGATCATTGAGAGTTCAACCTTTATTCACCCACTCAAAAAGACACCCAGAAGTTTGTTGAATTCCCAATGTGTTAGCACTATCCTTTCAACCATCTAAAAGTGCCACCAAATTCCAATGGAAAAAAAATGTCAGATAGTTTGTATTTAGACAACAACTTAATGTGTTATCACTGTGCTTCATTTAATAGCACAACCAAGTGACCTGGATTGCAGCTGAGATTACATTAAAAGCACATAGTGCAAGTGATCAATGTTGTTTGAGTTTCTGAGCAGATTTTTATAACGATTGTGAAGATCTCCACAGACCTGCGACCTTTGCATGCTATCTTGAACATGCACACTTTCTATGATTACTTAAGAAGACGTATAGTTACAGTAACGTCAAAATTTGGCAATGGGTGTGTTACTCATTTTAAGGTTGAATAGATATTGTTACTTTAGTTAGTAAGATAGCCTTAACTTTATACCATTTACTGTATTACAAAAATAATATTGAATTGTGTTTGGTTGACAATGCAACAAAATATCAACATTTAAAGGAGATTTATCTAATGCTTGGATAGTTTAATCTGAGCCACTGGGTTTCTATAACTTTTAATTTTGGTTTTGTTGGAGACGTGAATCCAACATATAATTTGTTAACTTGGCAACATGTTAATACGCTATTTACTGTATTCCAAAAGTGATATTGAACCAAATATCAACATTTGAAGGAGAAGTACAGGATCTTCTGTGCCACTTACTTAGTCTGGCTTTAATTCCATAATTGATATGTTGATTTCACGTCTCCATCTCAACCACCAAAAATCTAAGTTAAAGAATAGGAATAAAATCAAACTTGATTTAAAGTGCATTTAAAGTTGAATTTGATTTGATTTAGTCCTATTCTTTAAGTTAGGTTTTTGGTGGTTGAGATGGAGACGTGAATCCAACATATTTTTTATTTTTATTTATTTATTTCACCTTTATTTAACCAGGTAACAAGTTCTCATTTACAACTGCGACCTGGCCAAGATAAAGCAAAGCAGTGCGATAAAAACAACAACAACACAGAGTTACATATGGGATAAACAAAACGTACAGTCAATAACACAATAGAAAATCTATATACAGTGTGTGCAAATGTAGTAAGTTATGGAGGTAAGGCAATACATAGGCCATAGTGCAAAGTAATTACAATTTAGTATTAACACTGGAGTGATAGATGTGCAGAAGATGATGTGCAAATAGAGATACTGGGGTGCAAATGAGCAAAATAAATAACAATATGGGGATGAGGTAGTTGGGTGGGCTAATTACAGATGGGCTGTGTACAGGTGCAGTGATCGCTAAGCTGCTCTGACAACTGATGCTTAAAGTTAGTGAGGGAGATAAGAGTCTCCAGCTTCAGAGATTTGTGCAGTTTGTTCCAGTCATTTGCAGCAGAGAACTGGAAGGAATGGCGGCCAAAGGAGGTGTTGGCTTTGGGGATGACCAGTGAGATATACCTGCTGGAGCGCATACTATGGGTGGGTGTTGCTATGGTGACCAATGAGCTAAGATAAGGCGGGGATTTGCCTAGCAGTGATTTATAGATGACCTGGAGCCAGTGGGTTTGGAATATGTAGTGAGGGCCAGCCAACGAGAGCGTACAGGTCACAATGGTGGGTAGTATATGGGGCTTTGGTGACAAAATGGATGGCACTGTGATAGACTACATCCAATTTGCTGGTAGAGTGTTGGAGGCTATTTTGTAAATGACATCGCCGAAGTCAAGGATCGGTAGGATAGTCAGTTTTACGAGGGCATGTTTGGCAGCATGAGTGAAGGAGGCTTTGTTGCGAAATAGGAAGCCGATTCTAGATTTAACTTTAGATTAGAGATGCTTAATGTGAGTCTGGAAGGAGAGTTTACGGTCTAACCAGACACCTAGGTATTTGTAGTTGTCGACATATTCTATGTCAGACCCGCCGAGAGCAGTGATTCTAGTCGGGCGGGCGGGTGCAAGCAGCGTTCGATTGAAGAGCATGCATTTAGTTATACTAGTGTTTAAGAGCAGTTGGAGGCAACGGAAAGAGTGCTGTATGGCATTGAAGCTCGTTTGGAGGTTTGTTAACACAGTGTCCAATGAAGGGCCAGATGTATACAAAATGATGTCGTCTGCATAGAGGTGGATCTGAGAGTCACCATCAGCAAGAGCGACATCATTGATATACACAGAGAATAGAGTCTGCCCGAGAATTGAACCGTGTGGCACCCCCATAGAGACTGCCAGAGGTCCAGACAACAGGCCCTCCGATTTGAGACATTGAACTCTATCTGAGAAGTAGTTGGTGAACCAGTCGAGGCAGTCATTTGAGAATCCAAGGCTATTTAGTCTGCCAATAAGAATGTGGTGATTGACGGAGTCAAAAGCCTTGGACAGGTCGATAAAGACGGCTGCAAAGTACTGTCTTTTATCGATCGCGGTTATAATATCGTTTAGGACCTTGAGCGTGGCTGAGGTGCACCCATGACCAGCTCGGAAACCAGATTGCATAGCGGAGAAGGTACGGTGGGATTCGAAATGGTCGGTGATCTGTTTGTTAACTTGGCTTTCAAATACTTTCGAAAGGCAGGGCAGGATGGATATAGGTCTGTAACAGTTTGGATCTAGAGTGTCACCCCCTTTGAAGAGGGGGATGACCGCGGCAGCTTTCCAATCTCTGGAGATCTCAGACGATACGAAAGAGAGGTTGAACAGGCTGGTAATAGGGGTTGCAACAATTTCAGCAGCTTATTTTAGAAAGAAAGGGTCCAGATTGTCTAGCCCAGCTGATTTGTAGGGGTCCAGATTTTGCAGCTCTTTCAGAACATCAGCTGTCTGAATTTGGGTGAAGGAGAAGCGGGTGGGGGCATGGGCAAGTTGCAGCGGAGGGTGCAGAGCTGGTGGCTGGGGTAGGGGTAGCCAGGTGGAAAGCATGGCCAGCCGTAGCAAAATGCTTGTTGAAATATTCGATTATCGTAGATTTATCGGTAGTGACAGTGTTTCCTAGCCTCAGTGCAGTGGGCAGCTGGGAGGAGGTGCTCTTATTCTCCATGGACTTTACAGTGTCCCAAAACTTTTTGGAGTTAGTGCTACAGGATGCAAATATCTGCTTGAAAAAGCTAGCCTTTGCTTTCCTAACTGATTGTGTATATTGGTTCCTGACTTCCCTGAAAAGTTGCATATCGCGGGGGCTGTTCGATGCTAATGCAGTACGCCACAGGATGTTTTTGTGCTGGTCAAGGGCAGTCAAGTCTGGGGTGAACCAGGGGCTATATCTGTTCTTAGTTCTGATTTTTTTTAATGGGGCATGCTTATTTAAGATGGAGAGGAACGCACTTTTAAAGAACAACCAGGCATCCTCTACTGACGGAATGAGGTCAATATCCATCCAGGATACCCGGGCCAGGTCAATTAGAAAGGCCTGCTCGCTGAAGTGTTTTAGGGAGCGTTTGACAGTGAGGGGTGGTCGTTTGACCGCGGACCCATTACGGACGCAGGCAATGAGGCAGTGATCGCTGAGATCCTGGTTGAAGACAATGGAGGTGTATTTAGAGGGTAAATTAGTCAGGATGATATCTATGAGGGTGCCCATGTTAACGGATTTAGGGTTGTACCTGGTAGGTTCCTTGATAATTTGTGTGAGATTGAGGGCATCTAGTTTAGATTGTAGGATGGCCGGGGTGTTAAGCATATCCCAGTTTAGGTCACCAAGCAATACGAACTTTGAGGATAGATGGGGGGCAATCAATTCACATATGGTGTCCAGGGCACAGCTGGGGACTGAGGGGGGTTTGTAGCAAGCGGCAACAGTGAGAGACTTATTTCTGGAAAGGTGGATTTTTAGAAGTAGAAGCTCAAACTGTTTGGGCACAGACCTGGATAGTATGATAGAGCTCTGCAGGCTATCTCTACCGTAGATTCCAACTCTGCTACCTTTGGCAGTTCTATCTAGACGGAAAATGTTGTAGTTGGGAATGGAGATTTCTGAATCTTTGGTTGCCTTCCTAAGCCAGGATTCAGACACTGCTAGAACATCAGGGTTAGCGGAGTGTGCTAACGCAGTGAATAAATAAAAAAATAAAAAAAATAAAAAATAATAACTCAAACTTAGGGAGGAGGCTTCTGATGTTAACCTGCAAGAAACCATGGCTTTTGCAGTTGCAGAAGTCAACAAATGATAGCGCTTGGGGAGTAGGAGTGATACTGGGGGCTACAGGGCCTGGGTTAACCTCTACATCACCAGAGGAACAGAGGAAGAATAGAATAAGGATATGGCTAAAGGCTTTAAGAACTGGTCTTCTAGTGCATTGGGTACAGAGAATAAAAGGGGCAGATTTCCGGGCGTTGTAGAATAGATTCAGGGCATTATGTACAGACAAGGATATGGAAGGATATGAGTACAGTGGAGGTAAACCTAAGCGTTGGGTAACGATGAAAGAGATAGCATCACTGGAGGCACCGATTGAGCCGGTCTCCGCGTGTGTGGGGGGGGTGGGACAAAGGAGCTATCTGAGGCAGGTTGAGCGGCACTGGGAGCTCTATAGTGAAAAAGTACAGTAAGAAGTAACCGAAACAGCAATAGGCAAGGCATATTGACATGGGAGAGGCATAAAGCAATCACAGGTGTTATTCGAGAGAGCTAAGACAACAGCTGGTAATGGCGACGAAAGTTTGAGCTGAGGCTAAACAGATAAACAGGATGGGGTACTGTATAAAGGAACAGTCCAGCAGGCATCAGCTGTGTAGCTGAGTGATCATAAGGTCCAGTGAATAGCAATAGGTGAGTCCGGGAGCAGTTCAGTTCAGTGGCTGCTACGGCACAGGCGAGCGGGAGGCACGGCTGTTGATTGCGTGTGCTAGCGGGCCGGGGCTAGCAGATAGATCTTCGTGGTCATCGCAACGGGAAGCCTGTTGAAACCACATCAGACGATTACGTCGGCAGACCAGTCGTGATGGATCGGCGGGGCTCTGTGTCAACACTAGGAGGTCCCGTCTGGTTGACAGAGAGGTAGATAGCCGGGAGATGGGCCTGGCTCGAGGCTAGCTCAACAACAACAACAGCCATTCGGTTGCAGCTAGCTAGTTGCGATGATCCGGTTTTAAGGTCCAGTGATTCAGTGATTACGGCAGAATATCCGATATGCTATGGCTCGATAGCGCGATGTGCAGACTGGCCGATAATTGTCCAGGCTAGAGCTGGCTTGTACAGTGGGGAAAAAAAGTATTTAGTCAGCCACCAATTGTGCAAGTTCTCCCACTTAAAAAGATGAGAGAGGCCTGTAATTTTCATCATAGGTACACGTCAACTATGACAGACAAAATGAGATTTTTTTTCCCAGAAAATCACATTGTAGGATTTTTAATAAGTATTTGGTCAATAACAAAAGTTTCTCAATACTTTGTTATATACCCTTTGTTGGCAATGACACAGGTCAAACGTTTTCTGTAAGTCTTCACAAGGTTTTCAAACACTGTTGCTGGTATTTTGGCCCATTCCTCCATGCAGATCTCCTCTAGAGCAGTGATGTTTTGGGGCTGTCGCTGGGCAACACGGACTTTCAACTCCCTCCAAAGATTTTCTATGGGGTTGAGATCTGGAGACTGGCTAGGCCACTCCAGGACCTTGAAATGCTTCTTACGAAGCCACTCCTTCGTTGCCCGGGCGGTGTGTTTGGGATCATTGTCATGCTGAAAGACCCAGCCACGTTTCATCTTCAATGCCCTTGTTGATGAAAGGAGGTTTTCACTCAAAATCTCACGATACATGGCCCCATTCATTCTTTCCTTTACACGGATCAGTCATCCTGGTCCCTTTGCAGAAATACATCCCCAAAGCATGATGTTTCCACCCCCATGCTTCACAGTAGGTATGGTGTTCTTTGGATGCAACTCAGCATTCTTTGTCCTCCAAACACGACGAGTTGAGTTTTTACAAAAAAGTTCTATTTTGGTTTCATCTGACCATATGACATTCTCCCAATTCTCTTCTGGATCATCCAAATGCACTCTAGCAAACTTCAGACGGGCCTGGACATGTACTGGCTTAAGCAGGGGGACATGTCTGGCACTGCAGGATTTGAGTCCCTGGCGGCGTAGTGTGTTACTGATGGTAGGCTTTGTTACTTTGGTCCCAGCTCTCTGCAGGTCATTCACTAGGTCCCCCCGTGTGGTTCTGGGATTTTTGCTCACCGTTCTTGTGATCATTTTGACCCCACGGGTTGAGATCTTGCGTGGAGCCCCAGATCGAGGGAGATTATCAGTGGTCTTGTATGTCTTCCATTTCCTAATTATTGCTCCCACAGTTGATTTCTTCAAACCAAGCTACTTACCTATTGCAGATTCAGTCTTCCCAGCCTGGTGCAGGTCTACAATTTTGTTTCTGGTGTCCTTTGACAGCTCTTTGGTCTTGGCCATAGTGGAGTTTGGAGTGTGACTGTTTGAGGTTGTGGACAGGTGTCTTTTATACTGATAACAAGTTCAAACAGGTGCCATTAATACAGGTAACGAGTGGAGGACAGAGGAGCCTCTTAAAGAAGAAGTTACAGGTCTGTGAGAGCCAGAAATCTTGCTTGTTTGTAGGTGACCAAATACTTATTTTCCACCATAATTTGCAAATAAATTCATTAAAAATCCTACAATGTGATTTTCTGTCATAGTTGACATGTACCTATGATGAAAATTACAGCCCTCTCTCATCTTTTTAAGTGGGAGAACTTGCACAATTGGTGGCTGACTAAATACTTATTTTCCCCACTGTAGGTAATGCAGGTAGGTGGTAGGTGATGAAGACTACTAACGGTGGCTAATAGCAAGTAGCTAGTTAGCTGGCTAGCTGGCTAGTTTCAGCCAGATGTTCTAGATATGAAGGTATAAAGAAATAATAGAATCCGTTCCACATTGGTGAGGCGGGTTGCAGGAAAGTATATCTAGTTAAAGGATGGAAAGTGAGATTGCTGATTTTGTACGTTTGCCCACTGACAAAGAAATGATCAGTCTATAATTTGAATGGCCAGTTTATTTGAACAGTGAGAGACAGAATAACAACAAATGATGAGGGAAATAAGTATTTGACCCCCTCTCAATCAGAAAGATTTCTGGCTCCCAGGTGTCTTTTATACAGGTAACGAGCTGAGATTAGGAGCACACTCTTAAAGGGATTGCTATTAATCTCAGCTTGTTACCTGTATAAAAGACACCTGTCCACAGAAGCAATCAATCAATCAGATTCCAAACTCTCCACCATGGCCAAGACCAAAGAGCTCTCCAAGGATGTCAGGGACAAGATTGTAGACCTACACAAGGCTGGAATGGGCTACAAGACCATCGCCAAGCAGCTTGGTGAGAGGGTGACAACAGTTGACGCGATTATTCGCAAATGGAAGAAACACAAAAGAACTGTCAATCTCCCTCGGCCTGGGTCTCCATGCAAGATCTCACCTCGTGGAGTTGCAATGATCATGAGAACAGTGAGGAATCAGCCCAGAACTACACGGGAGGATCTTGTCAATGATCTCAAGGCAGCTGGGACCATAGTCACCAAGAAAACAATTGGTAACACACTACGCCGTGAAGGACTGAAATCCTGCAGCGCCCGCAAGGTCCCCCTGCTCAAGAAAGCACATATACAAGACGCCCGTCTGAAGTTTGCCAATGAACATCTGAATGATTCAGAGGTGAACTGGGTGAAAGTGTTGTGGTCAGATGAGACCAAAATCGAGCTCTTTGGCATCAACTCAACTCGCCGTGTTTGGAGGAGCAGGAATGCTATCTATGACCCCAAGAACACCATCCCCACCGTCAAACATGGAGGTGGAAACATTATGCTTTGGAGGTGTTTTTCTGCTAAGGGGACAGGACAACTTCACCACATCAAAGGGACAATGGACGGGGCCATGTACCGTCAAATCTTGGGAGAGAACCTCCTTCCCTCAGCCAGGGCATTGAAAATGGGTCGTGGATGGGTATTTCAGCATGACAATGCCCAAAACACACGGCCAAGGCAACAAAGAACTGGCTCAAGAAGAAGTAGTTCGTAGACAAACTGGAATTAAAGCCAGACTAAGTCAGAGGCACAGATGGAACTATCCAAGCAGAAGATACATCTCCTTTTTGGCTGTGTTGACAACCAAACACAATTCAATATCCAGTTTGTCTACAAATTAACAATTGATATGTTGCCCTTAACAAAAAACAGGCTTCTGGCAAACAGCTGTGGTAAACCTTTGTCCAATTTGCCGCTAGCTCATATTTTCACATGCAAATCAGTTTTGTGGCAAACTGTTGCGGTAGAATTGCAGCAACTTGTGAACTTCTTGCAAACAATTTTGGCAAACTTGTGGCAAACATTCTACTGTTTTCAGTATTGGTTCAGTTTTCATGTCCAGACGTTTCTCTTGTTTTGTACTCTCCATGTTCGTTATTATTAAACTCACCATCTGCACCTGCTTCCTGACTCCCTGCGTCTACGTTACAGAATACTGCCTCAGAAATTATGGAAGCAGCAGATGATTACACCATCTTCCAGATGGTCGAGGAACAGCGTCATCAACTCCACCAACACCACTACCAGCTGGCTCTACTGGGTACGACCATGAAGGAGGTCCTCCGCGTACTCCACCGTCTCGACACCACCAGCGAGGTTCTCCATACCTCTGATGGAGGGCCGCCTACCACGGGTCGTCATAGTGAGCCAGTTCCCCAGTCTACCCATCCGTCCAGCCAGGTCAGTGATGCCCGACTTTCCCTTCTGGAGAAGAATGACGGTACTCCATCGAAATGCCATGGCTTCCTACTCATTTCCCTGCTGACCGGACGGGCGTTGGAGTGGGCTACGGCCGTCTGGGAGAGAGAAGAGGATGAGTTGGGTTCCTATGAGAGGTTCATGGCTCTGTTCAGGATGGTTTTCGACCATCCTCCAGAAGGCAGAGAGGGATGTGAGCGACTTTTTAAACTCCAGCAGAGTGCTCAGTCCGCTGCGGACTACGCCCTCCCCTTTCGGACTGTGGCAGCCTCCAGCAGATGGAATGAGCTGGTGCTCCACACTCTATTCAGCAGTGGACTGCGCAAGGAGGTCCAGACAGAGTTGGCATGTCGAAATGACAACCTATCCTTGGACACTCTCATCTCGATGGCCATCCATCTGGATAACCTTCTTCGGGAGCGCCGGTGTCCACCTCGCCACTCGCCTCCCTCCTTTGGCTGCCCTGAGGCAGAGCCTGAACCCATGGAGGTGGGGGCCATGCACCTCTCCGCAGCAGAGCGGCATCGCCGGAGACAGCTGGGGCCCTATAGTGGCCAGGAGGGACACCAGCTTCAGCAGTGCCCGGTGCTTCCTCACCCGGGGTCCGCTAAAGCAGAGGGTCGACCCCGTGACCTTCAGTCTCCCAGGGTAGGCGTGAGTATTCCATCATCACTTTCCACCAAACCCTTTCTGGTTTCAATTTCACTGGCTGGCTGTCCCTCATCTGTTGTCTCTACAGCTCTAGTGGACTCCGGTGCCACTAGGAACTTCATCAACCAGGCCCTCGCCTCCTCCCTGAACATAACTTCATACCCGCTCTCCTCTCCTTTTCCTGTCCAAGCTGTGGGCATGCAACCATTGGGATCCGGTACAATTACTCACGTCACAACACCACTCACCCTCACCGTGGGACCCAAGCACCAGGAAAGCCTTCCCTTCTTCATCATCACCGCACCCATACACAAAGTCATGCTCGGCCTCCTGTGGCTCCAACTCCATAACCCCACCATCTCCTGGTCAAAGATGAGAATCACCGCCTGGGGACCAGGATGCTGGAGGTCCTGCTTTCCCACACCCTGTGGTTCCACGTCGATGGAGGGTCCTGTGAGTGTCCTCCAGACCATCAAGCAGTCCTTCTGTATCGTTGGCCCCGTGTTTTGGGACGTAGATGTGGACATCCGCCAGGCTCTGGAGAGGGAACCCGCTCCTGCCACCTGCCCTCCAGAGCACATCTACGTCCCCACAGGGGTGAGAGATCGGCTGTTGACCTGGGCACACACATCCTTCGCCGCTGGACACCCAGGTATCACCCGCACAATCCAATCCCTCTCCGATAAACACTGGTGGCCCACCTTGGCGCAGGACATCGCCCACTATGTCAACTCATGTTCGGTATGTACTCAATCCAAATCTCCCTGGCACGCTCCAGCAGGTTAACTACTTCCCCTTCCCGTACCTCAGAGGCCTTGGTCACATCTGTCCATAGACTTTGTAATGGATCTCCCCCTTTCTGATGGTTTTACCACTATTCTGGCTGTTGACAGATTCTCCAAATCTTGCCGTTTTATCCCTCTCTCTGGTCTACCTACCGCTCTCCAGGTCTCTGAGGCACTTTTCCAGCAGGTCTTCTGGCACTATGGCCTTCCGGAGGACATAATTTCCGACCGTGGTCCCCAATTTTACGCCGCAGGTCTGGAAAGCCTTTATGGAGAAGCTGGGGGCCACGGTCAGCCTCACATCAGGGTACCAGCCTCAGTCTAACGGGCAGGTGGAGAAGACCAACCAGGAGCTGGGGAGGTTCCTAAGAAGTCACTGCCAGGACTGGCAGGGGTAGTGGGCCTGGTTCCTTCCCTGGGCGGAATAAGCCCAGAACTCACTTCGGCGCGCAGAGGAGGTGTGGAACACTGCACACGTGCACCTGTTTCCTGACTCCCTGCATCTATGTTACACATATTTTCAAATGCAAATTATTTTTTTGTGGCAAACTGTTGCGGTAAATTTACGGCAACTTGTGAAACACTGGCAAACAATTCTGGGAAACTTGTGGTGAACATTCTGTTTTCTGAAAATGCAGTATGAATATGCAAATTAGATCAGGTTTTTGGTTACTCTGTGTTAAACAACATTGAAATGTATCTACATAAACCAAATCACATATATTTAATGTCTTTAATAGATCAAAATAAATCCAATACAACTTGAAATCATCAACATGGTTATGCAAAAAATAGCAAAGACTGGATATTTCCCAAATAAAATAATATTTTTATGTAGCTACAACAGTTACATGAGAGAAATGTGAACACTATGGGGATGTTGACCTTAGGATGTTTAAAGGGACAACTACATAATTATTTAAATGAGCCAAGTGATAACTGAGCAATGATTAACCAATAGAGTTTTAAAAGATAATGAACAAAATTGTTATAATTAAAACAAACAAAAACAAACTCAAACCCAGTTCAGAATTATTGCCTTTTGGAGTGAACTTTGGAGATTGGGGGGGGGGCTGTGGAAGTCCTTCATCCAAAGCTTTTGAATGCATGCACTGAAACAATCAGAAAACAAAACAAAATTAGGATACTGAAAACAATGTATATTTTGGCATCTTAAAAGATAGAAATTGAGTTATGCCTAATATGGCATTTCATATTATTTTTGCAAAATTAATTATTGTTACTATAGAAAATGCTAGGTTTAAAAGAACCCAATTTGGGTTGTGCTGGGTCAATATTGGACAAACACAGCATTGGGTTAATTCAACCTAGAGGGTTTGGGTTATGCTTCTAACCCAGCACCTTGGGTTGAGCGCTTGACCCAACTGCTGGGTAAATTAGACTATATTGCTGAGTTAAAACAACCCAGTGTGTTGGGTTGTGACAAACCTAGCACATTGGGTTGGGGGATTGACCGAGCAGCTGGGTGATTTGTTATGTAATCTTTGGGTTATTTTCAGTGCCATCATAATAAAAATGTTGCTAGCATATCTTTGCCTTCCTTACCATCCCACCCCCTCCCTTTCTTACACACACAATCAAGATACAATGTTGAATATCAAATAACTAATTTATATTTCCTGCATTTCAGAACATACAGAGAATGTACAAGAATATACATTTTTTAAATAGCACATTGAAACAAAGCCCTATTGTCTAAATATGTATTATTTCACAAGATAAGATTTCATAAGATAGGTATGATTATTATAATTTATATTATTTCATGAACCAAACAGTCCAAACATCAGACTAAAGCCTCAGTTGAACTTGATGTGCACACTCAGATTGCAATCTGAGAAAAACAAAGCATGCGTGCGTGTGACACTGTCTGTCTTAAGTGGTATTAACACAGATCTGTTTATCAGACAGTGCCAGAGCTAATCAATAGATATTCACATTCAGTTACACACTTTAGCTATCTCAGGTGACAGCACATACACACACACACACACACACACACACACACACCATGCTGTTTTGCCATACAATAATTGTCTACATTTGAGTCAAGTTAAAACATTGTTACACAGAACAAGTGTACAATATTACATTTGTAGGTCACTCTACTAAAGACATGGACTAATGACTCATTGCTTAATAACTGTATTTCATTCATGAAGCACTTTTCACAATCCACAAAATGTAACATTTGTATTTCAAATAAATTGTTGTGATAGAATGAATGTACCAGAACGCGCATCAGTAGTTGAACTAAAGGCAAACGTGCCACATACCATACTGTAGGCAAAAAGCAGGGACAAATGCATTAAAAAACAAACTAAAAGTCAATTTAACAGAGCTGTAAATAGTGCCTTAAGAGCATATTAGCATTGGAATGAGACACTCATGGCTAATCCATCCATTGATCTATTAATTCACAGGAACATGTGCTTCCTCCTATCACTTTTCACACTACATACAAGAGCAGATACTTATCTACTATTGTTCAGTGGAAAAAGACATGGTCGCAACAGTCTTACTGCGGGGGATTCTGTTCCTGGCAGCTGATACACCGTGGTCTGTAGGAATTCCCATGCTGGGGCACAGTCTGGGAAAGTTGATATCAAACACATAATATGACTTGAAGCACACACCCAGTGCCCCAATCAGTGTACCTTGCTCCAATGCCAGTCCACTAATGACTGTAAACACCGGTGAGCAGTCCCCAAGAGCCAACACAAATGGGTAGGGTCTGGTCATCTCCGCCTGGAGCAGGTACTCAACCATGTTGGTCCCAAGCTGTTAGAGAAATCTTTTGATTTTAGAATATGATGACTTGTGCAAAGCGTGGAGGCACACTGACAATGCCATCACACACAATTTATTTTCTATATTTTATAGCCATTTACATAAACCAACACCCAATCCCTGTTTAATGCCTACATCTTCCATTAATTTGGGGCTGGGGCTCATAGGTTCCTTTACACAACACTAACCATGTTTCCATCCAACCATTTCATGCGGATTAATTACCTGATGCATGAAAAAAGTCACGGCCGGGCTGATGAAAACATGAAATGCTGGTACAATTTGTTTGTTCAACATGGTAGAGTATTTTTGTGTCGTTAAAATGTATTATGCGAGAAATGGCAGTGGAAACTATTTTATGCGCAAATGTTGATATAATAAGCATCATATCGAAGTAAACGTGGAGTCAAGCGATGATATGTTGTGTGGTCCTCTCACTATGACTCGGGAAAGCATGCAGTTTATAACATGCTGACCACACTGCTCCCATTACGTGCGCGAGCACTGCAAAATAAATGTACACATACAGTACATGTTATTAAATAATTTAATCCAAACTTTCATCTCAACCCCGAGGACAATTTATTAGCGAATATTGCATTAACAAACAGCCTCCTTTCCAGACCAATGTGGTTACAGCTCTCCCTGTGCTGTGAGGCTAGTTAATCACAGAAAACACAATCAAATTCAAGTCTAATGTTTTTGTAACAAATGTAACCCACCATGCCTGGAGTATACATCAGATGTGGATACTCTCGGACTATCTCAACTGTCTTGGCCCCATTCTGTCTGGTCCACTGAGCACTCTGGATCGCGGTCTCCTTCACGTGGGTTGCCGGCCAGATGTTGTTCAGCCACTTGGTCATCTAGGCTGCCCTCTCACAGTTGACTCTGTTGTGAGCACAAAGTATTCAATTAATTATACATTTTTAACAATCAGTTTTCAAAATACACATCAAATCTTTCAAGACCCGGCTACTGCTCAAGCTTGGTGTGTCACTTGATGTGTCCACAGTCCTATGTATTAATGTGTGTGTCCAGAGAACCTCCCCTTGTGTATAGAAAAGGTGGCGTTTACAGAATACTCACTGCATGTAAGGCTTTTATGTTCTTCTTTAATTTCAGGCTATAGTCGAGTCGTCCAAAAGCAAGAGTGTTTCTTGGTCCATCTCTTCCACTCCAAAAGAGAGGGTACCTAATCAGTTGCACAACTGAATGCATTAAACCGAAATGTGTCTTCCGCATTAAACCCAACTCCTCTGAACCCGGGGAGCAGTTGTTCTTGGGGGTTAATTGCCTTGCTCAAAGACATAACAGCAGATTTTTCCACTTTACTGGCTTGGGGATTCAAACCAGCAACCTATCAGTTACTAGCTCAGCGCTCTTAACCGCTAGGCTTAACTGCTAGGGGGGAGATTTTAAGGGATAGATTCACCCACATTTCAAAATTAAATACTTTGAGGGAAGGGTTGATAAGCCAGGTCAAATGGTTGAACAAAGGCAAGGGATTGAGGAAAGAGCAAAATGTATAGGGGCGGCAGTAGCTTCGAGGTTAGAAAGGCAGGCCGATATTCAAACCCCCAAGCTGCCTGCGGGGAAATCTGCAGGGAGTGATGCGTCAACCAGAGGGTTACCAGCTACAATATATCTGTATACTACCTACTGCTGTTGTGCCCTTGAGCAAGGCACTTTGCCCCTAAGTACCCATGAGCTCCTCCCAGCCTGTGATGTGTGTGATGTGTGTCAGGTTGGTCACTGTAACAGAATATGTGCAAATGGCCAATAAAGCAAGTATGGTAAAATGGCCAGACTATCTATGGTAGCTGTGCATGTAATGTATCTAGTCCCAAAGTGGCTGCATGGTTCTAAGAGGCTCTGGTGAAGTTAAGTCTTTCAAGTTTCCATTGAGGTTATGCTATTGGTTATCATTTACATTTACATTTAAGTCATTTAGCAGACGCTCTTATCCAGAGCGACTTACAAATTGGTGCATTCACCCTATTTTTTTTTGGGGGGGGGGGGCTAGACGGATTACTTCATCCTATCCCAGGTATTCCTTAAAGAGGTGGGGTTTCAAATGTCTCCGGAAGGTGGTGAGTGACTCCGCTGTCCTGGCGTCGTGAGGGAGCTTGTTCCACCATTGGGGTGCCAGAGCAGCGAACAGTTTTGACTGTGCTGAGCGGGAACTATGCTTCCGCAGAGGAAGGGGAGCCAGCAGGCCAGAGGTGGATGAACGCAATGCCCTCGTTTGGGTGTAGGGACTGATCAGAGCCTGAAGGTACGGAGGTGCCGTTCCCCTCACTGCTCCATAGGCAAGCACCATGGTCTTGTAACGGATGCGAGCTTCAACTGGAAGCCAGTGGAGTGTGCGGAGGAGGGGGTGACGTGAGAGAACTTGGGAAGGTTGAACACCAGACGGGCTGCGGCATTCTGGATGAGTTGTAGGGGTTTAATGGCACAGGCAGGGAGCCCAGCCAACAGCGAGTTGCAGTAATCCAGACGGGAGATGACAAGTGCCTGGATTAGGACCTGTGCCGCTTCCTGTGTCAGGCAGGGTCGTACTCTCCGAATGTTGTAGAGCATGAACCTGCAGGATCGGGTCACCGCCTTGATGTTAGCGGAGAACGACAGGGTGTTGTCCAGGGTCACGCCAAGGCTCTTCGCACTCTGGGAGGAGGACACAACGGAGTTGTCAACCGTGATGGCGAGATCATGGAACGGGCAGTCCTTCCCCGGGAGGAAGAGCAGCTCCGTCTTGCCAGGGTTCAGCTTGAGGTGGTGATCCGTCATCCATACTGATATGTCGGCCAGACATGCAGAGATGCGATTCGCCACCTGGTTATCAGAAGGGGGAAAGGAGAAGATTAGTTGTGTATCGTCAGCGTAGCAATGATAGGAGAGGCCATGTGAGGATATGACAGAGCCAAGTGACTTGGTGTATAGGGAGAAAAGGAGAGGGCCTAGAACTGAGCCCTGAGGGACACCAGTGGTGAGAGCACGTGGTGCGGAGACAGCTTCTGCCACGCCACTTGGTAGGAGCGACCGGTCAGGTAGGACGCAATCCAGGAGTGAGCCGCGCCGGAGATGCCCAGCTCGGAGAGGGTGGAGAGGAGGATCTGATGGTTAACAGTATCAAAGGCAGCAGACAGGTCTAGAAGGACAAGAGCAGAGGAGAGAGAGTTAGCTTTAGCAGTGCGGAGAGCCTCCGTGACACAGAGAAGAGCAGTCTCAGTTGAATGACCAGTCCTGAAACCTGACTGGTTTGGATCAAGAAGGTCATTCTGAGAGAGATAGCAAGAGAGTTGGCTAAAGACGGCACGCTCAATAGTTTTGGAAAGAAAAGAAAGAAGGGATACTGGTCTGTAGTTGTTGACATCAGTGGGATCGAGTGTTTATTTTTTGAGAAGGGGTGCAACTCTCGCTCTCTTGAAGACGGAAGGGACATGGCCAGCGGTCAAGGATGAGTTGATCAGCGAGGTGAGGTAGGGGAGAAGGTCACCGGAGATGGTCTGGAGAAGAGAGGAGGGGATGGGGTCAAGCGGGCAGGTTGTTGGGTGTCCTGCAGTCACTAGTCGCAAGATTTTATCTGGAGAGAGAGGGGAGAAAGAAGTCAAAGCATAGGGTAGGGCAGTGTGAGCAGGACCAGCAGTGTCATTAGACTTAACAAACGAGGATCGGATGTCGTCAACCTTCTTTTCAAAGTGGTTGACGAAGTCATCCACAGAGAGGGAGGAGGGGGGTGGGGGGGATTCAGCAGTGAGGAGAATGTGGCAAAGAGCTTCCTAGGGTTAGAGGCAGATGCTTGGAATTTAGAGTGGTAGAAAGTGGCCTTAGCAGCAGAAACAGATGAAGAAAATGTAGAGAGGAGGGAGTGAAAAGATGCCAGGTCGGCAGGGAGTTTAGTTTTCTTCCATTTCCGCTCAGCTGCCCGGAGCTCTGTTCTGTGACCTCGCAATGAGTCATCAAGCCACGTAGCTGGAGGGGAGGACCGAGCCGGCCGGGAGGATAGGGGACACAGGGAGTCAAAGGATGCAGAAAGGGAGGAGAGGAGGGTTGAGGAGGCAGAATCAGGAGATTGGAGGGAGAAGGATTGAGCAGAGGGAAGAGATGATAGGATGGAAGAGGAGAGAGTAGTGGGAGAGAGAGAGCGAAGGTTGCGGCGGCGCGTTACCATCTGTGTTAATGCCTCGGATAATGAGGTTAGAAAAACAGCTGAATGGTGGCAGCTAGCTGGCTCAGTCACAGGTACTCTTAAGCATGAAATAACATTGGAAACAACTAACCACAGTTGCTAAAAGTTACCAGTAGCTACCCGCTAGCTAGCTAGCCAGCTAGCTTTGTTGGTCCAAGTAGTGGGTAAGCTAGCCTCGTGCTTCGCCGGGGTCCGCCGAATACAATACTTACCTACAATAATTACCTACAATAACAAGCTAACGTTAGCTAGCTACCTAAGTATGATATGACAACCTATTTAACCTGAATGACCAACACATGATCAAGATGAGCTAGCTACTAGTTTAAAGCAATGAAAAATCTAATTATGTCACGCCCTGGCCTTGTGAGGCCGGTCGTCTTTAGTTGGTTTGGTCAGGGTGTGAGAATCTATGCTAGAAATTCTATGTTTATGTTCTAGGTATTGTATTTCTATGTTTGGCCGGGTGTGATTCCCAATCAGAGACAGCTGTCGCTCGTTGTCTCTGATTGGGGATCATACTTATGTAGCCTGTTTGCCTACCTTACTTGTGGGATCTTGTTGGCTTGTATGTGTATAGCCGGAGGACTTCACGTTATGTTGTTTATTGTTTTGTATTATGTTTATTGAGTAAATAAACATGTTCGCATACCACGCTGCACCTTGGTCTGACCCGTCTCTCAACAATCGTGACAGAAGATCCCACCAAACGAGGACCAAGCAGCGTGCCCAGTAGGAGCAGAAATCCTGGACACAGGTGGGGAAGAGTTTTTGGACATGGGAGGAGATTTTGGCAGGTAAAGGACCCTGGGGGAAGGAGGAGGCCCAGGCAGGAGAGGAACACAGAAGGCGCCGGCCGAGGAGGAAGCCAGAGAGACAGCCCCAAGAAAATGTTGGGTGGGGGCTAAAAGGGTGGTCGGGGATCGATAGAGAAGAGCCCCGACCACTGCACTCGTGGGGGCTCAAGGAGGAGTCCTCACTGGAGGAGGACTGGGCGCGGTGAGTAAAAGACTGGTACAGTCTGAGATCTCTAACAACAGTTCCCAGTCCGGTACACCTCGTGCCTGCGTCTCGCACCAAGCCAGTGGTGCGTGTTCCCAATCCAGTACGGCCCGTCCCTGATCCTCGCACCAAACCAGTGGTGCATGTCGCCAGCCCGGTACGCCCCGTACCTGCTCCCCGCACCAAGCCAGTGGTGCGTGTTCCCAGTCCAGTATGGCCCGTCCCTGATCCTCACACCAAACCAGTGGTGTGTGTCGCCAGCCCGGTACGCCCCGTGACCTGCTCCCCGCACCAAGCCAGTGGTGCGTGTCTCCAGTCTGGCCCGGCCTGTGCCTGCTCCTCGCACCAGACCAGTGGTGCGCGTCCCCAGTCCGGCCCGGCCCGTGCCTGCTCCTCGCACCAGACCTGTTGTGCGTGTCTCCATCCAGCCCGGCCCGTTCCTGCTCCTCGCACCAGACCAGTGGTGCGTGTTCCCAGTCCGGCCCTGCCCGTGCCTGCTCCTCGTCACCAAACCAGTGATGCGTGTCGCCAGCCCGGTACGCCCCGTACCTGCTCCCCACACCAAGACAGTGGTGCGTGTTCCCAGTCCAGTACGGCCGGTCCAGCTCCGGTCAGCGGATCCATTTCGGAGCCAGAGCAGTCCGCTCCACCGGTGCCCAGTCCAGCTCCGGTCAGCGGGTCCATTCCGGAGCCAGAGCAGTCCGCCCCACCGGGGGCCAGTTCAGCTCTGGTCAGCGGCTCCACATCAGACCCAGAAGTCAGCCCCTCTCCAGGGTCGGGGCCTCCCACACCAGGGTCCAAACAGGGCTTGGTGCATCGCGGGAGGATTGCCGATCCAGGTCCAGACGTCAGCCCCTCTCCAGGTTCGGGGTCTCCCACACCAGGGTCCAGACAGGGCTTGGTGCAACGTGGGGGGGATTGCTGATCCAGGCCCAGACGTCAGCCCCTCTCCAGGTTCGGGGTCTCCCACACCAGGGTCCAGACAGGGCTTGGTGCATCGTGGGAGGAAGGAGAAGGGAAGCATCGCGCCGAGGTCCAGACCAGACCAGGGGCGCAACGGGGAGGCTGAGAGGTAGAGGTCGTCACGCCCGGAGCCGGATCTGCCTCTGAGGCTGAATGCCCACCCGGACCCTCCCCTAATGAGTCAGGTTGGTGCGGCCGGAGTACGCACCTTTGGGGGGGGGGGGTACTGTCACGCCCTGGCCTTGAGAGGCCGGTCGTCTTTAGTTGGTTTGGTCAGGGCGTGAGAATCTATGCTAGAAATTCTATGTTTATGTTCTAGGTATTGTATTTCTATGTTTGGCCGGGTGTGATTCCCAATCAGAGACAGCTGTCGCTCGTTGTCTCTGATTGGGGATTATACTTAAGTAGCCTGTTTGCCTACCTTAGTTGTGGGATCTTGTTTCCGTGTTGGCTTGTATGTGTATGTTTTTAATATATATATTGAAATGTTTCGGGGGGGATTTGTATAGCCGGAGGACTTCACGTTACGTTGTTTATTGTTATATTTATTGAGTAAATAAACATGTTCGCATACCACGCTGCACCTTGGTCTGACCCGTCTCTCAACGATCGTGACAAATTATTACAAATAATGAATGTATGGGCTACATTTAGGAGAATATTACATGCATTTACTTACCTTATCAATCTTGAAGACGATACACTAATTTTTCATTTGCACTGGGGCTGTTAAAGAAAAGTAATAAACAGCTGTGAAATTGTTGTTTCTGGTGATTTTTTAAAAGGGAAAATACATCCAAAACTTTCCTGATAATTTGGTCAATATCTCCCAACCACAACTGAAAAACCAATAATTGCTGTATTCCTTTAAACTGTTGGTCTAACTCTAACAGTTCAGAAAGTCACCATCAAAACCCTGCTTTAACTAAATCTAAATGTCATAATCCATTCTATTGGCCATGGCTGTGGATCTGTAGGTAACCATCTGGCCCAGGTCCTGCCCACCTGGATATTTTTTCCCCAGAGCTGAAGATCCAATTCACGTTCTGAGCATGTGTTATTTTAAGCACACATTATTTTTACATAGCTGCTGCTCACCCTCCCCCTCCCTTCACATTTCTCTCTTTCCTCATCCTCTTCTGAGTCCTCAACCAATTTGATTGACATGATGATGAAGACTAGGTCTCTGCCTCACATTTCTGAACAGCAGACATTCTAAAAATAAATACAGTGAGGGAAAAAAGTATTTGATCCCCTGCTTATTTTGTACGTTTGCCCACTGACAAATAAATGATCAGTCTAGAAATGTAATGGTAGATTTATTTGAACAGTGAGAGACAGAATAACAACAACAAAATCCAGAAAAATGCATGTCAAAAATGTTATAAATAAATTTGCATTTTAATGAGGGAAATAAGTATTTGTACGTTTGCCCACTGACAAAGAAATGATCAGTCTATAATTTGAATGGCCAGTTTATTTGAACAGTGAGAGACAGAATAACAACAAATGATGAGGGAAATAAGTATTTGACCCCCTCTCAATCAGAAAGATTTCTGGCTCCCAGGTGTCTTTTATACAGGTAACGAGCTGAGATTAGGAGCACACTCTTAAAGGGATTGCTCCTAATCTCAGTTGGTTACCTGTATAAAAGACACCTGTCCACAGAAGCAATCAATCAATCAGATTCCAAACTCTCCACCATGGCCAAGACTAAAGAGCTCTCCAAGGATGTCAGGGACAAGATTGTAGACCTACACAAGGCTGGAATGGGCTACAAGACCATCGCCAAGCAGCTTGGTGAGAAGGTGACAACAGTTGGTGCGATTATTCGCAAATGGAAGAAACACAAAATACCTGTCAATCTCCCTCGGCCTGGGGCTCCATGCAAGATCTCACCTCATGGAGTTGCAATGATCATGAGAACGGTGAGGAATCAGACCAGAACTACACGGGAGGATCTTGTCAACGATCTCAAGGCAGCTGGGACCATAGTCACCAAGAAAACAATTGGTAACACACTACGCCGTGAAGGACTGAAATCCTGCAGCGCCCGCAAGGTCCCCCTGCTCAAGAAAACACATATACAGGGCCATCTGAAGTTTGCCAATGAACATCTGAATGATTCAGATGAGAACTGGGTGAAAGTGTTGTGGTCAGATGAGACCAATATCGAGCTCTTTGGCTTCAACTCAACTCGCCGTGTTTGGAGGAGGAGGAATGCTGCCTATGACCCCAAGAACACCATCCCTACCGTCAAACATGGAGGTGGAAACATTATGCTTTGGGGGTGTTTTTCTGCTAAGGGGACAGGACAACTTCACCGCATCAAAAGAACGATGGACGGGGCCATGTACCGTCAAATCTTGGGTGAGAACCTCCTTCCCTCAGCCAGGGCATTGAAAATGGGTCGTGGATGGGTATTCCAGCATGACAATGACCCAAAACACACGGCCAAGGCAACAAAGGAGTGGCTCAAGAAGAGCACATTAAGGTCCTGGAGTGGCCTAGCCAGTCTCCAGACCTTAATCCCATAGAAAATCTGTGGAGGGGAGCTGAAGGTTCGAGTTGCCAAAACGTCAGCCTCGAAACCTTAATGACTTGGAGAAGATCTGCAAAGAGGAGTGGGACAAAATCCCTCCTGAGATGTGTGCAAACCTGGTGGCCAACTACAAGAAACGTCTGACCTCTGTGATTGCCAACAAGGGTTTTGCCACCAAGTACTAAGTCATGTTTTGCAGAGGGGTCAAATACTTATATCCCTCATTAAAATGCAAATCAATTTATAACATTTTTTACATGCGTTTTTCTGGATTTTTTTGTTGTTATTCTGTCTCTCACTGTTCAAATAAACCAACCATTAAAATTATAGACTGATCATGTCTTTGTCAGTGGGCAAACGTACAAAATCAGCAGGGGATCAAATTATTTTTTCCCTCACTGTATATTTTGAAGGCTAATTTAGGATGTAGGCTACAACCTTCTCTGTCTGTTGTAACTAAGGATATTGCAGTAGCACAAGCAGGGTGCAGATTACACATTGCATTGGGGCAAAACAATCAGCGTTTTAACCACACATGTACATTCGTGATGATGTAATCTATATAGTTATGCTGCCATTTTTATTTTTTTTGTCATTTAGCAGACGCTCTTATCCAGAGCGACTTACAGTTAGTGAGTGCATACATTATTTTTTATATTTTCATACTGGCCTCACGTGGGAATCGAACCCACAACCCTGGCGTTGCAAACACCATGCTCTACCAACTGAGCTACATGCCATATAGTAGCTTGAGTTGCTGAAAAAGAACACTACTAATTTGATTGCTTGTCTGCCCCCTGCTTTGCCAATGTTTGCAATGTTGGTGAAATAAGAACATTAAATCGCTATTTTGACTGCCTGTTTGTGTCATGCTTGTGTTTGTCTGTTACAGTAGGCTACTGCAAATAGTTTTATTGAACAACATGTCGATTATGTCTATTGTAGAACACATCGAAGTTTGTAGACTACACCAGACAAAGACGTCCGATCAATGCCTAGAGGGGGAAGGAGGGGGAAGCGGCAGCAGAATGAGCAGCAGCTCACTTTGGAAACTTTCAATTTTTTATTTTTCTATATAATTGTTATTCATGCTTCCAAGTTAGCTCACAGATTTGAAGGTTTGTTAAGAGAGAGGATAGAGAAATAAAGAGAGGAGATACCGCATGTTTCTCTGTTCTCCATACAAGCCTTGCTCAACTTATTTTCCCTTCACAAACCATGGCCTCAAACCATGGGGGATCCAATCATAAAATGAGGAATTGAGTAGCACTGTATGGTGTAAAGCTACAGCAAGACAGTAGCTACCTGGCGCTTTATGGTGGAAAATAATTTATTTACAATCAATCAAATTCATCATTGTATACAATGCCTTCGGAAAGTATTCAGACCCCTTGACTTTTTCCACATTTTGTTAGGTTACAGCCTTCTTCTAAAATTGATTAAATAGTTTTTTCCCCTCATCAATCTACACACAATACCCCATAAAGGCAAAGCAGAAACAGGTTTCTAGACATTTTTGCTAATTTATAAAATATAAAAACGGAAATATCACTGAGTAAAATACCCTTTACTCAGTACCCGATGGGTTGGAAAATACTTTTCTCATCAATCATCTTTAAAAAACCTATACTTAAAAACTGGAAATCAACCAATCCACCATCAGTCATGCAATAGAAAGGTCAAATTATTTACTATCTAAAAATGTAAAGTGCGTGGGCGACAGATAAAAACTGGGCGACAGAAAAATCATGCAGTTTGAGGCCATGTGGCAGAAAGTTATACTCGCGCTGGAGATAGGGATGAGGGCTAGTGCGTTTAGGCTGCATTTATGTAGTTGCATGTATGTAACACATTTAAAAATGCCCCAAACCTATCCTGTAGGGTAGAACTTGGGAGATTCCCCTGCACTGTTAGACTTCAGTGCGGCTTTTGACATTATCGATCATAGTCTGCTGCTGGAAAAACTTAAGTGTTATGGCTTTACACCCCCTGCTATATTGTGGATAAAGAGTTACTTGTCTAACAGAACAAAGAGGGTGTTCTTTAATGGAAGCCTCTCCAACATAATCCAGGTAGAATCAGGAATTCCCCAGGGCAGCTGTCTAGGCCCCTTACAGTTTTCAATCTTTACTAACAACATGCCACTGGCTTTGATTAAAGCCAGTGTATCTATGTATGCAGACGACTCAACACTATAGACATCAGCTACTACAGCGACTGAAATGACTGCAACACTTAACAAAGAGCTGAAGTTAGTTTCAGAATGGGTGGCAAGGAATACGTTTGTCCTAAATATTTCAAAAACTAAAAGCATTTTATTTGGGACAAATCATTAATTAAACCCTAAACCTCAACTAAATCTTGAAATGAATAATGTGGAAATTGAGCAAGTTGAGGGGACTAAACTACTTGGAGTAACCCTGGATTGTAAACTGTCATGGTCATCTGTCCATAATAAAGCACTGCTCTGCCTTCTTAACAAAACTATCAACAAGGCAGGTCCTACAGGCCCTAGTTTTGTCACACCTGGACTACTGTTCAGTCGTGTGGTCAGGTGCCACAAAGAGGGACTTAGTAAAATTATAATTGGCTCAGAACAGGGCAGCACGGCTGGCCCTTAAAAGGACACGTGGAGCAAACATTAATGATATGCATGTCAATTTCTCATGGCTCAAAGTGGAAGAGAGATTGACTTCATCACTACTTGTTTTTGTAAGAAGTGATGACAAGCTGAATGTACCAAGCTGTCTGTTTAAACTACTAGCGCACAGCTCGGACACCCATGCATACCCCACAAGACATGCCACCAGAGGTCTCTTCACAATTCTCAAGTCCAGAGCAGACTATGGGAGGCACACAGTACTACATAGAGCCATGACTACATGGAACTCTGTTCCACATCAGGTAACTGATGCAAGCAGTAGAATCATATTTTTTAAAACATGGGTACAAATACACCTTATGGAACAGCGGGGACAGTGAAGAGACACAAAGGTACAGACAGACGCATACGCACACAAGCACTAGCACAAGCACTCTACACACACGTACATTGTAATATTGTTGTATGGTGGTATTATACATTTTGTATTGTAAATATGTAGTGGTGTAATAATGTTATATGATGTCATGTTTTATCTTATGTTTTATATGTAATGTAAGTGCCTTAATGTGTTTGGACCCGAGGAAAATTAGCTGCTGCCTTGGCAACAGCTAATGGGGATCCCTATTGAATACAAATACTGTGATCCAGAATATTATCATCACAACAGAGGGGGCTATAGGAGGATGGGCTCATTGTAATGGCTGGAATGGAATCAATGGAATGGTACCAAACACATCAAAACATGGAAACAACTTGTTTGACTCCGTTCCATTGATTCCATTCCAGCCATTACGTTGAGCCTATCCTCCCATAGCTCCTCCCACTAGCCTCCTCTGCATCACAAGGCTTTCTTATGCAAACACTGCAAACCAGAGTGTGACCCTTTAGAGCAACTGGACCAAAAGCACCAGCTAAATTCAACCATTGGATCACAAATAATAAAATTCAAACAAATAACTGAAATACATACACAAACGGGCAAAACAAAATGTAATTAAATTACAAACTTCAATGTCACCAAATTCTAAATAGAGATATCAAATAAGCACAACACCTTGTCAAAATCAAAGAATTCAAACAATGAAAGACAACAATGTACCATAGCCTGGCAATAGAGACTGGACAACATAAAAAAACATGGAAGGTCAGAGAAGAAAGACTACGTATGTGCGTCGGGTTAAGTAGAGAATATGACAGAGGTATTTATCTCCTGAAATTGAAAGAAAGAACTGCCTGTTGAGGAGAAAATCTGATTTTTTGGGGGAGAAAACGTAGAGACAGTAGATCTTGCTGCAGATTATGTCCTGGCCTGTCATAATATAAGAGAGACAATAGTTACCGCCATGTCATACACATGAGCCCTTGTAGATTTTGTTTCTCAATTGTTGCTGTTTGTTTTATTTTTGTGTATTATTTTCCATGTATAATTTTTTTATTGATATATACTATTATTATTGTTGCTCAAAATATTGTTAATTTATTTTATTCGTCATATACATTGCTATGGCAACAGTGGCAACCACCCATTCATGCCAATAAAGCATTTATTGAATGGAATAGAAGAGAGAGAAGAGGGAGAGAGATATAAGGAGGGAGAGAGAGGGGGTTGGGAGTGAGTGATAAGGAGGGAGAGAGAGGGGGAGGGGTGAAAGAAGGGGGAGGGAGAGTGAAGAGAAAGTGGGGGGATACATAGGAGGTAGAAAGAGAGAGACAGAGGGAGGCAAAGAGATGGAGAGAGAAGGAGGGACGAGAGAGAGAAGAGAGAGATGGAGAGAGAAGGAGGGACGAGAGAGAGAAGAGAGACATAGGGAGAGGGGGGAATAGAGAATATAGAGAAAAAGAGAGAGAGACATGTCTGTCTGCTTGCCTGCCTTTCTGTCTGAGTCGTTCACCAATTTACCAATTGCAGATTTATCAAAAACTTTTCTGCATTGAATGTAATGTACTGACCTACAGTACCAGTCAAATGGTTTTTGCGACTGCACTTTAAGAAACTTTCAAAGTTCTTGAAATGTTCCATATTGACTGACCTTCATGTCTTAAAGTAATGATGGACTGTTGTTTCTCTTTGCTAATTTGAGCTGTTCTTGCCAAAATATGGACTTGGTCTTTTACCAAATAGGGCTATCTTCAAACGCATTAAGAAGGAAATAAATTCCACAAATTAACTTAAGAAAGCACACCTGTTAATTGAAATGCATTCCAGGTGACTATCTCATGAAGCTGGAGAGAATGCCAAGAATGTGCAAAGCTGTCATCAAGGCAAAGGGTGGCTATTTGAAGAATCTCAAATATAAAATATATTTTGATTTGTTTAACACTGTTTTGGTTACTACATGATTCCATATGTGTTTCTTCATAGTTTTGATGTCTTCACTATTATTATACAATGTAAAGAATAGTACAAATAAAGAAAAAGCCTTGAATGAGTAGGTGTGTCCAAACTTTTGACTGGTAGTTTATGCGTCATGCTCCATAATGCCTATCTCTAGGCATCCATAGTGTGATGCTGACCCCCCACCCGTTGAATGCAATGTATTCACTTAGGCGTCATGTTCCTTGATGCCCATCTCTAGGCATCAATACTTTAAAGATAATCTCCCCCTATTGAATGCAGTATATTCACATAAGCATCATGTTCCTTGATGCCTATCTTTTTGCAATATCATACCAGTTTGATGCTTATATGCTAATACCAGCCTGTACCATCTTATTGTGTCGCCTATCTTAACAACAATGTAGTAGTGTTGCTGTGTAACAAGGTAGTAAATATACTGTATGCAGTTATGGAATAAATTATATATTTTTCGATAAACTGTCGTATAAGTCGTATTCTATCTATGATAATGTTTTTCAGCCTCTGTAGCGAGAGAGATAGCTATTGCTCACATAACATAAGAAGGTCTCTTGAAAAAGAGAGTAACATCTCAAGGGACCTTCTGATTAAAAAAATATTAAAAATAAAAATAACCTAGGATGTTGGACTTTCTGAGATGGTAGGTATGTTTGATTTAAAAATGCACAGGAATCTTTTTCAGAAACTCAACATCAAGGATAGATTATCTCAAACTATCGGATATGCTATAAAATGTCTAAATGTCATTACCTGAGAATTTCATTACTTTGAAGCAGCTTTGATATTTACTGAAGGGAAGGATTAATCTGGTTTGGTTTTAAACGCATGATTTCTAGCCACAATTAATCTTAACATCCAAGAGTGACCTTTTAAGATGTTTCAAAGAGTGACAAATAGGGTCATTAGAGACCTTCCCTTAAACACAGAATGTTGATTCCAAAGGGGACATCTGTGGTTGAAGGTGGAAATATTGACCACTTGCAAGTGTTGCCTTGACCTCTTCTAAGAGCCTAAATGATCCCAAACTGATTGAGAGAAAGTATGGTTATCAAAATGACCACCTCTTCAAAGTCAATACCTCACACCAAATCAAAGCATCATTTTTTTTGTCTTTAACACATCAAAGAAATCAGAAATTTGATTTCCAAATGTACCATTCATTAACAATACTACAGATTTATTGTCAACAATTCATGTTCAAAATGGCATGACACCAGGTAGTTATATGTGTGGAATAATTTAATCTCTGGTACTTAAAAAAACGCAATACAATTGGTCCTCTACAGTCCCTGGACCAAATGGTGCAGCAGTGCTTGTTTATACTTTTATGAATAAAAAATAAACAAACTTGTTAAGTTTGGAAAGTGAAAATTAATAGAAGGTGCGTCACAATCACTTAATGTTAAAATAACTTGAGACACCTCATCATTTTTGGAGACATGTTATTGATACCACTGCGCTACTACAGCTAGCAAAATGAAGGAGGGTCGTTCCACCAATGCGGTGCCTTTTGAGAAGTGCAACTTCGTAAAAAACAACAACTATTGATTTCACCTAAGTTTAACATTCAAAAAATAAAAATACTATAGTAAGTGCCTTTTAAATGCCAAATGAAGTAACATGGTTGATGAGTTCATCTTAAATCAGCCATAAATCATGCATAAATCCCCTTGTGACTGCTTTTAGGCACAAAAAAAAGTAATAGTTTCACCATATTAAAACGAGACTTCAGTTCACGTAACAGGGTTGACCTTAGAATGACGGACAGACGTAAATGAATCACTAATCACATGAAATAAATAATAATCTCCAGAAATGACTTTGTCAACCAACATAAATAGGGCTTTACAATGTTGGTGAAAACTTGGGAGGAATTTTGGGGTTAAGTGGGTTAAAATGTCCAAGAAGTCACAGAGGGTGCACGGAGGGACATGTCAAAATGCTGCATTTTGACACTTTAGCAAGTCTTTATTCATATAAAAAAATCTGATTTATTGAATTATCCATGTGGTCTATATTAAAGGGCACTTCATTTAATATAACAGGCTTTTAAAATTCAATAAAAGGTGTGTCCTTCACACGGTAGACAGGAAGTACATTTTACATTTCATTGAGAGACGAGTTACCTCTAGAGCAGCTCAGCTTCCCTGCAGACAGCTGTCATGGAAAACTGGAATCTTCATAGCAGGGTTTAATCCGTGTGACCTTCTGGCATTGGGAAAATAGATTACCTACCACTCCTACAGAGCTCTCCCCATAACAAACTTAATTGCCTTATGCATGCAGACAAGGGAGTCCAAATTACTACTCATTACTTACTTTAGTTACTCATTACTTACTCAGCATTCACAAAATATGATATTGTTTAAGACCAATATTTCAGATGTCAACTGAATTTAAGAAATCCTCAGCTAAACAAATACCAGTACCTTGAATCCCCAAGGGTGTGATAACTTAAATCACAATTTGCCCGTTGGGTTATAAACAGCTCATGTAAACACATTAATAAGTAAAGCCTTCAAATGTGTATCAGCTTTCAAAACAGATTATGAAATATTTTGAAATATAAAATAAGGTAACAGCTGGCAGTAGTACACATACAATGAGTGTTATGTAAGAGTACCTTCACTCTCTGTACGTTGGCAGAAGGAATAGGGAAGGGAATGATGCAAGTAAAGTAGTTCATAAAATGACATCGAATATCTGACTTTTCTCTTCCTGGCTAGTGTTACCTGTTAAATAAACCCTGGGCAAGCTTTGGAAGCGTCTTATTCTGCTCTGAATTGGCTAGATTTGGAGATTCAGAAGGAAATAATGAGAAGTGATAGGCCAAAGCTTTGGAGGAGATGAAAGGCCTCAAGGCTTCATGAATGCTGTAAAAAGTGGAGGGCAGTCTCCAGATTGGATTAGCCCAATACTCTTTGGGTTTACGGCGAGCATATAAAATCCAATTTATTTGGCCGCTACCATCCCCATGTGTACTTTATTGCATGGCTGACCCTCACTTGGCAAAAGACAAACAAATCTACAATATGTCGGTCACTCCTGCATTTGAGTACCACAGGGAGAAACAAGCCATTACAGTTTTATTTAGCAGGTAAAGGATGACTTGTTGTGTTTTCTTAACTCTGTGTTTTACCCCTTACTCTGATAGCAATTATTTTTTAGCTTGTAGAACAATACATCCATTTACAATAGCCAATGTAGCTAGGGACAGTGAAGGGAAAGACAGGAACAGCAAAACAGAACTACATTATTAACTTTCTCAACTGAGAGACCTGGATCTTTTTGTTATACCCGGCTCTATGGAGGGATTCTCCCATCCCTCATACACGAGTATACCAAACATTAGGAAGACCTTCCTAATATTGAGTTGCAACTCCGCCTTAAGCCTTCAGAACAGCCTCAATTTGTCGGGGCATGGACTCTACAAGGTTTCAAAAGTGTTCCACTGGGATGCTGGCCCATGTTAACTCCAATGCTTCCCACAGTTGTGTCAAGTTGGCTGGATGTCCTTTGGGTGGTGGACCATTCTTGATACATACAGGAAACTGTTGAATGTGAAAAATCCAGCAGCGTTGAAGTTCTTGACACAAACCGGTGCGCCTGGCACCTTCTACCATACTCCGTTCAAAGGCACTTAAATCTTTTGTCTTCCCCATTCACCCTCTGAATGGCTCAATTGTCTCAAGGCTTAAAAATCATTGTTTTACCTGTCTCCTCCCCTTCATATACACTAATTTAAGTGGATTTAACAAGTGACATCAATAAGGGATTATAGCTTTCACTTGGATTCACCTGGTCAGTCTATGCCATGGAAAGAGCAGGTTCTTAATGTTTTGTATACTCAGTGTATATGTAGTGTTCATGTTGTTTTCGCTGTGAAACATGCTTGAGTTTTTTTCCCTGTGGTTGACAATCCCTGCAAACCTCTGTGGGATTGTGGGGGATAGAGATGAATGTGTCAGAGTGAAATGAAATGCTCTCCACAACTCCTGAGGGGGAACCGGCTCTACAGTGGCTTGCGAAAGTATTCACCCCCCTTGGCATTTTTCCTATTTTGTTGCCTTACAACCTGGAATTAAAATTGATTTTGGGGGGGTTTGTATCATTTGATTTACACAACATGCCTACCACTTTGAAGATGCAACATATTTTTTATTGTGAAACAAACAAGAAATAAGACAAAAAAACTGAACGTGAGCATGCATAACATGTTATCGGTGTTTGTTTAGTTTTGTCTGTATTGTTTACACCTGTTCGTCATTATGTTTAATTGTTTCCCTTATATTACCCCTGTCTCTCATCAGGACATTGTGTGTGATAGTTTTTCCCTTCACGGTTGTCATTTTAGTGAGCGGGTTATTTCCTCCCTGCGTGGAGTTATTTCTGTGTTCTTTTGGATCCTTATCGGATTAAAGTACGTGTCCGAGAGTTCTGTGTCCTGCGCCTGACTTCTTTTACCGCATCTCACGACAGTCGTGACAGAATCACACACCTTAACATGGAGTCAGCAGGCACCGACTGGATCACTCGAGGAGCGCGTCCTACAACAGGCAGCGATGCTCCAAAATCTTGGTGCCGCTATGGATAACGTTATGAACACTTTGGGACGATGGGAGAGAGGAGGTTTGCCCACACCTCCTCCAACGATACCACCACCATCGGCTACTCCTAGCGTCTCACATCCGGAGTCCAGTGGGATTCGGCTCTCGCTCCCGAGGGCTTATGATGGCACCGCAGCCGGGTGTCAGGGTTTCCTGCTCCAGGTGGAACTTTACCTGGCAACCATTCACCCGGCACCCTCGGGATACGAAAGCGTGTCCGCCCTCATCTCCTGTCTGTCCGGCAAGGCACTGGAGTGGGCCAACGCCGAGTGGGGAGGGATAGACGCCGTTACTGTGAACTATGCAGAGTTCACCGCCGTGTTCGATCATCCCCCGGAGGGGAAGGCGGCGGGTGAGCGTCTATTCCACCTCAGACAGGGGAGGAGGAGCGCGCAGGAATTCGCACTGGACTTCCGGACTCTGGCTGCCAATTCGGGATGGAATAAGAGGGCCCTCATCGACCACTACAGGTGTAGCTTAAGAGAGGACGTTCGTCAAGAGCTGGCCTGCAGGGACACCAACCTAAGCTTCGATCAGCTGGTGGACATTTCGATTCGCCTGGATACCCTGTTGGCTACCCGCGGACGTCCGGCGCTGGGGCCGTCCATTCCATCCCCCAGCATCTCCGAGCCGAGCCATATGGAGCTCGGGGGTGCTAGTAGTAGGGAGGCCAGGAAGGAGGCTGTCCCCTACACCAACTGTGGCCGCCAAGGACACACGGCGGTTCGGTGCTGGGGAGGGTCTCCTCGGGTTCGAGGCAGCAGGCAGCGCACTGATGAGTCATTCCCGGTGAGTAAGGTCCCAACTCACCCAGAGCTCTCTGTGTTCATATGTGTATCCAAGTTATGTTTCCAGAAGTTTCTTCTTACTCCCAGCATAAGGCGCTAGTCGATTCAGGCGCAGCTGGGAATTTTATCGATCGCCATTTCTCATATAAGTTAGGAATCCCTATATTACCAGTCGATGTGCCCTTCCCTATCCATGCCCTAGATAGCCGGCCTTTGGGGTCGGGATTGATTAGGGAGGTCACAGCGCCACTGAAGATGAAAACGCAGAAGGGTCATGAGGAGACTTTACAGTTGTATTTAATTGACTCTCCTGCGTTTCCAGTGGTGTTGGGACTTCCCTGGTTAATATCTCATGACCCCAACATTTCATGGCAACAGAGGGCTCTCAAGGGATGGTCTGATCAGTGTGTGGGGCGGTGTGTAGGTGTTTCCGTAGTGGCAACAACGGTGGAGAGTCCGAACCAAATGCCCACAATGCACATTCCTCCTGAGTATGCCGATTTGGCAAGCGCCTTCTGTAAGAAGAAGGCGACTCAATTACCACCTCATCGACAGGGGGATTGTGCGATAGACCTCCAGGTTGGCGCTGCGCTCCCTCGCAGCCATGTGTATCCTCTGTCTCAGGAGGAGACGGCTGCTATGGAGACATACGTCGCCGAATCCTTGAGACAGGGATACATACGGCCATCCACTTCTCCTGCGTCCTCAAGTTTCTTTTTTGTGAAGAAGAATGATGGGGGTTTATGCCCGTGTATTGATTACCGTGGTCTCAATCAGATCACTATTAAATACAGCTATCCTCTCCCTCTGATTGCTAGTATGACGGAGTCATTACACGGGGCGCGCTTCTTCACAAAATTGGATCTCAGGAGCGCTTACAACCTGGTGCGCATTCGGGAGGGAGATGAGTGGAAGACAGCATTCAGTACCACCTCGGGTCACTATGAGTACCTCGTCATGCCATACGGTCTAATGAATGCTCCTTCAGTCTTCCAATCATTTGTAGACGAGATTTTCCGGGATTTGCATGGACAGGGGGTAGTGGTGTATATTGATGACATTCTGATATACTCCGCTACACGTACCGAGCATGTGTCCCTGGTACGTCGGGTGCTGGGTAGACTGTTGGAGCATGATCTGTATGTGAAGGCAGAGAAATGTCTGTTTTTCCAGGAGTCCATCTCCTTCCTGGGACACCGGTTGTCTGCGTCAGGGGTGGAGATGTAGATTGACCGCGTTTCAGCCGTGCGTAATTGGCAGACTCCAACTACAGTAAAGGAGGTGCAGCGTTTTTTGGGTTTTGCCAATTACTACCGGAGGTTTATCCGGGGTTTTGGACAGGTAGCAGCTCCCATTACCTCCCTGCTAAGGGGGGGCCCGGTGCGTTTGCAGTGGTCGGCTGAGGCGGACAGGGCGTTTAGTCATTTGAAGGACCTGTTCACCTCAGCTCCGGTGCTGGCACATCCGGATCCCTCTTTGGCGTTCCAAGTCGAGGTGGATGCGTCCGAGGCGGGGATCGGTGCTATACTGTCTCAGCGCTCGGGCACGCCTCCAAAACTCCGCCCCTGTGCTTTCTATTCTAAGAAGCTCAGTCCGGCGGAACGCAATTAAGACGTGGGGGACAGGGAGCTGCTAGCTGTGGTCCAGGCCCTGAAGGTGTGGAGACATTGGCTTGAGGGGGCTAACCACCCTTTTCTCATTCTGACTGACCATCGTAACCTGGAGTACATCCGGGCAGCGAAGAGACTGAACCCTTGTCAGGCTAGGTTGGGCCATGTTTCTTGCCCGGTTTGTCTTTAAGATCACGTATATCCCAGGGTCACAGAACGTTAAGGCAGACACCCTGTCCCGACGATATGACACAGAGGAGAGGTCCATTGAGCCCACTCCCATACTACCGGAGTCTTGTCTCGTGGCACCGGTGGTGTGGGGAGGTCGACACGGAAATCGAGCGGGCGTTACGTACCGACCCTTCTCCCCCAGAGTGTCCAGAGGGACGGAGGTACGTACCGCTCGAGGTCCGTGACCGACTGATTTATTGGGCTCACACGTCACCCTCCTCTGGTCATCCTGGTATTGGTCGGACGGTGCACTGTCTTAGCGGGAAGTACTGGTGGCCCACCTTAGCTAAGGACGTGAGGGTTTACGTTTCTTCCTGCTCGGTGTGCGCCCAGTGTAAGGCGCCTAGACACCTGCCCAGAGGGAAGTTACAACATCTCCCCGTTCCACAACGGCCGTGGTCTCACCTGTCAGTGGATTTTGTCACGGACCTTCCCCCCTCCCAGGGGAATACCACGATCTTGGTCGTTGTGGATCGGTTTCTAAGGCCTGCCGTCTCATCCCTATGCCAGGTCTTCCTACAGCCCCACAAATGGCCGAAGCCCTGTTTACTCACGTTTTCCGGCACTACGGGGTGCCTGAGGATATAGTGTCTGATCGGGGTCCCCAGTTCACCTCTAGAGTGTGGAGGGCGTTTATGGAACGTTTGGGGGTCTCGATCAGCCTTACCTCGGGTTTTCACCCTGAGAGTAATGGGCAGGTGGAGAGAGTAAACCAAGATGTGGGTAGGTTTCTGAGGTCCTACTGCCAGGACCGGCAGGAGGAGTGGTCGGGGTATATTCCCTGGGCAGAGATAGCCCAAAACTCACTCCGCCACTCCTCCACTAATCTCACTCCTTTCCAGTGTGTGTTGGGCTATCAGCCGGTTCTGGCACCCTGGCATCAGAGCCAGATCGAGGCTCCTGCGGTGGATGAATGGTTTCAGCGCTCGGAGGAGACATGGAACGCTGCGCACGTCCATCTGCAGCGGGCCATCAGACGGCAAAAGGTGAGCGCCGATCGCCACCGCAGTGAGGGTCCGGTTTATGCACCGGGAGATCGGGTCTGGCTCTCGACCAGAAACCTGCCCCTTCACCTGCCCTGCCGGAAGCTGGGCCGACGGTTTGTGGGGCCATTTAAAGTCCTGAGGAGATTGAACGAGGTATGTTATAGGTTACAGCTGCCTGTTAATTATCGCATTAACCCCTCGTTCCATGTGTCTCTCCTCAGGCTGGTGGTAGCTGGTCCACTCCAGGAGAATGAGGTACGAGAGGCCCCTCCGCCCCCACTAGACATCGAAGGGGCTCCGTTCCATCGTGGATTCGAGGCGTCGGATGGGGTGTCTGCAGTATCTCGTGGAGTGGGAGGGGTACAGTCCGGAGGAACGGTGCTGGATCCCTAGGAGGGACATCCTAGATCCCTCCCTGTTGACAGAGTTCCACCGGAGTCACGGATTCTGCCGAGGCTGCTGCTCCTCCTCCTTGCTCGGGCAGGCTTCGGCGTTCGTCGTCCCCGGAGTACTAGCTACTGCCGTTCGATGTTATCGGTGTTTGTTTAGTTTTGTTTTCATTATGTTTAATTGTTTCCCTTATATTACCCCTGTCTCTCATCAGGACATTGTGTGTGATTGTTTTTCCCTTCACGGTTGTCATTTTAGTGAGCGGGTTATTTCCTCCCTGCGTGGAGTTATTTCTGTGTTCTTTTGGATCCTTATCGGATTAAAGTACGTGTCCGAGAGTTCTGTGTCCTGCGCCTGACTTCTTTTACCGCATCTCACCGACAGTCGTGACAGTACGTGAAATCCTGTTCATGCATTGTCCCTAATATCAGTTAATCTAGCCATCTGCCGGTCTGTCTGATTGACTGAACAATGGATACGGAGTCTTAATCCGTGAAAAGTGTTAATGAGTTATATTTTATGATGCTTGGCACAGTGCCTGGCTCCTAACATGAATGTCAGGCTCCATATAAGAAATACACTGGGATTTAATGAGGTTGTTAGATGACTGAGATCATCGCTCATGGTGATCCACCAGTAATATGTTCCTCTGAAATTCATTGGGCATACAGTACATCATATTTTCCCCAGTAAATGGTAGAACGGCAGTCACAGAAAGACAGAACATGAACATACTTCCCACTGGGCAAAAACTGGTTGAACCAACGTTGTTGTCACGTTCGTTCAAGGACGGGTGTTTTATATAAATAGAGAAGAGAACAGATCCCAAAACGACCCCTGTGGTACACCTTTATGCACTTCAAGAAATTCAGACTTAACCCCATCAATTACATTGGCCTGAGTTCTGTCATTAAGATAATCATGAAACCATGAACAGGCGTCAGAGCTCAGGCCTATTGAGGACAACTTATTCAACAAAAGAGCATGATCAACAATATCAAAAGCTTTTGACAGGTCCACAAACAAAGCAGCACATTTCATTTTAAGTGTCTAAAGCATCGACAAGATCATTAAACAACTAAAGGGGTGCTATGCTCTGGCCTACACCGTGATTGGTTTACATTCAAAATACACATCTCAGATAAAAAATTGCAAAGTTGTGTACATTTACCAAGGATTCAAGAATCTTAGCTAGACAAGGAAGCCTTGAAATGGGGTGATAATTATTAAGATCACTACTATCCCCGCCCTTGAGGAGTGGCAGCACAAGAGCTGATTTCCATACTTTTAGAATAGTTCCTGATAATAATGTTAAATACAAAATGTGGGTAATTGAGCCAACAATGATGGGCGCTGCACACTTAAGCAGACTGGGATCCAATTGGTCGGCTCCTGTGTATTTCTTGTCGTCTTTTGCTAGCAAAGCATCCAGGACTTATTTTTCTGTAAATAGCCTAAAAGAAATGCTTTGACTATCATTTCTCTGATTATTCAGCAAGTTTCCCCTATCAGCATCCAGCCCAGTATCATTGTGAATAGGCTTAGAAGTTCTTTCAAAGAGATAGCCTGCTGAAATTAAATGGTGATTAAATGCATCATATTTTCTGTTGTATTTTTGACTTTATGTTTTGTTTTACCCCATATGTAACTCTGTGTTGTTGTTTTTATCGCACTGCTTTGATTTATCTTGGGCAGGTCGCAGTTGTAAATGAGAACTTGTTCTCAACTGGCTTACCTGGTTAAATAAAGGTTAAATAAAAAATAAAAATAAATCAATGATGGCACTTTTTTCTGTAATGAGGCCAGTGTCTGAGTTAATTTGTTGTGGCAGAGAGGAGGAAGTAGAACCTTTCAGGGATTTGACCGTTTTCAAGAATTTAGCCGGGTTCCCATTACAATCTGAAAGAGTGGTTACATAATAATCAGATTTAGCCTTTCTGATTTGTCTTACACAATGATTCCTCAGTTGCTTAAAAGCTTGCCAGTCCGGGCCTAAGCCTATGTTCCTGGCCTTGACCCAAGCATCATCTCTTTTATGAATGACTTCTGATAATTCCGGAGTATACCAGGTATTCGACCCACCTTTAAACCTTCGTTTTTTGTTAAGGGCGCATGATAATCCACAATAGTATTGAAGACATCTAAAAAAAAGCTGAAAACTAAATCAGGTTCAGGGATAGCTGAAATACAATCAAGGTCACTAAAATAAAGATCGCGTTAAAAAAAAACGTGTTCACCTGAAGTTTTTTTACTTCCTCTTTGTGATGAGACATTGCTTAGATTTTTGTATTCTAACATCTCTAACTCAAACTGGGCAATGGTCACTAATATCTTGGGCTAAGACACCAGTAGAAACATATTTATCTGGTGTATTTGTTAGAATAAGATCAATCAGAGATGACTTTGAAGGATCTTTAGGGTTAGACTGTGTAGGCTTAGTCACCATCTGGGTTAGGTTTAGATCATTACATGTCTTTTAGATAGTCTGAAGCCTGCAATTCCCAATCATAATTTAGGTGAAGCCTGCATTTCCCAATCATAATTTAGGTCACCCAGGATTTCTGATTTAGTAAAAAGAAAACAACAAACTAGTATACACACTTCCAATATCAGAGGCCCTTGCCATCAATACAGGTGGATATGAACCAGTCCATTTCCCCCAGGGTTTATATTGCTGACAAATTAAGCATTGAGTCTGAGTGTAATATAATCCAGATTTGATTATCCTATTTACATGGGCAGTATAATGCCCTTGTTATTCAGAAACACACCATGCACAGCATGTCTAATTCCTGTTCAGGGACCCTTCATCTGTTTGCACCCAGTGTTCAAAGGCATTATATTGGACAATGTTTCAGTAGCAAGAACAATACAGGAGCCCCAATGGTTTTCTCAGCTGGGCAATTACAACTTGCACACTGACCAACCCACTGCATTACAAACTGCTGGAGCGAGGAACCGTCCTTATCTGAACAGAATGCATCACAGCACAATACTATTATTTCAGATTTTTACCTCTTCAAGTCAGCCCTTTCTGTTGCCTGGAGCCTTTCTCTCTTTAATTGAACCTGATCGGTATTTAACTGAACAACTTTTCCTCATCATATAACATGATTCACAATTTAATGAATAGTTCTGAACTTTTTTAGGTGCAAAGAGCCAACATTAGGTGCATAAACCCTCACAATTATTCTACTGTCTGCATGAAATGGTGTAATGGGATACTCAGAGTATTTTAACGGTTGTTAAAAAAGGTTTTATGGAAATGCCCTCTCTGTATTCGGGATGTATGGTTTATTATTGTGGATATTGTTTCCAGGTAATGATTGTCATTTAATCCACCTGTTTTGCACTAACTTGATTATCTCAGCGAATGTGGAGATTGAAATGGAAAGATACTAGAACAAGGCAGCAAGAAAGTCAGCTGTATTCTAACATCAGACACTTATTGAGTCTCAAGTACTCCATTTTATTTTTACATTGGATTTCAGCTTCTGTAGTCTGACCACTGCTGAAAAATCTACAATTAAACTTCCCGGTATCATTGTATCAATTTATATGTACAAAGCAAAAATTGTGATACATAGAAATAAAAGGAAATGTGTTTCATTCAGTGGTGCAGCAGTTCATTTTTCAGGCAAAAAGCAATTTGAACTAAGCAAGCATCTAATAAATAACTGCAGCACAGCCCCCGCAGAGGCTTTAATCCAACAATGTGAAGGCAATTTGTAGTGGAGGGATTCAGGAGTTAGAGAAGGCAGAGGAAATCAATGATAAGGGAAAGCATAATGATAAAACTGTTAAAACTGTACACTGCTTAGTGCCCCTAGTCTCTCTGACACCAGCCACATGGAAAAGTCCCATTTGTATTCTATACAGCAACTGCAATGCAATTAAGGTAATGTTTTGTCCTTTCACCTTCCCTAAATCAATGTGGATGGTACCAATTATTGATGTCACCTGTGGTTATGCCAGGTCTGTTTTAGTTTCCTCCCAAAAAGTCTGAAATATCACTGGTGCGGTTTTAGATGTGTTTCATATGGGCTGTGTATTTAGGGTATCTCTGACCGATGATTCCTCACAAAGCAACGATCAGGTGCAATTTATCCAACATATGCCATCAAAACAACAGTGGTGTTGTATTTTTATTATCTGTAGTCAAAGTTCACACTCACAGTCACACAAATTTAATGATTCAATGTAATTAAATTCTGCCAATTGTTTCATTGCTCCTCATTGCCTCGCTGTTCTCCTATTAGTGAATTCCAGTGGTAAAATCATGTGAGCCGATGAATGTCCTGATGAGGTGTGTTCATATGGACGGTATGGTATACTGTAGCAGCTCCTCGGGCAGCATGTGTTACGCATGCGGCAGGAACAGCTGAGGAGACAACTAGGCCACAGAGAGAAGATGGAGTGTGGATCCTCCCCTTCTGTCTCAGCATGACAAGGCTTCTCCTTTGCACCTTCACATTTCTCTAATGAGGTGATAAAATGAATGAATGAGGCATGAAAGAAAGGCAAGCTACTGTGGCCTGGTTGTTCCCATCCTCACCCAGCTATTTATGTCTGGAGTGAGGACAGAAGACGAGCACATTTAAGTGTCCATTTATAAGGAAGGTTTTGCTTTGTATTTAACCTATTTTATTGCCATTTTCCACCAGACCTCTGTGTCACATGCAGTCACACTGGTAGAAAGATTCACTGTCTTGTTCACCTGTTGTTGGAGGAGACCAAAATTACTATCACAGTACAAGGCATGTGTCATTGTGGTGAGTTATTACATTTGGTTGGATAACTATTTTGATTTTCTTCAAGGTAAATGCCATTTCTTTGCAGTCAGGCAGGTGTAAAATGTATTGAGCGAAGAAGCATAACTCTGATGCAAGTTCATACAATGTAGAAAATGATTTCCCTCTTTTTGTCAGAGCATAATGGAAGGAAACGAAAGGGTCCCTTTCTATTTGATTATTCAGGCATGGGAATGTTCCTATTTCTGCCAATTCATTGTAATGCAAAGGAACATAATCAAGCTCTTTATTCTAACTGGCATGTGCAATCACTTTCAGAGATACTGGCAGTGCTGTGTTCAAGCCAAAGAGATGTATTACATATATTGAGACAGGTTATGTTAGGTATTGTAATGTGCAAAGATTACTTGTACAATAAAATGAAAGGGACATGACTGATCATATTCCTGACGCAGAGCCAATATCAAGATCAATATCCTAATGCTATTTGTATATTGAGTTACGGAAATAATGAAATATTTAGTAAAACTCACTAAGTAAAATGTTTTATAAGAAAGGAGTAAGACATTGTTATTCTGATAATAGTGAAATTGATTGGTGAATAATTAAAGCAAATACTGTTTGTTGCATCAAGCTAATTCAACTAGACTATAAATCTATGGATATCATGCAGTGTTTTGAAGACCAACTGTGAAGTATACTAATGCTGCCAATGAACCATGTATTGTATGTCTGTGTACTTGAAATATTCATTTAATTTAAACCGGAGTCATTAGTTCCACCTAAAGTGAAACTACAGGATTAACATTTTAAAGCATGGGCCTACAGTTAGAAAACAAATGGAGGTTTCTGTTCGTGGACAGATTAGTTTGCTCTTCTGAAAAAATTACTCTCTGCTAACATTCTAATCTGTCAATCCAAATATTTCCAGAAGTTCTGTGTGTCATATCCCAGTGAGCAGACAGATCGGTGGATTGTGAAGACTTGGGAACTTAAGACGGAAACAGTGGACCGTATCTTTGGGCTGTCAGTGGGGCCTGGCAAAGGGTTTAGACGTATTAACTACAGTGGGGAAAAAAAGTATTTAGTCAGCCACCAATTGTGCAAGTTCTCCCACTTAAAAAGATGAGAGAGGCCTGTAATTTTCATCATAGGTACACATCAACTATGACAGACAAATTGAGAAAAATAAATCCAGAAAATCACATTGTAGGATTTTTAATGAATTTATTTGCAAATTATGGTGGAAAATAAGTATTTGGTCACCTACAAACAAGCAAGATTTCTGGCTCTCACAGACCTGTAACTTCTTCTTTTAAGAGGCTCCTCTGTCCTCCACTCGTTACCTGTATTAATGGCACCTGTTTGAACTTGTTATCAGTATAAAAGACACCTGTCCACAACCTCAAACAGTCACACTCCAAACTCCACTATGGCCAAGACCAAAGAGCTGTCAAAGGACACCAGAAACAAAATTGTAGACCTGCACCAGGCTGGGAAGACTGAATCTGTAATAGGTAAGCAGCTTGGTTTGAAGAAATCAACTGTGGGAGCAATTATTAGGAAATGGAAGACATACAAGACCACTGATAATCTCCCTCGATCTGGGGCTCCACGCAAGATCTCACCCCGTGGGGTCAAAATTATCACAAGAATGGTGAGCAAAAATCCCAGAACCACGCGGGGGGACCTAGTGAATGACCTGCAGAGAGCTGGGACCAAAGTAACAAAGCCTACCATCAGTAACACACTACGCCGCCAGGGACTCAAATCCTGCAGTGCAAGACGTGTCCCCCCTGCTTAAGCCAGTACATGTCCAGACCCGTCTGAAGTTTGCTAGAGTGCATTTGGATGATCCAGAAGAGGATTGGGAGAATGTCATATGGTCAGATGAAACCAAAATATAACTTTTTGGTAAAAACTCAACTCGTCGTGTTTGGAGGACAAAGAATGCTGGAGTTGCATCCAAAGAACACCATACCTACTGTGAAGCATGGGGGTGGAAACATCATGCTTTGGGGCTGTTTTTCTGCAAAGGGACCAGGACGACTGATCCGTGTAAAGGAAAGAATGAATGGGGCCATGTATCGTGAGATTTTGAGTGAAAACCTCCTTCCATCAGCAAGGGCATTGAAGATGAAACGTGGCTCGGTCTTTCAGCATGACAATGATCCCAAACACACCGCCCGGGCAACGAAGGAGTGGCTTCGTAAGAAGCATTTCAAGGTCCTGGAGTGGCCTAGCCAGTCTCCAGATTTCAACCCCATAGAAAATCTTTGGAGGGAGTTGAAAGTCTGTGTTGCCCAGCGACAGCTCCAAAACATCACTGCTCTAGAGAAGATCTGCATGGAGGAATGGGCCAAACTACCAGCAACAGTGTGTGAAAACCTTGTGAAGACTTACAGAAAACGTTTGACCTGTGTCATTGCCAACAAATGGTATACAACAAAGTATTGAGCAACTTTTGTTATTGACCAAATACTTATTTTCCACCATAATTTGCAAATAAATTCATTAAAAATCCTACAATGTGATTTTCTGGATATTTTTTTCTCATTTTGTCTGTCATAGTTGACGTGTACCTATGCTGAAAATGACAGGCCTCTCTCATCTTTTTAAGTGGGAGAACTTGCACAATTGGTGGCTGACTAAATACTTTTTTTCCCCACTGTAGATCCTCATACTTACACAAACAAAAAGGGAATTTGTAAGAGCCAAGACATTTTTTTAAAGACAGTGCAGTCTATCTAGTCCTGGTTACAAACCTTCCGTTGAATAAATTGTTGTGTCTACATTCAGTGGCATGGCACAGTTTAGCAAGGCCCTAACCCAAATGGGTATATTTAACTTCATGCAATTCAACACATTTTGTCATGGGCCAAAGAGAACATTCTGAAGTTCTATAGCTAATCTCATGCTATTCTACACATTTTGCCATGAGGCTGAGAGAAAATGTTGTATTTTTAAAGCTAATTTCCTGCTATTCTACACATTTTGCCGGCTGCCCAGGAGAGCGAGAATTGTTGACAAGTTTAATCAAGCTGTGTCAAGTCTGACAAGTATGGAACACCATTTGGGTCTTTGTGTCAAAAGGATACTCGTCAAATAAGCTTGTTGACCAATCAGGACCTGAATATGACTGCACATCACATAATACAGTAATTGAACATGTTCACTAATTTTGTACTTAGTTATTACACATTGATTACACTATCACTCATATTTCATATGTCACAGCGATTTACCGATACATATGGCGATTTATCGATACATATGCTATGATACTGGTAAAGTTTTGTCTCATGCACCTGCCGCACGACGCTGACACACACTTCTCAAGCTCTGGGACAGTGCTGGCAGTGCTGGTCAGCAAAAAAACTAGCTAGCTGATAGATGCAAACAATGTTCTCACCAAAACATGGCAAAACGACATCATCTGTTTCAGCTAGCTAACTATCTAGCTTGGTGTCATCATATAAAATACCCCTAATTTAAAAAACAGTTTTCGTATTTGGTTGATGATGGTCGGACCCGGTCCGGTCAAGCCACACTAGACAGATGAAGCTAGCTAGCTGCTTATACTGTTAGTGTCACGGTTTACTAAGCCAGAACCCAGAAGCAGACCAGGACAAGGTAAGTGGTGTCAAAGGTGAGTGTTTATTTAACTGATCCACGAGTGCTGCTGAATAATCCAGGGAACAGAGCGGGTGGCGTGGATGAGTTGTTGAGGGTGCAGTAGTTGGTCCAATGATGGCTCGGCAGCCGCCGACCATCAGGCAGAGGTTGGGTGAAGGTTCCGGACGAGTGACTGCAGGGAGAACAAAACGGAGGTAAGCATACAACAAGCAAACAAGGTGCAAAACAACAAAACTAATGCTCTAAGCTCTAAGACTGATCCGCTGATAAACATACTGTTCATGGCTAACGATCCGGCAGGGAATGGATGTTAGGACAGAGCCTAAGAAGGGTGATGATCAGGACCAGGTGTGCAGATTGCTGATGGGATGCGGTGCGGAAATCAAGAGAGCTCCCGCCTAGCAACGTTGCCCGGCAACCAGGCAGGGAGCGTTCCAGAACCCTCGGGAAACTGGAGATCACGAGCAGAAAAACTAGTACACAGACAGGACCCGACTCAGACTGCCGGGATCGTTACAGTACCCCCCTCCGACGAACGCCACCGGGCGGACTCCCGGAGCGCCAGGATGGAGGCGGTAGAAGTCACGAATGAGGTCAGCATCTAGGATCTGTCGCCGCGGAATCCAACTCCTCTCTTCAGGACCATACCCCTCCCAGTCCACGAGATACTGGAAACCCCGGCCCCGCCGTCTGGAATCCATGATGCGTCGCACCGTGTAGGCAGGACCACCTCCGATCATCCGAGGAGGAGGAGGAGGAGGCGGAGGAGGCAACAGAGGACTGAGGAAAACAGGCTTGAGGCAGGAGACATGAAAGGTGGGGTGGACTCTGAGCGTCCTCGGTAGTTTGAGTCGAACTGCCACCGGATTGATCACCTTCTCCACCACAAACGGACCAATGAACTTCGGTAACAACTTCCTAGACTCAGTCCGTAAAGGAAGATCCCGTGTGGCCAACCAGACCCTATCTCCGATGGTATAGGTGGGAGCGGGGATCCGGCGACGATTCGCCTGGAGCTGATACCGGTCCGAAACTCTAAGGAGTGCCTTTCTGGCCCGATGCCAGGTCCGGTGGCAACGACGAATATGGGCCTGAACAGAAGGCACTGAGAGCTCCTTCTCCTGAGAAGGGAACAAGGGAGGTTGGTAGCCATACAGGCACTGGAAGGGAGACATCCCAGTGGCAGATGTAGGGGAGAGTATTGTGGGCATACTCAACCCAAGGCAACTGAGAGACCCAGGAGGTGGGGTTGGAAGAGACCAGGCAGCGTAGCGTGGATTCCATCTTCTGGTTGGCTCTCTCCGCCTGACCATTAGATTGGGGGTGAAAACCAGATGTGAGACTGACTGTAGCTCCAATGGCCAAACAGAAGGACTTCCAGACAGCAGAGGTAAACTGAGGGCCACGGTCGGAAACGATATCACTGGGCAAACCGTGGACCCTGAAAACCTCCCTAACCAGGATCTCGGACGTCTCCGAGGCAGAGGGAAGCTTGGCAATTGGCACAAAGTGGGCGAACTTGCTGAATCTGTCCACGATAGTCAGAACGACCGTGTTCCCCTCAGAAGCGGGCAACCCAGTGACAAAGTCCAGGGCCAGATGCGACCATGGTCGCCGGGGAATAGGAAGGGGGTGAAGTAGTCCAGAGCTGGGCCGATTGGTACTCTTATTCTGCGCACACACTGGACAGGCAGCAACAAAACCCCGAGTATCCTCGGCCATGGCAGGCCACCAAAAACGTCTGCGAAGAAACGCCATCGTCCGAGCCACGCCAGGGTGACAAGCCATCTTGCTGGCGTGGGACCATTTGAGGACAGCAGGACGAACCGACTCAGGCACGAACAACCGACCGGGTGGACCGTTACCGGGACCGGGCTGCGTCCGAAGGGCCGCCATCACCTCCTCCTCAATCTTCCACATAACTGCTCCCACGACGCAGTTCCGGGGGAGAATGTCTCGGTCTTGGACCCACTCTCTTCCGTCTTGGAGAACATCCGGGACAAGGCGTCCGCCTTGCCGTTCTTAGATCCAGGTCGGAACGTCAGGGAAAAAATTGAATCGTCCGAAAAACAACGCCCACCTGGCCTGACGGGAGTTGAGACGTCTAGCCGATTGCACGTAAGCAAGATTCTTGTGGTCAGTCCACACAATAAACGGTTGCTCCGCCCCCTCCAACCAGTGGCGCCACTCCTCCAAGGCAAGTTTCACCGCGAGAAGCTCCCGGTTACCCACATCGTAATTCCTCTCCGCAGGCGAAAGGCGACGAGAGTAGTAGGCGCAGGGATGGAGTTTACTGTCCGTGGAGCATCGCTGCGACAGGATGGCGCCAACTCCCACATCAGACGCGTTCCACTTCAACGACGAACTGACGGGCCGTGTCCGGTTGAGAGAGAATCGGTGCGTTGGTGAATCGCCTCTTCAAATCCAGAAACGCTCGATCCGCCTCCGGATTCCACTTGAAGGTCCTGATACTGGAAGTCAAGGCAGTTAACGGAGCGGCCACACGGCTGTAATCCCGGATGAATCTGCGGTAGAAATTCGCAAACCCCAAAAATCTCTGGAGCTGCAATCTCGTACCGGGCTGGGCCCATTCCAGAACCGCTCTAACCTTCTCCTGGTCCATCCTAATCTCTCCCCTGGAGATGATGTACCCGAGAAAGGATGTCGTGTGGGCGTGAAACTCGCACTTCTCGGCCTTCACGAACAGGCGATTCTCCAACAATCGCTGCAGAACCTGCCGGACATGCTGGACGTGGTCGGAAGGTTCCTTCGAGAAGATCAGAATGTCATCCAGGTAAACAAACACAAAGAGACCGATCATATCTCTCAGGACGTCGTTCACCATACTCTGGAATACCGCTGGAGCATTGGTCAGTCCAAACGGCATCACCTGATACTCGAGTGACCCATCGGTGTATTGAAACCCGTCAACCACTCGTCCCCCTCTCTGATCCGGACCATGTGATACGCATTGCGTAGGTCTAGCTTGGTGAACACCGTAGCACCCTGTAAGGAGTCGAAGGCAGAACTCATCAAGGGCAGGGGATACTTGTTCTTGACCGTGATGTCATTCAACCCCCGATAATCAATACACGGTCGAAGAGAGCCATCCTTCTTACCCACAAAGAAGAATCCTGCCCCCAGGGGTGATGACGAGGGCCGAACGAGACCAGCCGCTAGGGACTCCTTGATGTAGGTCTCCAAAGCCTCACGTTCAGGTCGGGAGATACTGTATAACCTTCCCTTGGGGTAGACAGCTCCAGGGAACAGGTTGATGGCACAATCATATGGTCGGTGGGGAGGGAGTGACAGAGCCTTCTGCTTACTGAACACTTCCCCCAAATCGTGATATGTCTCGGGAACCAGGGACAAATCTGGGGTTTAGCCTCAATCACCTGACTGGGAACCGAATGGGGACAGGCAGTCTTGAGACAGTTAGCATGACAATCAAGGCTCCAACTCGTTACCTTGCCCGTCACCCAATCGAACGTGGGATTGTGTTCCTTCAGCCAGGGGTATCCAAGGACCAGAGGAACATGGGAAGACGGCAGAATGAAGAATGAAATCATCTCAGAATGATTCCCCCGACAACAGCATCTTAACCGGTTCAGTCCTCATCGTGATACGTGCCAGACTGCTGCCGTCCAGAGTGGTAGCTTCAATGGCTTCCGGCAATTGCTCCTTGGAAAGCCCCAGCTGTTCCACCAACTCGGCATCAAGAAAGCTTCCATCGGCACCTGAATCGATAAAAGCGTTAATCGCTAAGCTCTGATTCCTGTTCATAAGGGTAGCCGGGAAACGGGGTCTGACAGAGGTATTGAGAGGTCGAAACTGGCTCGCTAAAAGTCCTCCCAACTTTAGCGAGCCGCGCAGTTTGACGACCGCCGGGAACCAGTGGCGAGGTAATGTCCCGAACCACCACAGTAGAGGCAACCGTTAGTCCTACGTCTGTGTTGGCGCTCCTCCTTGGTTAACCCGTGCCGCCCCACTTGCATGGGTTCAGAATCGGGAGACAGGACCTCTCCACTAATCCTGTGTGGTGGACGATGATCGACGTATTCTGGTCCAATCCCCGACCCGACTGGAACCTGAGAAGCTGATCGGTTGGACGGGACCCATTGCTTCTCCCTCCTTCGCTCTCGGACTCGATTATCCACCCGAATAGACAAGGCTACCAAGCTGTCCAGGTCACTAGGCTCCGGATAGGAGATCAACTCATCCTTGAGCTGCTCCGACAGACCCTGGTAAAAGGCCGCTTGCAGAGACTCCTCATTCCACCCACTCTCCACAGCCAACGTCTTGAACTCGATCACGAAGTCGGCCACGCTGCGAGTTCCTTGGCGAAGCGAAAACAGGCGCCTAGCTGCGTCCCTCCCTCGGACGGAATGGTCGAAGAGCTTCCTCATCTCGGCCGTGAACCCCTGGTATGAAGCCATGCAGGGATCCTGTCGTTCCCAAACGGCTGAAGCCCACTCCAGCGCTCGACCACGCAGCAACTCAATCACAAAGGCTATCCTAGCTTTGTCTGTGGCATAAGAGTAGGGCTGTAGATCGAACACTAATCCACACTGCAGAAGGAAGGAACGGCATCTTCCCAGCTCCCCCTCATATTTATCCGGCGTCGGAACCTTGGGCTCACGGAAGGACACAGCTCCAGAAGCGGCAGGCGAGATGGGTGAAACCGGTAGTGGATCCTCCACCGGAAACTTGCGCTGGTTCCGGACCTCCGTCAGACCGGTAGAAAGGTTCCGAACTGACAACGCGATCTCCTGTAGTACCGTGCTATGATGGCCCAACACCTTCTCCTGATGGGTAATGGCATGGCGAACAGAGTCCAGGTCCGCTGGGTTCATTACTGGCCGGATCGTTCTGTCACGGTTTACTAAGCCAGAACCCAGAAGCAGACCAGGACAAGGTAAGTGGTGTCAAAGGTGAGTGTTTATTTAACTGATCCACGAGTGCTGCTGAATAATCCAGGGAACAGAGCGGGTGGCGTGGATGAGTTGTTGAGGGTGCAGTAGTTGGTCCAATGATGGCTCGGCAGCCGCCGACCATCAGGCAGAGGTTGGGTGAAGGTTCCGGACGAGTGACTGCAGGGAGAACAAAACGGAGGTAAGCATACAACAAGCAAACAAGGTGCAAAACAACAAAACTAATGCTCTAAGCTCTAAGACTGATCCGCTGATAAACATACTGTTCATGGCTAACGATCCGGCAGGGAATGGATGTTAGGACAGAGCCTAAGAAGGGTGATGATCAGGACCAGGTGTGCAGATTGCTGATGGGAGGCAGGTGCGGAAATCAAGAGAGCTCCCGCCTTAGCAACGTTGCCCGGCAACCAGGCAGGGAGCGTTCCAGAACCCTCGGGAAACTGGAGATCACGAGCAGAAAAACTAGTACACAGACAGGACCCGACTCAGACTGCCGGGATCGTTACAGTTAGCTTGGGGCAACAGGGCTAGGTAGTTGGCTATCGTGTTTAGCTCATTATCTAGCTAGCTAACTGAAGTTTGATTTCAATAGGAGAACAACAAGTCGCTGCCTTGCTAATACTTAGTCACATGCATTCCTAAATCATTGCTAAGAATATTGAAAATGATTGCAGTTTCTGGTTATTGTTTTCAGGCTGGTTGCATTGGTGCTAGCTAGGTACCAAGCTAAAGCTAGCTAGCTAGCTAACCCTTAAGTTGCTAATAACATCTGTATCAAAGATATTTGTGAGTGACTTTGTCATACACATTGTGGCCGGTGTATGTGCTTGTTTGCAGACTTTTTTTTTATACAGCTTTGACAGTGCAACTGAACATAGTGATTGCGCTTGGCTTGCTCATGCAAATTCATTGCACACAACATTCTATTATGGAATTGTGTTATTTGTTAAGTCAAATTAAAAGCTTATTTAATGCATAAAATAGTGTTTTTTGACACGTCAAATATTGTTATTTGACATATATTTTTGGACATGCAAAGACCAAACGGCGTTCCATAGACCAGTGCAAGAAGGGGGCTGTAAAGTTGACAAGTGCCATGTTTATGTAGAGGCGTGGAGCTGGATAATACCACTGTGGTTAAAGCTGTGTCTGAAGAGCACAGAGGCCTTGTTAAAGCAGAGAGGGGGGATCTAAGCCTCCTGCACGCCTTCCAAACCGCTCCCGCCACTACTCCCAAACAGGGAATGAACGAACCCGTCAGACTTTGGTCCTGACACTTGGCTCATGAATTTGAAATTGTCTACTGAGGTTTTCGCAATATTCCAGCAGTCATAGCTCAGCAGGAATTTAATTGAAATGTCTTGAAATTCAAAGTGGGTGAAAACAATGGCACTCCCACAGATAATTCTTATGCCTATTGTTTTGCAGACTAGGGGACATTAACACAGAGTGTTTTTCTCAATGTAGGCTACTAACGACTTCAGTAACTAATCTCAGTCTCTCTGTCTGTGTAGATATCTTCCAATGGAATCATATGCTACAATGATTTCTTTTTGAGATATAATATTCCAGATATTTGCCTCAAGAGTCAGCCATTTTTGTCAATAGTGGATATTTTATCTGAGGAAAACATAATTTGAAAAAACCAAAGTGGAATCACGGAAACAACTGATGCTTTGGGTAATAGAAATGGTCTACTCATCTGGAAAATGTAGTGCAGAGTAGAAATGTACCTGGTTCAGATGATGATGCCCATCAGCATCAGTTTCACGAGTGGCTTGCAAAATTATTCACCCCCCTTGGCATTATTCCTATTTTGTTGCCTTACAACCTGGAATTAAAATGGATTTTTGGGGGGTTTGTATCATTTGATTTACACAACATCTACCACTTTGAAGATGCAACATATTTTCTTTGGTGAAACAAACAAGAAATAAGCAGAAAACTTGAGCATGGATAACTATGCAACCCCCAGCAATTACAGCTGCAAGTCTCTTGGGGTATGTCTCTATAAGCTTGGCACATCTAGCCACTGGGATTTTTGCCCATTCTTCAAGGCAAAACTGCTCCAGCTCCTTCAAGTTGGATGGGTTCCGCTGGTGTACAGCAATCTTTAAGTCATACCACAGATATTCAATTAGATTGAGGTCTGGGCTAGGACATTCCAAGACATTTAAATGTTTCCCCTTAAACCACTCAAGTGTTGCTTTAGCAGTATGCTTAGGGTCATTGTCCTGCTGGAAGGTGAACCTTCGTCCCAGTCTCAATTCCCTGGAAGAGTGAAACAGGTTTCCCTCAAGAATTTCCCTGTATTTAGCGCCATCCATCATTCCTTCAATTCTGACCAGTTTCCCAGTCCCTGCGGAATAAAAACACTGCCACCACCATACTTCACTGTGGGGATGGTGTTCTCGGGGTGATGAGAGATGTTGGGTTTGCGCCAGACATAGCATTTTCCTTGATGGCCAAAAAGCTCAATTTTAGTCTCATTTGACCAGAGTACCTTTTTCCATATGTTTGGGGACTCTCCCACATGCCTTTTGGCGAACACCAAACGTGTTTGTTTATTTTTTTCTGGCCACTCTTCGGTAAAGCCCAGCTCTCTGGAATGTACGGCTTAAAGTGGTCCTATGGACAGATACTCCTATCTCTGCTGTGGAGCTTTGCAGCTCCTTCAGGGTTATCTTTGATCTCTTTGTTGCCTCTCTGATTAATGCCCTCCTTGCCTGGGCCGTGAGTTTTGATGGGCGGCCCTCTCTTGGCAGGTTTGTTGTGGTGCCATAATATTTCCATTTTTTAATAATGGATTTAATGGTGCTCCGTGGGATGTTCAAAGTTTCTGATATTTTTTTATAACCCAACCCTGATCTGTACTTCTCCACAACTTTGTCCCTGACCTGTTGGAGAGTTCCTTGGTCTTCATGGTGCCGCTTGCTTGGTGGTTTCAGAACAGGTGTATATATACTGAGATCATGTGACAGATCATGTGACACTTAAATAAAGTGTACCTGTGTGCAATCTAACTAATTATGTTACTTCTGAAGGTAATTGGTTGCACCAGATCTTATTTAGGGTCTTCATAGAAAAGCGGGTGAATACATATGCTGTGATGAGGTGTGACTGAAGGAGTCAGGCGCAGGAGGTAAACCACCGAAGTCCAGAGTTTATTCCGTTTTCATAAATAAAACGCACCCAGCGTCAATACGAAACTATCACAAGCTATCAACCGAGCTACTCACTCTCACAATGAAACAATCACTCACAAAGACAAGGGGAACAGAGGGAACACTTATACACATACTAATTAGGGGAATGAGCATCAGGTGTGTGTGATTGACAAGACAAGACATGACAAGTGGAGTGATGAGAATGGGATCGGCAGTAGCTAGTCAGCCGGTGACGACGAACGCTGAAACCTGCCCGAACAAGGAGGGGAGGCAGCCTCGGCGGAAATCGTAACAGTACCCCCCCTTTGACGCACGTACTGCAGCCCAGCTGGACACTGCGGTGGAGATGGATCTGTAAGTAATGCCTGCGCTATATCCGCATCCATCGCCCATACTACCGGCGCCACAGTGCATGAGGCCGGGAGTATGGGGGTGTTGTCTCTGGGCCTCTCCTCTGTGTCATACAACCGAGACAGTGCGTCTGCCTTCACGTTATTCGTACCCGGAATGTATGAGAGTGTGAAATCAAACCGGGTGAAGAAGAAGGCCCACCTGGCCTGGCGAGGATTCAGCCTCCTCGCTGCCCGAATGTACTCCAGGTTACGGTGGTCTGTCCAGACGAGGAAAGGGTGTTTCGCCCCTTCGAGCAAATGCCTCCACACCGTCAAAGCTCGGACAACAGCCAGCAGCTCCCGATCACCAACGCCGTAGTTCTGCCGAGCTGAGCTTCTTCGAAAAGGCGGCACAGGGGCGGAGCTTGGGTGGCGTGCCCGAGCGTTGGGATAAGACAGCGCCTATCCTTACCTCGGACGCATCCACCTCCACTACGGACGGTAGTGATGAATCGGGGTGAGCCAGTACTGGGGCTGAAGTTAACAGACCCCGCAATCTACTGAAGGCCAAATCAGCCTCAGCAGACCAGCGGAGCCAGGACGGCCCACCCATCAACAAGGAGGTGATGGGAGTTGCGACCTTGCCAAAACCCCGAACAAACCTCCAAATGTAGTTGGCAAAGCAAAGGAAGCGCTGCACCTCCTTCACCGTGGTTGGAGTCGGCAAATTACGCACGGCTGAAATGCGATCTCCCTCCATCTCCACACTTGTGGTAGTAATGCGGTATCCGAGGAAGGAGATTGACTGCTGGAAAAACTCACAATTCTCTGCCTTGGCATAAAGATCATTCTCCAGCAGTCGGACCAGTACCTTGCGAACCAGGGACACATGCTCGGCGCGCGTAGCGGAATACACCAGGATGTCATCGATGTAGACCACCACACCGCGACCAAGCATGTCCCGATACACCTCATTCACAAAGGACTGGAAAACGGATGGAGCATTCATCAAACCGTAGGGCATCACCAGGTATTCATAATGCTCCGAGGTTGTGCTGAATGCGGTTTTCCACTTATCCCCTTCCCGAATACGCACCAGGTTGTAGGCAGTCCTGAGGTCTAATATGGTGAAAAAATGGGCCCCATGCATTGACTCAATCACTGAAGGAATGAGGGGAAGAGGATAACTAAATCGTACAGTCACCTTATTCAGTGGTCGATAATCAATCCACGGGCGTAAACCGCCATCTTTCTTCTTCACAAAGAAGAAACTTGAGGAAGCAGGTGAAGTGGAGGGACGTATATACCCCTGGCGCAGGGACTCGGTGACGTATGTCTCCATAGCCTCCGTTTCTGCCTGCGACAGTGGATACACATGACTCCTGGGAGGTACAGCGTCTATCCGAAGGTTTATCGCACAATCCCCCTCCCGATGAGGTGGTAATTTAGTCGCTTGCGTCTTGGAAAACGTGAGCGCCAGATCATGGTATTCGGGGGGAATGCGCACAGTGGGAGTACCGTCTGGACTTTCCACCGTGGTCGCACCAACGGAAACTCCTAGACACCTACCCGGACACTCACGCGACCACCCCTTAAGAACCCTCTGCGGCCATGAAAAAGTGGGGATGTGAAGGGCTAACCACGGAATACCTAAGACTACAGGATAAGCAGGAGACTCAATAATCAAAAAAGTGATCTGCTCAACATGCGTCTCCTGTGTAATCATGGTGACTGGTACAGTAACCTCCTTAACCAACCCGGACCCTAATGGTCGACTATCAAGTGCTCTGATGGGGAGTGGAATGGATAGGGGAACCAATAAAGTGCCTTGACGGCATACAAATGCCCTGTCCATAAAGTTCCCAGCTGTGCCTGAATCGACTAGCGCCTTACACTGGGAAACTAGCAGGTGATCGGGAAAGGAGATAGATAAGGTACAGTGCGCCGCAAAGGGCACTGAACAATTTTGGGTGTTTGTTATCTGGGGTGATGCGTGAGTTACCCTGCCTACCGCCTCCAGACCCAAAGGAACATTGACTGCGATCTGAGGTGGATTGTCCCTTCGTGCCACCAGAGTGGCACTGTCGCTGTCCTCCTGCTCTCTCTCAACCGGCGGCTCCCCCCAGCTCCATCTGCTTGGGGTCAGAGTCGTCCGGAGTGGGAACGGGCAGACCCCTACCAGGACGTCCTCTGGCTGCTAGCAGATTGTCCAGCCGGATGGCCATGTCCACCAGTTGGGAGAACGATAGCATGGCATCACGGCAGGCTAGCTCCCGTCGGACGTCCTCCCTTAGGTGGCACCGGAAATGGTCGATCAGGGCCCCTCGTTCCACCCGGACCCCGCTGCCAGCTTCCGGAACTCCAGCGCGTAGTCCTGTGCGGTCCTCGTCCCCTGCCTCAGATGCACCAGTCGTTCGCCCGCCTCTCGACCCTCAGGTGGGTGATCGAAAACGGCCCGAAAGAGGCGCGCAAACTCCCCGTAGTCCTCCAACGCGGCACCTCCCTCGTTCCACACCGTGTTGGCCCACTCCAGGGCACTCCCACAAAGGCAGGAAACGAGGACGGATACCTTCTCCCGCTCCAGTGGGAGCAGTTGGAGCAGAAATCCCTTACATCGCGCTGCCGTCCCATCAAACGCCGGTGGCAGGGATATCTGGATCCCTCCAGGGGCTGGGGTGTAGGTGGCTGGATCCGGTTGACCAGCTGGTCTCGATAGATCGGGTCCTCTCCTCTCCAGGCGTTGTACTACCTGAAGAACCCGTTCCATCGCTTCCCCCAAGCTGGCCAGCATCGAGGAATGCTCCTGGACCCTTGCCACAACTCCAGGCATGCGGTCTTCTCCTGCTGACTCCATTCAGCGGGTGAGTGATTCTGTGATGAGGTGTGAATGAAGGAGTCAGGCGCAGGAGGTAAACCACCGAAGTCCAGAGTTTATTCCGTTTACATAAATAAAACCGAGCTACTCGCTCTCACAATGAAACAATCACTCACAAAGACAAGGGGAACAGAGGGAACACTTATACACATACTAATTAGGGGAATGAGCATCAGGTGTGTGTGATTGACAAGACAAGACATGACAAGTGGAGGGATGAGAATGGGATCGGCAGTAGCTAGTAAAGAGGTGACGACGAACGCCGAAACCTGCCCAAACAAGGATTTGAGGCAGCCTCGGCGGAAGTCGTGACATGTGCACGCACCACTTTTCCGTTATTTATTTTTTAGAATTTTTTGAAACAAGTTATTTTTTTCATTTCACTTCACCAATTTGGAGTATTTTGTGTATGGCCATTACATGAAATCCATATAAAAATCAATTTAAATTACAGGTTGTAATGCAACAAAATAGGAAAAACGCCAAGGAGGATGAATACTTTTGCAAGTTGGCTACCTTCACATTCAATATTGCATCTGAGATTAAATATGCATTTGTTTTTCATGCATCGAATAAGTATATAATATGCAAATTGTTGCAACCTTAATAAGTGTGCGGTATTGACACATGAATTGAAATGGTTGAAGTGCATTTTCTTAGATTCAGAGAATGTATCATTTTTAGCAAATTATCAACCTGTCCATTTTAGCTGAGCCTTTAGTGGGCTTATTCTAGACAACATAAAAAAAAAAAAATCATACAGGAAATAAATTAGCTCCTCATCAGCTCACACAGATGTCTAAAATAGTCCTATTCTCAACAGAATGGAAGTAGGGGTACAGTGTCCCTTATACGTTTTAATAGCAGTACCATGGTGTTATAATATATTGTGTTACACACTGATGATCTGACTGTGCAGAGGAACATTACATTTACATTTTAGTCATTTAGCAGACGCTCTTATCCAGAGCGACTTACAGTTAGTGAGTGCATTTTTTTATACTGGCCCCCCGTGGGAATCGAACCCACAACCTTGGCTTTGCAAACACCATGCTCTACCAACTGAGCCAAATCCCTGCCAGCCATTCCCTCCCCTACCCTGGACGACGCTGGGACAATTGTGCGCCGCCCCATGGGTTTCCCGGTCGCGGCCGGCTACGACAGAGCCTGGATTCAAACCTACGACAGAGCCCGGATTCGAACCAGGATCTTAGACCACTGCGCCACTCAGGAGACAACCTCATGGAACATGGAATATGTAACTATCGCAGGAACCAGATTCAGGTCACTCACGAGCAGTAAGTCATGCATTGTGTTGCTTTTAGAGCATTTTAAAAGGCATTATTCTGTCCTCACGATATGTGTAAGTATAAAGCTTGGCAGACAGCCTACAACTCCCAATAAAGACCCCGGAGGCAGGAGTACCGTTTTGAATATTTAGTGAGATATTCTTTTTTGTAAAACTATAAAGTACAGAATAAATAAAAGATTATTCGAAAATTATCTGCACACATTCACACATAAATGCATACACATAAAGAATAGCCTGACTCCATACATGAACCATCACGAGCTAACAATACAATAGGCCTATCTAGCCAACATGACATTGCAGAAAAGATGACCATTTACCTTACAGGAAAAGTACCACAAAATGACTAAAACAGCAATACACATATCATGTGTACATAAAACAAAACGGTATCATCACGACACCATTTTGCTCCTCCCTACCTATAGGCAGAAACTCAAACAGGAAGTACCCGTGCTAAGGACTATTAAACGCTGGTCTGACCAATCGGAATCCATGCTTCAAGATTGATTTGAGCACACGGACTGGGATATGTTCCGGGTAGCCTCTGAGAATAACATCGACGAATACACGGATACTGTGACTGAGTTCATCAGGAAGTGTATAGGAGATGTTGTACCCACTGCGACTATAAAAAAACTACCCAAACCAGAAACCGTGGATAGATGGACCACCGCATTTAACAATGGCAAGGTGACTGGGAATATGGCCGAATACAAACAGTGTAGTTATTCCCTCCGTAAGGCAATCAAACACGCAAAACGTCAGTATAGAGACAAAGTGGAGTCGCAATTCAAAGGCTCAGACACAAGACGTATGTGGCAGGGTCTACAGACAATCACGGACTACAAAGGGAAAACCAGCCACGTCGCAGACACCGACGTCTTGCTTCCGGACAAGCTAAACACCTTCTTCGCCCGCTTTGAGGATAACACAGTGCCACAGACGCGGTCCGCTACCAAGGTCTGTAGACTCTCCTTCTCCGTGGCCGACGTGAGTAAGACATTTAAGCGTGTTAACCCTCGCAAGGTTGCCAGCCCAGACGGCATCCCTAGCCGCATCCTCAGAGCATGCGCAGACCAGCAGGCTGGAGTGTTTACGGACATATTCAATCTCTCCCTATCCCAGTCTGCTGTCCCCACTTGCTTCAAGATGTCCACCATCGTTCCTGTACCCAAGAAAGCAAAGGTAACTGAACTGAATGACTATCGCCCCATAGCACTCACTTCTGTCATCAGGAAGTGCTTTGAGAGGCTAGTTAAGGATCATATCACCTAACCTTACCTGACACCCTAGATCCACTTCAATTTGTTTACCGCCCCAATAGATCCACAGACGATGCAATCGTCATTGGACTGCACACTGCCCTATCCCATCTGGACAAGAGGAATACCTACAATTGAAGTCGGAAGTTTACATACACTTAGGTTGGAGTCATTAAAACTCGTTTTTCAACCACTCCACACATTTCTTGTTAACAAACTATAGTTTTGGCATGTCGGTTAGGACATCTACTTTGTGCGTGACACAAGTAATTTTTCCAACAATTGTTTACAGACAGATTATTTCACTTATAATTCACTGTATCACAATTCCAGTGGGTCAGAAGTTTACTAAGTTGACTGTGCCTTTAAACAGCTTGGTAAATTCCAGAAAATGATGTCATGGCTTTAGAAGCTTCTGATAGGCTAATTTACATCATTTGAGTCAATTGGAGGTGCACCTGTGGATGTATTTCAAAGCCTACCTTCAAACTCAGTGCCTCTTTAATTGACATCATGGGAAAATCAAAAGAAATCAGCCAAGACCTTAGAAAAAGAATTGTAGACCTCCACAAGCCTGGTTCATCCTTGGGAGCAATTTCCAAATGCCTGAAGGTACCACGTTCTTCTGTACAAACAATAGTAAGCAAGTATAAACACCATGGGACCACGCAGCCATCATACCGCTCAGGAAGGAGACGCGTTCTGTCTCCTAGAGATGAGCGTACTTTGGTGCGAAAAGTGCAAATCAAACTGGAGGAAACAGGTACAAAAATATCTATATCCACAGAAAAACGAGTCCTATATCGACATAACTTGAAGGGCCGCTCAACAAGGAAGAAGCCACTGCTCCAAAACCGCCATAAAAAAGCCAGATTACTGTTTGCAACTGCACATGGGGACAACGATCATACTTTTTGGAGAAATGTCCTCTGGTCTGATGAAACAAAAATAAAACTGTTTGGCCATAATGTCCATCGTTATATTTGGAGGAAAAAGAGGGTGGCTTGCAAGCCGAAGAACACCATCCCAACCGTGAAGCACGGGGATTGCAGCATCATGCTGTGGGGGTGCTTTGCTGCAGGAGGGACTGGTGCACTTCACAAAATAGATGGCATCATGAGGAAGGAAAATGATGTGGATATATTGAAGCAACATCTCAAGACATCAGTCAGGAAGTTAAAGCTTGGTTGCAAATGGGTCTTCCAAATGGACAATGACCCCAAGCATACTTCCAAAGTTGTGGCAAAACGGCTTAAGGACAACAATGTCATGGTATTGGAGTGGCCATCACAAAGCCCTGACCTCAATCCTATAGAAAATCTGTGGGCAGAACTAAAAAAGCATGTGCGAGCAAGGAGGCCTACAAACCTGACTCAGTTACACCAGCTCTGTCAGGAGGAATGGGCCAAAATTCACCCAACTTATTGTGGGAAGCTTGTGGAAGGCTACCCGAAACATTTGACCCAAGTTAAACAATTTAAAGGCAATGCTACCAAATACTAATTGAGTGTATGTAAACTTCTGACCCCCTGGGAATGTGATGAAAGAAATAAAAGCTGAAATAAATCATTCTTTCTACTATTATTCTGACAATTCACATTCTTAAAATAAAGTGGTGATCCTAACTGACCTAAAACAGGGAAGTTTTACTAGGATTAAATGTCAGGAATTGTGAAAAACTGACTTTAAATGTATTTGGCTAAGGTGTATGTAAACATCCGACTTCAACTGTATGTCAGAATGCTGTTCATGGACTATATGTAACGATCCCGGCAGTCTGAGTCGGGTCCTGTCTGTGGACTAGTTTTTTCTGCTCGGGATCTCCAGTTTCCCGAGGGTTCTGGAACGCTCCGGGGAGCTCTCTTGATTTCCGCACCTGCATCCCATCAGCAATCTGCACACCTGGTCCTGATCATCACCCTTCTTAGGCTCTGGCCTAACATCCATTCCCTGCCGGATCGTTAGCCATGAACAGTAGGTTTACCAGAGTATCAGTCTTAGAGCTTCTAGCGTTAGTTTTGTTGTTTTGCACCTTGTTGGTTTGTTGTTTACTTACCTCCGTTTTGTTCCATCTGCAGTCACTCGTCCGGAACCTTCATCCAACCTCTGCCTGGTGGTCGGCGGCTGCCGAGCCATGATTGGATCAACCACTGCCCCCCCCAACAACTAATCAACGCCGCCCGCTCTGTTCCCTGGATTATTCAGCATCACTCTTGAATTTGTAAATAAACACTCACCTTCGTTTCAACTTACCTTGTCCTGGTCTGCTTCTGGGTTCTGGCTTTGTAACTCGTGACACTATAGCTGAGCATCAACACCATAGTACCCTCCAAGCTCATCATTGAGCTCGGGGCCCTGCGTCTGAACCCCGCCCTGTGCAACTGGGTCCTGGACTTCCTGATGGGCCACCCCCAGGTGGTGAAGATAGGACACAACACCTCCTTTTCGCTGATCGTCAACACAGGGGACCCACAAGGGTGCGTGTTCAGCCCCCACTTGTACTTTCTGTTCACCCACAACTGCGTGGCCTTGCACACCTCCAACACAATCATCAAGTTTGCAGACGACACAACAGTAGTAGGCCTGATCACCAACAATGACTAGACAGCCTACAGGGAGGAGGTGAGGGCCCTGGGAGTGTGGTGCCAGGAAAATAATCTCTCATTCAACGTCAACAAAACAAAGATCTGATCGTGGACTTCAGGAAACAGCAAAGGGAGCACGCCCCTTTCAACATCGACGGGACGCCAGTGGAGAAGGTGGAAAGCTTAAAGTTCCTCAGCGTTCACATCACTGACGATCTGAAATGGTCCATCCACACAGACAGTGTGGTGAAAAAGGCTTGAAATCACTGGTCACTTTAATAATGGAATACTAGTCACTTTAATAATGTTTAAATATTTTTGCTTTACTCTCACATGTACACTACAAGTCAAAAGTTTGGACACACCTACTCATTCGAAGGTTTTTCTTTATTTTGTAAACATTTTTACATTGTAGAATAATAGTGAAGACATCAAAACTATGAAATAACACATATGGAATCATGAAGTAACCAAAAAAAGTGTTAAAGAAATCAAAATATATTTTATATTTTAGATTCTTCTAATAGCCACCCTTTGCCTTGATGACAGCTTTGCACACTCTTGGAATTCTCTCAACCAGCTTCATGAGGTAGTCCCACTGATCTTTATCGATAGTGCCTGTTAAATTCAGGGCAGCAATGTTGAGAGCAGTAGCAACCCTTTTGCAGTTCTCCATTATATTTGACAAAAAAGCCAGAGTAGTAAGGATTATCTACACATACTGAGCAGCTCATGTTATAGTCAGAATAAAAAATTAAATAATATGCCATTTAGCAGACGCTTTTATCCAAAGCAACTTACAGTCATACGTGCATACATTTTTGAGTATGGGTGGTCGCGGAGATCGAACCCACTACCCTGGCGTTACAAGCGCCGTGCTCTACCAGCTGAGCTACAGAGAAGCACGCTACATGGCAGACCAATCCGAACTCATCTCTCAGCATGTCCAGCGCCTCCATTATCTCAGCCAATCATAGCTAACGGGTAGGTTCCTGTTTTTTTCCGTGGCTAAACAAACTAGGCTCGTAATTTTATTAATGTTTACAGATGGCATACAAGTTTGTTATTAAGGCACATGAAAGTTCACATGTTCTAGAAGGCATTTTTGCCAAAAAACGCATTTTGATGAAAAACAAATTACATTCAAATGCCTTTCCTGTGAAGTTGTAATGTGCGACATACGCCTAGCTTCTTGAAATGGGTCACATTTACTATCACTCTGACATTGCCCCTTGAGAGTGGGAATGGCAAGTAGCATATGTGACAGCTCCTGTTGGGACGTCACTGTCAAAAGAACCGATGTGGTTGTGGTGGAGGAGTCAGGCGCAGGACACAGAGGATTCGTCCAAAATACTTTACTAGTCCGAAGTGCAACAAAACAATACACGACCTCGAAAACAAACGGAGGCGAGGGAATTACGCAACATGCGTAAAACAATAAACAAAACTAACAGAGCGCAAACACGCAGTTCCGCACGACAGGCAAACAACAACACACAATCTAACTAATACAAAACAGGGAACTTATAGGACACGTAATCAGAACACAAACAGACACAGGTGTACAAGACAGACTAAACCAATCACACCACGAAACATACAACGGTGGCAGCTAGTACTCCGGGGACGGCGAACGCCGAAGCCTGCCCGAACCAGGAGGAGGAGCAGTCTCGGCCGAAACCGTGACAGTACCCCCCCCTTGACGCGCGGCCCCAGCCGTGCGCCGACCCCGGCCTCGGGGACGGCCAGGAGGACGCGGACCCGGGCGCGTGGGATGCCCACGGTGGAACTCAGTCAGGAGGGATGGATCGAGGATGTCCCTCCTAGGCACCCAGCACCGTTCCTCCGGACCGTACCCCTCCCACTCCACGAGATACTGGAGATCACTCATCCGGCGCCTCGAGTCCAAGATGGTCCGGACCCTGTACGCTGGGGCCCCCTCGATGTCCAAAGGGGGCGGAGGGGTCTCTCCTATCTCATCTTCTTGGAGTGGGCCAGCTACCACCGGCCTGAGAAGAGACACATGGAACGAGGGGTTAATATTTTTGTATTCAATAGGCAGTTGTAACCTGTAACACACCTCGTTCAATCTTCTCAGGACTTTGAAGGGCCCCACAAACCGCCGACCCAGCTTCCGGCAGGGCAGGCGGAGGGGCAGGTTTCGAGTCGAGAGCCAGACTCGATCTCCCGGTGCGTACACTGGTCCCTCACTGCGGTGGCGATCGGCGATCGCCTTTTGTTGACGGATGGCCCGCTGCAGATGGACATGGGCAGCGTCCCACGTCTCCTCCGAGCGCCGAATCCACTCGTCCACCGCAGGGGCCTCGATCTGGCTCTCGTGCCACGGTGCCAGGACCGGCTAATACCCTAAAACACACTGGAATGGTGTTAAACCGGTGGAGGAGTGGCGGAGAGAGTTCTGGGCCATCTCGGCCCAGGGGATATACCTGGACCACTCCTCCGGCCGGTCCCGGCAATAAGACCTCAAAAACCTACCCACATCCTGGTTGACTCGTTCAACCTGCCCATTGCTCTCTGGGTGGAACCCCGAGGTAAGGCTCACCGAGACCCCCAAGCGTTCCATGAACGCCCCCCAGACTCTGGAGGTAAACTGGGGACCTCGGTCAGACACAATATCCTCGGGGACCCCATAGTGCCGGAACACGTGGGTAAATAGGGCCTCGGCGGTCTGTAGGGCAGTAGGGAGACCCGGCATTGGGAGGAGACGACAGGCCTTGGAAAACCGATCCACAACGACCAAAATGGTGGTATTCCCCTGGGAAGGGGGTAGGTCGGTCACAAAATCCACCGAGAGGTGGGACCATGGTCGTTGTGGAACGGGCAGGGGATGTAACTTACCCCTGGGCAAATGTCTAGGCGCCTTACACTGGGCGCACACCAAGCAGGAGGAGACATAAACCCTCACATCCTTAGCTAACGTTGGCCACCAGTATTTCACGCTAAGGCAGTGCACTGTCCGGCCAATACCTGGATGTCCAGAGGAGGGTGATGTATGAGCCCAATAAATAAGACGATCACGAACCTCGAGCGGAACGTACTTCCGCCCCACAGGACACTCGGGGGAGTAGGGTCGGCACGCAGTGCCCGCTCGATTTCGTATCGACCTCCCATACCACCGGAGCCACCAGACAAGACTCCGGCAGTATGGAAGTGGGCTCAATGGACCTCTCCTCTGTGTCATACCGCCGGGACAGGGCGTCTGCCTTACCGTTCTGGGACCCTGGGATGTATGTGATCTTAAAATCAAACCGGGTCAGGAACATGTTCCACCTAGCCTGACGAGGGTTCAATCTCCTAGCTGCCCGGATGTACTCCAGGTTACGGTGATCGGTCAGAATGAGGAAAGGGTGTTGAGCCCCCTCAAGCCAATGCCTCCACACCTTTAGGGCCTGGACTACAGCTAACAGCTCCCTGTCCCCAACGTCATAATTGCGCTCCGCCGAGCTGAGTTTCTTAGAGTAGAACGCACAGGGGCGGAGCTTAGGTGGCTTGCCGGACCGTTGTGACAGGACTGCCCCAATACCGGTCTCGGACGCGTCTACCTCTACTTGGAATGGTAAAGAGGGATCCGGATGCTCCAGCACAGGGGCCGAGGTGAACAGGTTCTTCAGTTTGACAAATGCCCTGTCCGCCTCAGCTGACCACTGCAGACGAACCGGACCCCCCTTTAACAGGGACGTAATGGGCGCTGCAACCTGTCCAAAGCCCCGAATAAACCTCCGGTAGTAATTAGCAAAACCCAAGAACTGCTGCACCTCTTTTACAGTGGTTGGAGTTTGCCAATTACGCACGGCCGACACACGGTCTACCTCTATCTCCACACCAGACGCGGACAACCGATAACCCAAAAAGGAGACGGACTCCTGGAAGAACAGGCATTTCTCTGCCTTGACATACAAGTCATGCTCGAACAGTCTTCTCAATACTCGGCGCACCAGGGCTACATGCTCGGCTCGTGTAGAAGAGTACACTAGGATGTCGTCGATGTACACTACCACACCCTGCCCATGCATGTCCCGGAAAATCTCGTCAACAAAGGATTGGAAGACTGAAGGAGCATTCATTAGCCCGTATGGCATGACGAGATACTCGTAATGACCCGAGGTGGTGCTAAATGCCGTTTTCCATTCATCCCCCTCCCTAATGCGCACCAGATTGTACGCGCTCCTGAGATCCAACTTTGTGAAGAACTGCGCTCCGCGTAATGACTCCGTCATAGTCGCAATCAGTGGAAGAGGGTAACTGTACTTAACCGTGATCTGATTGAGACTACGGTAATCAATACACGGGCGCAAACCCCCGTCCTTCTTCTTCACAAAGAAGAAACTCGAGGAAACCGGGAAGTGGAGGACCGTATGTATCCCTGTGCCAAGGACTCGGCTATGTAAGTCTCCATAGCCGCTGTCTCCTCTTGAGACAGGGGATACACACGGCTCCGCGGAAGAGCCGCTCCTGTTTGGAGATTTATCGCACAGTCCCCCTGTCTATGAGGTGGTAGCCGTGTTGCCCTCGTCTTGCTGAACACGAGTGCTAAGTCCTCATACTAAGGGGGAATGCGCATTGCGGGCACTTGGTTCGGACTCTCAACCGAGGTCGCCCCTAAGGAAACACCTAGACATCTCCCTACACACTGGGCAGACCACTCCATAAGAGCCCTCTGTTGCCACGCAATGGTAGGATCATGGGTGCTTAACCAGGGAAGCCCCAACACCACGGGGTACGCAGGAGAGTCAATCAGATAAAACTGAATGATCTCCTCATGACCCCCCTGCGTCGTCATAGTAAGTGGTGCTGTGACTTCTCTGATCAGCCCCGACCCCAACGGCCGGCTGTCTAAGGCATGGACAGGAAAGGGGGCTTCTACCGGCCGAAGGGGAATTCCAAACCTATAACAAAATGCCCGATCAATAAAATTCCCAGCTGCGCCTGAATCTACTAGCGCCTTATGCTGGGAATGAGGTACCACCTGTGGAAATCTCACAGGAATACTCATGTGACCAACAGAAAGCTCTGGGTAAGTGGGGCGCCTACTCACCTGAAATGACTCCCCAGTGCGTGACCTGTTGTCCCCTCTCCCAGGAGACCCTCCCCAGCACCTGGCTGCGGTGTGTCCTCCACGGCCACAGTTGGTGCAGGGGTGGCCCCCCTCGGGTTCTCTCTCCTCCTCTCTCTAGCGCCCAGCACCCCGAGCTCCATGGGAATCGGCTCGGAGGTGCTGGAGGGTGGAATGGTCGGCCCCCACTCGGGGACGTCCGCGGGTAGCCAGCAGGGTGTCGAGACGTATGGAGATGTCCACCAACTGGTCGAATGATAGGTTGGTGTCCCTGCAGGCCAGCTCACGACGAACGTCCTCTCGTAGGCTGCACCGATAATGGTCGATGAGGGCCCTCTCATTCCACCCCGCATCCGCCGCTAGCGTCCGGAACTCCAGTGCGAACTCCTGTGCGCTCCTCTTCCCCTGTCGGAGGTGGAACTCCGCATAGGTGATGGCCCACTCCAACGCCTTGCCGGATAGACAGGAGATGAGGGCGGAGACGCTCTCGTATCCCGAGGGCGCTGGGTGTATGGTAGCCAGGTAGAGTTCCACCTGCAGGAGGAACCCCTGACACCCGGCTGCAGAACCGTCATATGCCCTCGGGAGCGAGAGCCGAATGCCACTGGGTTCCGGTGCTGAGAGAGGAGGACTGGCCGTTGGTGATGGGATGGAGTAAGAAGGCGTAGGCACCTCTCCAGTCACCAACCGGCGCAGAGTGTTGGACACCTCGTCCATGGCGGTCCCAAGTTGCCGGATCATGGTGTCTTGATAGCTGATCCGCTCTTCCAGCGACTTGGGTGCCGCCGCTGCTCCTGCTGACTCCATAGTTGGGTGTGTTGTTCTGTCAAAAGAACCGATGTGGATGTGGTGGAGGAGTCAGGCGCAGGACACAGAGGATTCATCCAAAATACTTTACTAGTCCGAAGTGCAACAAAACAATACACGACCTCGAAAACAAACAGAGGCGAGGGAATTACGCAACATGCGTAAAACAATAAACAAAACTAACAGAGCGCAAACACGCAGCTCCGCACGACAGGCAAACAACAACACACAATCTAACTAATACAAAACAGGGAACTTATAGGACACGTAATCAGAACACAAACAGACACAGGTGTACAAGACAGACTAAAGCAATCACACCACGAAACATACAACGGTGGCAGCTAGTACTCCGGGGACGGTGAACGCCGAAGCCTGCCCGAACCAGGAGGAGGAGCAGTCTCGGCCGAAACCGTGACAATCACGGGGAGAGGCAGGCACGTGTGGCTGGGAATTCGAATGTACCCCGTCAAAGGACTTTAATCTCACCGCTATGCCTAACCCTAACCTTAAGTGGTATTAGAGGAGGCCACACCCGCTCTGTTAATTGAGTCCCATGCCAGCCTATCTATTCTAATAAAGAGCCGTGCCCTGTGGGCTAGAGGCAGTGCTGGGCTTAGTGTGAACCATAGGGAAAACACGACAGATGGAGGGAGCAGTGGGAGATGAGGTGGATCCTCAGTCCTGCGGTGAGTCCCCTGGGCCGCAGTGGAAAGTGACCGTGGTAATTAATCCATCTTCACTTTTTTATCCTCTAAATATTGAGCCTCCTGCAGGACTGTTCATTGAAAGGCATGGACTCTACAATAATAATTTCTTTATTTTTCCTTACTTTCTTTCTTTCTTGAAAGAGAGAGCTACAGGGAGGTAGCTAACGGGCTTACTTAAATGGAGGTCATAATGGTCTCACAATGAAATAGAGATGAGTGAAATGCAATGATTTCAAACTTGTTGGTCATCTGGGGGTCTTGGTTGAGTAAGAATCTTAATTATTGCCAATAATATCAGGAAATATTCACACTTTCATGCCGTTGATGATCCCAAAATACTGCTGAGATATCTTTATAAAAGTATGTCAATATCAAATGTATTGAAATATATCTAAATGGAAATTAGCACAACCTCATATTGTGATAAGAACTAATTTAGTAATTTTATAATTAGGTAATTGATCATCTAAATGATTATCTGCGTTTAGGTTTGAGCTCATCAAGCCTGCACTGAAAATAAAATAAAAAGTTAAGTCAACTTAAGTAAAATCAAGGCAATATGATTTCTACTATAGTTCACTCATCTTTGGAGCAGAAAAGTTCTGCTAACATACATTCCTGAGTTGTCTCAACACATTTGCCAAGGTTGAGTAAACTAGAAATCATATTGCAGCTGGTTGCCTTGATTCATTGACTCAACTTCTGATTTTAAGTCCTCTCTACTTGACCATGTAAGGAAATCATCAGCTGGGCATTAATTTGTTATTGAGAGATGGCTGTTATATTTTTTATTTTGATTGAGACAAGTATGTTAATGATGTACTTATAGTCGCCCTTCACTCTGCTCTGACTGACAACAGACCAGATAAATAGGTAAAACAATATGTTTATGAGTTAATATGTAATATGTTAATGAGATACATTTCTTAAGCCAACAGTATTTTTTAGGTTGCGGGTCTTAGCAAACTAAACTCTATTTTCTGATCAACTGAGCTATTTGTGTTGCAATGGCAAACATCAATATTTCAGTTCACTCAACACTGTTTTTAAAATTGTACTCAGATTGAGCAAACATCATTGGGTTAGTGAAGTATTCAATGTCAGCTCAATAATTTCCCAATTCGAAGTCCAGCCAATTTGGTTATTTAAGCTACATTGACTTTTTATAAGTAGCTTTTATTTTATTTTTTACAGCATGCTGTCCTCAATCAGAAATGTACTTCTTCATCACTAACATATGTTTTTTTTATTTTTTATTCCAGTTCAGTGTAGTTTGTGTAAGAGCAACACCTGTGTTAAATATTTTGTTCAGCACTAATGCAACTGATTCAAATAATCAATATTGTTTATTTTGTTGATTATTTGTGTGTTGGGTTGGAAAAAAAGCCTACATTCTCTGTCATCCTTTGTTGGAGTTTTGGAGACCCCTGGTGTAGAGTCTATCATGATTAATTGTTATTGAATGACTCAAGCAATATGTTATTTTTTTGTATTCCATTTAGTTAAGCTATTGCAGAAATGTATAATAACATATTTTCAACCCCCCTGGCCATTTATGTTTTCCTTTTAAAATCTGTTCAATTCTGAGAAGTTGCATAACATTTCCCAAATTGCATCACACACTAGATCAAAGGAAAGACTGCTTTTATCTCTGTCTTTATAGCATTGGACACATGAGTAGCCTATTCATATCTATATTAACAAATTGGTTGTCCATGTGCTGTATCGAAACAATAGTTTTCACTCACACAGTATGATTTAATTTGTCTTGGTAGGTCAGAGTTATTCAAACTTGTGCAACCGTACAAGGAGACCTGGGGCCTTTTGCATTTGAATCAATACCATACCCTGAAGTCGTGAGAGACACTTTATGGAAAAATACTAATTCCTCTTAAGACTTCAGCTCAGAGAAACTGTTGAGTCTTTTGCTTTTCTTCAACATTGTCATTGTAGTGTTTTTTTTTATCACAAAGAATCATCTTGAAAATACAGATGTAGCCCTCTCTGATTTGCCACTCCTGTCCAAGGAATTGAAACGGGGATAATAGGCAATGAAAACAACTCTAACAGTGCATAACGGACAGGTGGTGGGATGGCGTATTAGGGTGATAAATTATCCTTGGCACCTGAAATTGGCACACTTTACTTAAGTGACTAAAAAGCTTGTCAAAGCAATCACGACAGATTATGATATCTGGCCTTTTATAGTGTGTGTGCCTAAATTCCCCTTGGAGGAGTAGCTACAGTTAACTTGTCATGCTGTTTGGTGGTCTAGTGTTCCGCTACAAAAAACACTTCACCTAATCTTATCAGATCAGTTAGCCCAATTACACTTGCAACAGTCCAGGGGAGACCAAGCAACCAACCATGGTCCAGTATAGAACAATTAACAAATTTAGAATTATTATTGAAAACAATTTGACCTAAGGTTTTCAAAAATCATATTTTAGGGAGTATCCTGTTATGTATATATATATATATATATATATATACAGTGTATACAGTGAGGATCCGCTGCTGATTTTGTACGTTTGTCCACTGACAAAGACATGATCAGTCTATAATTTTAATGGTAGGTTTATTTGAACAGTGAGAGACAGAATAACAACAGAAAAACGCATGTCAAAAATTTTATAAATTGATTTTGCATTTTAATGAGGGAAATAAGTATTTGACCCCTCTGCAAAACATGACTTAGTACTTGGTGGCAAAACCCTTGTTGGCAATCACAGAGGTCAGACGTTTCTTGTAGTTGGCCACCAGGTTTGCACACATCTCAGGAGGGATTTTGTCCCACACCTCTTTGTAGATCTTCTCCAAGTCATTAAGGTTTCAAGCCTGACGTTTGGCAACTCGAACCTTCAGCTCCCTCCAGAGATTTTCTATGGGATTAAGGTCTGGAGACTGGCTAGGCCACTCCAGGACCATAATGTGCTTCTTCTTGAGTCACTCCTTTGTTGCCATGGCTGTGTGTTTTGGGTCATTGTCATGCTGGAATACCCATCCACGACCCATTTTCAATGCCCTGGCTGAGGGAAGGAGGTTCTCACCCAACATTTGACGGTACATGGCCCCGTCCATCGTCCCTTTGATGCGGTGAAGTTGTCCTGTCACCTTAGCAGAAAAACACCCCCAAAGCATAATGTTTCCACCTCCATGTTTGATGGTGGGGATGGTGTTCTTGGGGTCATATGCAGCATTCCTCCTCCTCCAAACATGGCGAGTTGAGTTGATGCCAAAGAGCTCGATTTTGGTCTCATCTGAACAACAAAACTTTCACCCAGTTCTCCTCTGAATCATTCAGATGTTCATTGGCAAACTTCAGACGGGCCTGTATATGTGCTTTCTTGAGCAAGGGGACCTTGCGGGCGCTGTAGGATTTCAGTCCTTCACGGCGTAGTGTATTACCAATTGTTTTCTTGGTGACTATGGTCCCAGCTGCCTTGAGATCATTGACAAGATACTCCTGTGTAGTTCTGGGCTGATTCCTCACCGTTCTCATGATCATTGCAACTCCACGAGGTGAGAACTTGCATGGAGCCCCAGGCCGAGGGAGATTGACAGTTATTTTGTGTTTCTTCCATTTGCGAATAATCGCACCAACTGTTGTCACCTTCTCACCAAGCTGCTTGGTGACGGTCTTGTAGCCCATTCCAGCCTTGTGTAGGTCTACAATCTTGTCCCTGACATCCTTGGAGAGGCTCTTTGGTCTTGGCCATGGTGGAGAGTTTGGAATCTGATTGATTGCTTCTGTGGATAGGTGTCTTTTATACAGGTAACAAGCTGAGATTAGGAGCACTCCCTTTAAGAGTGTGCTCCTAATCTCAGCTCATTACCTGTATAAAAGACACCTGGGAGCCAGAAATCTTTTTGATTGAGAGGGGGTCAAATACGTATTTCCCTCATTAAAATGCATATCAATTCATAACATTTTTGACATGCGTTATTCTGGATTTTTTTGTTGTTATTCTGTATCTCACTGTTCAAATAAACCTACCATTAAAACTATAGACTGATAATTTCTTTGTCAGTGGGCAAACGTACAAAATCAGCAGGGGATCAAATACATTTTTCCCCTCACTTATAGCTTTTAAAAATATATATCTATTCAAATATCTTGCATATCTTAATTTCCATCATTATCAATTAATATGCTTAATAATGTTGGCAGTTCATGTAAAGAATTGTTACCTATAACCTGGATTAGCATTGCATTAGATTACATTTTTGTCAAGCAATTATTATTTTAACAAACTATTATTGTGGTTCATCCTATATTCTACCTAACATCTTCACTCCCTTGCAACAGATGTGGGATACATACATACAGTTGAGGTCGGAGTCATTAAAACTATAGTTTTGGCATGTCGGTTAGGACATCTACTTTGTGCATGACACAAGTAATTTTTCCAACAATTGTTTACAGATAGATTATTTCGCTTATAATTCACTGTATCACAATTCCAGTGGGTCAGAAGTTTACATACACTAAGTTGACTGTGCCTTTAAACAGCTTGGAATATTCCAGAAAATGATGTCATGGCTTTAGAAGCTTCTGATAGGCTAATTGACATCATTTGAGTCTATTGGAGGTGTACCTGTGGATGTATTTCAAGGCCTACCTTCAATATCAGTGCCTCTTTAATTGACATCATGGGAAAATCAAAAGAAATCAGCCAAGACCTCAGAAAAATAATTGTAGACCTCCACAAGTCTGGTTCATCATTGGGAGCAATTTCCAAATGACTGAAGGTATCACGTTCATCTGTGCAAACAATAGTACCCAAGTATAAACACCATGGGACCATGCAGCCGTCATACTGCTCAGGAAGGAGACGCGTTCTGTCTCCTAGAGATGCACGTACTTTGGTGCGAAAAGTGCAAATCAATCCCAGAACAACAGCAAAGGACCTTGTGAAGATACTGGAGGAAACAGGTACAAATGTATCTATATCCACAGTAAAATGAGTCCTATATTGAGGATGAAGCCACTGCTCCAAAACAGCCATATAAAAAGCCAGACTACAGTTTGCAACTGCCCATGGGGACAAAGATCGTACTATTTGGAGAAATGTCTTCTGGTCTGTTGAAGGTGGCAGCATCATGCTGTGGGGGTGCTTTGCTGCAGGAGGGACTGATGCACTTCACAAAATAGATGGAATCATGAGGAAGGAAAATTATGTGGATAGCTTGAAGCAACATCAAGACATCAGTCAGGAAGTTAAAGCTTGGTTGCAAATGGGTCTTCCAAATGGACAATGACCCCAAGCATACCCGCTGGGAGGTGTCGAGGTGCCTTACTCTGGGCGCACACCGAGCAGGAGGAAACATACACCCTCACCTTCTTAGCCAAGGTAGGCCACCAGTACTTACCAGTCAGGCAGCGCACTGTACGACTGATACCTGGGTGACCAGAGGAGGGTGACGTGTGTGCCCAGAAGATCAGACAATTACGGATAAAAGCAGGCACGTACTGCAGCCCAGCTGGACACTGCGGTGGAGATGGATCTGTGCTTAATGCCTGCTCTATATCCGCGTCCATCGCCCATACTACCAGCGCCACCACGCAGGAAGCCGGGAGTATGGGGGTGTTGTCTCTGGGCCTCTCCTCTGTGTCATACAGCCATGACAATGCATCTGCCTTCACGTTCTTCGTACCCGGGATGTATGACAGTGTAAAATCGAACCGGGTGAAGAATAGGGCCCACCTGGCCTGGCCAGGATTCAGCCTCCTCGCTGCCCGGATGTACTCCAGGTTACGGTGGTCCGTCCAGACGAGGAAAGGGTGTTTCGAGCCAATGCCTCCACATGGTCAAAGCTCGGACAACAGCCAACAGCTCCCGATCACCAATTTCGTAGTTCTGCTCCGCCGGGATGAGCTTCTTAGAGAAGAAGGCACAGGGGCGGAGCTTGGGTGGCGTGCCCGAGCGTTGAGACAGGACAGCGCCTATCCCTACCTTGGACGCATCCACCTCCACTACGAACAGTAGTGATGGATCGGGGTGGACCAGTACCGTGGCTGAGGTGAACAGACCCTCAGTTTCCTGAAGGCCAGGTCAGCCTCAGCAGACCAGCGGAGCCGGGATGGCCCACCCTTCAACAGAGATGTAATGGGAGCTGCGACCTTGCCAAAGCCCCGGATAAACCTCCGATAGTAGTTGGCAAAGCCCAGAAAGTGCTGCACCTCCTTACCTGTGGTGGGAGTCGGCCAATTACGCACGGCTGAAATGCGATCCCCCTCCATCTCCACCCCTGAGGTGGTAATGCGGTATCCGAGGAAGGAGGCGGACTGCTGGAAAAACATACACTTCTCTGCCTTGTTATAAAGGTAATTTTCCAACAGTCGGGCCAACACTTTGCGAACAAGGGACACATGCTCGGCACGCGTAGTGGAATACACCAGAATGTCATCGATGTAGACCACTACAGCGCGACCAAGCATGTCCCGAAACACCTCATTCACAAAGGACTGGAAGACGGATGGAGCATTCATCACACCGTAGGGCATCACCAGGTATCCATAATGCCCCGTGGATGTGCTGAATGCTGTCTTCCACTCATCCCCCTCCCGAACACGCACCAGGTTGTACGCACTCCTGAGATCTAATTTGGTGAAGAAGCGCGCTCCATGCATTGACTCGATCACTGACGGAATGAGGGGAAGAGGATAACTAAACCTGATCGTCTCCTTGTTCAGTGGTCAATAATCAATGCAAGGGTGCAGACCGCCGTCTTTCTTCTTCACAAAGAAGAAACTCGAGGAGGCGGGTGAAGTGGAGGGACGTATATATCCCTGGCGCAGGGACTCGGTGACGTATGTTTCCATAGCCGCCATTTCAGCCTGCGACTGTGGACAGGTGTCTTTTATACAGGTAACATGACTCCTGGGAGGTACAGCGTCTACCCGGAGGTTTATCACGCAATCCCCCGCCCGATGAGGTGGTAACTTGGTAGCCTGCGTCTTTCAAAACACGTGCACCAAATCAAGGTATTCGGGGGGAATGCGCACGGTGGAGGTACTGTCTGGACTTTCCACCATGGTTGCACCAACGGAAACACCTAGACACCTACCCTGACACTCTCGCGACCACCCCGTGAGAACCCTCTGCGGCCATGAGAAGATGGGGTTGTGGAATGCTAACCAAAGGATACCCAATACCACAGGGAAAGCAGGGGACTCAATAATAAAAAAAGTGATCTGCTCACAATGAGTCTCCTGGGTAATCATGGTGACTGGTGCAGTAACTTCCTGAACATATCCGGACCCTGATGGTCGATTATCAAGTGCTCTGATGGGGAGTGGAATGGATAGGGGAAGCAATTAAATACCAAGGCGTGACAATGCCCATTTGATCGGGAAAGTAGATGTGTAGGGTACATTGCGCAGCAGAGGGCTCTGAACAAGTGTGGGTGTTCGATACTTGGGGTGATGCGAGAGTGCCCTGCCTGCTGCCTCCAGACCCAATAGAGCGTTGACGACTCCGTGTGGTGTACTATCGCTGTCGTCCTCCGCTCTCTCGGATGGCGGCTCTACCCAGCTCCATCAGCTCGGGATCCGAATCGGCCGGGGTGGGAACGAGCAGACCCCTTCCAGGATGTCCTCTGGCTGCCAGCAGTTTGTCCAAATGGATGGCCATGTCCACCAGTTGCGTGAAAGACAACATGGTGTCCAGGCAAGCTAGCTCCCGTCGGACGTCCTCCCACAGATGGCACCGGAAATGGTCGATAAGGGCCTGCTCGTTCCACCCGGATCCCGCTGCCAGAATCCGAACCTCCAAAGCGAAGTCCTGCGCGGTCCTCGTCCCCTGCCTCAGGTTGACCATCCGCTAGCCCGCCTTTTGACCCTCGGGCGGGTGATCGAAGACTCCCCGTAGTTCTCCAATGCGGCTCATCCATCGTTCCACACCGCGTTGGCCCACTCCAGGGCTTTCCCCGAGAGGCAGGAGACAAGGGCAGACACCTTCTCCTGCTCCGATGGGGCCGGCCTGATGCGGGAGAAATAGAGCTCCAGTTGGAGGAGGAATCTGTGGCAGAGCGCCGCCGTCCCGTCAACTCCCGTGGTCGGGATATCTGGATCTCTCCGGGTGCTGGGGTGTAGGTGGCTGGATCCGGTTGGCCAGCTGGTCTCGACAGATCGGGTCCTCTCCTCTCCAGGCGTTGGACGACCTGAAGAACCCGATCCATCGCTTCCCCCAAGCTGGCCAGCATCGTGACATGCTCCTGGACCCGTGCCACGACTCCAGGCATGCGCTCCTCTCCCACTGACTCCATAGACCAAGGTGGGTTATTCTGTGAGTGTGATTTGAAGGAGTCAGGCGCAGGAGGGTAAATCACCGAATACAGAGTTTATTCTGTTGGACACAGTTACGCTGGATAGCGTCAACAAAATACAGACACACGGGGAAAATATATCCCCGGAAATAGAAGGTACGGGTAGCTCAACCGAGCTACACTCAACTCACAAATAACAATCACCCATAAGGACAAGGGTGGCAGAGGGAACACTTATACATGTACAGTGAGGGAAAAAAGTATTTGATCCCCTGCTGATTTTGTACGTTTGCCCACTGACAAAGAAATGATCAGTCTATAATTTTAATGGTAGGTTTATTTGAACAGTGAGAGACAGAATAACAACAAAAAAATCCAGGAAAACATGTCAAAAATGTTATAAATTGATTGCATTTTAATGAGGGAAATAAGTATTTGACCCCTCTGCAAAACATGACTTAGTACTTGGTGACAAAACCCTTGTTGGCAATAACAGAGGTCAGACGTTTCTTGTAGTTGGCCACCAGGTTTGCACACATCTCAGGAAGGATTTTGTCCCACTTTGCAGATCTTCTCCAAGTCATTAAGGTTTCGAGGCTGACGTTTGGCAAGCTCCCTCCACAGATTTTCTATGGGATTAAGGTCTGGAGACTGGCTAGGCCACTCCAGGACCTTAATGTGCTTCTTCTTGAGCCACTCCTTTGTTGCCTTGGCTGTGTGTTTTGGGTCATTGTCATGCTGCAATACCCATCCACGACCCATTTTCAATGCCCTGGCTGAGAGGAGGAGGTTCTCACCCAAGATTTGATGGTACATGGCCCCGTCCATCGTCCCTTTGATGCGGTGAAGTTGTCCTGTCCCCTTAGCAGACAAACACCCCCAAAGCATAATATTTCCACCTCCATGTTTGATGGTGGGAATGGTGTTCTTGGGGTCATAGGCAGCATTCCTGATCATTTCTTTGTCAGTGGGCAAACGTACAAAATCAGCAGGGGAATCAAATACTTTTTTCCCTCACTGTACAAAAAAATAAGCAAATGTTAAGGCCTCTGGGCTCTTTGTCGTCTTTGCTGACAATCAAAGATGGGCTGGTATTTCTTGAGTTTAATGCATAAACAACGTAATACAAGCACTATGATGCAACATTTTCTTAATTTTTTTAAAGCATCTTAAAAAAAAAAGATATATATCTACAGTACAGGTTGACGACAACCTTGATTGGATCAAATGTGTGTTGTCACCAGCCACCTTTTCCTCTGAAAAGGAACTGAGCCAAACCAAACTCTACATGCCAGGAATAGGAAGTTGGTCTACATACTCTCAGCTGAGTCTCTCTGCTTTTTGCTGTATTGTTGGGTTCTTGTTAATCCAGTGAGGGGTTACGCACTTAAACTGCACAATTGATTACACAAATGTCACCATCATTTACATTTACATTTACGTCGTTTAGCAGACGCTCTTATCCAGAGCGACTTACAAATTGGTGCATTCACCTTATAGCCAGTGGGATAACCACTTTACAAAATGTTTTTTTTATTTTTTTTTGGGGGGGTAGAAGGATTAATTTATCCTATCCCAGGTATTCCTTAAAGAGGTGGGGTTTCAAGTGTCTCCGGAAGGTGGTGAGTGACTCCGCTGTCCTGGCGTCGTGAGGGACCTTGTTCCACCATTTGGGTGCCAGAGCAGCGAACAGTTTTGACTGGGCTGAGCGGGAACTGTGCTTCCGCAGAGGTAGGGGGGCCAGCAGGCCAGAGGTGGATGAACGCAATGCCCTCGTTTGGGTGTAGGGACTGATCAGAGCCTGAAGGTACGGAGGTGCCGTTCCCCTCACAGCTCCGTAGGCAAGCACCATGGTCTTGTAGCAGATGCGAGCTTCAACTGGAAGCAAGTGGAGTGTGCGGAGGAGCGGGGTGACGTGAGAGAACTTTGGAAGGTTGAACACCAGATGGGCTGCGGCATTCTGGATGAGTTGTAGGGGTTTAATGGCACAGGCAGGGAGCCCAGCCAACAGCGAGTTGCAGTAATCCAGACGGGAGATGACAAGTGCCTGGATTAGGACCTGTGCCGCTTCCTGTGTAAGGCAGGGTCGTACTCTCCGAATGTTGTAGAGCATGAACCTACAGGATCGGGTCACCGCCTTGATGTTAGCGGAGAAAGACAGGGTGTTGTCCAGGGTCACGCAAAGGCTCTTCGCACTCTGGGAGGAGGACACAACGGAGTTGTCAACCGTGATGGCGAGATCATGGAACGGGCAGTCCTTCCCCGGGAGGAAGAGCAGCTCTATCTTGCCAAGGTTCAGCTTGAGGTGGTGATCCGTCATCCACACTGATATGTCTGCCAGACATGCAGAGATGCGATTCGCTACCTGGTTATCAGAAGGGGGAAAGGAGAAGATTAGTTGTGTGTCATCTGCGTAGCAATGATAGGAGAGGCCATATGAGGATATGACAGAGAAAAGTGACTTGGTGTATAGCGAGAATAGGAGAGGGCCTAGAACTGAGCCCTGGGGGACACCAGTGGTGAGAGCACGTGGTGCGGAGACAGATTCTCGCCATGCCACTTGGTAGGAGCGACCGGTCAGGTAGGACGCAATCCAAGAGTGAGCCGCGCCGGAGATGCCCAACTCGGAGAGGTTGGAGCGGAGGATCTGATGGTTCACAGTATCAAAGGCAGCAGACAGGTCTAGAAGGACAAGAGCAGAGGAGAGAGAGTTAGCTTTAGCAGTGCGGAGAGCCTCCGTGACACAGAGAAGAGCAGTCTCAGTTGAATGACCAGTCCTGAAACCTGACTGGTTTGGATCAAGAAGGTCATTCTGAGAGAGATAGCAAGAGAGTTGGCTAAAGACGGCACGCTCAAGAGTTTTGGAGAAAAAAGAAAGAAGGGATACTGGTCCGTAGTTGTTGACATCGGAGGGATCGAGTGTAGGTTTTTTGAGAAGGGGTGCAACTCTCGCTCTCTTGAAGACGGAAGGGACATAGCCAGCGGTCAAGGATGAGTTAATGAGCGAGGTGAGGTAAGGGAGAAGGTCACCGGAGATGGTCTGGAGAAGAGAGGAGGGGATAGGGTCAAGCGGGCAGGTTGTTGGGCGGCCGGCCGTCACAAGTCGCAAGATTTCATCTGGAGAGAGAGGGGAGAAATAAGTCAAAGCATAGGGTAGGGCAGTGTGAGCAGGACCAGCAGTGTCATTTGACATAACAAACGAGGATCGGATGTCGTCAACCTTCTTTTCAAAATGGTTGACGAAGTCATCCACAGAGATGGAGGGGGAGAGGGGGAGGAGGATTCAGCAGGGAGGAGAAGGTGGCAAAGAGCTTCCTAGGGTTAGAGGCAGATGCTTGGAATTTAGAGTGGTAGAAAGTGGCTTTCGCAGCAGAAACAGAGGAAGAAAATGTAGAGGAGGGAGTGAAAAGATGCCAGGACCGCAGGGTGTCTAGTTTTCCTCCATTTCCGCTCGGCTGCCCGGAGCCCTGTTCTGTGAGCTCGCAATGAGTCATCAAGCCACGGAGCTGGAGGGGAGGACCGAGCCGGCCGGGAGGATAGGGGACATAGAGAGTCAAAGGATGCAGAAAGGGAGGAGAGGAGGGTTGAGGAGGCAGAATCAGGAGATTGGAGGGAGATGGATTGAGCAGAGGGAAGAGATGATAGGATGGAAGAGGAGAGAGTAGCGGGAGAGAGAGAGCGAAGGTTGCGACGGCGCATTACCATCTGAGTAGGGACAGAGTGAGTAGTGTTGGAGGAGAGCGAGAGAGAAAAGGATACAAAGTAGTGGTCGGAGACATGGAGAGGAGTTGCAGTGAGATTAGTAGAAGAAAAACATCTAGTAAAGATGAGGTCAAGCATATTGCCTGCCTTGTGAGTAGGGGGGGGGCGGTGAGAGGGTGAGGTCAAAAGAGGAGAGTGGAAAGAAGGAGGCAGAGAGAAATGAGTCAAAGGTAGACGTAGGGAGGTTAAAGTCACCCAGAACTGTGAGGGGTGAGCCATCCTCAGGAAAGGAACTTATCAAGGCGTCAAGCTCATTGATGAACTCTCCAAGGGAACCTGGAGGGCGATAAATGACAAGGATGTTAAGCTTGAATGGGCTAGTGACTGTGACAGCATGGAATTCAAATGAGGAGATAGACAGATGGGTCAGGGGAAAAAGAGAGAATGTCGACTTGGGAGAGATGAGGATTCCAGATGCTCTCGGGGTATGCGAGAACACATGGTCAGACGAGGAGAGAGCAGTAGGAGTAGCAGTGTTTTCAGTGGTAATCCATGTTTCCGTCAGCGCCAAGAAGTCGAGGGACTGGAGGGTAGCATAGGCTGAGATTAACTCTGCCTTGTTGGCCGCAGAACGGCAGTTCCAGAGGCTGCCGGAGACCTGGAACTCCACGTGGGTCGTGCGTGCAGGGACCACTAGGTTAGAGAGGCAGCAGCCACGCGGTGTGAGGCGTTTGTATAGCTTGTGCGGAGAGGAGAGAACAGGGATAGACAGAGGCATAGTTGACAGGCTACAGAAAATGGCTACAATAATGCAAAGGAGATCGAAATGAAATGAACTAAACATCTGGGAAAGCGAGAGAGCGGGGCTTCCCTCACTTACGTTTCATTGAAACACCCAAATATAACTCTCCCAACTTCCACCTCAGAAACTATAATTGTTGTAAACTACAGCGGTTCAATGTTTTCTAGGAATAGACTAACTTAGTTTATTCAGCTAGCTAACTTGGTACAGAATTCTTCCGTGAAAACCATCCAGGGCACCTAGTCATATGACGCCACAGCCAACTAGCATGCCGGCCTCCAACAACACGGTTTAGCACCAATACTCGGCCACAACAAACCACCAGTGTGTCAACACGCCAAGCAGATCATTTGTGTCCGTGTCTAACGTTGTGGGTTAGTCCCGACAGCTTGAGTGAGTCCGTCGTCAACTTATTCAGCCAGTTAGTTAGCTAGAATAGTTAGCATACTAGCTAGCCATTGCTTTCTGCCAAAGAAGAAACCAATCCTCCCACGGTACGAACACACAGAGAGAGCCAAGCTAACGTTAACTAGTCACCCATGTCCCGAATTCCCTTGAACGACTCTGGCTACCAGTATGTAAAAACAAAACACAAATGTAGGTTATAACGTATCCCTAGCAGCTACTGTTAGCTAGCCAAGTGCAAAGCTAGCCACTGAATTGACTCAGCCAGTTCGCGTCTGTTCGCTAGGTCGTTCCAGCTATTGTTTAGTAGCTATCCAGGTAGCAACAAGCTAGCTACATTTCGAGCACAGTAGCTACTTACTACCTAACGTTAACGCTTCAGACAATGAGGTTAGAAAAACAGCTGAATGGTAGGCATTATTGTATGTAATTATTGTAGGCAGCTAGCTGGCGTAATTACAGGTACTCTCAGGCGTGAAACAACTATCCACAGTTGCTAATAGTTACCAGTAGCTACCGGCTAGCTAATCCAGGTAGTGGGTTAGCTAGCTTCATGCTTCACCGGGCTCAGCCGAATACAATACTTACCTACAATAATTACATACATTAACCCACGATAACTACCTACAATACCTAACTACAATCTAAATACATAGTTTAAGCTTTACTCGACACCATATAAGCCATATAAGCCAAGCTTACCTCCCGCCAGAGAGCTACAAATATTGTAGTATGTTCAACATGAACATACTCCGTGATCATAGGAAACTCAAAGCCATACCAACTGACATTCCACCGAAAGTGAGGTTTAGACATTTCCCATAATTATATTTCAAAGATCAAACAATTCAATTAAAAATGTCTATCAATCCTGAAAGTCTTAAATATGTTCAGCAACTGAATCTAATGTGGATGATGGGGCTTTTTTCGGCTTGGTGGTCCAGGAGTTGAATCTTGGTATGAACAGCTCACCTACTCAGACCACATGTTTCAGAGCCTCGCCAACCTCGGTTCTAACACTCTCGGAAAACTACATTAGGTTTTGGCAATATACTATATACTGTGGTATTTGGTACGGGATGGTATTTCAATACAGTCAATACCGTCAAAACTATTTATTTGAAGTATTTCAATACTTTTGAATATTTGTAACTACTTTTTAAGTTAATACCTGCAGTTAAATTGTGCAATACGCTAGGAGATAAAGCAAATTGCGTTCTTCATTTCACCGGTCACATTATTTTCATTAAGAAGCTTACCGTAGTTCCCCAGAACAGTTGAGCTAGTCACGTGACGGTTTGTAAATATCACAACAGGAGAAAGCGGGAGCTGGTGAGTCCATGTCATTCTATATCTATCAGCAAGTGTCTGTTGTGCGGCGCACATGAGGTGATGAAGTTACACTTGTATGCAATTCGCTACTGAATGTTTGCCATCAGATATCTTATAATGGCTTTCTGCCAGAAGTCAAAGAGCTCTGGATGAGTTATCTGTACTGCTGCCATTTTTTCCCTGTGCTTCCTGCTAGTGTTATCCCTCCTCCGTTCTTCTCCCTTCTGCTCAGTATACAGATGCTGCTCTTCCTTCAGAAAAGCATGGATCACAACTTTGTTCATTTGCACAATTTATCTCATTCACTTTCACTTGTAAATGTCCACACTAACCGAAAATGACACCGGTTAGCTAATAGTTATGCTTGTATAATTTTATGAGCTGATTTGCCAGTCTTTGCAATTAGTTTGTTTGTTTTAGTTCGTTTGCATTTAGCTAACAGTGTCTGTGATTTCGCTATTAGTTTGTTAGCATTCTGGTAATGGAGGCCCAATGGGTGTTTCTTGAATTTGTTTTGCCCCCTTGTGTGCTATACCGGTAATACCGTACATCCCGGGATGAGAGAAGGACTGTATGAAAATCTGGATACCACCCAAGCATAAACTAAATCACAACCATCTCGCCCTGATCCTTTCGGTTCCTCTCCATCTAAAATGTAGTAGAATTAGCTATATAACAACAAGATAAGTCATATTGAATATGTTAAGCCCATCTTCCAATTACCACACCTGCAGGAGTTGGACATTAGTGGCAACTTATTCAATTATTTTCAGTCATCAGAAATATGCAACACGTCCACAGGGCTGAGAAAGCTGGATGTATCTGGGAATACTTTTGAAATCTTCAGCATCACAGCCAATGTTTTTCCTCACCTTCAGACATTACACCTTTCCTTCTGTTGTTATGTTTCCACTAAGAAACAATATAAACTGTCGCTTAACATAAAAGGGAACTAACAAATGAGCCACGGACAAGTAAAACGAAATAGATGGGGTTTTAAAATGGGTTTTCAAAGACACTCATGGGGGTGTCCACTGAAAGTTGACTAGCAACAAGAAACTGGGTCCAAAATAAAAACCCACACCAACTTATAATATGGAGTTAAAAGTAAGTGGAGCTAACCAAAGGAGAGAATGTCATAGAAATATTTGACTAAAAAATAGTCAACACAAAAATATCTCTCAAGAGACTGGAGCTTGTGAATCCAGAAATTAGACTTTATTATTGCGTAAACAAAGCCGAGCCACTCCATGGAACAGCTGTCTCTCTTTGGCTTAGAGATCTCTTATATAGACACACAAATGTACAGTCATGTATACATAGCTTACAAAGCTACTCCCGTTAAGATCACTGATTAACATCTTTAACTGCCACGCCACTATTATCTTTGAAAGTCCAATAATAATAATATAATAATAATATGCCATTTAGCAGACGCTTTTATCCAAAGCGACTTACAGTCATGCGTGCATACATTTTTGTGTATGCACGCATGTTGTTTACATGTTGTTTACATGTTGTTTACTCCAAAAGACCATGTGCGCTTTTGCCTCTTTCCCTTATCTCATTATATTGGTGGCATGGCACAGACACTTTTAAAAATAAAACACATACATTCATCAAAGCATGTTTACACATTGTATTGACTATATTCCTTATTTAGACATGCATCTGGACTTATAAAATGTAAATCATGTTTACTATATTTTATCTTTGACATTTCCCAACATTTTCCTTAATGATACATAAAATATTACCATATAATCCCCCCTTTGGGACATTCCAACTATGTCCCAAATAATACAAAGATACATTTTTTAATGAATGTAAGCATGTGCATTTACTTATTCTTATCCTTGCCATATGTGGTTACCTTTCATATGCATATATTTAAACCAATATATATTCCTCATTGTTTGACCCATCCTGATGAGGACCCAGAGCACAGTCAGGTATTGGATACAAGTTTGGAAGGTTTTCCTCTAAATTAACCTCCAAATTTTTTCTATTAGGCTTTGTAACCATGGCAGACCCATCCACCCCCAGGAACAACTTCATACAAACATTCAGGATTCCCAAATTCCCAAAATGTCCCATATTCATTTACCTACTGTCATGGCGCTCCCTGAACTGAGTGTATTTATTTATAAACATTGCTCCCCACTTTTGTTTAGTTATAGCATTGCCCATATATGTGTTAGTATCCTATCACATCAACATATGCAACTTAATAACCTTTTTCACCCATATCACAAGTATTATAACAATCAAAATAATCAATATCAATGTCTAATCCATTAATTGCAATGTCAACATCACTAAGCATTAATAATAATAAGTTATTCAGATCAATCAGTCCACTTATAATTTATAATCATAATCAAATTAATTACCCAAAACAACTTTGGAATGACAATTCTTAGTTAGTCACCTTTGTTCCATCTCTCACCTCGGCACATATTGACACTGGCAGAATGTATATTTATATTATAATAATTCTAGCATTAACTTCCTCATACCGAGAATTACAACAGATCAGTACCTTAATGCATTGTCCAAATTACTATAAATTTAGTAGTGTATAATACCTCCTTAATCAACATACTACCTCAACTAACAGTCCCTTCCTCTACCGGCACTCAATCTTCTGGCGTCTTCATTATGTTCTTCAGATAGCTTCATAGTTCATCTTGGATTACCCATGGCAATGTCCCAATTCCAATGTCACACCTGAACCGCCCCACCTCCACCATCATCCTGTTTTGTCCATTTGCAAACCAGTATGCCCAAACTAGGAAGAACGTTGCATTTGCATAGACCTCTCTCCTCCTGCTCACTCAAATCAAATCAAATTTTATTGGTCACATGCGCCGAATACAACAGGTGCAGACATTACAGTGAAATGCTTACTTACAGCCCTTAACCAACAGTGCATTTATTTTAAACAAAAAAGTAAGAATAAAACAACAACAAAAAAAGTGTTGAGAAAAAAAGAGCAGAAGTAAAATAAAGTGACAGTAGGGAGGCTATATATACAGTAAAATAAAGTGACAATAGGGAGGCTATATATACAGGGGGGTACCGTTGCATAGTCAATGTGCGGGGGCACCGGCTAGTTGAGGTAGTTGAGGTAATATGTACATGTGGGTAGAGTTAAAGTGACTATGCATAAATACTTAACAGAGTAGCAGCAGCGTAAAAAGGGTGGGGTGGGGGGGCAGTGCAAATAGTCCGGGTAGCCATGATTAGCTGTTCAGGAGTCTTATGGCTTGGGGGTAGAAGCTGTTGAGAAGTCTTTTGGACCTAGACTTGGCACTCCGGTACCGCTTGCCGTGCGGTAGCAGAGAGAACAGTCTATGACTAGGGTGGCTGGAGTCTTTGACAATTTTGAGGGCCTTCCTCTGACACCGCCTGGTATAGAGGTCCTGGATGGCAGGGAGCTTTGCCCCAGTGATGTACTGGGCCGTACGCACTACCCTCTGTAGTGCCTTGCGGTCAGAGGCCAAGCAGTTGCCATACCAGGCGGTGATGCAACCAGTCAGGATGCTCTCGATGGTGCAGCTGTAGAATTTTTTTGAGGATCTGAGGACCCATGCCAAATCTTTTTAGTCTCCTGAGGGGGAATAGGCTTTGTCGTGCCCTCTTCACGACTGTCTTGGTGTGTTTGGACCATGATAGTTCGTTGGTGATGTGGACACCAAGGAACTTGAAGCTCTCAACCTGTTCCACTACAGCCCCGTCGATGAGAATGGGGCGTGCTCAGTCCTCTTTTTTTTTCCTGTAGTCCACAATCATCTCCTTTGTCTTGGTCACGTTGAGGGAGAGGTTGTTGTCCTGGCACCACACGGCCAGATCTCTGACCTCCTCCCTATAGGCTGTCTCATCGTTGTCGGTGATCAGGCCTACCACTGTTGTGTCGTCGGCAAACTTAATGATGGTGTTGGAGTCGTGCCTGGCCATGCAGTCATGGGTGAACAGAGAGTACAGGAGGGGACTGAGCACGCACCCCTGAGGGGCCCCCGTGTTGAGGATCAGTGTGGCAGATGTGTTGTTACCTACCCTTACCACCTGGGGGCGGCCCGTCAGGAAGTCCAGGATCCAGTTGCAGAGGGAGGTGTTTAGTCCCAGGATCCTTAGCTTAGTGATGAGCTTAGAGGGCACTATGGTGTTGAATGCTGAGCTGTAGTCAATGAATAGCATTCTCACGTAGGTGTTCCTCTTGTCCAGGTGGGAAAGGGCAGTGTGGAGTGCGATAGAGATTGCATCATCTGTGGATCTGTTGGGGCGGTATGCAAATTGGAGTGGGTCTAGGGTTTCTGGGATTATGCTGTTGATGTGAGCCATGACCAGTCTTTCAAAGCACTTCATGGCTACAGACGTCAGTGCTACGGGTCGGTAGACATTTAGGCAGGTTATCTTAGAGTTCTTGGGTACGGGGACTATGGTGGTCTGCTTGAAACATGTTGGTATTACAGACTCAGTCAGGGACATGTTGAAAATGTCAGTGAAGACACTTGCCAGTTGGTCAGCACATGCTCGGAGTACACGTCCTGGTAATCCATCTGGCCCTGCGGCCTTGTGAATGTTGACCTGCTTAAAAGTCTTACTCACATCGGCTACGGAGAGCGTGATCACATAGTCGTCCGGAACAGCTGGTGCTCTCATGCATGCTTCAGTGTTGCTTGCCTCGAAGCAGACTGTGGACAGACTCCACATGGTCTCCTGTCTCATTCTTGAGAGAACAGGCACAAAAGAGAAGGCAATTGATTGCTTTGATTTGATGCTGGATTCAGGTCTCCTGGCAGAGGTGGTGTCGGACAGGAACGTCTTCAACGCCTTTGTTGTTCCCCTTCAGCCGGGTAGAGGGTTTTTGGTTTTTATTGAGGTTTACACCGTTCTGGACCGAATTATTTCTGCTATGCATTACGACACCATCCATACTAACCTCAGGAAAGGACAGATCATAACAGTTTAGTTGAGTTCATTTCCAATCCAAAACATTCCTATTAACATTGACTACATGTCTTATGTTTCATCACTCATTCTTAATACCCATTTCTATCTAATGCCTGATAGATTTTTCTTTGAGGGGTCCCTGTATTCCAAAGGCTATCTGTTTAAACACCCCCTATTTTCACATTCTCCCTTGAATTCTCCCAAACTATATAACCCAATTGTTTTACTTTAACATTCCTATATTTTTGCTCATAATCTATTTGACATTACTCTGGTGTTTCCCTTTTCCTTGTTCCTATTCCAACAATTGCTTACACTTCTCTCTTGATCCTGGTTGATCATAAAATTGTTAATAGTTAGAATTTCCTAAATATTACAACAGTTACGATTGAATCCTAGCACACAGTCTGTAACGATCCCGGCTGTCTGAGTCGGGTCCTGGCTGGTGACTAGTGTTCCTGTTCGTATCTCCAGTTTCCCGAGGGTTCGGGAACGCTCCGGGGAGCGCTCTTGTTTTCCGCACCTGCATCCCATCAGCAATCTGCACACCTGGTCCTGATCATCACCCTTCTTAGGCTCTGGCCTAACATCCAGTTCCTGCCGGATCGTTAGCCATGAACAGTATGTTTGTCAGCGTATCAGCCTTGAGTTCTAGCGTTAGTTTTTGTTGTTTTGCACCTTGTTGATTTGCTGTGTACTCACCTCCGTTTTGTTCTGTCTGCAGTCTCTCACCCGAACCTTCACCCAACCTCTGCCTGATGGTCGGCGGCTGCCGAGCCATGTCTGGACCTACCACTGCACCCTCAACAACCCATCCACGCCACCCGCTCTGTCCCTGGATTATTCAGCCTCACTCGGGAGTCAATTAATAAACACTCACCTTTTTCTCTAAGTACCTTGTCCTGGTCTGCTTCTGGGTTCTGGCGTAGTAAACCGTGACAGAACGATCCGGCCAGTAATGAACCCAGCGGACCTGGACTCTGTTCGCCATGCCATTACCCATCAGGAGAAGATGTTGGGCCATCATAGCACGGTACTACAGGAGATCGCGTTGTCAGTTCGGAACCTTTCTACCGGTCTGACGGAGGTCCAGAACCAACGCAAGTTTCCGGTGGAGGATCCACTACCGGTTTCACCCATCTCGCCTGCCGCTTCGGGAGCGGTGTCCTTCCGTGAGCCCGAGGTTCCGACGCCGGATAGATATGAGGGGGAGCTGGGAAGATGCCGTTCCTTCCTTATGCAGTGTGGATTAGTGTTCGATCTACAGCCCTACTCTTATGCCACAGACAAGGCTAGGATAGCCTTTGTGATTGCGTTGCTGCGTGGTCGAGCGCTGGAGTGGGCTTCAGCCGTTTGGGAACGACAAGACCCCTGCATGGCTTCATACCAGGGGTTCACGGCCGAGATGAGGAAGCTCTTCGACCATTCCGTCCGAGGGAGGGACGCAGCTAGGCGCCTGTTTTCGCTTCACCAAGGAACTCGCAGCGTGGCCGACTTCGTGATCGAGTTCAAGACGTTGGCTGTGGAGAGTGGGTGGAACGAGGAGTCTCTGCAAGCGGCCTTTTACCAGGGTCTGTCGGAGCAGCTCAAGGATGAGTTGATCTCCTATCCGGAGCCTAGTGACCTGGACAGCTTGGTAGCCTTGTCTATTCGGGTGGATAATCGAGTCCGAGAGCGAAGGAGGGAGAAGCAATGGGGTCCGTCCAATCGATCAGCTTCTCAGTTCCCAGTCGGGTCGGGTGGTGGACCAGAACACGTCGATCATTCTCCACCACAATGGATTAGTGGAGAGGTCCTCTCTCCCGATTCTGAACCCATGCAAGTGGGGCGGCACGGGTTAACCAAGGAGGAGCGTCAACATAGACGTCAGACCAACTGCTGCCTCTACTGTGGTAGCTCGGGACATTACATCTCCACCTGTTCCCGGCGGTCGTCAAACTGCCCGGCTCGCTAAAGTTGGGAGGACTTTTAGCGAGCCAGTTTCAACCTCTCAGTACCTCTGTCAGACCCCGTTTCCCGGCTACCCTTGTGAACAGGAATCAGAGCTTAGCGCTTAACGCTTTTATCGATTCAGGTGCCGATGGAAGCTTTCTTGATGCCGAGTTGGTGGAACAGCTGGGGCTTTCCAAGGAGCAATTGCCGGAAGCCATTGAAGCGACCACTCTGAACGGCAGTAGTCTGGCACGTATCACGATGAGGACTGAACCGGTTAAGATGCGGTTGTCGGGGAATCATTCTGAGATGATTTCATTCTTCATTCTGCCGTCTTCCCATGTTCCTCTGGTCCTTGGATACCCCTGGCTGAAGGAACACAATCCCACGTTCGATTGGGTGACGGGCAAGGTAACGAGTTGGAGCCTTGATTGTCATGCTAACTGTCTCAAGACTGCCTGCCCCCATGCGGTTCCCAGTCAGGTGATTGAGGCTAAACCCCCAGATTTGTCCCTGGTTCCCGAGACATATCACGATTTGGGGAAAGTTTTCAGTAAGCAGAAGGCTCTGTCACTCCCTCCCCACCGACCATATGATTGTGCCATCAACCTGGTCCCTGGAGCGGTCTACCCCAAGGGAAGGTTATACAGTATCTCCCGACCTGAACGTGAGGCGTTGGAGACCTACATCAAGGAGTCCCTAGCTGCTGGTCTCGTTCGTCCTCGTCATCACCCCTGGGGGCAGGATTCTTCTTTGTGGGTAAGAAGGATGGCTCTCTTCGACCGTGTATTGATTATCGGGGGTTGAATGACATCACGGTCAAGAACAAGTATCCCCTGCCCTTGATGAGTTCTGCCTTCGACTCCTTACAGGGTGCTACGGTGTTCACCAAGCTAGACCTACGCAATGCGTATCACCTGGTCCGGATCAGAGAGGGGGACGAGTGGTTGACGGGTTTCAATACACCGATGGGTCACTTCGAGTATCAGGTGATGCCGTTTGGACTGACCAATGCTCCAGCGGTATTCCAGAGTATGGTGAACGACGTCCTGAGAGATATGATCGGTCTCTTTGTGTTTGTTTACCTGGATGACATTCTGATCTTCTCGAAGGAACCTTCCGACCACGTCCAGCATGTCCGGCAGGTTCTGCAGCGATTGTTGGAGAATCGCCTGTTCGTGAAGGCCGAGAAGTGCGAGTTTCACGCCCACACGACATCCTTTCTCGGGTACATCATCTCCAGGGGAGAGATTAGGATGGACCAGGAGAAGGTTAGAGCGGTTCTGGAATGGGCCCAGCCCGGTACGAGATTGCAGCTCCAGAGATTTTTTGGGGTTTGCGAATTTCTACCGCAGATTCATCCGGGATTACAGCCGTGTGGCCGCTCCGTTAACTGCCTTGACTTCCAGTATCAGGACCTTCAAGTGGAATCCGGAGGCGGATCGAGCGTTTCTGGATTTGAAGAGGCGATTCACCAACGCACCGATTCTCTCTCAACCGGACACGGCCCGTCAGTTCGCCGTTGAAGTGGACGCGTCTGATGTGGGAGTTGGCGCCATCCTGTCGCAGCGATGCTCCACGGACAGTAAACTCCATCCCTGCGCCTACTACTCTCGTCGCCTTTCGCCTGCGGAGAGGAATTACGATGTGGGTAACCGGGAGCTTCTCGCGGTGAAACTCGCCTTGGAGGAGTGGCGCCACTGGTTGGAGGGGGGGCGGAGCAACCGTTTATTGTCTGGACTGACCACAAGAATCTTGCTTACGTGCAATCGGCTAAACGTCTCAACTCCCGGTCAGGCCAGGTGGGCGTTGTTTTTCGGACGATTCAAGTTTGCCCTGACGTTCCGACCTGGATCTAAGAACGGCAAGGCGGACGCCTTGTCCCGGATGTTCTCCAAGACGGAGGAGAGTGGGTCCAAGACCGAGACAATCCTTCCCCGGAACTGCGTCGTGGGAGCAGTTATGTGGAAGATTGAGGAGGAGGTGCTGGCGGCCCTTCGGACTCAGCCCGGTCCCGGTAACGGTCCACCCGGTCGGTTGTTTGTGCCTGAGGCGGTTCGTCCTGCTGTCCTCAAATGGTCCCACGCCAGCAAGATGGCTTGTCACCCTGGCGTGGCTCGGACAATGGCGTTTCTTCGCAGACGTTTTTGGTGGCCTGCCATGGCCGAGGATACTCGGGGTTTTGTTGCTGCCTGTCCAGTGTGTGCGCAGAATAAGAGTACCAATCGGCCCAGCTCTGGACTACTTCACCCCCTTCCTATTCCCCGCGACCATGGTCGCATCTGGCCCTGGACTTCGTCACTGGGTTGCCCGCTTCTGAGGGGAACACGGTCGTTCTGACTATCGTGGACAGATTCAGCAAGTTCGCCCACTTTGTGCCTATTGCCAAGCTTCCCTCTGCCTCGGAGACGTCCGAGATCCTGGTTAGGGGAGGTTTTCAGGGTCCACGGTTTGCCCAGTGATATCGTTTCCGACCGTGGTCCTCAGTTTACCTCTGCTGTCTGGAAGTCCTTCTGTTTGGCCATTGGAGCTACAGTCAGTCTCACATCTGGTTTTCACCCCCAATCCAATGGTCAGGCGGAGAGAGCCAACCAGAAGATGGAATCCACGCTACGCTGTCTGGTCTCTTCCAACCCCACCTCCTGGGTCTCTCAGTTGCCTTGGGTTGAGTATGCCCACAATACTCTTCCTACATCTGCCACTGGGATGTCTCCCTTCCAGTGCCTGTATGGCTACCAACCTCCCCTGTTTCCTTCTCAGGAGAAGGAGCTCTCAGTGCCTTCTGTTCAGGCCCATATTCGTCGTTGCCACCGGACCTGGCATCGGGCCAGAAAGGCACTCCTTAGAGTTTCGGACCGGTATCAGCTCCAGGCGAATGTCGCCGGATCCCCGCTCCCACCTATACCATCGGAGATAGGGTTTGGTTGGCCACACGGGATCTTCCGTTACGGACTGAGTCCAGGAAGTTGTTACCAAAGTTCATTGGTCCGTTTGTGGTGGAGAAGGTGATCAATCCAGTGGCAGTTCGACTCAAACTACCGAGGACGCTCAGAGTCCATCCCACCTTTCATGTCTCCTGCCTCAAGCCTGTCTTCCTCAGTCCTCTGTTGCCTCCTCCGCCTCCTCCTCCTCCTCCTCGGATGATCGGAGGTGGTCCTGCCTACACGGTGCGTCGCATCATGGATTCCAGACGGCGGGGCCGGGGTTTCCAGTATCTCGTGGACTGGGAGGGGTATGGCCCTGAAGAGAGGAGTTGGATTCCGCGGCGACAGGTCCTAGATGCGGATCTCATCAGTGACTTCTACCGCCTCCATCCTGGCGCTCCGGGGAGTCCGCCCGGTGGCGTTCGTCGGAGGGGGGGTACTGTAACGATCCCGGCTGTCTGAGTCGGGTCCTGGCTGGTGACTAGTGTTCCTGTTCGTATCTCCAGTTTCCCGAGGGTTCGGGAACGCTCCGGGGAGCGCTCTTGTTTTCCGCACCTGCATCCCATCAGCAATCTGCACACCTGGTCCTGATCATCACCCTTCTTAGGCTCTGGCCTAACATCCAGTTCCTGCCGGATCGTTAGCCATGAACAGTATGTTTGTCAGCGTATCAGCCTTGAGTTCTAGCGTTAGTTTTTGTTGTTTTGCACCTTGTTGATTTGCTGTGTACTCACCTCCGTTTTGTTCTGTCTGCAGTCTCTCACCCGGAACCTTCACCCAACCTCTGCCTGATGGTCGGCGGCTGCCGAGCCATGTCTGGACCTACCACTGCACCCTCAACAACCCATCCACGCCACCCGCTCTGTCCCTGGATTATTCAGCCTCACTCGGGAGTCAATTAATAAACACTCACCTTTTTCTCTAAGTACCTTGTCCTGGTCTGCTTCTGGGTTCTGGCGTAGTAAACCGTGACACAGTCCTAGTAACTGTGAAGATGTTGAACTACTGTTAACTGTTTAAAACGGAGATGTGGTGCATATTATACTATTTTATTTTATTTACTTTTAATGCAATATATTGTACTCATCTATACCAATCATTGTTTAACGGCTCCTTCAATTCCCTTTCTTCTGTATTTGGTATGGCTCTAACATGTACAGGGTTCAGTGCACTTTCCCAAGGAATAACTACTCCAATAACACTTCCCCCTGGAAATCTAACACTAAATACTACATAAAATTGTTTATCTAAGTCTTGGACTGTTCTCCTTATGTCTATGATTCACCTGTCTCTTTCTTTCATTATTTTAAAGTCACACTACCCCATGTGACTTCCCCATACTCTTTGTGCTATATTTTAACCCTTGTATTTTAATAGTGATCCCTTCCTGCATTTTAGTTATGGTTCCTGCCTGTGCAAGAATATACATTATAATCCTGTCTATATCCCTTCTATGTCTTGTTCTTCTGCTCTCTACTATTATCAGTACCCCATTCCCCTTATTCTCAGGGAACTAGTCAAGTACAGAGAAATCAATGATGAGGATTTCTGGTGCGTCTTGGAGGTCTTGAAAGTCTTGGCGGTCTGGAAGGTCTTGGGAGGTCCTGTCATCAGTCTCTTAGTCATCAGTTTCCTCACTCTGGTACAATGGTTTAGATGATACCCGATCGCGCTCCCCTCTATCCGTACCGCTGTTGGTGTAACCTGGACGACGATGTATGATCACTTTAGCTGTTAACCTTCCTCCGTCACTAGGGTCTCCGGATCAGCCAGAGTCCCTCTCAATCTATCGACATCGGTCTGCGAAGAGTGTCCTTCAATCAGCCTACCCATAGGGAAGCTCAGAGTTATTGCTGCAAAGACACAAGCACAGACACACACAAAAGACAACAATGCTACCCAATGGCTGAGGTTGGAACACTCCTATAGTGGGAAACATGGATCTAAGTATCTGTCTCCACCACTTTTACCATCATTAAGGTAGCCAACAACACCTGGTACAGGCCCCTCCACATAGGGTCTTTCCAGCTCTTTCTTCTGTAGTCTTTTGCCATCACATAGTCTCCAGGGCGCAGAGAATGCTCAGACTCCTACTTAGTTGGGCAGAGTTATCTTCACCCATGAAAAGAAAATCTTAAGAGCATTGTTAGATTAAGTGAGACACAGTATGCTACTCATGTCCTCTCATCCATCAAGAGAAGCCTTGAGATTATGAAGCACACCTGCTTCCAGCTTGTTGTAGTCCACTTATCTCATAGACAGACCACCTCTACACCATGCCTCCTATCACAAAAACAAAAAAGATTTAACCTAACCCATAACACATTATTACTACTGCTCATATCCTTAATACACCTTGCATATTTCCCCACAAAACCATAATAAAACATTAAAACCTCTGTAATCCCAACTTACCCCCTTGGACACATGCATCACATCGTGATTCATGTGTACAAAAAACAAAACAACAACAATATTGCCTATCAAACCTAAAATAATAACTAACCTTAAAATGAAAACCCTTGAGCATATCTTTACTTAACTGTATCCCATAACACTATTCAAGGAATACCTCTCCTTCAGGACTAACCCTCTCACTTCATCCTTGTCCTGTTTGAACTCATATATATATATAGGATTTTGTCCAAATTATAAACTTCTTCACAATTATCCTTATTATATCTAACCCCCTAATACAGCATGCCTCTAGAATTTATAGTGTGGGTGATCAGGTCACACTATAAAGCCAGGACAGATTTCAGAGGTCATTGAAATCATTCAATTAATTGTTTCATCCAATAGTATACTACTCATTAATAACCATCAAGAGATTTCATAAATGTTGTATCCCGAGTGTACAGTAAGTCCTCAGTACAGCTCTTTTCAAAATAAATCACACATATTTACTTATCCCTCAGTAAATAAAACCCCAAATTACATGTGTATGCCCCTTTAATATATTTCACTTCCATCCTGTCAAAAAACCCAAAATAGAAATAAAAATCCTATACAGAATTACATTTCATACTAAGTAGTTTGTTTGTGGTTCTTCGAACACCATATAGTAAAACAATAAACAAACAAAAAATGGCCAGGCCTTATTTATTTTGGTAGCTCCCTATGACTAAATAAAAATAAAACTACTTAATTTTACTAACTAGTTCCACCCTAGCCTACAGACTTTTTTAACATCCCAATGAGATATAAAGAAATCCCCATTTTCCTGGAAGAGAAAGTATACATGTCGTTAACATAGAATCAACAATCCAAAGATAGTATTTACACACAAAACATCATACATATATCCCCAGTCCTATCTCATCAACAATCATTCGTATCAATCTCACTCCTCAGAACTACTCTCATCGTTCAACGTACTATAAACAAATTCTCGTTATCTGAAGTAATAAACCATCTTCATAACTCACTGCTGTTTAACCAAACTATATAATGTCATAAAAATTATCAATTATCAAATATCGTTCCTTATTCAACTATCGAGACATGTTCTTCATTAGTAAATCGTCTCCACAAAGCAATACTACCTAATAACATATTCTCATTCTCCTAAATATAAATAATTACTTCTATTAAACAATCCCATTCAACATCAAGTCAACCTGTCTCATCACCCAATTAACTTACTTATTATTATTTTTTTAACCCTCTACAATATCTATCATACTCTACCGCTAATTTTCCTCATAACGGTACCTCAACAGATGACAAATTATTTTACATTTATAGTAAAAACCAATACAACATCCAATTCACCGATATGCAATTTTAATTACTATGTTATCCTATCCGACATGGATTGGTAGGACAACATCTTTCCTATAATGTTATCAATGAAACCAGTAATTCACGTCAATAGCATCAATGTAAAATATTTGCTTTCTGTCCCTTACTGGATTCGAACCAGGGACCCTCTGCACACATCGACAACATTCACCATCGAAGCACCATTACCCGTCATTCCACAAAAGCCCCGGCCCCCGCAAAGCAACTACTTCCAGTTCATAGAGCAAGTGACGTCACCCAACGAAAACCGCACTAGCTCTCACCGCTAACTAGCTAGCAATTTCCTGCCGATAATATTCAACCTCCTACGACTTCCTACAAAAACGCGATCCTTGTACACCTAACGTAACCCATAATGTCCTTTATAGCGCTCTCACGTTTCAGCAAGCCCCAATGGTTAACACCCGCAGACAAAAATGGAAATTCTTCCATTTTTCTAGCAGACCAACTAATAAAACACACTTTAAAACAACGTTCTCCATCATAGGGTTTAAAAACGAACTTAACAACATTAACCATCCTAAATTGCCGTAGTAATGTCATGTTTGGTTCAGTTGATCTATTACCATATAAGACATTCACTTCTCCATGCGTTGTAAACTATATCCTATTTCTCTTGTAATCAACTAAAATCATAGCCACGCAATTAAACCATCACTCCGCCATTATCAGAATGAATTAACTATCCTTTCTAAGTACGCTACAAGTAACACCAAACACTTGCTGTAGTTTACCATCATATATTAAAATCATCCATTTATCACGATCCAATTTATTTATAGACATATTCCACCATTGTCACTCGATTAATCTAGCAAAACCTTATTCAATGACTAAAAATTACTACCACGCACTCTTCTCTCCATACCCATTAACATTTTTATATGTTAGTCATTTAGCTGATGCTCTTATCCCAAGCGACCCACAATTAGTGAGCTCATACATTTTTATACTAGCCCCCCTTGGGAATCGAACACGCAACCCTGGCGTTGCAAGCACCGTGCTCTACCAACTGAGCTACAGAGGACCACAGATGAGCGTATAGTGCCTTTTTCTGATAATGTTATAATTGTAGCCTATTGCATTACTTTAGTTTAAAATATACGTTTGTTTATTCAACAAATCTAGAACCCACTATAAATTGGTGCTATTCCCTCAGCATAATAGCCAAAGCTCCTTGCATCCCCTAGTTCACGTAACAAAAATACATTATCATTCTACAATTCACCAACTATTCACATACATTACTGGTGTCACGCAAACTATAGAATAAAGTACTAACAATTAGAATTTTGTCAAATAAATGTTTTCCATCCAGCTATTCAAACTTGCTTTAAATAACTCTTTCAGCTCGATACAGTCAAGCAAGTACGACTCTCTTTTACCCGGAAACCAGTTCATGGCATTAGTAAAGTCTATTCACATCCGAACAATAACTAATAATATATTTATATTCATATTATTAAAAGACCTTACTTTCATTCCAGTCTACCTAAACAATTCAAATTATGGCCATAACTCTGTCACAACTGCCAGTACGCTATTCAGATGTATGTAACTGTCCTTTCTGACTATAGTCACTCCTCCTTCTTTCCCGTTGAATAAGTGAGTCCTTCAGTCTGAAAAGACGCAGGCTGCTAAATCGTCCAGTCTTATCCTGAATGTTCCTTCAATCTAAACAACCCACAACTATAGTTAAACTATACTTAGAAAACCTAGACTCTGTTCAGCGATGCAGAATCTATGCTTTATTGAAAAGACAGGTTAATCCTCCTTTATTCCAATGATAATTGTCAGTAGTTATAGTATCTGGCACATACCACACTTTATCAGAAAATAGCTTTGAAGGACACAGATCTCACACGCTCAACGTAAACAATTTAACAGTCAACGAGTCAAACCCCACATTCATTGATTTGGAACCAGATCTAACGACCTAACCAAATGAATTATATTTTCCCCTAATATATTAAAATTCCTTCCTACCTGGTTACACTCAAGCAACGGTCCAGGAAAGGTGCGCCAACCTTTCTCCACCAAACACCGACACTTCAAACGACCTCAAACACAGCTTCTCTCCTCAACACAGAAAATAAGCTGTTATCTGCAGGATTTCTTATTATTCTCATTCATACAGATGAGTAGCCACTTGTGCCCAAATGAATCAGACAGTTGAATGACTCACAGCCGCCCAAGCAAACCACTCACCCACACAAGATGAGCAGACCTACTCTATTTAACACTTTCTCTATATTTTGAAGCCCTTGTGACTATTTAACCCGTTCACCTACAACCGGTGTTACTCCAATTTATGGTGTCACCTACGCCGGATGACCTAACTTTTTTACCTGATCGACCCTACCTAACTTTGGCATCACCACAACACAGGATGATGCCCCACCTACCCGAGCAGACCTCCAACAATGAATTCCTCATTAGAGCGGTAACCGTAGGTCCCAAATTTAGCCAGCCACCTGCCCGTTCAGCCCTCTGGAGCACTAATTTTAGCTCTCCAAAGCGGTATTCACAGGATTTCTATTTATTTAGCCCCCTAGGTGATACACTTCCTCTACACACCTGGACTTTTACTACGCTTTCCTAAGCGACCTGTAAATTCTTCCCTTCTTCTCTGATTCACTTCCTGTAAACAGAAAATAAGCAGTATTGCACAGGATTTCGCCTACCTAAGCAGCCTATAAATGATACATTTCCTCTACACTTCTATAGCGGTATTCGTAGGACTTAACATGTTATTGTCTGATCGCTCAACCAGATGGACAACCGCCCGTGCCGAAATGACCCAGACAAAGCGATCAGCTGGATGAATCAAATGAATCAAATGAATCAAATGAATCAAATGAATCAAATGAATCAAATGAATCAAATCAATTGAACAGACGGTTCAGACGAACAACAGAGTGATATCGACATGTATTCTTAAATTCAAAAGCTCCCAGTCTCTAATTTTCTGGTTCTTAAATTTGGAGAGACCTACTTGGTATTTCTGCAGCTGATGCCGTGCCCCAGATCGAACCACACAAACGTTTATACTATATAAGTAAGAACTTGGCTTACCTTTTAAAAGCGGCCGCTTTTGTTTTTATGGTCCGTCCAAGCCGTTTCATAACTGCAGATGTACACCGTCTCTGGCCCCTTTTTTTCAACTCCTGGCAAGCTCGCCAAATATGTCATAGAAAAATTTGACCAAAAAATAGTCAACTCAAAAATATCTCTCAAGAGACTGGAGCTTGTGAATCCAGAAATTAGACTTTATTATTGCGTAACAAAGCCGAGCCACTCCATGGAACGGCTGACTCTCTTTGGCTTAGAGATCTCTTATATACACACACAAATGTACAGTCATGTATACATAGCTTACAAAGCTACTCCCGTTAAGATCACTGATTAACATCTTTAACTGCCACGCCACTATTATCTTTGAAAGTCCAATAACACATGTTGTTTACTCCAAAAGACCATGGGCACTTTTGCCTCTTTCCCTTATCTCATTATATTGGTGGCATGGCACAGACACTTTTAAAAATAAAATACATACATTCATCAAAGCATGTTTACCCATTGTATTGACTATATTCCTTATTTAAACATGCATCTGGACTTATAAAATGTAAATCATGTTTACTATATTTTATCTTTGACATTTCCCAACATTTTCCTTAATGATACATAAAATATTACCATAAGAACACAAGATAAAAGGCTTTGTTTTCCCAAACTTAAAGAGGACGCCTTAAACTGTGGTCAAGCACTTTCAACATCTCTCCTGCCAACTGGAGCATTGGCTTTGCAGCTGTTAAATAGTACCTGTGCCAGCAAATGTGAAACTAATGACTGATTAACAAGGCGACAGGTGCAACACATCCTGCCAGCAAGGATGATTCCAATCACTACACTTCCACACTTAAACAGAACCAACCTCAAGATCGAAAAGTGAAAATTAGAGAAAAACCTAAACCTGTAACACTGTGGAAGCATGGAATGGGATTTTCCAGACAGATGTTTTCTAACAAACGTGTCCAGTCATTATTTGAGTTTGGCCCATATGTCTCTAGAAATAATGGATATAAATAATAATGGATATTGTGCTACAGAGCGTCAACTCCTCACTAGTAAACCTGAAACGGAATTATACAGGTTAACATAAGCTTAAGACTCTTGTGAATACAGAATGCCACATACCTACACTGAGGACACTCCAGCTGAATTATAACAACATAATTATCAAGTCAGAGGAACTGGTGCAATCTTGCACTCAGGTGACTGAGCTGGGCCTGGTTTCCCAAAAGCAGCTTAAGTTCATCGTAAGAACATTCGTAGGTACAGTGTCCATATCAGAACGCTTTCAGTCTCAGCAAGATTTGAATCATTCTCACAAGGATTTTAGTCATTCTCATAAGGAGCTGGTTGAGTCATTATCACAAATGGTTGAGTCATTCTCACAAGGAGTTGAGTCATTCTCACAATGAGTTGATTTACTCAGGCTAGCAATAAAACCAGATTCAAAAACCAGATAAAAGAACACCTTAGGACTGTGAAGAGACACAAACATTTTCATGAATTTTGAATTGTATTTTGCATTGTAAATTATTATGTATTTTATTAGGTATGTGATACGTGGTCGGGATATGACTGAGATATGTGGTTGTCTCGCCTGGCTATCTTGAAAATATAGTGCTATGTATATTATGTATTTTATTTGTTATGTTGTTTCCCATTTGGACACCAGGAAGAGTAGCCGCTACCTCGGAAGCAGCTAATTGGGGACCCTAATAAATACTAAAAAAAATCTTGCAAGGAGTTGAGTCATTCTCACAAGGAGTTGAGTCAGTCTCACAAGGAGTTAAATCAGTCTCAGTAGGTGTTAAGTCAGCCTAAAGTAAGAATTTCCTCAAAGACTCTTCTTGATCCCTTGTATCCTGTCCTATCCTAACTCCCTTTCCTTTCATCCTTTCTTAGCTTCCTTTCCAACTTCCTTTCCTTTCCACCTTTACCAGATCCCTTTCCTTTCTTCCAATCCTAACTGTTTGCCTTTCTCCTTCCATTCCGTCCCTTCTCTTCCCCTATTGGTTTTAGTGAGAGGCCAGTTTTTTAGTGACAGGCAAGTTGGACTTTGACTCAGTGTTTCCAACTTAGCAGCTGTGTCGCTAAATTTAGCGAGTATTCAGACCCCTCTAGCAACACATTTTTTTAAAAGCGACTAGCGACAAATCTAACGACTTTTTCTGGTGTTATTGGAGACTTTTGGAGACTGACGTGAAAGCACGTATTGTTCTTACTCTTCTCAACGAGCAGCGGGTGCTGCCGTGTCCCAAAGCACTCACAGGCGGCCCAGTCTTCAAGCAGCAGTCCCTCCCAGTGTCAAGGTAGATGTAGGTGGGTGTGGTGGTGGAATCAGGCGCAGGACGCAGAACGTTAGTCCAACAGACTTTAGTAGATGCACACAAAAACAATCACGAATAAATGCCCTGAGACGAAAACTCAGCACGTAGGCGAAAATAACGGGCGCACTAACAGGTGCGACAAAACACTCCAAACAATATGGAGAAATAGCTCAACCGAGCAAACAGTAGAATAACAGCCTACCGGCACGACAGTAAAACAATAACACACAACACTAGACAAACACAACGAGAACTTATAGGACACTAATTACACTAAACGATAACAGGTGTAACAACAATCAGACAAAAGCAAACGAACATAGAAACATGCAACGGTGGCAGCTAGTATTCCGGAGACGACGAACGCCGAAGCCTGCCCGAGCAAGGAAGAGAGGCAGCCTCGGCTGAAACCGTGACAGTACCCCCCCTTGACGCGCGGCTCCAGACGTGCGCCCGACTCCGGCCTCGGGGACGACCAGGAGGACGCGGAGCAGGGTGCGTCGGGTGCCCACTATGGAATTCCGTCAGGAGAGACGGGTCCAAAATGTCTCTCCTCGGCACCCAGCACCGTTCCTCCGGGCCGTACCCCTCCCACTCCACTAGATATTGGAGACCCCCCATCCGACGTCTCGAATCCAAGATGGACCGCACGGAGTACGCCGGTGCCCCCTCGATGTCCAATGGGGGCGGAGGAGTCTCCCTGATCTCACTTTCTTGGAGTGGGCCAGCTACCACCGGCCTGAGAAGAGACACATGGAACGAGGGGTTAATACTTTTATACTCAACAGGTAGTTGTAATTTGTAACACACCTCGTTCAACCTTCTCAGGACTTTAAATGGCCCTACAAACCGCCAACCCAGTTTCCGACAGGGCAGGCGGAGGGGCAGGTTTCTGGTAGAGAGCCAGACTCGATCACCAGGTGCGTACACCGGTCCCTCACTGCGGTGGAGATCGGCGCTCGCCTTATGACGACGGAGGGCCCGCTGCAGGTGGACGTGTGCAGCGTTCCATGTCTCCTCCGAGCGCCGCACCCACTCATCCACCGCAGGAGCCTCGATCTGGCTCTGCTGCCAAGGTGCCAGAACCAGCTGGTAACCCAACACACATTGGAAAGGGGTTAGGTTAGTGGAGGAATGGCGTAGGGAATTCTGGGCCATTTCGGCCCAGGGAACGTACCTGGCCCACTCTTCCGGCCGGTCCTGGCAGTATGTTCTAAGAAACCTACCCACATCCTGGTTCACATGTTCCACCTGCCCATTACTCTCCGGGTGGTAACCCGAGGTGAGGCTCACCGAGACCCCCAACCGCTCCATAAAAGCTCTCCAGACTCTGGAGGTAAATTGGGGACCTCGATCAGACACAATATCCTCGGGTACCCCGTAGTGCCGGAACACATGGGTGAATAGTGCTTCGGCGGTTTGCAGGGCAGTAGGAAGGCCCGGCATAGGGAGCAAACGACAGGCCTTAGAAAACCGGTCCACAACGACCAGTATAAGTGGTATTCCCCTGTGAAGGAGGAAGGTCAGTGAAGAAATCCACCGAGAGGTGAGACCATGGTCGTTGTGGAACGGGCAGGGGTAGTAACTTACCCCTAGGCAGATGTCTAGGCGCCTTAACCTGGGCGCACACCGAGCAGGAGGAAACATAAACCCTCACATCCCTCGCCAACGTGGGCCACCAGTACTTGGCACTAAGACAGTGCACTGTCCGGCCGATACCAGGGTGTCCAGAGGAGGGTGACGTGTGAGCCCAATAGATCAATCGATCCCGAACCTCGAGCGGAACGTACTTCCGACCCTCCGGGCATTGAGGTGGACTAGGGTCGGTGCGTAACGCCCGCTCGAGTTCAGCATCGACCTCCCACACTACCGGTGCCACCAGACAAGACTCCGGCAATATGGGAGTGGGCTCCACGGACCTCTCCTCCGTGTCATACCGCCGAGACAGTGCGTCTGCCTTACCGTTCTGTGACACAGGGATGTACGTGATCTTAAATGTGAACCGGGTCAAAAACATATTCCACCTCGCCTGGCGAGGGTTCAGCCTCCTCGCTGCCCGGATGTACTCCAGGTTACGGTGGTCCGTCAAAATGAGGAAAGGGTGTTGAGCCCCCTCAAGCCAGTGCCTCCACACCTTTAGGGCCTGTACCACGGCTAACAGCTCCCTGTCCCCTACGTCATAGTTTCGCTCCGCCGGACTGAGCTTCTTGGAATAAAAAGCACAGGGGCGGAGTTTAGGTGGCGCGCCGGACCGTGGGAAAGCACGGCTCCTACACCGGCCTCTGATGCGTCCACCTCTACCTGAAATGGCAAAGAGGGATCCGGATGCGCCAGCACCGGGGCCGAGGTAAACAGGTCCTTCAGCCTCCCAAACGCCCTGTCCGCCTCGGCTGACCACTGCAGACGCACCGGACCCCCCTTCAAAAGAGACGTTATGGTAGCTGCCACCTGTCCAAAACCCCGGATAAACCTCCGGTAGTAATTCGCAAACCCCAAAAACTGCTGCACCTCCTTCACAGTGGTTGGCGTTTGCCAATTACGCACGGCTGACACCCGGTCTACCTCCATCTTCACCCCTGACGCAGACAACTGATAACCCAAAAAGGAGACCGACTCCTGGAAGAACAGACACTTCTCTGCCTTGACATACAGGTCGTGCACCAACAGCCTCCGCAACACTCGGCGCACCAGGGCCACATGCTCGACTCGGGTAGGCGAGTACACGAGAATGTCATCTATGTACACAACCACCCACTGCCCCTGCATGTCCCTGAAGATCTCATACACGAATGATTGGAAAACTGAAGGAGCGTTCATCAACCCGTATGGCATGACAAGATACTCGTAATGGCCCGAGGTGGTACTAAAGGCTGTCTTCCATTCATCGCCCCCCCTAATGCGCACCAAGTTGTACGCGCTCCTGAGATCTAATTTAGTGAAGAAACGCGCCCCGTGCAATGACTCCGTCATGGTCGCAATCAGCGGGAGTGGATAACTGTACTTCACCGTGATCTGATTGAGACCACGGTAGTCAATGCACGGGTGTAACCCCCCATCCTTTTTCTTCACAAAAAAGAAACTCGAGGACGCAGGGGGAAGTGGAGGGCCGTATGTATCCTTGTCTCAGAGATTCGTCTATGTAAGTCTCCATAGCTCTCTTCTCCTCCTGAGACAGAGGATACACATGGCTCCGTGGGAGCGCAACTCCTGCCTGGAGGTCTATCGCACAATCTCCCTGCCTATGGGGGAGGCAACTGCGTCGCCCTCGACTTACTGAACACAATAGCCAAATCCCCATACTCAGGGGGAACGTGCAATGCGGGCACCTGGTTTGGACTCTCCACCGAGGTAGCCCCCTACGGAAACGCCTAAACATCGACCCACACACTGGGCAGACCACTCCATCAGAGCCCTCTCCTGCCACGAAATAGATGGGTTATGGGTACTCAACCAGGGCATGCCCAGCACCACCGGATACGCAGGCGAGTCGATCAGAAATAGCTGGATCATCTCCTGATGACCCCCCTGCGCACACATCCTAAGTGGCGCCGTGACCTCCCTGATCAAGCCCGCACCCAACGGACGGCTATCTAGGGCATGAACAGGGAAGGGAACGTCAACAGGGAGAAGGGGAATCCCTAAGGCTAAACAAAATTTCTTATCAACAAAATTTTTAGCCGCGCCTGAATCTACCAGCGCCTTATGCTGGGAATGAGGTGCTACCTGTGGAAAACGCACAGGCATACAGAAGTGTGCAACAGAGAGCTCTGGGTGAGTGGGGCGCCTACTCACCTGGAAGGACTCCCCAGTGCGGGACCTGTCGTCTTCTCCCCTAGGAGGCCATCCCCAGCACCTAGCCGCGGTGTGTCCTCCCCGACCACAGTTGGTGCAGGAGATGGACCCCCTCATCATCCGACCCCTCCTCTCTCTAGCGCCAGCGCCCCCGAGCTCCATGGGGCACGGCTCGGAGGCGCTGGAGGGTGAAATGGACGGACCCCCCTCGGGACGTCCGCGGGTAGCTAGCAGGGTATCCAGCCTGATGGACATGTCGACCAACTGGTCAAACGAGAGGCTGGTGTCCCTACAGGCCAGCTCCCTACGGACGTCCTCACGTAGACTACATCGGTAGTGATCGATGAGGGCCCGCTCATTCCACCCTGCATCCGCCGCTAGAGTACGTAATTCTAAGGTGAACTCCTGGGCACTCCTCTTCCCCTGCCGGAGGCAGAACAGACGCTCCCCCGCCGCTTTCCCCTCCGGGGGATGGTCAAACACCGCCCTGAAGCGGCGGGAGAACTCGTCGTAGGTGATGGTGGTAGCGTCGATTCTCCTCCACTCTGCGTTGGCCCATTCCAACGCCTTACCGGAAAGGCAGGAGATCAGGGCGGACACGCTCTCGTGTGCACGGTGGCCAGGTAAAGCTCCACCTGGAGAAGGAATCTCTGACACCGGCAGCGGTCCCATCGTAGGCCCTCGGGAGCGAGAGTCGAACTCCTCTGGGTTCCGGAGCGGGAATGGGATGACTTGCCGATGGTGCGGGCAGGGAGGATGGTGGTGGAGGTGTCCCTCGGGTCTCCCAGCCTCGGATGGTGGTGATCACCTCCTGCAGTGCGGACCCCATCCGCAGGATCTGGTCATTCTGCTCGCGGACCCGGTCCTCCAGCGTCGCCTGTGCTGCTGCGGCTCCTGCTGATTCCATTCTTGTGGTGTGTTATTCTGTCAAGGTAGATGTAGGTGGGTGTGGTGGTGGAATCAGGCGCAGGACGCAGAACGTTAGTCCAACAGACTTTAGTAGATGCACACAAAAACAATCACGAATAAATGCCCTGAGGCGAAAACTCCGCACGTAGGCGAAAATAACGGGCGCACTAACAGGTGCGACAAAACACTCCAAACAATATGGAGAAATAGCTCAACCGAGCAAACAGTAGAATAACAGCCTACCGGCACGACAGTAAAACAATAACACACAACACTAGACAAACACAACGAGAACTTATAGGACACTAATTACACTAAACGATAACAGGTGTAACAACAATCAGACAAAAGCAAACGAACATAGAAACATGCAACGGTGGCAGCTAGTATTCCGGAGACGACGAACGCCGAAGCCTGCCCGAGCAAGGAAGAGAGGCAGCCTCGGCCGAAACCGTGACACCCAGCTGCAATCAGGGCAGGAGATGTTCACCCCTCCGCGTCCAGACTGCAAATGAATCGTGCATGCGGGAAGCCCCCGCTGGCTGATCCCGCCCTGGCTTACATTCAGGGCAGGATGTAAATGTAAAACATTTTAAAAAATAAGGATTGACAGAAGAAAGTTCATTTGTAGTTCTAAACATATTTAGGGTGTTTTTTACTCACTTTTTCTCTCTCCCACCACGTTATTCCTCTCTCCTACAGTGTGCATCACAATTACATGCACATGGCCAATTATGCAAATTAAGTGATGACGTCATTTAGCGACTTCTAGTGACTTTTAGGACAGCCAATAGCTACTTTCCTTACTGAGGAGTTGGCAACACTGCTTGCACTGCATGCAGCTATGGTTACACGGGGCAGCAATGTACAATGTCCGTCTTGTATTCAAAATAGGGACTCAGTTTACAGACGTGCAGACTGACATGCAACAAGCTCTTACAGTCTCAATGCAGAATTAGACGTTCATCCACGTACTCCAAACGTCAAATTTCGAAGTGTTTTTACACCCTGGGTTGACTCCTGCTGCTCTGTATCATTCAATTTCTCCAAACGTTACATTTTGAAGTTGCTCCAATCATCACATTTTGAAGGGTTTTTGACACACTGGGTTGCTCCTAGGAGTGGGCGGTATAGTGGTATGAATGTGAATACCGGTATGACGTTGTGCCATGATATGGATTTTGCCATATCATGCATATGATGATACATTTATGTATGAAATAAGGCGTTTTTGTTTCGTTCAAAGTTTCTGTCGAGTGATACAGCCTAGTGGGCTAGTTCAAATTGTTTATTTTACTAGAAAGCTAGCCTTTTTTAGCAAAGAAAAAAACTAGAAGCATGGACGTTACACGCAATCTGCCTGCCAATCAAAGTCAACAAACAAGCATGCGCAACTGCAGAGTAAGCGAACATTTAGTGAGAACTACTTTCGTTAGCAAAAGTGTCCGAAAATCAAGCATTGAAGACAAGGAAAATAACGCTGTTGAGGTTGATTTGCAGGACGACGAAGAATTGGTTCGAAAAAAGGGGGCCTCCTCTGTCGTTTGGAACTGGTTTGGCTTTAAGATATCTGACCTCGACCAACAAACAGTACTGTGTAAGTTGTCGACGCATTGTGCTAGCCAAAGGTGGAAACACCAGCAATCTTTTTCACCACCTGAAAACCCTGCATGTGCGCGAATATGAAGAATCTACCAGAATGCGTGCAACAAATCCCCAGAGCAGCGGAGCAAGTCACAAGACATCTTCAAGCCAGGCCCGCACTCAGCTGTCACTCAAGGCATCATTCGTTAGTGGTACTCCCTATGACAAGAAGAGCAAGAAGTGGAATGAGATAACGAGTGCAATTACGTATCACATAGCGAAAGACATGGAACCAATTCAAACTGTGGAGAAAGACGGTTTCAGAAAGTTGATTCGAACTCTAGACCCAAGATACGAGATCCCGAGCGGTAAATACTTCAGCAAAACATGTCTGCCAGAACTCTACACAGAATGTCGGGACAGAGTTGCCAACGAAATCCGTAACGCTGCATTCTTCTCTACCACTGCCGACTTATGGTGAAGCCGGACCACAGAGTCATACATTAGCCTCACAATTCATTACATTGACGACAACTGGAAGCTGCAAAGCAAAGCAAATTTCCCAGACGACCACACCAGAGAAATAATTGCAGCTGGGCTGAGGGAGGCACTTTCATCATAGGGCTTGAAAGAGTCGCTTCAAGTATGTATGACTACCGACAGCGGATCGAACATGGTCAAAGCATTGGAGCTGAACAAATGGACAAAAGTAGGGTGTTTCGGACACAGGCTACACATTGCTGTTGGGTAAGTTTCAACGTCCAAAACACAGAGCTAGGTAGAAAAATAACCTCACTTAAAAACAACATAAAATGCAGAATAACTATTGTATTCCTTATCTCCTCTGTTTAAAGTTAGAGTTGACTACACTGCCTGATCCTTCTTATACATTAAGCTGGATATATACAGCTATGCAAATCTAGAATATATGTAATTTGTAAATGTGTGCAATATCCAAACATTACATGGATTACATTGCTTTTATTTATAATTGATACATTAGCCTATGGTTTCAATATATTATTATATCCTCTCTCTTTCAATAACAAATAGCCTACTCAATAAATGATCCCGTTTTCTAAAGCAACATAGCTCTCTTAATCACAACAGTTGTTTGTAAATCTATAGATGGATTAAATCCTCACTTCCCTGAATGACAAATACACCGACCTTGAAACAGATGAGCTGCTCACCATGGCTACCTTTCTGGACCCAAGGTTCAAGACCACCTACATGACCACTGAGAAGCTGGTGGAGGTGAATGTGAGAGCTGCCTCCGAGACAGAAGCCCTCCTGGTAGGGAACACAGCCGTGGGAGACTTCTCCTTTGAAGAGGACCAGAGTGAGAGAGAGAAAGAAGCTGCCACTGCTCCACAATCAGTAAAGAAGTCCAAGAAGAGCCTTGGGAGCATCTTTAAGAAAACCAGTAGTGCACCTGCCTTAAGAACCCAGAGACAGGTCATTGAGCAAGAGCTGGACAGCTACACTCTGATGATGGCAGCAGAAAGTGAGGCTGATCCTTTGGAGTGGAGGCTAGTTCACGCATCCAATTTCCCACAATTGAGTTGTCTGACAAATAAATACTTATGCATCACTGCCACAAATTCGCCCTCTGAGAGAGCATTTAGCACTGGGGGCAATGTGGTCACATGCCACAGGGCAACTTTGAAGCCAGAAACTGTCAATAGGCTGGTGTTCCTGGCATGGAACTGGCATCAACTTGAAATCATAATGACCGGTGTTATATGAAAAAAGACTGCACTTCTTTATATTTGGCAGAAAAAAGTTTACATCCTGAGTATTTTAAATATTTTTTTTTATAAAATGTTACTGCATATTTATTCAACTCATATACCTTTGTTTCATGTTTGCACAGGTTTACCACAGAAGTAAAACAAATACTAATAAAAAAAAATTGCAATGCCCCCTTTCTGTTTCTAAAAGGTTAAAAGCAATATTTAGTCATTTATTAACTTTGAAGGGCTCATAAAATGTTAAATATATGTATATATTTGTTTTACAGTATATCGTGATATTATATCGTTATCGTCCGGACAGTGGAAAATATTGTGATATGAATTTTTGTTCATATCGCCCACCCCTAGTTGCTCCTGCTGCTCTGGTAGCTTAGTGGTTAAGAGCGTTGTGCCAGTAACCGAAAGGTCGCTGGTTCTAATCCCCGAGCCAACTAGGTGAAAAATCTGTCGATGTGCCCTTGAGCAAGGCACTTAACCCTAATTGCTCATGTAAGTCGCTCTGGATAAGAGCATCTGCTAAATGACTAAATGTTTAAATATTACATTTAGGCACTCATTCTGAATGGTTAAGGTAAGGGTTAAGGTTTGGGATAGGGGTAAAACCCCCCAAATAAAAAAAACATTGTCCACAACTGGGATCGAACACATAACCTTTTCATCCAGAGCCATGGGATTTTCTTGGTTGCCGATGCTATTTATAAATCATCAGATTTTTCCATTGTGTTAATGATGGCGGATTGATAGATGTCCACGTTTTGAGTATGCATTTTTTCAAGATGAGAAGAGATTCGTCCAGCCCACTGGGTATCTCACTACACCCCCATATGCCATGTCTTGAAATATGAGACAGATGGATTAAAAGTAAATTTACATTGTAATACTTCTGACAGCCAACTTCAGTCATTATCAGTTTTACACTTAAGACATGACTCTGCCGTTGTGCTGTAGAATTTGTGAATTTTGTATTTTGTATAATAAGTTCTATGCATTAGTTTATACTTGATTAAGCGGCAATTTTCGTTAACTTATTTTTTGTTAGTTATGGTCCAACTTCCCCTCCATCTTGTGCCAATATCAGTTATTTTTTAAGTCTAGGTTCCAATAGTTTAGATTTTTTTCTAAGAGATTGTCAGTTGGATATGCTCTCTGCAATGCTTTATATATCTTCCCTATCATATGAACATCCTTTTCTCAAATAAGATTCCCTCAAGGTTGCTCTGATGTACAAAGGATTTCAATCAAAATGTTGTGATATTAAACTTTTACATTTCATGTATTTGAAACAATTGGTCAGTCCAAAATTACTTTTATCTGTCATGGAAATAAATGTATTTCCTGTTACCAAGTCATTTATGGTTTCTATGCTATGCCGTTAGTTTTCCATATGGACCAATTTATCGATGAATTCTGAAAAGCTATCCAAGGATTGTGCCTTAAGGTTGTATTTCTAGGCAGTGATATTGGTTCTTGTAGAATAAGTTTCATTTTCTTCCATATTGTTTTAGTGTTCTTAAAAATGAATTTGTTAATGGTACAGAACGGCAGGCAGGCTCAGGGTCAGGGCAGGCAGAATGGTCAAAACCGGGAAAACTAGAAAACAGGAACTAGAGAAAAACAGGAGACAAAGGGCTGTGAGACATAGGTTTAATCCTAGACACATGTAAAGTGGGATGTATACGGAGGGTACGGGGCAACAGAAGACGAACAGCAGAAGGGCTGATAATCTTGGAGATGGGGAAAGGTCCGATAAAACGTGGGGAATGTTTGTGGGACTCCACCTGGAGGGGCAGATCTCGAGTGGACAGCCATACCCTCTGCCCGAGACGATACCGGGGAGCCGGGGTCCGGTGGCGGTCCGCTTGTCGTCGATACCTGGAGGTGGTCTTGAGAAGAGCCGACCGGGCTACCTTCCAGGTACGGCGACAGCGGCAGACAAACATCTGGGCCGAGGGTATGCCGACATCTTCCTCTTGCTCCGGGAAGAGCGGGAGCTGATAACCCAGGGAACACTCAAAGGGCGAGAGACCAGTGGCAGAGCAGGGGAGGGGGTTGCGGGCGTATTCAAACCACACGAGTTGCTGGCTCCAGGTGGTGGGGTTGGCGGAGACAAGGCAGCGAAGAGTTGTCTCCAGGTCTTGATTGGCTCGCTCCGACTGGCCATTGGACTGAGTGTGGAAACTGGAGGACAGGCTGGCCGACGACCCAATGAGTGCAGAACGCCTTCCAGAACCGGGACGAGAACTAAGTCCATGGATCCAGAAGACATGCTGCACCATGAGCTGGGCCGTCTCTTTGGCAGAGGGTAGCTTGGGGAGCGGAATGAAATTGCAGGCTTTGGAAAAGCGGTCCACTATTGTCATGATGACGGTGTTTCCATCAGACGGGGGGAGACCCGTGACGAAGTCCAGGGATATCTGAGACCAGGGACGGTGAGGGACAGGCAGTGGTTGAAGGAGACCAGCCGGAGCTTGCCGAGGAGTGTTGTTCTGCGCACAGAAGGGCTAAGGGTCAGGACAGGCAGAATGGTAAAAGCCGGGAAAACTGGAACTACAGAAAAACAGGAGTACAGGAAAAACACTGGTAGGCTTGATGAGACAAGCTGAAAGACAGGTGAAACAGATAAGGGTGTGACAAAAAGCCTTGGGTAGCAAGCTGATGCAATTCCAAGTCTGGAAGGTTAAAACCATCCTCAGACTTAGGAAGATGTTAAATGTTCCTTTTTATTCTATAAATTTTATTTGCCCATATAAAGTCTGTTATAATATAATAATAATAATATGCCATTTAGCAGACGCTTTTATCCAAAGCGACTTACAGTCATGCGTGCATACATTTTTTTGTGTATGGGTGGTCCCGGGGATCGAACCCACTACCTTGGCGTTACAAGCGCCGTGCTCTACCAGCTGAGCTACAGAGGACCACCGAGTATACATTTTTAAAGAATTTCTTCGGTGGGGTAATTGGTATTACCAAAAATAAATACAAAAACGTTGTCAGTCTTTTTCCTATTGCCATTATTTCCACATTAATTGTATATCCTGCGATTTTTGGGTATTTTGAAAATATCTTTAGCAAAGGGGGCATTACGTTTTCAATATTGGTCAGGTATATCAGGAGATCATCTGCAAATAAGTTTAGTTTCTATTTATGTTTGCCAATACTGATACCTGTTACTGTCACGACTTCCGCCGAGGCTGCCTCCCCTCCTTGTTCGGCAGGTTTCAGCGTTCGTCGTCACCGGCTTACTAGCTGCTGCCGATCCATTTATTATCACTCCACTTGTCTTGTCTAATTAATCACACACCTGTTCCTTATCCCCAATTAGTCATTGTATAAGTGTTCCCTCTGCTTCCTAGTCTGTGTGGGTGACTGTTTGTAGTGAGCTGTGTGTAGCTCGGTTGAGATATTTCCCCTGTGCCTGAGTTTTGTTGTCGAATGCTTGCGCAACTGTTTATCGACGGAATAAACTCTTTGGATGCGTATTACTCTCCTGCGCCTGGCTCCTTCTATCACACGCATCACAGTAACGTTTGGGTCCTGTCTAATTCTTTCTGCAAGCAGTTCAATTGCCAGTGCAAACAGGAGGGGGGAGAGTGGACATTCTTTCTAAAGCAATTTCATCTGATCATGTTTTATTTGTATATATTTTTGCTTTAAGACATTTATATCATATTTTTTAGTAAATGTATTATTTCAGAAGGAAAGTTGAAAGCTTCCAAAGTTTTGACTAGAAAAGGCCATTCAAGACGGTTAAAAGCCTTTTTGGCATCAACAGCCATAATTTATAAATCTAAATCTTGTTTTTTTGCGTATTGTATTGTAAACCGAAACATGTTTTTATAATAAACCCTGTTTGATATGTATCAAGTCTGGTAAGACTTTTACCATTCTATTGCTTATAAGCTTTGTTATTATTTTATTGTTACAATTTATTAAACTTATCGGTCTTTAATCAGCAGAGGACAATTATATTTTCCTGGTTTTCATATAATTGAAATAACTGTTTGATATATGGAACTAGGAAGTACTGAATTGAATTGTCCCAAAATGTTGAATAGAATTCTATGGGAAACATACATTCCTGGTGCTTATAACAGTATCTAATATTTATTCTTGGGTGATCTCTGTTTTAGTGATCATTTTTTTGTCTGCTTATATATTGCTTCAGAGTAGTTGAGTCTAAGAAGGCTATAGGATCTGTCCAACTGTTGTTTAATTCTGATTTATATAAATGTTCATAGTGAATAGTGGCAGTTGTTGTCTGAGGCAGTTGTTGCTAGGCAACAATTGCCTTTGTCAGGCCTGTTCCCTCCATTGCTAAAGCCATTGTGAGAAACATGCTAACAAACATTTATGCATCTTGGCTCCTCTACCCTGTCCGCACATTTCAAGGCTGCAGTGAACCAAGCCCTGCTCAGATAATCCCTACCATTGTGTCACTTAGTTGTCATAGTGCTGCTGCAAATGTACATTGTCCCAGGGGCGTTGGCAGTCATTATGTAAGTAACCTAATTTATGTCACTCAAACTCCCTTGAATGCCTCTGTCAATCCTACAGCTATTGTATGCAGTAATCATGTGCCTATGAACCTGAGTTATACTGTTAGCACGAGGCAGTTTGGCCTTAGAAAACGTCCAATGTGTGCAGCTCAGTGGCGGTCAGTGCCGTTTAAGATGAGTGAGGACTATTTTCTTTTCATGAGCATGGCCTTATTTCTGTTACAGCATATTGGATGATTCTCATTCATATTCCATTCACCCTGTTCAATGTAACAGCGATAGGTTTAGGCTACTACATGATACTCAAATCTTCACTATACCCATCATGAGTTTGCTACTTCCTAGCCTATGAATGAAAGTTTACAACGTACAGTGGGGAAAAAAAGTATTTAGTCAGCCACCAATTGTGCAAGTTCTCCCACTTAAAAAGATGAGAGAGGCCTGTAAATTTCATCATAGGTACACGTCAACTATGACAGACAAAATGAGATTATATTTTTTTTAAATCACATTGTAGGATTTTTTATGAATTTATTTGCAAATTATGGTGGAAAATAAGTATTTGGTCAATAACAAAAGTTTCTCAATACTTTCTTATATACCCTTTGTTGGCAATGACACAGGTCAAACGTTTTCTGTAAGTCTTCACAAGGTTTTCACACACTGTTGCTGGTATTTTGGCCCATTCCTCCATGCAGATCTCCTCTAGAGCAGTGATGTTTTGGGGCTGTCGCTGGGCAACACGGACTTTCAACTCCCTCCAAAGATTTTCTATGGGGTTGAGATCTGGAGACTGGCTAGGCCACTCCAGGATGTTGAAATGCTTCTTACGAAGCCACTCCTTCGTTGCCCGGGCGGTGTGTTTGGGATCATTGTCATGCTGAAAGACCCAGCCACGTTTCATCTTCAATGCCCTTGCTGATGGAAGGAGGTTTTCACTCAGAATCTCACGATACATGGCCCCATTCATTCTTTCCTGGTCCCTTTGCAGAAAAATAGCCCCAAAGCATGATGTTTCCACCCCCATGCTTCACAGTGGTTATGGTGTTCTTTGGATGCAACTCAGCATTCTTTGTCCTCCAAACACGACGAGTTGAGTTTTTACCAAAAAGTTCTATTTTGGTTTCATCTGACCATATGACATTCTCCCAATCCTCTTCTGGATCATCCAAATGCACTCTAGCAAACTTCAGACGGGCCTGGACATGTACTAGCTTAAGCAGGGGGACACGTCTGGCACTGCAGGATTTGAGTCCCTGGCGGCGTAGTATGTTACTGATGGTAGGCTTTGTTACTTTGGTCCCAGCTCTCTGCAGGTCATTCACTAGGTCCCCCCGTGTGGTTCTGGGATTTTTGCTCACCGTTCTTGTGATAATTTTGACCCCACGGCGTGAGATCTTGCGTGGAGCCCCAGATCGAGGGAGATTATCAGTGGTCTTGTATGTCTTCCATTTCCTAATAATTGCTCCCACAGTTGATTTCTTCAAACCAAGCTGCTTACCTATTGCAGATTCAGTCTTCCCAGCCTGGTGCAGGTCTACAATTTTGTTTTTGGTGTCCTTTGACAGCTCTTTGGTCTTGGCCATAGTGGAGTTTGGAGTGTGACTGTTTTAGGTTGTGGACAGGTGTCTTTTATACTGATAACAAGTTCAAACAGGTGTCATTAATACAGGTAACGAGTGGAGGACAGAGGAGCCTCTTAAAGAAGAAGTTACAGGTCTGTGAGAGCCAGAAATCTTGCTTGTTTGTAGGTGACCAAATACTTATTTTCCACCATAATTTGCAAATAAATTCATAAAAAATCTTACAATGTGATTTTCAGGATTTTTTTTCCTCAATTTGTCTGTCATAGTTGACATGTACCTATGATGAAAATTACAGGCCTCTCTCATCCTTTTAAGTGGAAGAACTTGCACAATTGGTGGCTGACTAAATACTTTTTTCCCCCACTGTAGGTGCACAGAGGTCGAGAGACCAGTTTGAGGTGACAGACATTGACACATGGACAGACAGTGACATTCAATACCGCCTTGCACACTCTTGCCTGCATCTAGCTGGTATAGGGTGTAATCATTAGTCCAACAGTTGCAAACGAGAGTTTATATTGGACAAATTCAGGTATGTTTATTCCCGTTTTGTTCCGTTTGTCAGTTGTTTATAAAAAGTTAGAGAAAATGTTGTTGATGCGGTTAGTTAAACAGCTGTAACGTTTGATTGGTAGCAGAGAAATAGGGGAAGAGGGGAAGATTTCATACGCTCTAACTTTTTGTCTAAGTTGTTCGCAAAGTGGTCAAAGTAACTGATTTGTGTCAAATGTTACATTGTTTACTGTGAATAATTGAAGTGATGATGCCACAATGGAGTGCTTTAGAATACTGAGGAAATATCATGAAAGTGAATGAAGACGGACAAGATGGACTAAAAAATGTATAACTGAAAAGTGTTTAAGATATCAAAAAGTTGTTCACAAGATTTTCTATTTGGACCTGTCTACATGTTTTATAGTTTGAATGACGTTTCTAGCTCAAACGGTGTAAGAGGAGTAGCGTGGCAAGTAATAATAATAATAATAATAATAATAATAATAATAATAATAATAATAATAATAATAATAATAATAATAATAACTACATAGTAATTGTACATGAAGTACAATTGATGGGACTTGCCTTAACTCTTTAAAATATTTTTTTATGGTTTTGGTAGAAATGTAAAACGTTTTACTTCACTATTTAAAGCAAAGCAGTTTAAAAGTATGTATTGTTTTGAGAAACACTATAGTAGTGGTAGTGTCTGCAGTATTATCGGTGGTGACTGGTGATAGTTGAAAAAGTAGGTAGATGAGAAGTTAGAATAGCCTGAACGTATAAACGTTGGTTTGGTGTTTCTAGCTTGAACGGATAAACAGTTACTGTTGGTTGAGTTATATTATGCTAATCTATGCATATTTTTATCGTTCTAGTTTTAAAGAACTTGAAGTTAGGATAGCCTGAACATCTGAAAGTTGGTTTGGTGTATGTAGCTGGAAGGGTTTAAGAGTTACTGTTGTATTGGTTATGTTATGCTAATGTATATAATTATTAGTTAATAAACGTTTTAACCCTTTGACACGTACGAACACACGGGTGTGATCATTCTACAGTGGCCCCTGCAGTGTACGCTCAAACCGGTGTGATTAGAACGCTTATTTAGAACGTCCAGTTTCGATTGATGCAACAGTCAGCATTTGAGCTGGCTTTAACGGAAACATTTTGCACAAACACAGTCCTTACAATGTTATGTCCTTAATGTGACCAGTTTATTTTTAGATGCAATTTTGAGACATTCACAGAAGTGGCAACAGCATAAGACAATCATCCAAACTGGAGAATTTAGGCTACATTAGTCGTAGCGCTAACTGAGGAAATAGTGACCTAGCACAAGCAGTCATATGTAGCTAACTCTCGACTGACAGAAACCATAATATGAATGAGCTAATAGCAACTGCTATTTACAATTCATCACGTCACGGGTGAGCTCATCAGTAATCTAAATATATATATTTTTTTTTGCGTCAAAGATAATAGGTTACAAGATGAGTTGGGTCTGTTTGCAGTATGCATGTTGAAGGGGGTGTGTCGTCTACCATCATTCACTTCCATCATTTACTTCCGTAAGTTTACTCGAAAGACGAGTGAACCATCCCTTCACCTCGTTTTGTTATAACATCTTTGGTCTGACAGACATTTACATAACAACCAGAATGCATTGTATGACGTCAACAAACATGGTGCCACACATAGCTGGCAATTAGCTTAGCATTAGCTCATCATAATCAGTACAACCTTCAAAAAAAGTATTTTACACACATCCCAGCTACAAAATTACGTTCCAGGACATGACCACAAAGTTATTTTAGTCCCTACATAAGTCATGATAACGTTATTGTGAAACGTTCCTTCTACGTAGCTGTGGTGTCCGCTGACAAAACTTACATCTCAAGTCTTTTCAGGACGTAGAAATGTGGGGGATTTTAAACAGTTAAATATGTGTATTTTTAGGTCAACCGCATAACGTTGCTAAACGTCAGAAAGTATGTTTAGAGCCCCATAAAATGCAGTTTCTGGTAACCACTGGTAACATAACTTTTGTCAGTGGGTACCTACAGTACCAAAAAGGCACGTACAGTGGGGAAAAAAAGTATTTAGTCAGGCACCAATTGTGCAAGTTCTCCCACTTAAAAAGATGAGAGAGGCCTGTAATTTTCATTATAGGTACACGTCAACTATGACAGACAAAATGAGAAAAAAAAATCCAGAAAATCACATTGTAGGATTTTTTATGAATTTATTTGCAAATTATGGTGGAAAATAAGTATTTGGTCAATAACAAAAGTTTCTCAATACTTTGTTATATACCCTTTGTTGGCAATGACACAGGTCAAACGTTTTCTGTAAGTCTTCACAAAGTTTTCACTCACTGTTGCTGGTATTTTTGGCCCATTCCTCCATGCAGATCTCCTCTAGAGCAGTGATGTTTTGGGGCTGTTGCTGGGCAACACGGACTTTCAACTCCCTCCAAAGATTTTCTATGGGGTTGAGATCTGGAGACTGGCTAGGCCACTCCAGGACCTTGAAATGCTTCTTACGAAGCCACTCCTTCGTTGCCCGGGCGGTGTGTTTGGGATCATTGTCATGCTGAAAGACCCTGCCACGTTTCATCTTCAATGCCCTTGCTGATGGAAGGAGGTTTTCACTCAAAATCTCACGATACATGGCCCCATTCATTCTTTCCTTTACACGGATCAGTCGTCCTGGTCCCTTTGCAGAAAAACAGCCCCAAAGCATGATGTTTCCACCCCCATGCTTCACAGTAGGTATGGTGTTCTTTGGATGCAACTCAGCATTCTTTGTCCTCCAAACACGACGAGTTGAGTTTTTACCAAAAAGTCATCGGACCATATGACATTCTCCCAATCCTCTTCTGGACCATCCAAATGCACTCTAGCAAACTTCAGACGGGCCTGGACATGTACTGGCTTAAGCAGGGGGGACACATCTGGCACTGCATGATTTGAGTCCCTGGCGGCGTAGTGTGTTACTGATGGTAGGCTTTGTTACTTTGGTCCCAGCTCTCTACAGGTCATTCACTAGGTCCCCCCTTGTGGTTCTGGGATTTTTGCTCACCGTTCTTGTGATCATTTTGACCCCACGGGGTGAGATCTTGCATGGAGCCCCAGATCGAGGGAGATTATCAGTGGTCTTGTATGTCTTCCATTTCCTAATAATTGCTCCCACAGTTGATTTCTTCAAACCAAGCTGCTTACCTATTGCAGATTCAGTCTTCCCAGCCTGGTGCAGGTCTACAATTTTGTTTCTGGTGTCCTTTGACAGCTCTTTGGTCTTGGCCATAGTGGAGTTTGGAGTGTGACTGTTTGAGGTTGTGGACAGGTGTCTTTTATACTGATAACAAGTTCAAACAGGTGCCATTCATACAGGTAACGAGTGGAGGACAGGGGATCCTCTTAAAGAAGAAGTTACAGGTCTGTGAGAGCCAGAAATCTTGCTTGTTTGTAGGTGACCAAATACTTATTTTCCACCATAACTTGCAAATAAATTCATTAAAAATCCTACAATGTGATTTTCTGGAATTTTTTTCCTCAATTTGTCTGTCATAGTTGACGTGTACCTATGATGAAAATGACAGGCCTCTCTCATCTTTTTAAGTGGGAGAACTTGCACAATTGGTGGCTGACTAAATACTTTTTTTCCCCACTGTAACAGTGTGATGGGACAAGGACATCCCGGCCGGCCAAACCCTCCCCTAACCCGGACGACGCTGGGCCAATTGTGCATCACCTCATGGGTCTCCCGGTCACGGCTGGCTGCGACACAGACAGGTATCGAACCAGCATCTGAAACAATGCAGCTTGCACTGCGTTGCAGTGTCTTAGACCACTGCGCCACTCGGCCCCTTAAGACATGTAATTTAATCTACCCTGAACATATACACAGTATCCTGTCGGTAGGTGTCCACTGACGAAATATGCAAAATTCCAGAAAATACTTAAACTGTATCACAATAGATTCGTAAGCAATAAGCTCACAAAATAACAAGTCAGTAAAAACATGAACACTGCACTCCAATCAAGAAATGTAAAACTGCTTAAAGCTAAAAGTGAATAACTATGTTATGTTTATTCAGGTGCTGCTGCTCCATCCTCATCCACTGGCGCTTCCTCGACCCGCTCCTGGAAGTCACAATAACACAAATTGGTCATTATTTTCCGTAAACAAATGATCAAAATGCCGGTTTAACGTCGACTCCCTACTACATTCCTTTTGTACAAGCACAATAATTTACCTATACTGACCGACTGGATTAAAGTGAAGTAAAAAAATAAAAAACAATCAGTGTTATTTTTAATCATTCCTTTCTCTTACTCTTGAGCCGAGCTGGTGCATGTTTGAGAGCGTCTGCTATTTTGTCATCTACCTCTTGGTAGGTAGCCTTGGTGTGCTTTCAGGGACGCTCCTATGTTGTGAAAAAGAATTGAAATGGTACATTCCATGTCATATCCCTACTTTTCCACCTATGCTGGCTGAGACAGAGATTGGGTATTGTCCCTCTTGTCCCTCATAGGCAGTTTTGGCCATGAGACCTCTCTCCTTCACCTTTCCTTTGTCCTCTCTCTCCGATCTTAACAAGTGGTAGGATTTCACATTTAGTTTGTAACTGCCTTGTTACTGATTTAATTCATTTGAAATGTTAATAAATACACATTTGACTTACCATCACTTGACCAATAATACTATCTACTAAATAATAATAAATAACGATCTAAACTTGTGCATTTACTTACTTGTGACAGCATCATAGATTGATAGCTCATTAAAGGCCCTCTTCCCCTTCCTGCCCTTCAAGGAGTAGCCTGTCCACAGCTCCTCTGTTCCAACTTTTCTCATCATTCGTCTGATTCCTGAGCCCAGGTCCAGGCCACAGCAGAGGGTCAGGTATCGGATCTGATAAAATAAAAATAAAAAATCCCACTCATTCCTGTGTTCCTCAGCTAAAACAGCTGGCCATACAGTTCTTATTGATAGTAATGAGAAATCATTTTTGTAGTGTATCATGTAATCATGGGCTAAAACTTGTGTAAACAGGCAGAGGGCTGATCGTTTCTTCTTAAGATAAGTTAAGTGTTAATTGGGAAATTAATCCAAACACTAAATAGGCATACGGCATATATGACAACTGCATTTGGTCGACATTAAGATATTTGGATTCAATAATATTGCAGGTTGCAATCTTCTCTCAAATCTGGACGCATTCAAGGGGCTCTTGATAATTTGATTATTTTTGTCAATTGCTGTTAAAATACTTGATGTAGATTTCCCATTTTACACAAACAGATACATTTTAAATGGCCATCCCTACCGTTTTCTTTTGATAGTGGGTGTCTTTAAGTGTTTCACAGATATCCTTCAGTTCCTCATTTGTTTCTGCAGGGTTTTGCAGCATTTCAAGTTGCCCCAAGGACTCCGACTCCTTTGGCTGCCGGGCCTCTATGGTCTCCATAACTTGGTTCAGAGTAGTCTTGAACTCTGTACGGATCATCTCCAGTTTCACCATTATCCTCATCTCCACTGCTTGAAGATCTGCAAAATAATAAAGACTCAACAGTTTAGCTGCAAGCAGCGTGATGATACAAGCCATGAGTACCAGGCAGGACATGTATCAAGGCCATGTGAAATACCTCGATCAAAATATCCACCCTTCATATATATTAGTAGTATTGATAACCATATACCTGCTGACAGCCATACAATTTGGAATTGATGTTGATAATACAATAAAGCAACATTGTTGTCACGATCGTTGGAGGAAGTGGACCAATGCGCAGCGTGATGAGTGAACATACTTTTAATTTGATTCACCACACACAACAAAACGATACGTGAAGTCCTAGGTAACAGACACAAACCAAACACGGAACAAGATCCCACAAACACTGTGGCCAAACAGGCTGCCTAAGTATGGTTCCCAATCAGAGACAACAAGCAACAGCTGATTCACGTTGCCTCTGATTGAGAACCACACCGGCCAACCTAGAAACAAATAACTAGATAAAGAACCTAGAAACAAAACACATAGAAACAACACACCCTGGCTCAACAAAACAGAGTCCCAGAGCCAGGGCGTGACAGTACCCCCCCCCAAAGGCGCGGACTGCGACCGCGCCAAACATAAACCGAACAGGGAAGGGCCGGGTGGGCATTCCTCCTCGGAGGCGGTTCCGGCTCCGGGCTTGACCACCACCCTCCGTAGCTCCCCTGGTCCGGTCTGGCCCCGCTGGCTGGAGCTGGACTGGACATCGGTGGAGCGGATTGCTTAGGCTCCGATGTGGAGCAGCTGACCGGTACCTGACCAGGCACCGGTGACCCAGGCACGGGCTGTGCCGGACTGACGACGCGCACCACAGGCTTGGTGCGGGGAGCAGCAACGGGCCGGACCGGGCTGACGACGTGCACCACAGGCTTGGTGCGGGGAGCAGGAACGGGCCGGACCGGGCTGACGAAGCGCACCACAGGCTTGGTGCGGGGAGCAGGGCCGGGCCGGACCGGGCTGACGACGCGCACCATTGTCTTGGTGCGGAGAGCAGTGACGGGCCGAACCGGGCTGACGAAGCGCACCACTGGCTTGGTGCGGGGAGCAGGAACAGGCCGGACCGGGCTAACGAAGCGCACCACAGGCTTGGTGCGGGGAGCAGGGACGGGCCGGACCGGGCTGACGACGCGCACCATTAGCTTGGTGCGGGGAGCAGGGACGGGCCGAACCGGGCTGACGAGGCGCACCACTGGCTTGGTGCGGGGAGCAGGAACAGGCCGGACCGGGCTGACGACGCCGCACCATTGTCTTGGTAAGGGGAGCAGTGACGGGCCGAACCGGGCTGACGAAGCGCACCAATGGCTTGGTGCGGGGAGCAGGAACAGGCCGGACCGGGCTAATGAAGCGCACCACAGGCTTGGTGCGGGGAGCAGGGACGGGCCGGACCGGGCTGACGACGCGCACCATTGGCTTGGTGCGGGGAGCAGGGACGGGCCGAACCGGGCTGACGAGGCGCACCACTGGCTTGGTGCGGGGAGCAGGAACAGGCCGGACCGGGCTGACGACGCGCACCATTGGCTTGGTGCGAGGAGCAGGGATGGGCCGAACCGGGCTGACGAAGCGCACCACTGGCTTGGTGCGGGGAGCAGGAACAGGCCGGACCGGGCTGACTACGCGCACCACAGGCTTGGTGCGAGGGGCAGGAACATGCCGGACCGGGCTGGCGACGCGCACCACAGGCTCGGTGCGAGGGACAGGAACAAGCCGGACCGTACTGGGGACACACACCACTGGCCCTACGCGGGGATCAGGAACGGGCCGGACCGGACTGGCAACACACCCCAGTACCTCTCGCCGTGCCTCTACATTCTCCTTCCCCCTGGTGACCAGTGACTCCCGTAACCTGGCGGCCTCCTTTGCCAACCCGCTGAACCACTCTATCCCGGCCTCCTGCTGCCCCGTCGTCCACGGCGTGAGACCCCCCTAAACATTTTCTGGGTGTCTCTCCTCCCCGTGGGCCAGGCCTCCATGGCTCTCGCCAGACTCTCACTCCTCTGCTCCCAAGTCCAGACTCTCTCCTCCTCACGCTGCTTGACCCAGTCGAGGTTGATATTCATTAGAGTCCTCTCTGGCGTTGGCTCCTGGACACGCTGCTTGGTCCAGTTATGGTGGGATATTCTGTCACGATCGTTGGAGGAAGTGGACCAATGCGCAGCGTGATGAGTGAACATACTTTTAATTTGATTCACCACACACAACAAAACGATACATGAAGTCCTAGGTAACAGACACAAACCATACACGGAACAAGATCCCACAAACACTGTGCCACAGGCTGCCTAAGTATGGTTCCCAATCAGAGACAACAAGCAACAGCTGATTCACGTTGCCTCTGATTGAGAACCACACCGGCCAACCTAGAAACAAATAACTAGATAAAGAACCTAAAAACAAAACACATAGAAACAACACACCCTGGCTCAACATAACAGAGTCCCAGAGCCAGGGCGTGATAATTGTGTAACATACACAGTGGGGAAAAAAGTATTTAGTCAGCCACCAATTGTGCAAGTTCTCCCACTTAAAAAGATGAGAGAGGCCTGTAATTTTCATCATAGGTACACGTCAACTATGACAGACAAATCGCAATTTTTTTTCCAGAAAATCACATTGTAGGATTTTTAATGAATTTATTTGCAAATTATGGTGGAAAATAAGTATTTGGTCACCTACAAACAAGCAAGATTTCTGGCTCTCACAGACCTGTAACTTCTTCTTTAAGAGGCTCCTCTGTCTTCCACTCGTTACCTGTATTAATGGCACCTGTTTGAACTTGTTATCAGTATAAAAGACACCTCTCCACAACCTCAAACAGTCACACTCCAAACTCCAATATGGCCAAGACCAAATAGCTGGACACCAGAAACAAAATTGTAGACCTGCACCAGGCTGGGAAGACTGAATCTGCAATAGGTAAGCAGCTTGGTTTGAAGAAATCAACTGTGGGAGCAAATATTAGGAAATGGAAGACATACAAGACCACTGATAATCTCCCTCGATCTGGGGCTCCACGCAAGATCTCACCCCGTGGGGTCAAAATGATCACAAGAACGGTGAGCAAAAATCCCAGAACCACACGGGGGGACCTAGTGAATGACCTGCAGAGAGCTGGGACCAAAGTAACAAAGCCTACCATCAGTAACACACTACGCCGCCAGGGACTCAAATCCTGCAGTGCGAGACGTGTTCCCCTGCTTAAGCCAGTACATGTCCAGGCCCGTCTGAAGTTTGCTAGAGTGCATTTGGATGATCCAGAAGAGGATTGGGAGAATGTCATATGGTCAGATGAAACCAAAATATAAAATATACTTTTTGGTAAAAACTCAACTCGTCGTGTTTGGAGGACAAAGAATGCTGAGTTGCATCCAAAGAACACCATACCTACTGTGAAGCATGGGGGTGGAAACATCATGCTTTGGGGCTGTTTTTCTGCAAAGGGACCAGGACGACTGATCCGTGTAAAGGAAAGAATGAATGGGGTCATGTATCGTGAGATTTTGAGTGAAAACCTCCTTCCATCAGCAAGGGCATTGAAGATGAAACGTGGCTGGGTCTCAACCCCATAGAAAATCTTTGGAGGGAGTTGAAAGTCCGTGTTGCCCAGCGACAGCCCCAAAACATCACTGCTCTAGAGGAGATCTGCATGGAGGAATGGGCCAAAATACCACCAACAGTGTGTGAAAACCTTGTGAAGACTTACAGAAAACGTTTGACCTGTGTCATTGCCAACAAAGGGTATATAACAAAGTATTGAGAAACTTTTGTTATTGACCAAATACTTATTTTCCACCATAATTTGCAAATAAATTCATTAAAATCCTACAATGTGATTTTCTGGATTTTTTTTACTCATTTTGTCTGTCATAGTTGACGTGTACCTATGATGAAAATTACAGGCCTCTCTCATCTTTTTAAGTGGGAGAACTTGCACAATTGGTGGCTGACTAAATACTTTTTTTCCCCACTGGATATGAGTATTGCCAAATTATAAACTTCTTCAGAATTATCAGTATTAGAAATTACCCTGAACTCGGTAAAATAAACGACCTTAAATTCCTCATCCCATGCCTCTAGGATTTCCAGTGTGGGTGATCAATTCACACTAGACAGTCAGAACAGAGTTCAGAGGTCATTGAAATCCTTCAACGAAGTGTTCCATTCTATAGTAGACTAATCATTACCAACAGTCAAAATATTTCATAAATGTTACTTATCCCAAGTGTACATTAAGTCCTCATGACATTTCTTCTCAAAAGAAATCATGTTTACCCAAAACTTACTCATAAAAGAAAAAAATAACTTAGTAAAGGTCCATGTGTGTGCTCCTTTAAGACGTATCACCTTTGACCTGTTAAAACACCCTAAAATCAAAATAACAACCCTTTATAAACCTTGTAATAGGTGGGTTGTGTGTGTTATATATGAAAAACCCAATTGAAAACAACAAACAAAAATTGGCAGGCCTTATTTAATTTGGTAGCTCCCTTTTACGACCTAATACTGCCAAATTTTACAAACTGCTCCCCCTAGCCCTGGGAAACATTCCAATGAGAGATATGGAAATCCCCTTTCTCCTAAAAGAGAAGTTATACATTTCGTTAACATTCAATTAGAATCAGTAATCCAAAGATAGTAATTACACACAAAACATTATACAGATATACACTTTTCTATCTCATCAGTAATCGTTTGTATCAATCTAATTCCTCATAACTACTCCATAAGAAGATTATATAAAATCTCTCAAAAGATGAAAACCACTCAAAGTTCTTTGAGTTTATAATGAGTATTTTTAATTGAGTACTCTTCAGACTTCATCCTCTGTAATTCACAATGATCATTGAACCCCTAAATCTGCTCCCTGTGATCCCATATCAAATTATCCTAGTATCGTTACTTGATCAACAACATAGGTGTCACGCCCTGGCCTTGAGAGGCTGGTTGTCTTTAGTTTGTTTGGTCAGGGTGTGAATTTCTATGTGTTGATCTAGTTTTGTATTTGTATGTTGGCCGGGTGTGGTTCCCAATCAGAGGCAGCTGTCTATCATTGTCTCTGATTGGGGATCATACTTAGGCAGCCATGTTGCCTACCTTAGTTGTGGGATCTTGTTTATGTTCCTGTTAGGCTTGTTGTGTGTATAGCCCATAGGACTACACGTTTCGTTGTTTTGTTATTTTGTCAAGTGTTTATTCGTCTTAATAAACATTGTGATGTCACGAGAGGCTGTGTCCTGGAGGGACGTTACATCCCCCTGAGGTGGCTGCAAACCCAGACAGCTATGGCTCCATCTGCTGGTATGGTCGGGAACTCCAACCCTCTATGGCCAATCTTCCCACGCAGCTGAAACCAATCAGGAGCTGATGAGCTGAAGGTTTGTTGAAGGGAAGAGACACGGTCTCCAAGCTGGGCTCTCTGGAGGACAAGAGTGCTGCACGTCCACTTCCATGAGGAATATAAGGATTTGGAGATACTTACCTTTGGGAAATACTCACCTTTGGATATATGCACCTGTGGAAATACGTGTGGGACATTTGGAAGGACGTTTTGCTGGGTTGGCCACTAGCTGCAACGTGGAATACAGTAAGACTGGGGAAAAGTTATTTGAGCGAGTGAGAGTTATGATTGTGGATGTGGAAGAGACATCCCTGAACTGTTAACCCTTAAAGAGCCACCAGAGAACAGAATTGTGTTATACTTTCGTTAGTTTCCCAAGACCTTTAATAAAATCCTTGTTTTGATTGAACCTGGTCTCCTTGCACTACTTGAGCAATCCCGCTGAAAGCTGTGTAGCCTCTCGTGACATCACAACATGTACGCATATCACGCTGCACCTTGGTCTGACCCGTCTCTCAACGACCGTGACAATAGGAAATATCTGTTTCCCCTTATATTGTTCCTGTCACCCCTCTAAATGTCATATTTCATTAATTTGTAAGTAAGCCGTGATATTTTATCCCATACATCTATTAAAAAGGTTGTTTGATACGTTATCTCCTACTTGCCCTTAACATATACTGTAGGAGATTTCCATCAACCTGGAAAAAAAACTCCCACTCAGAACACATCATACACTGCTCAAACAAATAAAGGGAACACTAAAATAACACATCCTAGATCTGAATGAATGAAATAATCTTATTAAATACTTTTTTTTTCTTTACATAGTTGAATGTGCTGACAACAAAATCACACAAAAATTATCAATGGAAATCAAATGTATCAACCCATGGAGGTCTGGATTTGGAGTCACCCTCAAAATTAATGTGGAAAACCACACTACAGGCTGATCCAACTTTGATGTAATGTCCTTAAAACAAGTCAAAAAGCCTGGGCATGCTCCTGATGAGGTGGCGGATGGTCTCCTGAGGGATCTCCTCCCAGACCTGGACTAAAGCATCCGCCAACTTCTGGACAGTCTGTGGTGCAACGTGGCGTTGGTGGATGGAGCGAGACATGATGTTCCAGATGTGCTCAATTGGATTCAGGTCTGGGGAACGGGCGGGCCAGTCCATAGCATCAATGCCTTCCTCTTGCAGGAACTGCTGACACACTCCAGCCACATGAGGTCTAGCATTGTCTTGCATTAGGAGGAACCCAGGGCCAACCACACCAGCATATGTTCTCACAAGGGGTCTGAGGATCTCATCTCGGTACCTAATGGCAGTCAGGCTACCTCTGGCGAGCACATGGAGGGCTGTGCGCCCCCCCAAAGAGATGCCACCCCACACCATGACTGACCCACCGCCAAACCGGTCATGCTGGAGGATGAGCACATGTGACAGACGTGACAGAGTCTGGAGACGCCGTGAACCTGCTTTCATCTGTGAAGAGCACAGGGCGCCAGTGGCGAATTTGCCAATCTTGGTGTTCTCTGGCAAATGCCAAACGTCCTGCACGGTGTTGGGCTGTAAGCACAACCCCCACCTGTGGACGTCGGGCCCTCATACCACCCTCATGGAGTCTGTTTCTGACCGTTTGAGCAGACACATGCACATTTGTGGCCTGCTGGAGGTCATATTGCAGGGCTCTGGCAGTGCTCCTCCTGCTCCTCCTTGCACAAAGGCGGAGGTAGCAGTCCTGCTGCTGGGTTGTTGCCCTCCTATGGCCTCCTCCACGTCTCCTGATGTACTGGCCTGTCTCCTGGTAGCGCCTCCATGCTCTGGACACTACGCTTACAGACACAGCAAACCTTCTTGCCACAGCTCGCATTGATGTGCCATCCTGGATGAGCTGCACTACCTGAGCCACTTGTGTGGGTTGTAGACTCCGTCTCATGCTACCACTAGAGTGAAAGCACCGCCAGCATTCAAAAGTGACCAAAACATCAGCCAGGAAGCATAAGAACTGAGAAGTGGTCTGTGGTCACCACCTGCAAAACCAGTCCTTTATTGGGGGTGTCTTGCTAATTGCCTATAATGTCCACCTGTTGTCTATTCCATTTGCACAACAGCATGTGAAATTTATTGTCAATCAGTGTTACTTCCTAAGTGGACAGTTTGATTTCACAGAAGTGTGATTGACTTGGAGTTACATTGTGTTGTTTAAGTGTTCCCTTTATTTTTTTGAGCAGTGTATAATACCACGTTTCATTAAGTTCACTACACCTTCTAATATAAACCTATATCCCCTTTCTAGTAATTAAATCATCGCTACCTGTTGCATTGATGTTGTAAAATAACAACCTATTGTTTAATAACTTACAATGTGTACTAATCCATCAGCCTAATAGTAAAAACAACCTCCCATTGTTCAACGTACCAGAAACAGATTATTGTTTTTAGAATTAATGAACTTTCTGCGTAACTCACTGTTGTCTAGACAAACTACATAATTTAAGAATAATAATTACAAATTGTAAAAGGACGTTCCATATTCAACTATGTAGATATGTGCTCCACATTACAACTGCGTCCTTTATATCCCGACATAGCACAACGATCACTACTCTTTTTCACCCTCTTACTAAATCATGTCATTAGTAAATTGTATCCACAAACCACTACTACCTAATAACATATTTTCATTGACCTTACTAGAAAGAAATTATTTGAATACCAGTCTATTAAACTATCCAATTCGACATTCCACATCTCCCAATGACCCTACTTATCCTTCTTCAAACAATCCAATTCAACATTTCTCATCACCCAATGACCCTACTTATCTTTCTTCAAACTATCCAATTCAACAGTTCAACAGTTCAACAGTTCCGTCTAACACAGAAAACCCTCTACAATATCTATCATTCTCTACCGCTGACTTTCCATCTAACGGTGCTTCAAACGATGATAAATTATTTAAAAGTTATAGTCAAAACAAACAAAACATCTATTCACAGAGATGCAACTTTAATTACTATGTTATACTATCCACTGAGTTGGTAAGACAATCTCTTTCGTATAATTTTATCAATTAAACCAGTAATCGACGTCAACATCATCAATGTAAGAGTTTTGCTTCCGTCCCTACCTGGGCTTGAACCATGGACCCTCTACACACATCGACAACATTCACCCTCGAAACACCGATATCCGTCGCTCCACAAAATCTGTGGTCCTTGCAAAGCAAGTTAAACAACTACTTCCACGTCGCAGAGCAAGTTACGTCACCACTCTAAACGCCACTAGTTCACACCACTAACTAGCTAGCCCTTTCACACCGGTAACATTCAACCCCTTTGACTTCCTACTCCTCAGCAACCATTGATCCTTGTACACCAAACGTAACCCATAATGTTCCTTACAGCTCTCTCACATTTCAGCGAGCCCCAATGGCTAACACCCGCAGACAAAAACATAGAAACTCTTCCATTATTTTTACTAGTAGACCAAATAAAACACATTTTCAAACAGCGTTCTGCATTTACAGTGGGGGGAAAAAAGTATTTAGTCAGCCACCAATTGTGCAAGTTCTCCCACTTAAAAAGATGAGAGAGGCCTGTAATTTTCATCATAGGTACACGTCAACTATGACAGACAAAATGAGAAAAAAAATGCAGAATATCACATTGTAGGATTTTTAATGAATTTATTTGCAAATTATGGTGGTAAATAAGTATTTGGTCAATAACAAAAGTTTCTCAATACTTTCTTATATACCCTTTGTTGGCAATGACACAGGTCAAACGTTTTCTGTAAGTCTTCACAAGGTTTTCACACACTGTGGCTGGTATTTTGGCCCATTCCTCCATGCAGATCTCCTTTAGAGCAGTGATGTTTTGGGGCTGTCGCTGGGCAACACGCACTTTCAACTCCCTCCAAAGATTTTCTATGGGGTTGAGATCTGGAGACTGGCTAGGCCACTCCAGGACCTTGAAATGCTTCTTACGAAGCCACTCCTTCGTTGCCCGGGCGGTGTGTTTGGGATCATTGTCAAGCTGAAAGACCCAGCAACGTTTCATCTTCAATGCCCTTGCTGATGGAAGGAGGTTTTCACTCAAAATCTCATGGCCCCATTCATTCTTTCCTTTACACGGATCAGTCGTCCTGGTCCCTTTGCAGAAAAACAGCCCCAAAGCATGATGTTTCCACCCCCATGCTTCACAGTAGGTATGGTGTTCTTTGGATGCAACTCAGCATTCTTTGTCCTCCAAACACGACGAGTTGAGTTTTTACCAAAAAGTTCTATTTTGGTTTCATCTGACCATATGACATTCTCCCAATCCTCTTCTGGATCATCCAAATGCACTATAGCAAACTTCAGACGGGCCTGTACATGTACTGGCTTAAGCAGGGGGACACGTCTGGCACTGCAGGATTTGAGTCCCTGGCGGCGTAGTGTGTTACTGATGGTAGGCTTTGTTACTTTGGTCCCAGCTCTCTGCAGGTCATTCACTAGGTCCCCCCGTGTGGTTCTGGGATTTTTGCTCACCGTTCTTGTGATCATTTTGACCCCACGGGTGAGATCTTGCGTGGAGCCCCAGATCGAGGGGAGATTATCAGTGGTCTTGTATGTCTTCCATTTCCTAATAATTGCTCCCACAGTTGATTTCTTCAAACCAAGCTACTTACCTATTGCAGATTCAGTCTTCCCAGCCTGGTGCAGGTCTACAATTTTGTTTCTGGTGTCCTTTGACAGCTCTTTGGTCTTGGCCATAGTGGAGTTTGGAGTGTGACTGTTTGAGGTTGTGGACAGGTGTCTTTTATACTGATAACAAGTTCAAACAGGTGCCATTAATACAGGTAATGAGTGGAGGACAGAGGAGCCTCTTAAATAAGAAGTTACAGGTCTGTGAGAGCCAGAAATCTTGCTTGTTTGTAGGTGACCAAATACTTATTTTCCACCATAATTTGCAAATAAATTCATTAAAAATCCTACAATGTGATTTTCTAGATTTTTTTTCTCAATTTGTCTGTCATAGTGGACGTGTACCTATGATGAAAATTACAGGCCTCTCTCATCTTTTTAAGTGGGAGAACTTGCACAATTGGTGGCTGACTAAATACTTTTTTCCCCCACTGTACATAGCACTCTTAATTATGATTTTCTCATTTATCTAGTAAACAATTACTCACATAAACTTCCACATCGTCACAAACTCCATATATAACATTAGAAACTTCTATGTACTCACATCAAAGAATTCCTTCGTGTTTTTTTTTAACCAATTCTCAATCAACACAAATCACTTCTTCAAATATACTCCCAGCGGAACCAAAAAAAAACTGACTGTAATTTCCAGGACACTGCCCTGTCTGTCCCAGAAAATACAGACTTGTCCACTACTCTCTAAAAGAACCTCAAAATCTCCATACCACTCCTTGATATTCTATGACTTAATTCTGTTATATATCGTAACTTATTTTCCAAACTTATATCAAATTATCATATCCATTTCTATAACTTATTATGCATCCTTCAGATTCAAATTACTTTCTGCTCTTTGTTCATAAGATAGCCCATGTTGTCCCATTCAATTATTTAACTTCGTTAGCTGACTTTTTCTCCTTTTTACTTACATTTCCTTGCCATCGTGCGCTCATTAAATCGCATACTTTATATGCCTCTTTCATATAATGTACAGTCGTTGTCAAAAGTTTTGAGAATGACACAAATATAAATTTTTACAAAGTCTGCTGCCTCAGTTTTTATGATAGCAATTTGCATATACTCCAGAATGTTATGAAGAGTGATCAGATGAATTGCAATGAATTGCAAAGTCCCTCTTTGCCATGAAAATTAACTTAATCCACCCCAACAAATTCCACTGCATTTCAGCCCTGCCATAAAAGGACCAGCTGACATCATGTCAGTGATTCTCTCGTTAACACAGGTGAGAGTGTTGACGAGGACAAGGCTGGAGATCACTCTGTCATGCTGATTGAGTTAGAATAACAGACTGGAAGCTTTAAAAGGAGGGTGGTGCTTGAAATCATTGTTCTTCCTCTGTTAACCATGGTTACCTGCAAGGAAACACGTGCTGTCATCATTGCTTTGCACAAAAAGGGCTTCACAGGCATGGATATTGCTGCTATTAAGATTGCACCTAAATCAACCATTTATCGGATCATCAAGAACTTCAAGGTGAGAAGAAGGCTTCAGGGCGCCCAAGAAAGTCCAGCAAGCGCCAGGACCATCTCCTAAAGTTGATTCAGCTGCGGGATCGGGGCACCACCAGTGCATAGCTTGCTCAGGAATGGCAGCAGGCAGGTGTGAGTGCATCTGCACACACAGTGAGGCGAAGACTTTTGGAGGATGGCCTGGTGTCAAGATGGGCAGCGAGGAAGCCACTTCTCTCCAGGAAAAACATCAGGGAAAAAAGCTTGTCTGGAGAAGACAAGGTGAGCGCTAAAATCAGTCCTGTGTCATGCCAACAGTAAAGCATCCTGAGACCATTCATGTGTGGGGTTGCTCCTCAGTCAAGGGAGTGGGCTCACTCACAATTTTGCCTAAGAACACAGCCATGAATAAAGAATGGTACCAACACATCCTCCGAGAGCAACTTCTCCCAACCATCCAAGAACAGTTTGGTGACGAACAATGCCTTTTCCAGTATGATGGAGCACCTTGCCATTAGGCAAAAGTGATAACTAAGTTGCTCGGGAACAAAACATCGAAATGATGGGTCCATGACCAGGAAACTCCCCAGACCTTAATCCCATTGAGAACTTGTGGTCAATCCTTAAGAGGCGGGTGGACAAACAAAAACCCACAAATTCTGACAAACTCCAAGCATTGATTATGCAAGAATGGGCTGCCATCAGTCAGGGTGTGGCCCAGAAGTTAATTGACAGCATGCCAGGGCGGATTGTAGAGGTCTTGAAAAAGAAGGGTCAACACTACAAATATTGACTCTTTGCATAAACTTAATGTAATTGTCAATAAAAGCCTTTGACACTTATGGAACGCTTGTAATTATACTTCAGTAACATATGACAAAAATATCTAAAAACACTGAAGTATCAAACTTTATGAAGACCAATAATTGTCATTCTCAAAACTTTTGACCATGACTGTATAGCCCATTTCGTGTTGCTTACGACGATATTGTCAGACTTATCCCTTTAAAAAAAAAAAAAAAACTTACTCATTATCTGTCCATGCTGATAAATCACTAAGATATGGTTCCACATAGAAAAATCCTAATTTACTTAACATCTATTACTTTTACAAGAGACTTATTCTAAATGCGGATTTGCCTGTAATAATTTTGTCATTTCCTGTCTCTCTCTTCGAGTTAAATGAAGCTCTGCTTTACTCTTAATGTTGACTGTTTTTACAGATACAGGTCTACTAAGCTGGCCATTCATTACTACTATTAGTTCATGCAATATTAGTAATTAAATACTTAAATCAAATCCCCATCCTGATCTGTATTAAAATTTAATTTGCCTATTTTGTCTTTGGTACTATGATTCAATATGTTACATTGAATCTGCTCCATCTCATGGCCGTTTTGAGTACTTCTCTCTTCTTTTTATGATGATTTACCACATCAAAGGTCCGTAACCTATTCCTTTTATAATGCTTTACACACTACGGAAATAAAACGCAATATCTTTATGATGTGAAGATGCTGGAGGAAACAGGTACAAAAGTATCTATATCCACAGTAAAATTAGTTCTATATCGACATAACCTGAAAGGCCGCTCAGCAAGGAAGAAGCCACTGCTCCAAAACCGCCTTAAAAAAGCCAGACTACAGTTTGAAACTGCACATGGGGACAAAGATCATACTTTTTGGAGAAATGTCCTCTGGTCTGATGAAACAAAAATATAACTGTTTGGCCATAATGACCATTGTTATGTTTGGAGGAAAAAGGGGTGGCTTGCAAGCCGAAAAACACCATCCCAACCTTGAAGCACGGGGGTGGCAGCATCATGCTACATGCTGGAGGAACTGGTGCACTTCACAAAATAGATGGCATCATGAGGAAGGAACATTATGTGGATATATTGAAGCAACATCTCAAGACATCAGTCAGGAAGTTAAAGTTTGGTCGCAAATGGGTCTTCCAAATGCACAATGACCCCAAGCATACAAAGTTGTGGCAAAATGGCTTAAGAACAACAAAGTCAAGGTATTGGAGTGGCCATCACAAAGCCCTGACCTCAATCCTATAGAAAATGTGTGGGCAGAACTGAAAAAGCGTGTGCGAGCAAGGAGGCCTACAAACCTGACTCAGTTACACCAGCTCTGTCAGGAGGAATGGGCCAAAATTCACCCAACCTATTGTGGGAAGCTTGTGGAAGGCTACCTGAAATGTTTAACTGAAGTTCAACAATTTAAAGGCAATGCTACCAAATACTAATTAAGTGCATGTAAACTTCTGACCAACTGGGAATGTGATGAAAGAAATAAAAGCTGAAATAAATAATTATCTCTACTATTATTCTGACATTTCACATTCCTAAAATAAAGTGGTGATCCTAACTGACCTAAGACAGGGAATTTTTCCTAGGATTAAATGTCAGGAATTGTGAAAAACTGAGTTTAAATGTATTTGGCTAAGGTGTATGTAAACTTCCGACTTCAACTGTACACCCTCACGTCCTTAGCCAAGGTAGGCCACCAGTACTTTCCGGTCAGGCAGAGCACTGTACGACCGATACTTGGGTGACCAGAGGAGGGGGACGTGTGTGCCCAGTAGATCAGACGGTCACAGATAAGAGCAGGCATGTACTGCAGCCCAGCTGGACACTGCGGTGGAGATGGCTCTGTGCGTAATGACTGCTCTATATATGCGTCCATCGACCATACTACCGGCGCCACAATGCAGGAGGCTGGGAGTATGGGGGTGTTGTTTCTGGGCCTCTCCTCTGTGTCGTACAGCCATGACAGTGCATCTGTCTTCACGTTCTTCGTACCCGGGATGTATGATGGAGTGAAATCAAACCGGGTGAAGAATAGGGCCCACCTGGCCTGGGGAGGGTTCAGCCTCCTCGCTACCCGGATGTACTCTAGGTTACGGTGGTCTGTCCAGACGAAGAAAGGGTGTTTCGCCCCTTCGAGCCAATGCCTCCACACGGTCAGGGCTCGGACAACAGCCAACAGCCCCCGATCACCAATGTTGTAGTTCTGCTCTGCCGGGCTGAGCTTCTTGGAGAAGAAGGCACAGGGGCGGAGCTTGGGTGGCGTGCCCGAGCGTTGAGATAGGACAGCGCCTATCCCTACCTCGGACGCATCCACCTCCACTACGAACGGTAGTGATGGATCTGGGTGGGCCAGTACCGGGGCTGAGGTGAACAGACCCATCAGGTTACTGAAGGCCCTGTCAGCCTCAGCAGACCAGTGGAGCCGGGATGGCCCACCCTTCAACACAGATGTGATGGGAGCTGCGACCTTGCCAAAGCCCCGGATAAACCTCTGATAGTAGTTGGCAAAGCCAATAAAGCGCTGCACCTTTACCGTGGTTGGAGTCGGCCAATTACATTTACATTACATTTTAGTCATTTAGCAGACGCTCTTATCCAGAGCGACTTACAGAAGCAATTAGGGTGAAGTGCCTTGCTCAAGGGCACATCGACAGATTTTTCACCTAGTCGGCTCGGGATTAGAACCAGCAATTATGCACGGCTGAAATGCAATCTCCCACCATCTCCACACCTGAGGTGGTAATGCGGTATCCGAGGAAGGTGACTGACTGTTTGAAAAACAGACACTATTCTGCCTTGGCATAAAGGTAATTTTCCAACAGTCGGGCCAGCACAACAGTCGAACCAGAATGTTATCGATGTAGACCATTACACCGCGACCAAGCATGTCCCGAAACACGTCGTACACAAAGGACTGGAAGACGGATGGAGCATTCATCATACCGTACTCCATCACCAGGTATTCATAATATCCCGTGGTTGTGCTGAATGCTGTCTTCCACTCGTCCCCCTCTCGGACACGCACCAGGTTGTACGCACTCCGGAGATCTAATTTGGTAAAGAAGCGCGCCCCATGCATTGACTCGATCACAGAAGGAATGAGGAGGAGAGGATAACTAAATCGTATCGTCTCCTTGTTCAGTGATCAATAATCAATGCAATGCAATGCAAGGGCGCAAACAGCCGTCTTTCTTCTTCATAAAAAAGAAACTTGAGGAGGCGAGCGAAGTCGAGGGACGTATTAACCCCTGGCACAGGGACTCGGTGACGTGTGTCTCCATAGCCTCCGTTTCAGCCTGTGACAGGGGATACACATGACTCCTGGGAGGCACAGCGTCTACCCGGAGGTTTATCGCGCAATTCCCCGCCCGATGAGGTGGTAACTTGGTCGCCTGCGTTTTGGAAAACACATGCGCCAAATCGAGGTATTCGGGGGGAATGCGCACAGTGGAGGTACTGTCTGGACTTTCCACCGTGGTTGCACCAATGGAAACACCTACCCTTTACACTCTCGCGACCACCCCGTGAGAACCCTCTGAAAAGATGGGGTTGTGGAGTGCTAACCAAGGAATACCTAATAAAACAGGGAAAGCAGGAGACTCAATAATAAAAAAAAGTGACTTGCTTGCGATGAGTCTCGTGGGTCACCATAGTGCCTGGTTCTGTAACTTCCCTAACAAACCCGGACCCTAATGGTCGACTGTCAAGTGCTCTGATGGGAAGTGGAATGGATAGGGGAAACAATGAAATGCCTAGACTGTGTAAGAATGACCTGTCCATAATGTTCCCAGCTGCGCCTGAATCGACTAGCGCCTTACACTGGGGAACTACAATGTGATCAGGAAAGTGGATGGGTAGGGTACAGTGCACAGCAGAGGGCTCTGAACGAGTGTGGGTGTTCGATACCTGGGGTGACGCGAGAGTGCCCTGCCTGCCGCCTCCAGACCCAAAAGAACGCTGACGACATTGTGCGGTGAAATGTCCTCTCGTGCCACCAGAGTGACACTGGCGCTGTCATCCTCCGCTCTCTCGGATTGCCGCTCCACCCAGGCGGAGTTGGAACGGGCAGACCCCCTCCAGGACGTCCTCTGGCCGCCAGCAGGTTGTCCAAGCAGATGGCCATGTCCACCAGTTGAGTGAAGGTCAACATGGTGTCCCGGCAGGCTAGCTCCCTTCGGACGTCCAGATGGCACCGGAAGTGGTCGATGAGGGCCCGCTCGTTCCACCTGGACCCAGCTGCTAGAGTCTGGAACTCCAGGGCGAAGTCCTGCGCGGTCCTCGTCCCCTGCCTCAGGTGGACCAGCCGCTCTCCCGCCTCTCGACCCTCGGGCGGGTGATCGAAGACAGGCCGAAAGAGGCGAGAGAACTCCCCGTAGTTGTCCAACGCGGCTCCTCCTTCATTCCAGACCGCGTTGGCCCACTCCAGAGGCAGGAGGCGAGGGCGGACACCTTCCCCCACTCCGATTGGGCCGGGCTGATGCTGGAATAATAGAGCTCCAGTTGGAAGAGGAATCCTTGGCAGAGAGCAGCTGTCCCGTCGAAATCCCTTGGTCAGGATATATGGATCCCTCTGGGTGCTGGGATGTTGGTGGCTGGATCCGGTCACCCAGCTGGTCTCGACAGATCGGGTCCTCTCCTCTTCAGGCATTGGATGACCTGGAGAACCCAATCCATAGCTTCTCCCAAGCTGGCTAGAATCGTCGAATGCTCCTGGACCCGTGCCACGACTCCAGGCATACGCTCCTCTCCCGCTGACTCTGTAGTTGGTGGGTGATTCTGTGATGGGTGATTTGAAGGAGTAAGGCGCAGGAGGGTAAATCACAGAATTCAGAGTTTATTCCGGAATACAGAGTTACGCAGGATCCGTCAAACAGTCCAATGCGCAAAACAGGCGCACTTGAACAAAACAGGCACACGGGGAAAATATACCCCGGCAATACAAAATGCACTTAGCTCAACCGAGCTACTCTCTCCTCACATGAAACAATCACCCACAAGGACAAGGGGGCAGAGGGAACACTTATACATGTCCTAATGAGGGGATATGAACCAGGTGTGTGTAATAGACAAGACAAAACAAATGGAATGATGAGATGTGATGCGGCAGTGGCTAGAAGGCCGGTGACGACGAACGCCGAAGCCTACCCGAACAAGGAGAGTAGGCAGTTTCGGAGGAAGTCGTGACAGTATTCCTAGAGCCATTTCTTTTATCCTATAGTCACACTCATGTAGAATGCCTGAAGCTTTAACAGTACTTAAAGCTGTGTGTGTGTGTGTGCAGTGGTGTAAAGTACTTAAGTAAAAATACTTTTAAGTACTACTTAAGTAGATATTTGTGGTATCTCTACTTTACTTTACTATTTATATTTTTGACAAATTTTACTTCACTACATTCCCCAAAAAAAAAAAGATTTTCGCAGACACCCAAAAGTACTCGTTACATTTTGAATGCTTAGCAGGACAGGAAAATGGTTCAATTCACACACTTATCAAGAGAACATCCCTGGTCATCCATACTGCCTCTGATCTGGTGGATTCACTAAACACAAATGCTTTGTTTGTAAATTATGTCTGAGTGTGCCCCTGGCTATCCGTAAATTAAAAAACCGAGAAAATAGTGCGGTCTGGTTTGCACAATAAAAGGAATGTGAAATGATTTTTACTTTTACTTTTGATACTTAAGTATATTTAAAACCAAATACTTTTACTCAAGTAGTATTTTACTGGGAGACTTTTACTTTAGTAATTTTCTATTAAGGTATCTTTACTTTTACTCAAGTATGAAAATGGTGTGTGTGTGAGAGCGGGAGAGGGGAGAGAGAGAGAGAGAGAGAGAGAGAGAGAGAGAGAGAGAGAGAGGAGCGAGAGGCGAGAGAGAGAGAGAGAGAGCGAGAGAGAGCGAGAGAGAGAGAGAGAGAGAGAGAGAGAGAGAGAGAGAGAGAGAGAGAGAGAGAGAGAGAGAGAGAGAGAGAGAGAGAGAGAGAGAGAGAGAGAGAGAGAGAGAGAGAGAGAGAGAGAGAGAGAGAGAGAGAGAGAGAGAGAGCGAGCTGTGGCCTACTTAAACATTGAGAGCATTAATAGCTGTATGTTACACTGACTTTGAATGTTTATGGTGAAAATGCTATTAAAACATTCTGATGTATATAATTTTGTGTTTCCGTCCCTTACAATGAAATAATAGTATGCCTATAACTCAATGCACTGTTTATTAAATGGAATAATCTTTCTTTAGGGCCAGATTTTAGCAAATGCATCCATTTCAATTAATCGCAATTAACTAATGCCATTAACTCGATACATTATTTTAATTGTTGGACAGCCCTTATATATACAGTTGAAGTCGGAAGTTTACATACACCTTGGACAAATACATTTAAATTCAGTTTTTCAAAATTCCTGACATTTAATCGTAGTAAAAATTCCCTGTCTTAGGTCAGTTAGGATCACCACTTTATTTTAAGAATGTGAAATGTCAGAATAATAGTAGAGAGAATTATTTATTTCAGCTTTTATTTCTTTCATCACATTCACAGTGGGTCAGACGTTTACATACACTCAATTAGTATTTGGTAGCATTGCCTTTACATTGTTTAACTTGGGTCAAATGTTTCGGGTAGCCTTCCACAAGCTTCCCACAATAAGTTGGGTGAATTTTGGCCCATTCCTCCTGACAGAGCTGGTGTAACTGAGTCAGGTTTGTAGGCCTCCTTGCTCGCACACGATTTTTCAGTTCTGCCCACAGATTTCCTATAGGATTTGAGGTCAAGGCTTTGTGATGGCCACTCCAATGCCTTGACTTTGTTGTCCTTAAGCCATTTTGCTTGAGGTCATTGTCCATTTGGAAGACCCATTTGTGGCCAAGGTTTAACTTCCTGACTGATGTCTTGAGATGTTGCTTCAATATATCCATATTATTTTCCTTCCTCATGATGCCATCTATTTTGTGAAGCGCACCAGTCCCTCCTGCAGCGAAGCACACCCACAGCATGATGCTGCCACCCCCGTGCTTCACGGTTGGGATAGTGTTCTTCGGTTTGCAAGCGACCCCCTTTTTCCTCAAACAAAATGATGGACATTATGGCCAAACAATTCTGCTTTTGTTTCATCAGACCAGAGGACAGTTCTCCAAAAAGTACGATATTTGTCCCCATGTGCAGTTGCAAACCGTAGTCTGGCTTTTTTTATGGTGGTTTTGGAGCTGTGGCTTCCTCCTTGCTGAGCAGCCTTTCAGGTTATGTCGAGATAGGCCTCGTTTTACTGTGGATATAGATACTTTTGTACCTGTTTCCTCCAGCATCTTCACAAGGTCCTTTGCTGTTGTTCTAGGATTGATTCACACTAAAGTACGTTCATCTCTAGGAGACAGAATGTGTCTCCTTCCTGAGCGGTATGATGGCTGCGTGGTCCCATGGTGTTTATACTTGTGTACTATTGTTTGTATAGATGAACGTGGTACCTTCAGGCATTTGGAAATTGCTCCCAAGGATGAACCAGACTTGTGGAGGTCTACCATTTTTTTTTTTGAGGTCTTGGCTGATTTCTTTTGATTTTCCCACGATGTCAAGCAAAGAGGCACTGAGTTTGAAGGTAGGCCTTGAAATACATCCACAGGTACACCTCCAATTGACTCAAATTATGTCAATTAGCCTATCAGAAGCTTCTAAAGCCATGACATCATTTTCTGGAATTTCCAAAGCTGTTTAAAAGCACAGTCAACTTAGTGTATGTAAACTTCTGACCCACTGGAATTGTGATACAGTGAAATATAAGTGAAATAATCTGTCTGTAAACAATTGTTGGAAAAATTACTTGTGTCATGCACAAAGTAGATGTCCGAACCAACTTGCCAAAACTATAGTTTGTTAACAAAAAATTTGTGGAGTGGTTGAAAAACAAGTTTTAATGACTCCAACCTAAGTGTATGTAAACTTCCGACTTCAACTGTACACTACAGTTCAAAAGTTTGGGTCACTTAGAAATGTCCTTGTTTTCGAAAGAAAAGCAATTTTTATGTCCATTAAAGTAACATCAAATTAATCAGAAATACAGTGTAAACATTGTTAATGTTTTAAATGTATATTGTAGCTGGAAACGGCTGATTTTTAATGGAATATCTATATAGGCGTACAGAGGCCCATTATCAGCAACCATCAGTCCTGTGTTCCAATGGCACGTTGTGTTTGCTAATTCAAGTTTATCATTTTAAAAGGCTAATTGATCATTAGAAAACCCTTTTGCAATTATGTTAGCACATCTGAAAACTGTTGTGCTGATTAAAGAAGCAATAAAACTGGCCTTCTTGAGACAAGTTGCTTATCTGGAGCATCAGCAATTGTGGGTTTGATTACAGGCTCAAAATGGCTAGAAACAAATAACTTTCTTCTGAAACTCATCAGTCTATTCTTGTTCTGAGAAATGAAGGCTATTCCATGCGAGAAATTGCCAAGAAACTGAAGATTTCGTACAACGCTGTGTACTGCTCCCTTCACAGAACAGCGCAAACTGGCTCTAACCAGAATAGAAAGAGGAGTGGGAGGCCCCAGTGCACAAATGAGCAAGAGGACAAATACATTACAGTGTCTACATTGAGAAACAGGCGCCTCACAGGTCCTCAACTGGCAGCTTCATTAAATAGTACCCGCAAAACACCAGTCTCAACGTCAACAGTGAAGAGGCGACTCCAGGATGCTGACCTTCTAGGCAGAGTTGCAAAGAAAAAGCCATATCTCAGACTGGCCAATAAAAATAAAAGATTAAGATGGGCAGTCTGAGATATGGCTTTTTCTTTGCAACTCTGCCTAGAAGGTCAGCATCCCCGGAGTCGCCTCTTCACTGTTGACGTGGAATTATGTATTAACCAAAAAAGGGTCCCTCAGTAAGAGCATTGAAGATGGGTCGTGGCTGGGTCTTCCAGCATGACAATGACCCGAAACACACAGCCAGGGCAACTAAGGAGTGGCTCCGTAAGAAGCATCTCAAGGTCCTGGAGTGGCCTAGCCAGTCTCCAGACCTGAACCCAATAGAAAATCTACTGGTATACAGAAGATAAACCCTATTTGGTAAAATACCAAGTCCATATCATGGCAAGAACAGCTCAAATAAGCAAAGAGAAATGACAGTCCATCATTACTTTAAGACATGAAGGTCAGTCAATCCTGAAAATGTGAAGAACTTTGAAAGTTTCTTCAAGTGAAGTCACAAAAATCATCAAGTGCTTTGATGAAACTGGCTCTCATGAGGACCGCCACAGGAAAGGAATACCCAGAGTTACATTTGTTACCAGCCTCAGAAATTGCAGGCCTAATAAATGCTTCACAGAGTTCAAGTAACAGACACATCTCAACATCAACTGTTCAAAGGAGACTGCGAGAATCAAGCCTTCATGGTCGAATTGCTGCAAAGAAACCACTACTAAAGTACACCAATAAGAAGAAGAGATTTTCTTGGGCCAAGATACACAAGCAACGGACATTAGACCGGTCGAAATCTGTTCAAATTGGAAAATTTTGGTTCAAACCGTCGTGGCTTTGTGAGACGTGATGTGGGTGAACGGATGATCTCTGCATGTGTAGTTCCCACAGTGAAGCATGGAGGTGGAGGTGTTATGGTGTTGGGTGCTTTGCTGGTGACACTGTCTGTGATTTATTTAGAATTCAAGGCACACTTAACCAGCATGGCTACCACAGCATTCTGCAGTGATACGCCATCCCATCTGGTTTGGACTTAGTGGGACTATCATTTGTTTTTCAACAGGACAATGACCCAACACACCTCCAGGCTGTGTAAGGGCTATTTTACCAAGAAGAAGAGTGATGGAGTGCTGCATCAGATGACCTGGCCTCCACAATCCCCCGACCACATCCAAATTGAGATGCTTTGGAATGAGTTGGACCGCAAAGTGAAGGAAAAGCAGCCAACAAATGCTGAGCATCTGTGGGAACTCCTTCAAGACTGTTGGAAAAGCATTCCAGGTGAAGCTGGTTGAGAGAATGCCAAGAGTGTGCAAAGCTGTCATCAAGGCAAAGGGTGGCTATTTGAAGATTCTCAAATATATAATATTTTTTGATTTGTTTAACACTTTTTTGGTTACTACATGATTCCATGTGTTATTTCATAGTTTTGCTGTCTTCACTATTATTCTACAATGTAGAAAACAGTAAAAATAAAGAAAAATCCTGGAATGAGTAGGTGTCCAGACTTTTGACTGGTAGTTTATCTACAACACAAAATCAATTTTTCGTGTTTGTATAGTGCGTATGTTATTGTGTGTGTCTGTGCCTATGTTTGTGTTGCTTCACAGTCCCCGCTGTTCCATAAGGTGTATTTTTATCTGTTTTTAAAAAATCTGATTCTACTGCTTGCGTCAGTTACCTGATGTGGAATAGAGTTCCATGTAGTCATGGCTCTGTGTAGTACTGTGTGCCTCCCATAGTCTGTTCTGGACTTGGGGACTGTGTAGAGACCTCTGGTGACATGTCTTGTGGAGTATGCATTGGTGTCTGAGCTGTGTGCTAGCCCTTTAATTAGACAGCTTGGTGCTTTCAACATGTCAATACCTCTCACAAATACAAGTAGTGATGAAGACAATCTCTCCTCCACTTTGAGCCAGGAGAGATTGACATGCATATTATTAATGTTTGCTGTCTGTGTACATCCAAGGGCCAGCCGTGCTGCCCTGTTCTGAGCCAATTGAAATTTTCCTAAGTCCCTCTTTGTGGCACCTGACCAGATGACTGAACAGCAGTCCAGGTGCGACAAAACTAGAGCCTGTAGGACATGCCTTGTAGATAGTGCTGTTAAGAAGGTACAGCAGTGCTTTATAATCGTCATACTTCTCCCTGTCTTAGCTGCTGTTGTATCAATATGTTTTGACCATGACAGTTTACAATCCAGGGTTACTCCAAGCAGTTTAGTCACCTCAAATTGCTCAATTTCCATATGATTTATTACAAGATTTAGTTGAGGTTCAGGGCTTAGTGAATGATTTGTACCAAATGCAATGCTTTTAGTTTTTGAAATATTTAGGACTAACTTATTCCTTGCCACCCATTCTGAAACTAACTGCAGCTCTTTGTTAAGTGTTGCAGTCATTTCAGTCGCTGTAGTAGCTGACTTGTATAGTGTTGAATCATCCACATACATAGACACACTGGCTTTACTCAAAGCCAGTGACATTTTGTTAGTATATATTGAAAAAAGTAAGGGGCCTAGACAACTGCCCTGGGGAATTCCTGATTCTACCTGGATTATGTTGGAGAGGATTCAATTAAAGAACACCCTCTGTGCTCTGTTAGACAGGTAAATCTTTATCCACAATATAGCAGGGGGTGTAAAGCCATAACACATTTTTCCAGCAGCAGACTGTGATCAATAATGTCAATAGCCACACTGAAGTCTAACAAATCAGCCCCCACAACCTTTTTATCATCAATTTATCTCTGCCAATCATCAGTCATTTGTATAAGTGTTGTGCTTGTTGAATGTCCTTCCCTATAAGCGTACTGAAAGTCTGTTGTCAATTTGTTTACTGTGAAATATCATTGTATCAAATTGGTCAAACACAATTTCTTTCAAACATTTTCTAAAGGTTGGTAACAGGCTGATTGCTCGGCTATTTGAGTCAGTAAAGGGGTCTTAAGTATTCTTAGGTAGCAGAATGACTTTCTTCCAACCAGGCCTGAGGGCACACACTTTCTGGTAGGCTTAAATTGACGATATGGCAAATAGGAGTGGCAATATCGTCCGCTATTATCCTCAGTAATTTTCCATCGAAGTTGTCAGACCCCAGTGGCTTGTCATTGTTGATAGATCAAAATATTTTTTTCACCTCTTCCACACTCACTTTACGGAATTCAAAATTACAATTCTTGTCTTTCATAATTTGGTCAGATATACTTGGATGTGTAGTGTCAGAGTTTGTTGCTGACATGTCATGCCTAAATTTGCAAATTTGCCAATGAAAAAATAATTAAAGTAGTTGGCAATATCAGTGGGTTTTGTGATGAATGAGCCAACTGATTCAATGAATGATGGAGCTGAGTTTGCCTTTTTCCCCATACATTTTATTGAATGTGCTCCAAAGCTTTTTACTATAATTCTTTATGTCATTTATCTTTATTTCATAGTGTAGTTTCTTCTTCTTTTTATTCAGTTTAGTCACATGTTTCCCAATTTGCAATACGTTTGCCAATTGGTTGTGCAGCCAGACTTATTTTACATTCCTTTGGCCTCATCCCTCTCAACCATACCATTTTTCAATTCCTCATCAATCCACGGGGATTTAACAGTTTTTACAGTCATTTTCTTAATGGGTGCATGCGTACTAGTAACAGGAATAAGCAATATCATGAATGTGTCAAGTGCGACGTCTGTTTGCTCCTCATTACACACCATGGACCAACAAATATTATTTATGTCAACAACATAGGAATCACTACAAAACGTATTGTATACTAGGCCCAGCCTTTGGAACTTTGGTTTTCCTAGATATGGCTACTATATTGTGATCACTACATCCGATGGATCTGGATAATGCTTTCAAGCACATTTCTGCAGCATTAGTAAAGATGTGATCAATACATGTTGATGATTTCATTCCTGTGCTGTTTGTAACTACCCTGGTAGGTTGACTGATAACCTGAAGCAGGTTGCAGGCAATGGTTACAGTTTGAAGCTTTTTCTGGAGTTGGCAGCTTGATGAAAGCCAGTCAATATTTAAATCACCCAGAAAATATACCTCTCTGTTGATATCACATACACTACCAGTCAAAAGTTTAAGAACACCTACTCATTCAAGGGTTTTTCATTATTTGTATTATTCTCTACATTGTAGAATAATAGTGAAAACATCAAAACTATGTAATAACACATATTGAATCATGTAGTAACCAAAAACTGTCAAACAAATCAAAATATATTTTATATTTGAGATTCTTTAAATAGCCACCCTTTGCCTTGATGACAGCTTTGCACACTCTTGACATTCTCTCAACCAGCTTCACCTGGAATGCTTTTCCAACAGTCTCTAAGGAGTTTCCAAACCATCGCAATTTGGTTGAGGTCGGCCAAGGTCATCTGATGCAGCACTCCATCACTCTCCTTCTTGGTAAAATAGCCCTTACACAGCCTGGAGGTGTGTTGGGTCATTGTCTTGTTGAAAAACAAATGATAGTCCCACTAAGTTCAAACCAGATGTGAAGGTGTATCGCTGCAGAATGCTGTGGTAGCCATGCTGGTTAAGTGTGCCTTCAATTCTAAATAAATCACAAACATTGTCATGAGCAAAGCTGGACTCATCAGACCAAAGGGCAGATTTCCATCAGTCTAATGTCCATTGCTTGTGTTTCTTGGCCCAAGCAGGTCTCTTCTTATTATTGGTGTCCTTTAGTAGTAGTTAGTTTGCAGCAATTCGACCATGAAGGCCTGGTTCACCCAATCTCTTTTGATCAGTTTATGTTGAGATGTGTCTGTTACTTGAACTCTGTGAAGCATTTATTTGGGCTGTAATTTCTGAGGCTGGTAACTCTAATGAACTTATCAACTGCAGCAGAGGTAACGCTGGGTATTCCTTTCCTTTGGCGGTCCTCATGAGAGCCAGTTTCATCATAGCGCTTCATGGTTTTTCCGACTGCACTTGAATAAACTTTTCAAAGTTCTTGAAATCTTCCTGATTGACTGACCTTAAAGTAATGATGGACTGTCGTTTCTCTTTGCTTATTTGAGCTGTTCTTGCCATAATATGGACTTTATGTTTTACCAAATAGGGCTATCTTCTGGATACCACTCCTACCTTGTCACAACACAAGTGATTGGCTCAAACACATTAAGAAGGAAATACATTTCACAAATGAACTTTTAACAAGGCACACATGTTAATTGAAATGCATTCCAGGTGACTTCCTCATGAAGCTGGTTGAGAGAATGCCAAGAGTCAGCAAAGCTTTCATCAAGGCGAAGGGTGGCTACTTTTTTCGTTACTAGATGATTCCATATGTGTTATTTCATAGTTTTGATGTCTTCTCTATTATTCTGGAATGAGTAGGTGTGTCCAAACTTTTGACTGGTACTGTATGTTAATGTATGTTATTTTGAGCACTTTTCTGGGATGCTTGCATGTTTTCATTGCTTTGCTGGGAAGCTTTGCAGACGTAGCCTAGATGTTCTCATGTTATTTATGTTAGTGCAGGGTGAGTTGAACATAGTGGACTTCCTACTAGGGCACACCGCCTCAGCGCTAACATCATAAATCTGGTTCATAGGCACAGGATTGCTGCATACAATAGCTGTAGGATCAGCAGAGGCATTCAGGGCAGTTAGAGGGACATAAATGAAGTTACTTACATTGTGTCTACCAATGCCCCTGGTATAATGTACATTTGCTAAAGCATTATGATGACTCAGCGACACAATGGTAGGGATTAACTGAGCTGGGTTTGGGTCATTGATAAGTCATTGTCTCAACGCAGACTTGTAATGCTGTGAAAGGATCCAGGAACCCAAATGATTTGGGTGGATCCCATCCTCCTTATAAAACATGTTTTGTTTCCAAAAGGTATCGAAATTGTCAACTAAAGTTACACCCATTGAGCTGCAATAATCACATAGCCAGTTGTGAAGAGAAAGAATCCTGCTAGAGCGTTCAATGCCGCGATTCAGAGAGGGCACAGGGCCAGATATGATGGGTCTTTTATTAGTTTCTAGCAGAGAATCAATCAGCTCTTTGAAATCCAGTTTCAACTGTTCAGGGCAGCCCTTATATTTTATTTGTTATTTAACCTTTATTTATACAGGTTTTTCTCATTGAGATAACATCTATTTTTCAAGAGAGACCTGGTCCAACAGCAGCAGGGGGAACAAAGTTTCAGACAAAACAACTTACATACAGTGGGGAAAAAAAGTATTTAGTCAGCCACCAATTGTGCAAGTTCTCCCACTTAAAAAGATGAGAGAGGCCTGTAATTTTCATCATAGGTACAAGTCAACTATGACAGACAAAATGAGAAAAAAAATTCCAGAAAATCACATTGTAGGATTTTTAATGATTTTATTTGCAAATTATGGTGGAAAATAAGTATTTGGTCAATAGCAACAGTTTCTCAATACTTTGTTATATACCATTTGTTGGCAATGACACAGGTCAAAAGTTTTCACACACTGTTGCTGGTATTTTGGCCCATTCCTCCATGCAGATCTCCTCTAGAGCAGTGATGTTTTGGGGCTGTCGCTGGGCAACACGCACTTTCAACTCCCTCCAAAGATTTTCTATGGGGTTGAGATCTGGAGACTGGCCTGGCCACTCCAGGACCTTGAAATGCTTCTTACGAAGCCACTCCTTCGTTGCCCGGGCGGTGTGTGTCACACCCTGGCTCTGGGGACTCTATATGTTGAGCCAGGGTGTGTAAATTCTATGTGTTTATGTTCTATGTTGTAGATTCTAGTTGTTCTATTTCTATGTTGGCCAGTGTGGTTCTCAATCAGAGGCAACGAGTGTCAGCTGTGGCTGGTTGTCTCTGATTGGGAACCACATTTAGACAGGCCGTTTTCCCACAGTAGTTGTGGGATCTTGTTCCGTGTTGGTTGTATTTTGTAGCCAAGGACTTCACGTGTCATTATCGTTTGTTGTTTTGTTCTTGTTATCACTATTGATAATAAAGTATGTTCGCTCATCACGCTGCGCCTTGGTCCTCCTCTCTTCTCGACGATCGTGACAGAAGATCCCACCATACCAGGACCAAGCAGCGTGTCCAGGAACACACGCAGGAGGTAACTCTAGTGGAGGTCCTCCTCGGTTGGGGGCAGATTACGGAGGAGGAGGCCGTCCGGTACCGGAAGGCTATGAAGGGGGAGACCCAGGCAGGAGAGGAGAAGTGGCGCCAACAGGGCCGTGGTCGGACAGGCGAGAGGCACCCCCAATACATTTTTATGGGGGGCACACGGCATGGGCGATGGGGCAGCAGGAGGCTGCCACAGGGCGAATTGGGAGATTAGGAGAGGAGGCCACCGGGTTTGGGGGGCCGGAAGGCGGGTTGGCGGAGCCTGGATGTAGAGCAGAGCCAACTCACCGTACTCAGGCATGGCAGCATGAGACTGGGCAGGTTCCGGGGTATGCGGAGCTGCGTACTGTGCCACGAGTGGTCCGGCACGTCCTGTGCGAGCACGCCGCACGTGTCGTGCGAAGGTGGGCATGCAGCCAGGACGGAGTGTGCCGGCTCAGCGCTCGTGGTCTCCAGTGCCCCTCCTCGGTCCCGGATATCCTGCGCCAGTGTCACGTGCTGTTATGCCAGTACGTGTACACAGCCCTGTACGTCCTGTGCTGATGCCTCTCACAGAGTGTGTGAAGGTAGGCATTCAGCCAGGACGGGTTGTGTCAGCTCTTCACTCCATGTCTCCAATCCGTCTCCACAGCCCAGCCCGGCCTGTTCCTGCTCCTCGCACCAAGCCTACGGTGCGCGTCGCCAGCCCGGCTCGGCCTGTTCCTGCCCCTCGCACCAAGCCTACGGTGCGCGTCGCCAGCCCGGCCCGGCCTGTTCCTGCCCTTCGCACCAAGCCTACGGTGCGCGTCGCCAGCCCGGCCCGGCCTGTTCCTACCCTTCGCACCAAGCCTACGGTGCGCGTCGCCAGCCCGGCCCGGCCTGTTCCTGCCCCTCGCACCAAGCCTACGGTGCGCGTCGCCAGCTCGGCCCGGCCTGTTCCTGCTCCCCGCACCAAGCTAATGGTGAGCGTCGCCAGCCCGGCCCGGCCTGTTCCTGCTCCCCGCACCAAGCTAATGGTGCGCGTCGCCAGCCCGGCCCGGCCTGTTCCTACTCCCCGCACCAAGTTAATGGTGCGCGTCGCCAGCCCGGCCCGGCCTGTTCCTGCTCCCCGCACCAAGCTAATGGTGCGCGTCGCCAGCCCGGCCCGGCCTGTTCCTGCTCCCCGCACCAAGCTAATGGTGCGCGTCGCCAGCCCGGCCCGGCCTGTTCCTGCTCCCCGCACCAAGCTAATGGTGCGCGTCGCCAGCCCTGCCCGGCCTGTTCCTGCTCCACGCACCAAGCCAGGGGTGCGCATCGTCAGCCCGGTCCGGCCCGTTGCTGCTCCACGCACCAAGCCAGGGGTGCGCATTGTCAGCCCGGCCCGGCCTGTTCCTACTCCCCGCACCAAGTTAATGGTGCGCGTCGCCAGCCCGGCCCGGCCTGTTCCTGCTCCCCGCACCAAGCTAATGGTGCGCGTCGCCAGCCCGGCCCGGCCTGTTCCTGCTCCCCGCACCAAGCTAATGGTGCGCGTCGCCAGCCCGGCCCGGCCTGTTCCTGCTCCCCGCACCAAGCTAATGGTGCGCGTCGCCAGCCCTGCCCGGCCTGTTCCTGCTCCACGCACCAAGCCAGGGGTGCGCATCGTCAGCCCGGTCCGGCCCGTTGCTGCTCCACGCACCAAGCCAGGGGTGCGCATTGTCAGCCCGGTCCGGCCCGTTCCTGCTTCCCGCACCAAGCTAATGGTGCACGTCGCCAGCCCAGCCCGGCCTGTTCCTGCTCCACGCACCAAGCCAGGGATGCGCATCGTCAGCCCGGTCCGGCCCGTTGCTGCTCCACGCACCAAGCCAGGGGTGCGCATCGTCAGCCCGGTCCGGCCCGTTCCTGCTTCCCGCACCAAGCCAATGGTGCGCGTCGCCAGCCCGGCCCGGCCTGTTCCTGCCACTCGCACCAAGCCTACGGTGCGCGTCGCCAGCCCGGCTCGGCCTGTTCCTGCCCCTCGCACCAAGCCTACGGTGCGCGTCGCCAGCCCGGCCCGGCCTGTTCCTGCCCTTCGCACCAAGCCTACGGTGCACGTCGCCAGCCCGGCCCGGCCTGTTCCTACCCTTCGCACCAAGCCTACGGTGCGCGTCGCCAGCCCGGCCCGGCCTGTTCCTGCTCCCCGCACCAAGCTAATGGTGAGCGTCGCCAGCCCGGCCCGGCCTGTTCCTGCTCCCCGCACCAAGCTAATGGTGCGCGTCGCCAGCCCGGCCCGGCCTGTTCCTGCTCCCCGCACCAAGTTAATGGTGCGCGTCGCCAGCCCGGCCCGGCCTGTTCCTGCTCCCCGCACCAAGCTAATTGTGCATGTCGCCAGCCCGACCCGGCCTGTTCCTGCTCCCGCACCAAGCTAATGGTGCGCGTCGCCAGCCCGGCCCGGCCTGTTCCTGCTCCCCGCACCAAGCTAATGGTGCGCGTCGCCAGCCCGGCCCGGCCTTTTCCTGCTCCACGCACCAAGCCAGGGGTGCGCATCGTCAGCCCGGTCCGGCCCGTTGCTGCTCCACGCACCAAGCCAGGGGTGCGCATTGTCAGCCCGGTCCGGCCCGTTCCTGCTTCCCGCACCAAGCTAATGGTGCGCGTCGCCAGCCCGGCCCGGCCTGTTCCTGCTCCACGCACCAAGCCAGGGGTGCGCATCGTCAGCCCGGTCCGGCCCGTTGCTGCTCCACGCACCAAGCCAGGGGTGCGCATCGTCAGCCCGGTCCGGCCCGTTCCTGCTTCCCGCACCAAGCCAATGGTGCGCGTCGCCAGCCCGGCCCGGCCTGTTCCTGCCACTCGCACCAAGCCAGGGGTGCGAGTCGTCAGCCCGGTACGGGCCGTTCCGGCTCCACGCACCAAGCCAGGGGTGCGCATCGTCAGCCCGGTCCGGCCCATTGCTGCTCCACGCACCAAGCCAGGGGTGCGCATCGTCAGCCCGGTCCGGCCCGTTCCTGCTCCACGCACCAAGCCAGGGGTGCGCATCATCAGTCCGGCACAACCCGTGCCTGGGTCACCGGTGCCTGGTCAGGTACCGGTCAGCTGCTCCACACCGGAGCCTAAGGTATCCGCTCCTACGATGTCCAGTCCAGCTCCAGCCAGCGGGGCCAGACCGGACCAGGGGCGCTACGGGGGGATGGTTGAAGGGTGGTGGTCTAGCCCGGAGCCGGAACCGCCTCCGAGGAGGAATGCCCACCCAGCCCTCCCCTGTTTGGTTTATGTTTAGGCGCGGTCGCAGTCCGCGCCTTTGGGGGGGGGTACTGTCACACCCTGGCTCTGGGGACTCTATATGTTGAGCCAGGGTGTGTAAATTCTATGTGTTTATGTTCTATGTTGTAGATTCTAGTTGTTCTATTTCTATGTTGGCCAGTGTGGTTCTCAATCAGAGGCAACGAGTGTCAGCTGTGGCTGGTTGTCTCTGATTGGGAACCACATTTAGACAGGCTGTTTTCCCACAGTAGTTGTGGGATCTTGTTCCGTGTTGGTTGTATTTTGTAGCCAAGGACTTCACGTGTCGTTATCGTTTGTTGTTTTGTTCTTGTTATCACTATTGATAATAAAGTATGTTCGCTCATCACGCTGCGCCTTGGTCCTCCTCTCTTCTCGACGATCGTGACAGTGTGTTTGGGATCATTGTCATGCTGAAAGACCCAGCCACGTTTCATCTTCAATGCCCTTGCTGATGGAAGGAGGTTTTCACTCAAAATCTCCCGATACATGACCCCATTCGTCCTTTCCTTTGCACGGATCAGTCGTCCTGGTCCCTTTGCAGAAAAACAGCCACTAAGCAGGTAGCTTAGTGGTTAAGAGCGTTGTGCCAGTAACCGAAAGGTCGCTGGTTCTAATCCCCGAGCTGACTAGGTGAAAAATATGTCGATGTGCCCTTGAGCAAGGCACTTAACCCTAATTGCTCCTGTAAGTCGCTCTGGATAAGAGCGTCTGCTAAATGACAAAAATGTAAAATGTAATGTTTCCACCCCCATGCTTCACAGTAGGTATGGTGTTCTTTGGATGCAACTCAGCATTCTTTGTCCTCCAAATACGACGAGTTGAGTTTTTACCAAAAAGTTATATTTTGGTTTCATCTGACCATATGACATTCTCCCAATCCTCTTCTGGATCATCCAAATGCACTCTAGCAAACTTCAGACGGGCCTGGACATGTACTGCCTTAAGCAGGGGGACACGTCTGGCACTGCAGGATTTGAGTCCCTGGCGGCGTAGTGTGTTACTGATGGTAGGCTTTGTTACTTTGGTCCCAGTTCTCTGCAATTCATTCACTGGTGTGTGGTTCTGGGATTTTTGCTCACCGTTCTTGTGATCATTTTGACCCCACGGGGTGAGATCTTGCGTGGAGCCCCAGATCGAGGGAGATTATCAGTGGTCTTGTATGTCTTCCATTTCCTAATAATTGCTCCCACAGTTGATTTCTTCAAACCAAGCTGCTTACCTATTGCAGATTCAGTCTTCCCAGCCTGGTGCAGGTCTACAATTTTGTTTCTGGTGTCCTTTGACAGCTCTTTGGTCTTGGCCATAGTGGAGTTTGGAGTGTGACTGTTTGAGGTTGTGGACAGGTGTCTTTTATACTGATAACAAGTTCAAACAGGTGCCATTAATACAGGTAACGAGTGGAGGACAGAGGAGCCTCTTAAATAAGAAGTTACAGGTCTGTGAGAGCCAGAAATCTTGCTTGTTTGTAGGTGACCAAATACTTATTTTCCACCATAATTTGCAAATCAATTAATAAAAAATCCTACAATGTGATTTTCTGGATTTTTTTTCTCAATTTGTCTGTCATAGTTGACGTGTACGTATGATGAAAATTACAGGCCTCTCTCATCTTGTTAAGTGGGAGAACTTGCACAATTGGTGGCTGACTAAATACTTTTTTTCACCACTGTACACTAACACAACATTGAACAAAACTATAGACACATACAGTACAACAATTACATATTACGTAAAGAAACACAAATGTCATAACAAAAAAATAGCTGTACTAAAGACAATTACATGCTTCTATGATATTTACATCGACCAAGTGTTTAAACTCCACCAACGTGACTAAATCATCAAATGTTTAAGTGTTCAGGAGAGAATTCCAGGACCACGGAGCTGAGCAACTAAAACTATTTCTACCATGACCTGTTCTAATTCTTGGTACTGTTAAAAGCAAATGAGAATGGGACCGTAATTGATTTTTATTTACTGACCTGATTAAAAAAGAACTCAAGCCTACTCAAGGTCAATGATGACCAGCCAATGGCTCTGTAGAGATCACAATGATGTGTTAGACGTTTTTGATCGGTAATGAACCTGAGGGGCCGCATGATATACTAAATCAAGTGCTGTCAGGGTAGTGGTTGAGGCCTGCATATACACTGCTCAAATAAATTAAGGGAACACTAAAATAACACATCCTAGATCTGAATGAATGAAATAATCTTATTAAATACTTTTTTCTTTACATAGTTGAATGTGCTGACAACAAAATCACACAAAAATTATCAATGGAAATCAAATTTATCAACCCATGGAGGTCTGGATTTGGAGTCACCCTCAAAATTAAAGTGGAAAACCACACTACAGGCTGATCCAACTTTGATGTAATGTCCTTAAAACAAGTCAAAATGAGGCTCAGTAGTGTGTGTGGCCTCCACGTGCCTGTATGACCTCCCTACAACGCCTGGGCATGCTCCTGATGAGGTGGCGGATGGTCTCCTGAGGGATCTCCTCCCAGACCTGGACTAAAGCATCCGCCAACTCCTGGACAGTCTGTGGTGCAACGTGGCGTTGGTGGATGGAGCGAGACATGATGTCCCAGATGTGCTCAATTGGATTCAGGTCTGGGGGAACGGGCGGGCCAGTCCATAGCATCAATGCCTTCCTCTTGCAGGAACTGCTGACACACTCCAGCCACATGAGGTCTAGCATTGTCTTGCATTAGGAGGAACCCAGGGCCAACCGCACCAGCATATGGTCTCACAAGGGGTCTGAGGATCTCATCTCGGTACCTAAAGCAGTCAGGCTACCTCTGGCGAGCACATGGATGGCTGTGCGGCCCCCCAATGAAATGCCACCCCACACCATGACTGACCCACCGCCAAACCGGTAATGCTGGATGATGTTGCAGGCAGCAGAACGTTCTCCACGGCGTCTCCAGACTCTGTCATGTCTGTCACATGTGCTCAGTGTGAACCTGCTTTCATCTGTGAAGAGCACAGGGCGCCAGTGGCGAATTTGCCAATCTTGGTGTTCTCTGGCAAATGCCAAACGTCCTGCACGGTATTGGGCTGTAAGCACAACCCCCCACCTGTGGACGTCGGGCCCTCATACCACCCTCATGGAGTCTGTTTCTGACCGTTTGAGCAGACACATGCACATTTGTGGCCTGCTGGAGGTCATTTTGCAGGGCTCTGGCAGTGCTCCCCCTGCTCCTCCTTGCACAAAGGCAGAGGTAGCAGTCCTGCTGCTGGGTTGTTGCCCTCCTACGGCCTCCTCCACGTCTCCTGATGTACTGGCATGTCTCCTGGTAGCGCCTCCATGCTCTGGACACTACGCTGACAGACACAGCAAACCTTCTTGCCACAGCTCGCATTGATGTGCCATCCTGGATAAGCTGCATTACCTGAGCCACTTGTGTGGGTTGTAGACTCCGTCTCATGCTACCACTAGAGTGAAAGCACCGCCAGCATTCAAAAGTGACCAAAACATCAGCCAGGAAGCATAGGAACTGAGAAGTGGTCTGTGGTCACCACCTGCAAAACCAGTCCTTTATTGGGGGTGTCTTGCTAATTGCCTATAATTTCCACCTGTTGTCTATTCCATTTGCACAACAGCATGTGAAATGTATTGTCAATCAGTGTTGCTTCCTAAGTGGACAGTTTGATTTCACAGAAGTGTGATTGACTTGGAGTTACATTGTGTTGTTTAAGTGTTCCCTTTATTTTTTTGAGCAGTGTATATAACATCACTAAAATATAAAACCACCAGTAATGTACATCGTACCAGCTCCTTCCTGGCCTCCAGAAAAAAACAAGCCTTATGCCGGTAATAAAAACCTATTCTCAGCTTGAGCTTCCTTATCAAGTTCTCCACTTGAACAGTGAAGCTTTGCTTGTCATCCACCCACACTCCCAAATATTTGTACACTTTGACTTGCTCTATAGTATGTCCATCCAATGGAGCAATGACATGATTAATAACATGCCTGGCATTTGAAAATACCATGCATTTTGTTTTACCCAAATTCAGAACCAGCTCTTTGGGCATTTTCAAAAGCTAAAGATAAACTACTACCACTTGAATAAAGAACAGTATCATCTGCATAAAAATGAACATCTGCTGTTTCAATATGATCCCCAATGTTGTTGATATACAAAATGAACAACAGTGGGCCCAAAATAGAACCTTGCGCAACACCTGAGCACAACTCCATGGACTCAGATTTACAACCATCCGCCATTACACATTGTGTACGATTTGATAGGTAAATTAGAAATCAATCTAGAGCATGACCAGTAATTCCACCACATTTTAAACTTTGCACCAACACAGCATGGTCCACAGTGATTAGCCTTCGACTAATCAATAAAGACAGACACACAATATAACTTCTTGTCAAGGGCAAAGTGGAAGTCATTTAAAACCTTCAATGTTGCTGAAACAGTGCTATGGCCAGACCTAAAACCTGATTGCATTCCATTTAAGATGTTGTTTTCTTGGAGGTAGGCCTTCAGCTGCCTAATAACTAAGGACTCCAGTACCTTAGACAGTACAGAACATTTTGATATGGGTTGATAGTTGTCAAGTAGCGAAGGATCTCCACCTTTCAGGAGAGGCAGTACAAAAGCAGATTTCCATAACTTTGAGATTTCCTTAACGTCAAGCATGAGGTTAAAAATACATGTTAAGGGAGGAGCAATGATATCTGCAGCTAGGTGTAGGAGGTGGGGGTCAAGATCATCAGGGCCAGGGGATTTCTTTCTATCAATATCTTCCATGGGCTTTACACACTTGTGAAACAGAGAAGGATGAGAAAGAGAACAGGGGGCTCATTTAGACCTTTAACCTTTTCAAATAAACTGCCTGCATCTAGAAAATGCTGATTTAAGGCTCTCAGAATAAAGGTTATCTCAGTTACAATCTGTGTGTCTACTAACAATTGTTTGGGAAGCTGTGTTACTTTTTTGCACTCCAAACCTTTCACTACTTGCCAAAATTTGGAGGGATTATTTAAATGATCCGAAGTAGATTTAAGGTAGTTGTCTGCTTTCAGTTTTCGGGTCATAGCCACACCCAGATTTCGAAGATTTTTAAAAGCCATCCAATCATCCGCCGAACCAGACCCTCTTGCTTTAGCCCACATAGCATTTCGTTCACTTATGATTTTAGTAAATTCATCAGTAAACCAAGGGTTCTCTCTGCCCTTAATCCTGCATTTTTCTAAAGGGGCATGCCTATTGTATACATCCTGGAATGCGTTGTGGAAGTAAGAAAAGGTTAATTCAAAATCAGGGATTAATTATATTGTATTCCATTCAATGTTAAATACATAATGTAAAGAAACCTTGAATATCAAGCTGCTACCAGTTTATTTTCGTGATGACACGTTGAGATCACTTAGGAATTTTACCATCTCTCACACAGGTAATAGCACAGTGATCACTTACAGTGCCTTGCAAAAGTATTCATCCCCCTTGGCGTTTTTCCTATTTTGTTACATTACAACCTGTAATTTAAATGGATTTTTATTTGGATTTCATGTAATGGACATACACAAAATAGTCCAAATTGGTGAAGTGAAATGAAAATAATAACTTGTTTCAAAAACTTCTACAAAATTAATAACGGAAAAGTGGTGCGTGCATATGTATTCACCCGCTTTTCTATGACGCCCCTAAATAAGATCTGGTGCAACCAATTACCTTTAGAAGTCACATAATGAGTTAAATAAAGTCCACCTGTGTGCAATCTAAGTGTCACATGATGTCACATGATATCAGTATATATACACCTGTTCTGAAAGGCCCCAGAGTATGTAACACCACTAAGCAAGGGGCACCACCAAGCAAGCAGAAGAGTGGCCAGAAAAAAGCCATTGCTTAAAGAAAAAAATAAGCAAACACGTTTGGTGTTCACCAAAAGGCATGAGGGAGACTCCCCAAACATATGGAAGAAGGTAATCTGGTCAGATTAGACTAAACTTGAGCTTTTTGGCCATCAAGGAAAACGCTATGTCTGACGCAAACCCAACACCTCTCATCACCCCGAGAACACCATGCCCACAGTGAAGCATGGTGGTGGCAGCATCATGTTTTTCATCAGCAGGGACTGGGAAACTGGTCAGAATTGAAGGAATGATGGCTGGTGCTAAATACAGGGAAATTCTTGAGGGAAACCTGTTTCAGTCTTCCAGAGATTTGAGACTGGGATGGAGGTTCACCTTCCAGCAGGACAATGACACTAAGCATGCTGCTAAAGCAACACTCGAGTGGTTTTAGGGGAAACATTTAAATGTATTGGAATGGCCTAGTCAAAGCCCAGACCTCAATCCAATTGAGAATCTGTGGTATGACTTAAAGAGTGCTTGAAGGAGCTGGAGCAGTTTTGCCTTGAAGAATGGGCAAATATCCCAGTGGCTAGATGTGCCAAACTTATAGAGACATACCCCAAGAGACTTGCAGCTGTAATTGCTGCAAAAAGTGGCTCTACAAAGTATTGACTTTGGGGGGTGAATAGTTATGCACGCTCAGGTTTTCAGTTTTTCTGTGTTATTTCTTGTTTGTTTCACCCCAAAAAATATTTTGCATCTTTAAAGTGGTTTGCACGTTGTGTAAATCAAATGATACAAACCTCAAAAAAATCCATTTTAATTCCAGGTTGTAAGGCAACAAAATAGAAAAAATGCCAAGGGGGGTGATTACTTTCGCAAGCCACTGTATGTCATTTGTAAAAAATACCAGAAGCATTAAAACGATGAGGAATATTGGTTAAGATCAAATCAATCAAAGAAGATTTCAGAGGATACTTTATATTCAACCTAGTTACACTGTTGACAATCGAGTGAGATGATAGGTATTGCATATCATATTTTGAGTTGATCAGAGCTAGATATTAACCAATCCTGATTCAGATCACCCATCTAGACAAACTTAGAGTTAACATGCTGTGATAGTAATTCGAAATTACAATCCAGAGCCAGCAGTAGAAGATGGAGGTCTATAACCACAAGATACAACATTATTTAAAGATGAGCCAAGGTTTAGGTTCAAAGACAGATATTCAAATTGCTTAGGTTTAGTAACAGATGTCAGAACGACCGCCGAGAACTTATACAGCAACACCACCACCCTTTGATTTATGATCTGCACGAAAAACATTGTAGCCATTTATGCCAATGTTTTTGTCTGTAATAGATTTTTGGAGCCAGGTTTCAGAAAGCATAAATACGTCAGGGTCGGCAGTTTTTATCCATATATTCACAAAATCAAGCTTCAGCAGGAGACTTCTTATATTCATATGCAGACACTTCAGGCCACTCTGACTACTTAATTCGGCATGGGTAAAACTTTCAGGACCTGGGTTAGATTGCACATTTCCAGACAGTAGAAGCAGGAAGATAATGGCATTTGGATTTCCAGACCGCACTTGAACGACAATCCACAGTCACCAGAGTCTTTAACGCCACATATTTCAGGAGATGTGGTTAAGTACCAAGAGAACAGCGCAAGAGTCCGATTTCTCCCCTGTTGTTTGGGAGAAATGTGCAGAGTTCTTGCGTGCAGTTACAGAGCAAGCATGTGGTTTCTCCCAAGACACGAGGGAGAAACAGTCATATATTTCCTCATTCACAGAGCAACGGACTCTAAAGGTATCGGCAACATTGTAAAAGCCAAGGGTAGAGAACAGCAAAATGAACAATAGCAGCATGTTTGTTTATTGCTATCAATTAATCACTTAACATGAGAGAAAACACAGTACTAAGCACATAAAAAGTTAACAGAAAAATCTAAGATATGTAGCCAACACAACGCTAAATACTAATATTAAATGAGCTACGACTTCAAATAACAGCGTTCCAAAATAATAATACAAACAAGAAAGCAAGAATCACTAGTCCAACAGCAGATCAGTAAAACGTCTGTGGTATATGCGTATGATGTAGGTGAGCAAAGCTCCGGGGAGAGAGAGAGAGAGAGTGGCGGGGGTACCTGTACCAGACTGGGAGAGACAGACCAGGGCAGGCGGGGAGCAGTGAAGCAGGTAACAGGAGGAGGCCGAAGAGAGGCCCTCAACTAGGCAGACATCCAGGGCGACAATAGATGATAAAATAACCGTTGGTCGAAAACAATACCATGACGGTGATACAATCGCTAACCAGAACGGTAATAAAATCGCTAAAATCCAGACCAGAATGTATGGTAATGTAAAAGCAGGGAGTGAAATGTTTGGTGGTAGCCTCTTCCAAGTTCATAATGTCATTAAAACCCACATGGACTACGATAGAATCGATGTCCATGTCCTGGCGTAGTACATTCGGGAGCAGCTTAGTAATGACATTTACTCCAGCTCCGGGATAGGACATTGCTTTTGCACCAGGATTAGTCACATTTCTTTCCATTGAGCTGCCCAAAATCACGGCTGGCGAGAAGGACAAGGAAATCCGCCTACTCCCACGCGTCACAGGATGGTGCAGGCCTCCAACAGATGGAGAAGCCCCGTTGGAAACTATTTGTTGTTTGTATCCGCTCCGGGCCTCTCGTTCCATGCAACCATCGTTGATTGCCATGCTCCTCTTGCTGTAATCCTTTGACTCCGCTGTCAGATGGGGGAGGAGAGGCAGGAGATGGCTCCCCGGCGAAACGAACTCCGGGCAACACCGGCCAGTCTGATAACGACAAACAACAAGACGGAGATGCATCCAAAATGCACGATGGCCGTCCAGTCACAGGCATAGAAAAGGTAAACATTCCACTCTGCGTTTTCCCCAGTTTCTTACGTAGGCTGGCTACCGGCATGATCAAGGAAGCCACCTCAAGCCTATAATCCTTGGCAAGCAAACAATTGACGCATTGGAACTCTGAGTGATCCAGTTTGTCCCGAAACAAAGCATAGTAGATTCATCTCCTACAGCACTGGAACAGTTAATTTACTTCTCCAGACAAAGAGGGCACCATTGGAAAATTAATCTGGGACTAACTTCGTTAGCTTGATGACTAACGTTAGCAGCTTAGCTAGGTTAGCGGCTCCTTCAAGCAGACTTAAACATGTCAGTGAAGCGTGATTCTGGGACAAGAAATAGCGGTCCTAGCTGTTAAAAGTGAACCGAGTCGTGGAATCCATGCAAAAACAAGTTAGGTATTTATGTTTAACAAAGGTTGGTTATGGTTTAGTTAAAATAACAAACCAAGTGTTTCCAGTATACAGTGTTCAGCTGCGCACTCAAAGTGGTCAGTTGTTTTGGTTAGTAGTTTTGGTAAGTAGTTGATTGGTTAAGTAGTTGTGGTCAATAGTGTGGTTTTGATGAGCAGTTTTGTTAAGTAGTTGTGTGGTTTATTAGATGTGGTCAGTAGTTGTGTGCTTGTGCTCAGTAGATGTGGTCAGTAGTTGTGTGGTCAGCAGTTATGTTCAGTAGTTTTGGTCAGTAGTTGTAGTAAATAGTTGTTGTTCAGTAGTTGTGGTCAGGAGATGTCCGTAGTGGTCAATTATTCCGATTAACAGTTCTGGTCAGTAGTTGTGGTTAATAGTTGTGTGGTTTGTGGTCAGCAGTTGTGGGCAGTAGTTGTGGTCAGCAGTTGTGTATTTGTTTTCAGTAGATGTGTGGTTGTATTCTATAGTTGTGGTCAGTAATTGTGGTCAGTAGTTGTGGTCAGTAGTTGTGGTCAGTAGTTGTGGTCAGTGATTGTGGTTAATAGTTGTGTAGTTGTTTTCAGTAGTTGTGGTCAGTACTTGTGTTGTCAGTAGTGGTGGAGTTAAGTGGTTGTGTTGCAGGTTATTTGGGCCCTACAGTATGGACGTGGTAAGTTGTTGTGGCCAGAAGTTGTGGTCAGTAGTTGTGGTAAGTAGTAGTGTGGTCAATATTTGTGGTCAATAGTCTTGCGGTCAGTAGTTGTGGTCAATAGTTGTCTAGTTTTGTGGTTTTTCTGCTGGTTCTTTGGGCCCTACAGTATACACATGGGAAGTAGTTGTGGTCGTTAGTTGTGTGGTTCAGTAGTTGTGGTAAGTAGTTTTGTGGTTGTGGTTAGTAGTTGTGGTTTAGTAATTGGGGTTGTGTTGTTTTGGTCAGTACTTGTTGTCAATAGTGGTCAGTAGTTTTGGTTAGTTGTTTTATTAAGTAGTTGTGTGGTTCATTAGTTGTGGTCAGTAGTTTTGTGGTTGTGTACAGTAGATGTGGTCAGTAGTTGTGAGGTAGTGGTCAGTAGTTATGTTCAGTAGTTTTGGTCAGCAGTTTTGGGTAAGTAGTTGAGTTGTTCAGTAGTTGTGGTCAGTAGTTGTGGTCATGAGTTGTCCGTAGTGGTCAATGGTTCCGGTCAACAGTTGCGGTCAGTAGTTGTGGGCAGTAGTTGTGTGGTTGTGGTCAACAGTTGTGTAGTTGTTTTCAGTAGTTGTGTAGTTGAGTGGCTGTGTTGCAGGTTATTTGGGCCCTACAGTATGGAATTTGTGGTCAGTAGTTGTGGTAAGTAGTAGTGTGGTCAATATTTGTGGTCAATAGTTGTTGTGGTCAGTAGTAATGTGGTTGTGGTCAGTAGCTGTGGTCAGTAGTTGTGGTCAGTAGTGGTCAGTTGTTGTGGTCAATAATGGTGTGGTTGTGGTCAGTAGTGGTGTGGTTGTGTTCATTAGTTTTGTGGTTCAGTAGTTGTGTGGTCAGTAGTTTTGGTAAGTCGTTTTGAGGTTGTGGAATGTAGTTGTGGATTAGTAGTTGTGGTCAGTAGTTGTGTGGTTGTGGTCAGTTGTTGTTGTCAGTAATTTTGTGGTAGTGGTCAATAGTTGTGGTTAGTAGTTGTGTGATTCAGATCAGTAATTATGTGGTTAGTAGTTGTATGGTTAGCGTCAGTAGTTTTGTTCAGTAGTTTTGGTAAGTAGTTGAGTTGTTCATTAGTTGTGTGTTTGTGGTCAGTAATTTTTGTAAGTAGTTGCGTGGTACAGTAGTTGTAGTCAGTAGTTGTGTGTTTGTGGTCAGTAGTTGTGTGTTCAGAAGTTGTGTGGGTGTGGTAACTAGTTGTGGTCAGCAGTTGTGTGGGTATGGTCAGAAGTTGTGTGGTTGTGGTCAGAAGTTGTGGTGGTCAGTAGTTGTGGTCAGTAGTTGCATGGTTTTCACCAGTAGCTCTGGTCAGTAGTTGTGGTTGGTAGTTTTGTGGTTGTGGTCCGTAGCACCAAAGCATCAGTACAGGAGTAAGATTGAATCCTACTACACCAGCTCTGACGTTCATCGGATGTGGCAGGGCTCGCAAACTATCACGGATTACAAAGGGAAACCCAGGCGAAAGCTGCCCAGTGACGTGAGCCTATCAGACGAGCTAAATGCCTTCCACTGTATGTTTGCGTCGAGGCCAGCAACACTGAAGCATGCGTGAGAGCACCAGCTGTTCCAGACAACTGTATGATCACGGTCTCCGTAGCCGATGTAAGACCTTTAAACAGGTTATTATTCACAAGACCACAGGACCAGGACATGTACTCAGATCATGCGCTGACCATCTGGCAAGTGTCTTCACTGACATTTTCAACCACTCTCTGACCCAGTATTTGTATTTGTATTGAATAAGGATCCCCATTAGCTGCTGCTACTCTTCCTGGGGTCCAACAACATTAAGGCAGTTATATACAATTTAAAATATGACTTTTCACAACACATTAAGTGTGTTCCCTCAGGCCACTGCTCTACTATCACATATCTGCAACACAAAATCCATGTGTACGTGTGTGTCGAGTGCGTGTCTTATCATGTGTATTTGTGTCTGTGCCTGTGTGTGTGTCTCTTCACAGTCCCCGCTGCTCCATAAGGTGTATTTTTATCTGTTTTTGAAATCTGACTCTACTGCTTGCATCAGTTACCTGATGTGGAATAGAGTTCCATGTAGCGATGGCTCTATGTAGTACTGTGCACCTCCCATAGTCTGTTCTTGACTTGGGGATTGTGAAGAGACCTTTGGTGGCTTGTCTCGTGGGGAATGCATGGCTGTCAGTTTAAACAGTTTAAACAGACACCTCGGTGCATTTAGCATGTCAATACATCTTACAAAAACAAGTAGTGATGAAGTCAATATCTCCTCCACTTTAAACCATGAGATAATTATATGCATATTATTAATGTCATCTCTCTGTGTACATTTAGGGCTAAGGGCCAGCCGTGCTGCCCTGTTCTGAGCCAATTGTAATTTTCCGAGGTCCCTCTTTATTGCACCTGACCACACAGTTGCAACAAAACTAGAGTCTGTAGGACCTGCCTTGTTGATAGTGCTGTTAAGAAGGCAGAGCAGTGCTTTATTATGGACAGACTACTTCCCATCTTAGCTACTGTTGTATCAACATGTTTTGACCATGAAAGTTTACAATCCAGGGTTACTCCAAGCAGTTGTCACCTCAACTTGCTAAATTTCCACATTATTTATTAAAGGATTTAGTTGAGGTTTAGGGTTTTTGTGAATGATTTGTCCCAAATACAATGCTTTTAGTTTTAGAAATATTTAGGACTAACTTATTCCTTGCCAGCCATTATGAAACTAACTGCAGCTCTTTGTTAAGTGTTGCAGTGATTTCACTCGCTGTAGTAGCTGACATGTATAGTGTTGAGTCATCCGCATACATAGACACACTGGCTTTAGTCAAAGCCAGTGGCATGTCATTAGTAAAGTAAGTGGCCTGGATAGCTGCCCTGGGGAATTCCTGATTCTACCTGGATTATGTTGCAGAGGCTTCCATTAAAGAACACACTCTGTGTTCTGTTAGACAGGTAACTCTTTATCCACAATATAGCAGGGGGTGTAAAGCCATAACACATTTTTCCATCAAAAGACTATGATCGATAATGTCAAAAGCCGCAATCTTTTCAACATCAGTTTCTCTCACCCAATCATCAGTTATTTGTGTAAGCGCCGTGCTTGTTGAATGTCCTTCCCTATAAGCATGCTGAAAGTCTGTTGTCAATTTGTTTACATTAAAATAGCATAATATCTGGTCAAACCCCATTTTTTCCAAAAGTTTACTAAGTGTTGGTAATAGGCTGATTAGTTAGCCAGCAAAGGGGGCTTTACTATTCTTGGGTAGCGGAATGACTTTTGCTTCCCTCCAGGCCTTCTAGTAGGCTTAAATTGAAGATATGGCAAATAGGAGTGGCAATATTGTCCGCTATTATCCTCAGTAATATTCCATCCAAGTTGTCAGACCCCAGTGGCTTGTCATTGTTGATAGACAACAATAATTTGTTCACCTCTTCCACACTCACTTTACGGAATAAAAAATTACAATGCTTGTCTTTAATCATTTGATCAGTTATACTTGGATGTGTGGTGTCAGTGTTTGTTGCTGGTATGTCATGCCTAAATTTGCTAATCTTATAAATGAAAAAAATAATTAAAGTAATTGCCAAAAAGCATTGGGTTTTGTGATGAATGAGCCATCTGGTTCAATGAATGATGGAGATGAGTTGGTCTTTTTGCTACAAATTTCATTCAATGTGCTCCAAAACTTTATATAATTTATCTTTGTTTCATAGTATAGTTTATTTTTATTCAGATTAGTCACATGATTTCTCAATTTGCAGTACGTTTTCCAATCAGTTGTACAGCCAGACATTTTTGCCATTCCTTTTGCCTCATCCCTCTCAACATTTTTGTTTGTTTTATTCTTCATCAATCCACGGGGATTTAACAGTTTTTTCATTTATTTTCTTAATGGGTGTATGCTTATTAGTAACTGGAATAAGCAATTTCATAAATGTGTCAAGTGCAGCGTCTGGTTGCTCCTCATTACACACCACTGACCAACAAATATTATTTACACCAACAACATAGGAATCACTTAAAAACTTCTTACAGTGGGGAAAAAAAGTATTTAGTCAGCCACCAATTGTGCAAGTTCTCCCACTTAAAAAGATGAGAGAGGCCTGTAATTTTCATCATAGGTACACGTCAACTATGACAGACAAAATGAGAATTTTTTTCTCCAGAAAATCACATTGTAGGATTTTTAATGAATTTATTTGCAAATTATATGGTGGATAATAAGTATTTGGTCAATAACAAAAGTTTCTCAATACTTTGTTATATACCCTTTGTTGGCAATGACACAGGTCAAACGTTTTCTGTAAGTCTTCACAAGGTTTTCACACACTCCGTGTTGCTGGTATTTTGGCCCATTCCTCCATGCAGATCTCCTCTAGAGCAGTGATGTTTTGGGGCTGTCGCTGGGCAACACGCACTTTCAACTCCCTCCAAAGATTTTCTATGGGGTTGAGATCTGGAGACTGGCTAGGCCACTCCAGGACCTTGAAATGCTTCTTACGAAGCCACTCCTTCGTTGCCCGGGCGGTGTGTTTGGGATCATTGTCATGCTGAAAGACCCAGCCACGTTTCATCTTCAATGCCCTTGCTGATGGAAGGAGGTTTTCACTCAAAATCTCACGATACATGGCCCCATTCATTCTTTCCTTTACACGGATCAGTTGTCCTGGTCCCTTTGCAGAAAAACAGCCCCAAAGCATGATGTTTCCACCCCCCATGCTTCACAGTAGGTATGGTGTTCTTTGGATGCAACTCAGCATTCTTTGTCCTCCAAACACGACCGAGTTGAGTTTTTACCAAAAAGTTATATTATTGGTTTCATCTGACCATATGACATTCTCCCAATCCTCTTCTGGATCATCCAAATGCACACTAGCAAACTTCAGACGGGCCTGGACATGTACTGGCTTAAGCAGGGGGACACGTCTGGCACTGCAGGATTTGAGTCCCTGGCGGCGTAGTGTGTTACTGATGGTAGGCTTTGTTACTTTGGTCCCAGCTCTCTGCAGGTCATTCACTAGGTCCCCCCGTGTGGTTCTGGGATTTTTGCTCACCGTTCTTGTGATCATTTTGACCCCACGGGTTGAGATCTTGCGTGGAGCCCCAGATCGAGGGAGATTATCAGTGGTCTTGTATGTCTTCCATTTCCCAATAATTGCTCCCACAGTTGATTTCTTCAAACCAAGCTGCTTACCTATTGCAGATTCAGTCTTCCCAGCCTGGTGCAGGTCTACAATTTTGTTTCTGGTGTCCTTTGACAGCTCTTTGGTCTTGGCCATAGTGGAGTTTGGAGTGTGACTGTTTGAGGTTGTGGACAGGTGTCTTTTATACTGATAACAAGTTCAAACAGTTGCCATTAATACAGGTAACGAGTGGAGGACAGAGGAGCCTCTTAAAGAAGTTGTTACAGGTCTGTGAGAGCCAGAAATCTTGCTTGTTTGTAGGTGACCAAATACTTATTTTCCACCTTAATTTGCAAATAAATTCATTAAAAATCCTACAATATTATTTTCAGGAATTTTTTTTCTCAATTTGTCTGTCATAGTTGACGTGTACCTATGATGAAAATTACAGGCCTCTCTCATCTTTTTAAGTGGGAGAACTTGCACAATTGGTGGCTGACTAAATACTGTTCATAGGCACATGATTGCTGCATACAATAGCTGTAGAATCAGCAGAGGCATTCAGGGCAGTTAGAGGGACATAAATTAGGTTACTTACATTGTGTCTTCCAACGCCCCTGGGATAATGTACATTTGCTGAAGCATTATGTCAACTCAGCGACACAATGGTATGGATTAACTGAGCTGGGCTTGGGTCATTGATACTGTAAGTCATTGTCTCAACGCATCCTTAAAATGCTGTGAAAGGATCCAGGAACCCAAATTATTTGGGTGGATCCCATCCTCCTTATAAAATGAGGTTTGTTTCCAGAAGGTATCGAAATTGTCAATACATGTTACACTCACAGAGCTTCAATAGTCACGTACCCAGTTATGGAGGGCTAAAAGTGTGTTGAAACGTTTAATGCCAGTCTGTAATACCTACATGTTTCAAGCAAACCACCATAGTCCCTGTGCCTAAGAACGGCAAGGTAACCTGTCTAAATCACTACCGCCTCAACACCATCGTCCTAGAAACCCTCGACCCACTCCAATTTGCATACCGCCCCAACACATCCACAGATGACTCAATCTCTATTGCGCTCCACACTGCCCTTTCCCACCTGGACAAAAGGAACACCTACGTGAGAATGCTCTTCATTGACTTCAGCTCAGCGTTCAACACCATAGTGGCCTCCAAGCTCATCACTAAGCTAAGGACCCTGGGACTGAACACCTCCCTCTTCAACTGGAGCCTGGACTTCCTGAAGGGCAGCCCCCAGGTGCCCAGGTGGTGAGGGTAGGCAACAACACATCTGCCACACTGACCCTCAACATGGGGGCCCCTCAGGGTTGCGTGCTCAGTCCCCTCCTGTACTCCCTGTTCATCCACGACTGCGTGGCTGTGCACGAATACAACACCATCATTGTTTGCCTACGACATGATGGTGGTAGGCCTGATCACTGACGATGATGAGACAGCCTAAATGGAGGTCAGAGACCTGGCAGTGTGGTGCCAGGACAACAACCTCTCCCTCAACGTGGGCAAGACAAAGGAGCTTATCGTGGACTACAGGAAACAGAGGGCCGAACATGCCCCATCACATCGACGGGGCTGTAGAGGAGTGGGTAGAGAGTTTCAAGTTCCCCAATGTCCACATAACTAAGGACATATCACAGTCCAAACCCACCAACACAGTCGTGAAGATGGCACGATAATTCATTTTCCCCCTCAGGAGGCTGAAAAGATTTGGCTTGGGCCCTCAGACCCTCAAAAAGTTATACAGCTGCACCATTGAGAGCATCTTGACTGGCTGCATCACCGCTTGGTATGGCAACTGCTTGGCATCCGACCACAAGGTGATGGAGTGGGTAGTGAGTACGGCCCAGTACGTCACTGAGGCCGAACTCCCTGCCATCCAGGACCTCTATACAAGGCGGTGTCAGAGGAAGACCCTAAAACTTGTCAAAGACTCCAGCCACCCAAGTCTTGAATTATTCTCTCTGCTTCCGCATGGCAAGCGGTACCGAAGCGCCAGGTCTGGGACCAAAAGGCACCTGAACAGCTTCTACCCCCAGGCCATAAGACTGCTGAACAGTTAATCAAATGGCTAACCAGACAATTTACATTGACCCCCTTTTATTATTTACTTATTTATCTTAATTGTTTTGCACTGACTCCCTTGCACTGACTCTATGCACACTCAATAGACCCTACCTACACACACATAATACACTGACACTCCAACACACACACACAAACACAAACACTACACACGCTCACACAAAACACACACACGCATATTGATGCCACACACACATACACTCACACAGTTTATTATATATCCTGATTGCCTAGTTACTTTTACCCCTACCCAAATGTACATACTGTATTACAGTTACCTCAATTACCTCAACTATCTTGTACCCCTGCACATTGACTCGGTACTTGTACTACTTGTATATAGCCTCGTTATTTTTTTTGTGTTACTATTTCCTTTTTTATTTAGCAAATATTTATCTTATTTTCTAACTCTGCACTGTTGGGAATGGGCTCATAAGTAAGCATTTCACACCTGTTGTATTTGGCGCATGTGACCAATAAAAATGTATTGGTCACTTTTACACTGGATAAATTTGAATGCTACAGTGCAAGCCATCGCAATCAAAGCTAAGGTAATGTTTTAAATCAACTTAAAGGTCCTGAATAATCATTCTGATTCCCATGTAAAATAGCCTTTTCAGTGACTAAAACATCACCCATAATATTTTTTCTCTCATATCAAACTACAAGGAAGTCTGAAAAGACAGACTGGGTGGGCGGGGAGCTAGTAGGATGAGTGGCCGGGGAGCTCACCTTGACTGGCGGTTCTTTGAAAACGGCTATGTCAAGTGACTTGGACGCAGTGAGAATCTCATGCATATTTGCTGATACACAAAGCAACTCAAACAACATTGCAATTGCATGCAACATCCAATCCTCTCATACACCATGGTTACACAAATTATTTGTTCATCCAACTGTTTGCATCAGCAACTGTTTGTAACAGCATCAATACAGACAAAATGTAATTTAGCGAGCTTGCCCAAATTGAATTGTCAGCACTATTTATCATGCTACCTAGTTACTTAATCTTAGACTATTTCAATTTAAACTTTACAGTGTGGGTCTGGGTACTTTTCATTAAATATATACACTCATTGGCCGGTTTATTAGGTTCACGAAAAATGGTTAGCTCCTACAGACAGTGAGTCACATGGCCGTGGCTTGCTATATAAAGCAGGCAGACAGGCATCGAGGCATTCATTTACTGTTTGATTGAATGTTAGAATGGGCTAAATTTGTGATCTAAGGGACTTTGAGAGTGATATGATTGTCGGTGCCAGGTGTGCCTATCAGCTAAAAACAAGAAGAAGCGGCTCCAGTGGGCACGCGATCACCAACACTGGAAAATGGAGTAGTGGAAAAACATCGCCTGGTCCAATGAATCCTGGTTCCTGTTGCGTCTTGCTGATGGCAGAGTCAGGATTTGGAGAAAGCAGAATGAGTCCATTGCCCCATCCTGCCTGGTGTCAATGGTATAGGCTGGTGGCGGTGGTGTAATGGTGTGGGGAATATTTTCCTGGCACACGTTCGGTCCCTTGATACCAATTGAGCATCGTTTGAATGTCACACCTTGTAGAATCCATGCCCCAAAGAATTCAGGCTGTTTTGGAGGCAAAGGGGTGTCCGACCCGGTACTAGATGGGTGTACCTAATGAACTGGTCACTGAATCCCTTGACTGTCAAACAATACATATACTGTATCATAACTATCAATGATGTCAAGAAGTTTGTATGCATTTTCCATTTGGCATGTCTCTTAATGTAATGACAACTGCATTGAGTTTTGGGAAACCCTTCCCCAGCTTTTGTTCCATGCAGGCTGAAGACCTAAGTTAGCCAGTTACTAGCTAACAACCGACACAGATGAATGCGGAAACCTATAAGTATCTTTGCCTTAGATGAATCGGGGAATTATATCTGTTGACGCGTCACAGTCAAATTTGGGCACCAGTAGACTTGGTACCTAGCTATGTAAACCATGCCCCTATGTGAACACGCCTTCTGCGATGTTGGTTAGAAGGTGATACTTATTTAAAAAATGTTACCATTGGTGTTTTAAAATGTATAATCCCGCCTCCAGAATCCAAGTGTTTGACAGGGGGAGGGGACCAGTAACTTTATGAACAAACTTTATAAATGTCAAAGCAAAGGTAATTTTTAATACTTTGATCTGGTTTCATCCAAATATCATCACATTTTGTAAAAATACATGATTTTGACTATTTGGGACCTTTAACCGCGAGACCATGGAGTTGGATATTTACTCCATTTAGTGTCGTTTATAACTCCAAAAATATCAACACCATGACCAGAATAGTTTTAACAAAAAATGTGGGTGGGACCATATAAACCCCAAATTTGTGTTACATTTGACTCCATAGTGTCACGTCTCCTCCCGTTGCTCCCCTCCGGTGCTCTGATTCACCGGTCTACTGAGCCACCGGTCTGAGCGCACCACCTCGGCAACACTGGAATGGAAACCCAACGCACCCTAATCAACTCCAGCACACCTGAACCTCATCATCTCATCACCACCCCTATATAGTCCTGGACTGTTCAGTGTTGTGTTGTGTGTGATTGTTAGTGTCATGTCGTGTACGCGCTGCGCTCTTTGTTGTTCTCTTGCTTAGTGTTAAGTAAACCTTTGCATTGTTGATTCCTGCGTCTGCGTCCTGCCTCTTCGTATCCTCAGTACTCGTCACACATAGAAGTTGAATTTTGCGTAGGACTTTTGTACTGAAAGAATCACTGCTGCCTCCATGTGTTCGGTTTCGTGTTGTTTAACTTTTCGATAAAAATTAATGAAAATTAAATGCATTATGTGGGTTGAATGCTGTAACGACACAGAATAAAACAATTGATGGTAGTGACTGACATTACTATCCCTTATTACGCTCTAACCATCATTTATTCACATTACTTAAATAAAATATTTTGTTTTGTTTTTATTATGATGATGACTTTATTATGTAAGGGATAAATGCCTTCGTTCTGTACATTATCTTTGAAATAATGGACGATGCAGTGGGACGAAGTGGAGGCGAGTCCCTTCGCAGAGACATAACATTTATTTGTATTATTCTAATTACGTTGGTAACCAGTTTATAATAGCAATAAGGCAAACTCTGGGGTTTGTGATATATGGCCAATATCCCACAGCTAAGGGCAGTATCCAGGAACTCTGTGTTGTGTTATGCATAAGAACAGTATTTTACATTCATAAACCATGTCGCGGGCCATTCTAAAACTGATTGCGCGTCGTTAACCATTTGTTTACACTTTGTTCAGTCATGTTACATCATTGGCTAGCTAGCTGACTTTCCCGGGATATCCATACATTTGGGGGCGCAGAAAGAAAGGAAAAGGGATAGCTTCTTCAGGAGATCAATGATCACAGCATAGCAATGAATGAATGACAGATCTCTTGCATGTTGTCATCACAAACATTACGTTTTTAAAGAGACAGTGTACCATTTTCAAAGTAATGCATCTCAATAAATAAATTGTGCTTTTACACAATGTAGAAACCTAATATTCCACAAATGACTTCGCAATTTCAATGACAGGTATAAATATATCAACATTTTAGCTTTTATAATAAACGTATGTCTTTACAGTGTTACATATTCGTTTCTAGGGCACAAAAGTAGATATAATTCATATAGGCTGTCTCAATTAATTTTTCTGGTGCTCCTAAATTTCATGTGGTGCTCCTAACTTTTTAAAGTTGGGAGCACCAGTGCTACCAATGAATTTGTTTTATTTACATTACTGGGGTCATGTAAGACGCTCTTGAAATCGCCCTACTATCTGAGTGCTTTATCGCACCTCAGGATATGACCAAGATGCAGACACAGGAGGCGGATAGTTCGATTCTCTGAATATTTATTATAACAAAGGGGCAGGCAAAGGGCAGGTCGAGGGCAGGCAGAGGTTCATAATCCAAGGCAGTCAAAAGGGACAGAACGGCAGGCGGGCTCAGGTTTAGGACAGGCAGAAAGGTCAAAACCGGGAAGACTAGAAAACAAAACTTGAGAAACAGGGAACACACTGGTAAGACCTGACAAAACAAGATGAACTGGCAACAGACAAACAGAAGACGCAGGTATAAATACACAGGGGATAATGGGGTAAAGTAGGAGACACCTGGTGAGGGGTGGAGACAAGCACAAGACAGGTGAAACAGATCAGGGTGTGACAAACTTACAGAAACGTGCCATCGCTATTGCATTCGCAGACAAACTGATTCACTGCATGAACCTTATCATCACACTAGGATACAAATTCACGGACCCCCTCTTGCGCAGTGGAACCTAGAACGAAGGACGCTCAAATCGGTTAAAATAACCCTCATCAAGTTCCGTTGCCTACGCCTAATAATCCTACTCATCACTTATTATTATTATTATTGTTATTTCAAATAGAAGATTATCACTTATCACAATGGTGCTCGTTTAGTAAAGTAAGATCAAAGCTGAATCAAGATCACATATTGATTATTTCGTATTTTACATAACAGAACCGGATATAATAGCATACTGTTTACTGTAGCATAGTAAGCCTATCATATGTCACACCAAAAGTACATACTCAGTCATTTCTTATCTGAATAGTCACATTTATTCCTCATGCGGCCAAAACTCAACAGCTTGCACCACTAGGCAGGATATACAGTATGCTTTGATTGATTTAAACAAAATATGCGTATAAGAAAGGCTAATAGTTTGTTAACACCATCTGCTTTAATTCACTCACGAAACAGTAATTCAAGAAGATCTAAATGCATATTCCCATGAAGCTGATTGAGATCGATTGATTGGTATGCAGTTTGGACATTTCACCAGTAAAAAGTTAAGAATTATCATTCACAATTGACAGTGATGATGGCCTATTTTGAGATTAGGTATGCCTAACTTGGTGTTTCAGGGTATTAAAAACAGTTGCAAACATTGCAATTAGAGGATGCATTTTAAGCATAGGCCAAATCTACAATGATATACAATAGGCTACATCTGTCGGTACAACTTTGATTAAGAATGATGATATAATTTTTTTTTTTTTTTTTGCCCTGCACCTAATAAATAGCACTACACCACTGGAATTGAAGGAAAGTTGGCTGGTGCACAGTGCACGGTTCGGTTGCTAGGATTATTTTAGACGAACGTGCAAAAGGAACCTTCTTTTTGTGATTTGTTTGTCAAATTAAAACATCAGGACTGGTTATGTTCATGCCACATTAAAAGGTAATACATTTTTAGAGTTAAATGACGTCTTTACTATTAAACCCATTAAAACCTATAGGAGGTCCCATGTAAAAAAAAAAAAAAGCTCCCCTATAGAAATCAAATGCCCGTCCAATTGATTCGTTCTGGCGCCGAACCTGTGTCTGACAAAATCACAATTTCAGCAGTTCTTCGAAGTAGATAAGGCATACTTTTGCTGATTAACAACTATCAGTCAATTAGATGTATTGTCAGGTAAAGATACCTGTATGCCGGCCCAAACTTGCCCGGGCAAGAACCAATGAGAACAGGCAGCTGTAGGCGCAATGGATTCTGGTCATTGTAGTTAATTGCCAAGTATTCTGCGCTTTACTAAGATGAATATTGGTCTGTTGAAAACATCCCCTCCCTACAACTTCACACAGTTCATGCTTGATTAGATTTCTCTCTAGAGAAACTGTGCGTTGAGCAAAAAAATGTTTAAAAACTAAATGGAATTCAAATAGGCCTAACTGAACTGATGTCAGTCAATTACTTATTTAAAAACTGAAAATAATCGCTTAGCACTAGATGCTGAATTAACCATGTTTATTCAGCAACTGTGTCGGAAAGCGGCGGGAGGTCAGGAATTGCTATCCCTTATTGAAGTTTTACACAGCTGCAGTCCAGACATTTCCCCTAACATCAATAGACTAAGGGCCATCTTCACCCTTCCTATGACTTAATGTAGTGTTGAGAGACTCTACTACACTACAGGCCGGATCAAAAACATCCATCAGATCTTGCATGCTGACTGCATGTCTCAACAATCTAGCCCTGTTGTCCTTTGAAAGGGAACTCAGTGACTCTTTGGACTATAATGAAATAATCTCCATCTTCAACACCAAGCCTAGGCATCTATGCCTTGTGCTGTAAAATGTGAAACACCAAGAAAGGTATGCATGAATACTGTTTATTTATGATTTAGTCTAATGTTTTCATGCCTGCCTTGGTAGGCCATGTTTATATGTTTGCTGATTCAAATGAGCTAGTGTATTCATACCTGCCTGGTATTTTGTATCATGCCTGAAAGCCTATGCAGTAGTGTTTGCTTATTCAAAGTGAGCTATTCATTTCATACCCGCCAGTTCAAGATATAGGCCTAAAGTGTTTGCATTGCATTGTGAGTGGCTGTTTTCATATGGCAAAAAGTGTGCACTTTTGGTCTTAATGAAAACACTTTCACTGCTTTCTATTTCTATTCTTCCTTGCTTCTTTGTGCAATAAGTTGTTAGCGCAATTTTCAGTGCCGAGCTGAATCCACCTGTTGTGCCTGTACTGTAGATCGCTGCTTTGAGTTGTAGTGGTCTATCTGATCTGATAATATGATGATTATTTCATGAGGTTGGACTGAACACTTCATCCATTATCCATATTTTGTGACAGTATAATTTTTCCCATTTTGTCACTGCACTTGTCTGTTTTTGTAAAATCTCTCTCTCTCTCTTTCTCGGACAGTCGGTCTGTTTTGTCAGCGGTGTTGTAAGCATTTTTTTAGTTGCACACTTGCGCTGCTTACTTAGCAGTAATAACGGGCTTGTTTGTCAAGGGAAATGTGTGGTGTTTTTGGTCACATTTTTGCTGTATTTTTGCTGGAATATGTATGTCCAGCCACTTTGCAATTTCTGCCTATGCCAGTGCCAATCACTGTTTTTTATGTATGAGTGTGTACATGCCCTTCACCACACTAAAACCTCATACTGTAGTAGTAGCATATTCATTATTGCCTAAGCAACTTAATATGACATGGACAAAACATTTAGCAAAGTAAGAGTATTTGTGAAACCAAGGTTAGTGTTCCAATATTTCTTCAAAGTTAGGCTTACAGTGCCCCCTAATGTTCAGACATAAAACACACAGGAGTGCTGTATTTTGGTAAAGATATTGGCCAGGCCATAAGCATGATACATGATGAGAAGTCATTCTACTATCCTAAGGTTCAATGGGAGGACTTGTTTGAGGGGCACATTGTATTTTTTTTTTTTACATTTGTGGTTATTGTTTGTATGTATATTGTTTTGACAAGGACAAAAATGTGTGTGAATGAATTATATTCTGTGAAACCCTTGAAGCAGTGTGTGAATATGAGTGTGAGAGGAAATCTGTAGAGTGGATAGAGATACCCATAGCAACGCTCTCGTTAATGGCCACCCTCAGATGGCTTTTGGGCCGGCTAATTTAGACTCCTTAATGAGCCGTGTCTCAGTCGGAGAAAGAGAGGCGCGAGGGATAGGCCTATTCCTCTGAATCACTTGATTGTTCATTTGCTAATGCCTTTCTTCGAAAGTCATTCAGTTTCACCTCTCTGCCTAATGAGGTCAGTACAAAGACTGGTTACCCTTGTCCTTTCTGATGTGACATGTCGACTGATCATAACAGATTATGTGCATTCAGGAAGAACAGCGTTGGAACATTAGGTAAATCATAATGTGATGTTAGATATGTTAACTCAAACATAATAATGCAGCCAAGCTTCCCGATTATACTCACCCTGTTGATGTTTGGATGGTGATATATTTTCTACGCTTAGTACAATCTGGATAAATGATCTCTTGATAACTGAAGCCATAGGTGAAGTCATGTGTTAAGATGTGGGAACGGTCTATGGCTGCCAATGTTACTGATGACAATGTCAATTTGTTCAGAGTCACGAATGTGATAATGCATAATGAGGCTATCACTTTATAGTAAGACAGCCAAATCATCATCTTGGAACTTGTATGTTACATTACTGTAACCAGCCACACCTGAGACAGTTTTCAATCAAATGTGAATGTGACGGCCACATCTAGCCACACAGCTTAAATATCCCACATCCTTTGCACTTTAACATTCATTTGTACCAAACATTTAGTGACCAAACAATTAAGGGAAAGGGGGGCAGAATGACAATGACTCAACAAATGGTTTTAATTTCAAATATCACAAGCATAACTTTATTAAATTGTTGGGTCCCACGTTAAATGACGTTCAGCTTATTTATTTTTTATTTTTATTTTTATTTCACCTTTATTTAACCAGGTAAGCCAGTTGAGAACAGGTTCTCATTTACAACTGCGACCTGGCCAAGATAAAGCAAAGTAGTGCAATAAAAACAACACAGAGTTACATATGGGGTAAAAAACATAAAGTCAGAAATACAACAGAAAATATATATACAGTGTGTGCAAATGTAGCAAGTTATGGAGGTAAGGCAATAAATAGGCTATAGTGCAGAATAATTACAATAGTATTAACACTGGAATGCTAGATGTGCAAGAGATTATGTGCAAATAGAGATACTGGGGTGCAAAAGAGCAAAATAAATAACAATATAGGGATGAGGTAGTTGGGTGGGCTAATTTCAGATGGGCTGTGTACAGGTGCAGTGATCGGTAAGGTGCTCTGACAACTGATGCTTAAAGTTATTGAGGGAGATAAGAGTCTCCAGCTTCAGAGATTTTTGCAATTCGTTCCAGTCATTGGCAGCAGAGAACTGGAAGGAATGGCGGCCAAAGGAGGTGTTGGCTTTGGGAATGACCAGTGAGATATACCTGCTGGAGCGCAGACTACGGGTGGGTGCTGCTATGGTGACCAATGAGCTAAGATAAGGCGGGGATTTGCCTAGCAGTGATTTATAGATGGCCTGGAGCCAGTGGGTTTGACGACGAACATGTAGTGAGGGACCAGCCAACAAGAGCGTACAGGTCACAGTGGTGGGTAGTGTATGGGGCTTTGGAGACAAAACGGATGGCACTGTGATAGACTACATCCAATTTGCTGAGTAGAGTGTTGGAGGCTATTTTGTAAATTACATCGCTGAAGTCAAGGATCGGTAGGATAGTCAGTTTTACGAGGGCATGTTTGGCAGCATGAGTGAAGGAGGCTTTATTGCGAAATAGGAAGCCGATTCTAGATTTAACTTTGGATTGGAGATTCTTTATGTGAGTCTGGAAGTTGAGTTTACAGTCTAACCAGACACCTAGGTATTTGTAGTTGTCCACATACTCTAGGTCAGACCCGTCGAGAGTGGTGATTCTAGTCGGGTGGGCGGGTGCCAGCAGCGTTCGATTGAAAAGCATGCATTTAGTTTTACTAGTGTTTAAGAGCAGTTGGAGGCTACTGAAGGATTGTTGTATGGCATTGAAGCTCGTTTGGAGGTTTGTTAACACAGTGTCCAATGAAGGGCCAGATGTATACAAAATGGTGTCGTCTGCGTAGAGGTGGATCTGAGAGTCACCAGCAGCAAGAGCGACATCATTGATATACACGGAGAAAAGTGTCGGCCCAAGAATTGAACCCTGTGGCACCCCCATAGAGACTGCCATAGGTCCAGACAACAGGCCCTCCGATTTGACACACTGAACTCTATCTGAGAAGTAGTTGGTGAACCAGGCGAGGCAGTCATTTGAGAAACCAAGGCTATTTAGTCTGCCAATAAGAATGCGGTGGTTGACAGAGTCGAAAGCCTTGGCCAGGTCGATGAAGACGGCTGCACAGTACTGTCTATTATCAATCGCGGTTATAATATCGTTTAGGACCTTGAGCGTGGCTGAAGTGCACCCGTGACCAGCTCGAAACCGGATTGCATAGCGGAGAAGGTACGGTGGTATTCGAAATGGTCGATGATCTGTTTGTTAACTTGGCTTTCAAATACTTTCGAAAGGCAGGGCAGGATGGATATAGGTCTGTAGCAGTTTGGATCTAGAGTGTCACCCCTTTGAAGAGGGGGATGACCGCGGCAGCTTTCCAATCTCTGGGGATCTCAGACGTTATGAAAGAGAGGTTGAACAGACTAGTAATAGGGGTAGCGACAATTTCGGCGGCTAGTTTTAGAAAGAAAGGGTCCAGATTGTCTAGCCCAGCTGATTTGTAGGGGTCCAGATTTTGCAGCGCTTTCAAAACATCAGCTGTCTGAATTTGTGTGAAGGAGAAGCGGGGGGCATGGGCAAGTTGCAGCAGAGGGTGCAGAGTTGGTGGCCGGGTTAGTGGTAGCCAGATGGAAAGCATGGCCAGCTGTAGCAAAATGCTTGTTGAAATTCTCGATTATTGTAGATTTATCGGTGGTGATAGTGTTTCCTAGCCTCAGTGCAGTGGGCAGCTGGGAGGAAGTGCTCTTATTCTCCATGGACTTTACAGTGTCCCAAAACTTTTTGGAGTTAGTGCTACAGGATGCAAATTTCTGTTTGAAAAAGTTAGCCTTTGCTTTCCTGACTGCTTGTGTATATTGGTTCCTAACTTCCCTGAAAAGTTGCATATCGCGGGGGCTATTTGATGCTAATGCTGTACGCCACAGGATGTTTTTGTGCTGGTCAAGGGCAGTCAAGTCTGAGGAGAACCAGGGGCTATATCGGTTCTTAGTTCTGTATTTTTGAATGGGGCATGTTTATTTAAGATTGAGAGGAAATTACTTTTAAGGAACAACCAGGCATCCTCTACTGACGGAATGAGATCTATATCCATCCAGGATACCTGGGCCAGGTCAATTAGGAAGGCCTCCTCGCTAAAGTGTTTTAGGGAGCGTTTGACAGTGATGAGGGGTGGTCGTTTGACCGCGGACCCATTACGGACGCAGTCAATAAGGCAGTGATCGCTGAGATCCTGGTTGAAGACAGCTGAGGTGTATTTAGAGGGTATGTTAGTCAGGATGATATCTATGAGGGTTACCCATGTTTACGGATTTAGGGTTGTACCTGGTAGGTTCGTTGATAATTTGTGTGAGGTTGAGGGCATCTAGCTTGGATTGTAGGATGGCTGGGGTATTAAGCATATCCCAATTTAGGTCACCAAGCAGTACAAACTCTGAGGATAAATGGGGGGCAATCAATTCACATATGGTGTCCAGGGCACAGCTGGGGGCTGAGGGGGGTCTGTAGCAAGCGGCAACAGTGAGAGACTTATTTCTGGAAAGGTGGATTTTTAGAAGTAGAAGCTCAAACTGTTTGGGCACAGACCTGGATAGTATGATAGAGCTCTGCAGGCTATCTCTACAGTAGATTGCAACTCCACCCCCCTTTGGCAGTTCTATCTAGACGGAAAATGTTATAGTTGGGGATGGAAATTTCAGAATTTTTGGTGGCCTTCCTGAGCCAGGATTCAGACACTGCTAGAACATCAGGGTTGGCAGAGTGTGCTAACGCAGTGAATAACTCAAACTTAGGAAGTAGACTTCTGATATTTATGTGCAAGAAACCAAGACTTTTGCGATTACAGAAGTCATCAAATGATAGCGCCTGGGGAGTAGGAGTGATACTGAGGGCTGCAGGGCCTGGGTTAGCCTCTACATCACCAGAGGAACAGAGGAGGACTAGAATAAGGATACGGCTAAAGGCTTTAAGAACTGGTCTTCTAGTGCGTTGGGTACATAGAATAAAGGGGGCAGATTTCCGGGTGTTATAGAAAAGATTTAGGGCATTATGTACAGACAAGGATATGGAAGGATATGAGTAAAGTGGAGGTAAACCTAAGCGTTGGGTAACAATGAAAGAGATAGCATCGCTGGAGGCATCAATTGAGTCGGTCTCCGCGTGTATTGGGGGAGGGGCAAAGGAGCTATCTAAGGCAGGTTTAGCTAGGCTGGGGGGTCTACAGTGATATAGTACAATTAGAAATAACCGAAACAACAATAAACTAACCATGTTTGGGCTGAGGCTAAACATAAACAGGATGTAGTACCGTAAAAAGGAACAGTCCAGCAGATATCAGCTGTATAGCTGAGTTATCATAAGGTCCGGTGGTGAAGTACTAGTGAGTAAGAGGCCACGGCTAGCGTGTGCTAGCGGGCCAGGGCTAGCAGATGGATGGAATCTTTGTGGTTAACGTCGTAACCACATCAGACAATTTCGTCGGCAGACCAGTCGTGTAGGATCGGCGGGGCTCCGTGTCAACACTAGGTGGTCCCGTCTGGTTGACAGAGAGGTAGATAGCCGGGAGATGGGCCTAGCTCAGGATGATTAGCCAGACCACAGCGTCCGTTTTGTTGTAGCTAGCTGGTAGCGACGAATCCGGAGTTAAAGGTCCAGTGATTCAGTGATTCCGGCGGAAAAACTGATATGTTCTGGGTCGATAACGTGCTGTGCAGACTGGCCGAATATCCGGTGATCAATGTCATTATTATTATTATTATTATTTTTGTCATTTAGCAGACGCTCTTATCCAGAGCGACTTACAGGAGCAATTAGGGTTAAGTGCCTTGCTCAAGGGCACATCGACAGATTTTTCACCTAGTCGGCTCGGGGATTAGAACCAGCGACCTTTCGGTTACTGGCACAACGCTCTTACCCACTAAGCTACCTGCCGCTCCAGTGATTAAAATTAATCCCGCAGAAAAAAATCCAATGTTCTGGGTGAAACACCGCTAGCTGTGGCTAATAGCAAGTAGCTAGTTAGCTGGCTAGCTAGTTTCAACTGGAGATTCTAGATTCTAGATAAAGGTAAGTCAATAATAGAATCCGTTCCACATTGAGTGAGGCGGGTTGCAGGAAAGTATATCTTGTAGAAGGATGAAAAGTCTGATAGGGAAATATGTACGAAAAATAGGGTATTTACAGGCTATTTACAGACATTTACAGACATACGATAAAAACACAACTGCACTACTCCGCCATCTTGGATAACACTACTCCGCCATCTTGGATAACACTACTAAAGCCTTCTTAATGCCTTCACAAGCACTACATAAATGTGTTACAGAGCATCTATAACCTTATGTCATGCTTTATAAAGCTCTAAAGTGACGTCATATTAGTCACATTACACCTAATCTCTTTCCCAGACACTTCCGCCCAAATGCGTGGAAGGTCTGGTGGACCAATGCATCAAACTTGGACTTCATTAGTTAGGGTTAGGTTTAAAATCAAATTTTAAGAAGAGAAATTGTGTAAATGGCAGGGTTGAGCCATAATTATAACTTTTTGACTGTGTTAAGTAGTGACGATGACAAATACTTTACTCAGTAAGGTCACTCCTATAGAATTCTATGGTCGCTCCCACTAAAGACAACTTTGAATGGTTGATTTTCAAGGCTTATGTACTGTGTGTGCAATAGCCTGGGGATGACGCTACACCAAGAAACACTTACCTTGATGAAAGCCCCTGTTGGGTTCTAATTTGAAATACCTGCTATGCTAGAAGTTAATGGTTACATGTATGAGGAATGAATATGGTGGGTGGATGAGAAGTATAGGTCTGGAAAGTTACTAAGTAAGGGAAAAGGCAATCACTTGGTTGCGGTCCCTTATAAGGTTGGATAGCTGTGGATTTGTGAGGAATGTGGGCCGAGGTTAGATGAAGGGAGAAGGAACAGTTTTGTTACACACATCACTTAAGTTCTTGCCTAGCAACAGAGATGTATTGGCTGTCTAGATGTACAAGGAGTTGACTCCACCCAGTAGAATGTATAAATACAGTGGGGGATAAAGTATTTAGTCAGCCACCAATTGTGCAAGTTCTCCCACTTAAAAAGATGAGAGAGGCCTGTAATTTTCATCATAGGTACACGTCAACTATGACAGACAAATTGAGAAAAAAATATCCAGAAAATCACATTGTAGGATTTTTAATGAATTTATTTGCAAATTATGGTGGAAAATAAGTATTTGGTCGCCTACAAACAAGCAAGATTTCTGGCTCTCACAGACCTGTAACTTCTTCTTTAAGAGGCTCCTCTGTCCTCCACTCGTTACCTGTATTAATGGCACCTGTTTGAACTTGTTATCAGTATAAAAGACACCTGTCCACAACCTCAAATAGTCAAACTCCAAACTCCACTAGGGCCAAGACCAAAGAGCTGTCAAAGGACACCAGAAACAAAATTGTAGACCTGCACCAGGCTGGGAAGACTGAATCTGCAATAGGTAAGCAGCTTGGTTTGAAGAAATCAACTGTGGGAGCAATTATTAGGAAATGGAAGACATACAAGACCACTGATAATCTCCCTCGATCTGGGGCGCCACGCAAGATCTCACCCCGTGGGGTCAAAATGATCACATGAACGGTGTGCAAAAATCCCAGAACCACACGGGGGGACCTAGTGAATGACCTGCAGAGAGCTGGGACCAAAGTAACAAAGCCTACCATCAGTAACACACTACGCCGCCAGGGACTCAAATCCTGCAGTGCCAGTCGTGTCCCCCTGCTTAAGCCAGTACATGTCCAGGCCCATCTGAAGTTTGCTAGAGTGCATTTGGATGATCCAGAAGAGGATTGGGAGAATGTCATATGGTCAGATGAAACCAAAATATAACTTTTTGGTAAAAACTCAACTCGTCGTGTTTGGAGGACAAAGAATGCTGAGTTGCATCCAAAGAACACCATACCTACTGTGATGCATGGGGGTGAAAACATCATGCTTTGGGGCTGTTTTTCTGCAAAGGGACCAGGACGACTGATCCGTGTAAAGGAAATAATGAATGGGGCCATGTATCGTGAGATTTTGAGTGAAAACCTCCTTCCATCAGCAAGGGCATTGAAGATGAAACGTGGCTGGGTCTTTCAGCATGACAATGATCCCAAACACACCGCCCGGGCAACGAATGAGTGGCTTTGTAAGAAGCATTTCAAGGTCCTGGAGTGGCCTAGCCAGTCTCCAGATCTCAACCCCATAGAAAATCTTTGGAGGGAGTTGAAAGTCTGTGTTGCCCAGCGACAGCCCCAAAACATCACTGCTCTAGAGGAGATCTGCACGGAGGAATGGGCCAAAATACCAGCAACAGTGTGTGAAAACCTTGTGAAGACTTACAGAAAACGTTTGACCTGTGTCATTGCCAACAAAGGGTATATAACAAAGTATTGAGAAACTTAGTTATTGACCATATACTTATTTTCCACCATAATTTGCAAATAAATTCATTAAAAATGTCACGGTTAACTAAGCCAGAACCCAGAAGCAGACCAGGACACGGTACGTGAGACAAAGGTGAGTGTTTATTTATAGAGTCCGAGTGAAGCTGAATAATCCAGGGAACAGAGCGGGTGGCGTGGATGGGTTGTTGAGGGTGCAGTGGTTGGTCCGGTACTGGCTCGGCAGCCGCCGACCCTCAGGCAGAGGTTGGGTGAAGGTTCCGGGTGAGAGACTGCAGACAGAACAAAACGGAGGTGAGTACACAGCAAATCAACAAGGTGCAAAACAACAAAACTAACGCTAGAACTCAAGGGCTGATACGCTGACAAACATACTGTTCATGGCTAACGATCCGGCAGGAACTGGATGTTGGGCCAGAGCCTAAGAAGGGTGATGATCAGGACCAGGTGTGCAGATTGCTGATGGGATGCAGGTGCGGAAAACCAGAGCGCTCCCCGGAGCGTTCCCGAACCCTCGGGAAACTGGAGAATACGAGCAGGAACACTAGTCACCAGACAGGACCCGACTCAGACAGCCGGGATCGTCACAGTACCCCCCCTCCGACGAACGCCACCGGGCGGACTTCCCGGAGCGCCAGGATGGAGGCGGTAGAAGTCACTGATGAGGTCTGCGTCTAGGACCTGTCGCCGCGGAATCCAACTCCTCTCTTCAGGGCCATACCCCTCCCAGTCCACGAGATACTGGAAACCCCGGCCCCGCCGTCTGGAATCCATGATGCGACGCACCGTGTAGGCAGGACCACCTCCGATCATCCGAGGAGGAGGAGGAGGAGGCGGAGGAGGCAACAGAGGACTGAGGAAGACAGGCTTGAGGCAGGAGACATGAAAGGTGGGATGGACTCTGAGCGTCCTCGGTAGTTTGAGTCGAACTGCCACTGGATTGATCACCTTCTCCACCACAAACGGACCAATGAACTTCGGCAACAACTTCCTAGACTCAGTCCGTAACGGAAGATCCCGTGTGGCCAACCAAACCCTATCTCCGATGGTATAGGTGGGAGCGGGAATCCGGCGACGATTCGCCTGGAGCTGATACCGGTCCGAAACTCTAAGGAGTGCCTTTCTGGCCCGATGCCAGGTCCGGTGGCAACGCCGAATATGGGCCTGCACAGAAGGCACTGAGAGCTCCTTCTCCTGAGAAGGAAACAGGGGAGGTTGATAGCCATACAGGCACTGGAAGGGAGACATCCCAGTGGCAGATGTAGGAAGAGTATTGTGGGCATACTCAACCCAAGGCAACTGAGAGGCCCAGGAGGTGGGGTTGGAAGAGACCAGACAGCGTAGCGTTGATTCCATCTTCTGGTTGGCTCTCTCCGCCTGACCATTGGATTGGGGGTGAAAACCAGATGTGAGACTGACCGTAGCTCCAATGGCCAAACAGAAGGACTTCCAGACAGCAGAGGTAAACTGAGGGCCACGGTCGGAAACGATATCACTGGGCAACCCGTGGACCCTGAAAACCTCCCTAACCAGGATCTCGGACGTCTCCGAGGCAGAGGGAAGCTTGGCAATTGGCACAAAGTGGGCGAACTTGCTGAATCTGTCCACGATAGTCAGAACGACCGTGTTCCCCTCAGAAGCGGGCAACCCCGTGACGAAGTCCAGGGCCAGATGCGACCATGGTCGCCGGGGAATAGGAAGGGGGGTGAAGTAGTCCAGAGCTGGACCGATTGGTACTCTTATTCTGCGCACACACTGGACAGGCAGCAACAAAACCCCGAGTATCCTCGGCCATGGCAGGCCACCAAAAACGTCTGCGAAGAAACGCCATAGTCCGAGCCACGCCAGGGTGACAAGCCATCTTGCTGGCGTGGGACCATTTGAGGACAGCAGGACGAACAGACTCAGGCACAAACAACCGACCGGGTGGACCGTTACCGGGACCGGGCTGAGTCCGAAGGGCCGCCAGCACCTCCTCCTCAATCTTCCACATACTGCTCCCACGACGCAGTTCCGGGGAGGATTGTCTCGGTCTTGGACCCACTCTCCTCCGTCTTGGAGAACATCCGGGACAAGGCGTCCGCCTTGCCGTTCTTAGATCCAGGTCGGAACGTCAGGGCAAACTTGAATCGTCCGAAAAACAACGCCCACCTGGCCTGACGGGAGTTGAGACGTTTAGCCGATTGCACGTAAGCAAGATTCTTGTGGTCCGTCCAGACCATAAACGGTTGCTCCGCCTCCAACCAGTGGCGCCACTCCTCCAAGGCAAGTTTCACCGCGAGAAGCTCCCGGTTACCCACATCGTAATTCCTCTCCGCAGGCGAAAGGCGACGAGAGTAGTAGGCGCAGGGATGGAGTCTACTGTCCGTGGAGCATCGCTGCGACAGGATGGCGCCAACTCCCACATCAGACGCGTCCACTTCAACGACGAACTGACGGGCCGTGTCCGGTTGAGAGAGAATCGGTGCGTTGGTGAATCGCCTCTTCAAATCCAGAAACGCTCGATCCGCCTCCGGATTCCACTTGAAGGTCCTGATGCTGGAAGTCAAGGCAGTTAACGGAGCGGCCACACGGCTGTAATCCCGGATGAATCTGCGGTAGAAATTCGCAAACCCCAAAAATCTCTGGAGCTGCAATCTCGTACCGGGCTGGGCCCATTCCAGAACCGCTCTAACCTTCTCCTGGTCCATCCTAATCTCTCCCCTGGAGATGATGTACCCGAGAAAGGATGTCGTGTGGGCGTGAAACTCGCACTTCTCGGCCTTCACAAACAGGCGATTCTCCAACAATCGCTGCAGAACCTGCCGGACATGCTGGACGTGGTCGGAAGGTTCCTTCGAGAAGATCAGAATGTCATCCAGGTAAACAAACACAAAGAGACCGATCATATCTCTCAGGACGCTCGTTCACCATACTCTGGAATACCGCTGGAGCATTGGTCAGTCCAAACGGCATCACCTGATACTCGAAGTGACCCATCGGTGTATTGAAACCCGTCAACCACTCGTCCCCTTCTCTGATCCGGACCAGGTGATACGCATTGCGTAGGTCTAGCTTGGTGAACACCGTAGCACCCTGTAAGGAGTCGAAGGCAGAACTCATCAAGGGCAGGGGATACTTGTTCTTGACCGTGATGTCATTCAACCCCCGATAATCAATACACGGTCGAAGAGAGCCATCCTTCTTACCCACAAAGAAGAATCCTGCCCCCAGGGGGTGATGACGAGGGACGAACGAGACCAGCAGCTAGGGACTCCTTGATGTAGGTCTCCAACGCCTCACGTTCAGGTCGGGAGATACTGTATAACCTTCCCTTGGGGTAGACAGCTCCAGGGACCAGGTTGATGGCACAATCATATGGTCGGTGGGGGAGGGAGTGACAGAGCCTTCTGCTTACTGAAAACTTCCCCCAAATCGTGATATGTCTCGGGAACCAGGGACAAATCTGGGGGTTTAGCCTCAATCACCTGACTGGGAACCGAATGGGGGCAGGCAGTCTTGAGACAGTTAGCATGACAATCAAGGCTCCAACTCGTTACCTTGCCCGTCACCCAATCGAACGTGGGATTGTGTTCCTTCAGCCAGGGGTATCCAAGGACCAGAGGAACATGGGAAGACGGCAGAATGAAGAATGAAATCATCTCAGAATGATTCCCCGACAACCGCATCTTAACCGGTTCAGTCCTCATCGTGATACGTGCCAGACTACTGCCGTTCAGAGTGGTAGCTTCAATGGCTTCCGGCAATTGCTCCTTGGAAAGCCCCAGCTGTTCCACCAACTCGGCATCTAGAAAGCTTCCATCGGCACCTGAATCGATAAAAGCGTTAATCGCTAAGCTCTGATTCCTGTTCATAAGGGTAGCCGGGAAACGGGGTCTGACAGAGGTATTGAGAGGTCGAAACTGGCTCGCTAAAAGTCCTCCCAACTTTAGCGAGCCGCGCAGTTTGACGACCCGACTGGATCCTGAGAAGCTGATCGGTTGGACGGGACCCATTGCTTCTCCCTCCTTCGCTCTCGGACTCGATTATCCACCCGAATAGACAAAGCTACCAAGCTGTCCAGGTCACTAGGCTCCGGATAGGAGATCAACTCATCCTTGAGCTGCTCCGACAGACCCTGGTAAAAGGCCGCTTGCAGAGACTCCTCGTTCCACCCACTCTCCACAGCCAACGTCTTGAACTCGATCACGAAGTCGGCCACGCTGCGAGTTCCTTGGCGAAGCGAAAACAGGCGCCTAGCTGCGTCCCTCCCTCGGACGGAATGGTCAAGAGCTTCCTCATCTCGGCCGTGAACCCCTGGTATGAAGCCATGCAGGGATCCTGTCGTTCCCAAACGGCTGAAGCCCACTCCAGCGCTCGACCACGCAGCAACTCAATCACAAAGGCTATCCTAGCCTTGTCTGTGGCATAAGAGTAGGGCTGTAGATCGAACACTAGTCCACACTGCATAAGGAAGGAACGGCATCTTCCCAGCTCTCCCTCATACTTATCCGGCGTCGGAACCTTGGGCTCACGGATGGACACAGCTTCAGAAGCGGCAGGCGAGATGGGTGAAACCGGTAGTGGATCCTCCACCGGACACTTGCGTTGGTTCTGGACCTCCGTCAGACCGGTAGAAAGGTTCCGAACTGACAACGCGATCTCCTGTAGTACCGTGCTATGATGGCCCAACATCTTCTCCTGCTGGGTAATAGCATGGCGAACAGAGTCCAGGTCCGCTGGGTTCATTACTGGCCGGATCGTTCTGTCACGGTTAACTAAGCCAGAACCCAGAAGCAGACCAGGACACGGTACGTGAGACAAAGGTGAGTGTTTATTTATAGAGTCCGAGTGAAGCTGAATAATCCAGGGAACAGAGCGGGTGGCGTGGATGGGTTGTTGAGGGTGCAGTGGTTGGTCCGGTACTGGCTCGGCAGCCGCCGACCCTCAGGCAGAGGTTGGGTGAAGGTTCCGGGTGAGAGACTGCAGACAGAACAAAACGGAGGTGAGTACACAGCAAATCAACAAGGTGCAAAACAACAAAACTAACGCTAGAACTCAAGGGCTGATACGCTGACAAACATACTGTTCATGGCTAACGATCCGGCAGGAACTGGATGTTGGGCCAGAGCCTAAGAAGGGTGATGATCAGGACCAGGTGTGCAGATTGCTGATGGGATGCAGGTGCGGAAAACCAGAGCGCTCCCCGGAGCGTTCCCGAACCCTCGGGAAACTGGAGAATACGAGCAGGAACACTAGTCACCAGACAGGACCCGACTCAGACAGCCGGGATCGTCACAAAAAATCCTACAATGTGATTTTCTGGAGAAAAAAAATCTCTATTTGTCTGTCATAGTTGACGTGTACCCATGAGGAAAATTACAGGCCTCTCTCATCTTTTTAAGTGGGAGAACTTGCACAATTGGTGGCTGACTAAATACTTTTTTCCCCCACTGTATATGTTCTTCTGTAAACATGTCTTTGTCTTATGCAGCTGTTTGTCCCATTGGGTGAATAAACTTGGTTTGAGATTTGACTAGTTGTCCGATAGTTTTTACTCTGTTTATTTAGAACCTAACACCCCCAACCTAAATAAATTGAAAGTGTCTTTCTTCTGGAACCAAGTTACATGTTCCTGAGTACACAAACATGCACATAAGAAAAACAAGTCATACCGCAGGGTGTTGGGCCCAGTCAGGGCTTTGACACATTCACCCACTCCCCCACTGAAAGATCAGCCACAAAATGTTGGCACCATTGTAACAGGTTGTAATCAAGCCCTGGTCAACAGCAAGGGAACAGAAGAGGAATACCTGGTGTGGTAGTCTCAGGTTGGACTACTCCAAATCATCTTGGTTCTGAAACACACACCTACAAACACAAGCTTTGCAGGTCCATCAACCCATTTAAATACCTCTCACACCCTACAGTAACCCGTGGATCATGAGAGAACCTTCATAAATCAGCAGAACTTTAATAACCTATTTATTGACACTTTATGTAGTGTCCTATAATGCCTAGTTTGAAGTGAGACACCTTCGGTCATTCATAACACATCCATTCATATTTTTTTTAGGGGGTAGATAAGCTTTAATATTGCAGATAGATTGTAACTTCCATCAATGTAATTGTCTGCATCACTTTATCTTTTATCATGTGACACTGTACTTACTAGAAGGTCAGACACCTTTGGTCATTCATAACACATACACTACAGTTCAAAAGTTTGGGGTCACTTAGAAATGTCCTTGTTTTCGAAAGAAAAGCAATTTTTTTGTCCATTAAAATAACATCAAATTGATCAGAAATACATTGTTAATGTTGTAAATGGCTATTGTAGCTGGAAACGGCTGATTTTTTTATGGAATATCTACATAGGCGTAGAGGCCCATTATCAGCAACCATCAGTCCTGTGTTCCAATGGCATGTTGTGTTTGCTAATCCAAGTTTATCATTTTAAAAGGCTAATTGATCATTAGAAAACCCTTCTGCAATTATGTTAGCACAGCTGAAAACTGTTGTGCTGATTAAATAAGCAATAAAACTGGCCTTCTTGTGACTAGTTGAGTATCTGGAGCATCAGCAATTGTGGGTTCGATTACAGGATCAAAATGGCCAGAAACAAATAACTTTCTTCTGAAACTCGTCAGTCTATTCTTGTTCTGAGAAATGGAGGCTATTCCATGCGAGAAACTGGCAGCTTCATTAAATAGTACCTAAAAAACACCAGTCTCAACGTCAACAGTGAAGAGGCGAATCCGGGATGCTGACCTTCTAGGCAGACTGGCCAATAAAAAGAAAAGATGAAGATGGGCAGTCTGAGATATGGCTTTTTCTTTGCAACTCTGCCTAGAAGTTCAGCATCCCGGAGTCGCCTCTTCACTGTTGTTGTTGAGACTGGTGTTTTACGGGTACTATTTAATGAAACTGCCAGTTGAGGACATGTGAGGCGCCTGTTTCTCAAACTAGACACTCTAATGTATTTGTCCTCTTGCTCAGTTGTTCACCGGGACCTCCCACTCCTCTTTCTATTCTGGTTAGAGCTAGTTTGTGCTGTTCTGTGAAAGAAGTAGTACACAGCATTGTACGAGATCTTAAGTTTCTTGGCAATTTCTCGCATAGAATAGCCTTCATTTCACAGAACTTTTCTGGGTGCAGCAGTAACAATATTGTATACTCAGTAGGGCCTGTAGAATGTACATATGGTGTCATTTCATGGGTGTGTGTCTACATTAATGTGGATGCTACCATGATTATGCATAATCCTGAATGAATTGTGAATAATGATGAGTGAGAAAGTTACAGAGGCATAAAAATCATACCCCCCCCCAAAAAATGCTAACCTCCCCTGTTATTGTAATGGTGAGAGGTTAGCATGTCTTGGGGGTATGATATTTGTGCGTCTGTAACTTTCTCACTCATCATTATTCACAATTCATTCAGGATTATCCGTAATCGTGGTAGCATCCACATTAATGTAGAAGTGTTTAGAAACATATTCTATTCTTATTCACAATAAAAGTGACTCCAAAATGACACAATACATTATTTACCATACATTTCTATTGGGCACAAAATAATCTGAAACACAACCAAAACAAACAGCAAATGCATCCAACTAAATTGTAGAGTCACATGCTTGATGTAGTCATTGCGTGCTATGAATATGGGACCAAATACTATAAGACGTCTTTCCGGTTTATGTATCCACCAACTTTTTACTATTTTAATACACATATACAGTGGGGAAAAAAGTATTTAGTCAGCCACCAATTGTGCAAGTTCTCCCACTTAAAAAGATGAGAGAGGCCTTTAATTTTCATCATAGGTACACGTCAACAATGACAGACAAAATGAGAAAAAAAAAATCCAGAAAATCACATTGTAGGATTTTTAATGAATTTATTTGCAAATTATGGTGGATAATAAGTATTTGGTCAATAACAAAAGTTTCTCAATACTTTTTTATATACCCTTTGTTGGCAATGACACAGGTCAAATGTTTTCTGTAAGTCTTCACAAGGTTTTCACACACTGTTGCTGGTATTTTGGCCCATTCCTCCATGCAGATCTCCTCTAGAGCAGTGATGTTTTGGGGCTGTCGCTGGGCAACACAGACTTTCAATTCCCTCCAAAGATTTTCTATGGGGTTGAGATCTGGAGACTGGCTAGGCCACTCCAGGACCTTGAAATGCTTCTTACGGAGCCATTCCTTCGTTGCCCGGGCAGTGTGTTTGGGATCATTGTCATGCTGAAAGACCCAGCCACGATTCATCTTCAATGCCCTTGCTGATGGAAGGAGGTTTTCACTCAAAATCTCACGATACATGGCCCCATTCATTCTTTCCTTTACACGGATCAGTCGTCCTGGTCCCTTTGCAGAAAAACAGCCCCAAAGCATGATGTTTCCACCCCCATGCTTCACAGTAGGTATGGTGTTCTTTGGATGCAACTCAGCATTCTTTGTCCTCCAAACACGACGAGTTGAGTTTTTACCAAAAAGTTCTATTTTGGTTTCATCTGACCATATGACATTCTCCCAATCCTCTTCTGGATCATCCAAATGCACTCTAGCAAACTTCAGACGGGCCTGGACATGTACTGGCTTAAACAGGGGGACACGTCTGGCACTGCAGGATTTGAGTCCCTGGTGGCGTAGTGTGTTACTGATGGTAGGCTTTGTTACTCTGGTCCCAGCTCTCTGCAGGTCATTCACTAGGTCCTCCCATGTGGTTCTGGGATTTTTGCTCACCGTTCTTGTGATCATTTTGACCCCACGGGGTGAGATCTTGCGTGGAGCCCCAGATCGAGGGAGATTATCAGTGGTCTTGTATGTCTTCCATTTCCTAATAATTGCTCCCACAGTTGATTTCTTCAAACCAAGCTGCTTACCTATTGCAGATTCAGTCTTCCCAGCCTGGTGCAGGTCTACAATTTTGTTTCTGGTGTCCTTTGACAGCTCTTTGGTCTTGGCCATAGTGGAGTTTGGAGTGTGACTGTTTGAGGTTGTGGACAGGTGTCTTTTATACTGATAACAAGTTCAAACAGGTGCCATTAATACAGGTAACGAGTGGAGGACAGAGGAGCCTCTTAAAGAAGAAGTTACAGGTCTGTGAGAGCCAGAAATCTTGCTTGTTTGTAGGTGACCAAATACTTTTTTTCCACCATAATTTGCAAATAAATTCATTAAAAATCCTACAATGTGATTTTCTGGAGAAAAAAAATCTACATTTGTCTGTCATAGTTGACGTGTACCTATGATGAAAATTACAGGCCTCTCTCATCTTTTTAAGTGGGAGAACTTGCACAATTGGTGGCTGACTAAATTTTTTTTCCCCACTGTAAGTGAATTTGTCCCAATACGTTTGGTCCCCTAAAATGGGGGGACTATCTAGAAAAAGTGCTGTGATTTCTAAACTGTTCACCCGATATGGATGAAAATATCCTTAAATTAAAGCTGACAGTCTGTACTTTAACCTCATAGTCATTGTATCATTGCTGGAGTACAGAGGCAAAAAATTAATAAAACAATTTCACTGTCCTAATACCTTTGGAGCTCACTGTATATCATAAGGCCTTTCTTTCAGGGACTAATTACACCCTAACACAGTGGTCTGAAACTCCTGGTTTACGTACCACATCAAGCCTGCAAGTCACATTATGCTGGCTTGAAAAGTGATGTGTAATTCCTATTGTATTCTAGCCAGAGTGAGGATATCCAACAAGTTGAACTTTTAATCACCCGCAACCTGCATTCAGAATGACTGCCAGGGTAGGGAAGATGAATCATTGCGACTACACTACCGTTCAAAAGTTTGGGGTCACTTAGAAATGTCCTTGTTTTCCACGAAATCATACATGAAATGAGTTTGAATAGGAAATATAGCAAAATGCATAGGAAATGTAGTCATTGACAAGGTTAGAAATAATGATTTTCAATAGAAATAATAATTGTCTCCTTCAAACTTTCGTCAAAGAATCCTCCATTTGCAGCAATTACATCCTTGCAGACCTTTGGCATTCTAGTTGTCAATTTATTGAGGTAATCTGAAGAGACTTCACCCCATGCTTCCTGATGCACCTCCCACAAGTTGGATTGGCTTGATGCGCACTTCTTACGTACCATACGGTCAAGCTGCTCCCACAACAGCTCAATAGGGTTGAGATCCGGTGACTGTGCTGGCCACTCCATTATAGACAGAATACCAGCTGACTGCTTCTTCCCTAAATAGTTATTGCATAGTTTGGAGCTGTGCTTTGGGTCATTGTCCTGTTGTAGGAGGAAATTGGCTCCAATCAAGCGCCGTCCATAGGGTATGGCATGGCGTTGCAAAATGGAGTTATAGCCTTCCTTCTTCAAGATCCCTTTTACCCTGTACAAAACTCCCACTTTACCACCACCAAAGCACCCCCAGACCATCACATTGCCTCCACCGTGCTTGACAGATGGCATCAAGCACTCCTCCAGCATCTTTTCATTTGGTCTGCGTCTCACAAATGTTCTTCTTTGTGATCTGAACCTCGAACTTCGATTAGTCTGTCCATAACACTTTTTTTCCAATCTTCCTTTGTCCAGTGTCTATGTTCTTATGCCCATCTTAATATTTCTTTTTATTGGCCAGTCTGAGATATGGCTTTTTCTTTGCAACTCTGCCTAGAAGGTCAGCATCCCGGAGTCGCCTCTTCACTGTTGACGTTGAGACTGGTGTTTTGCGGGTGCTATTTAATGAAGCTGCCAGTTGAGGACCTGTGAGGTGTCTGTTTCTCAAACTAGACACTAATGTATTTGTCCTCTTGCTCAGTTGTGCACCGGGGCCTCCCACTCCTCTTTCTATTCTGGTTAGAGCCAGTTTGCGCTGTTCTGTGAAGGGAGTAGTACACAGCGTTGTAAGAGATCTTCAGTTTCTTGGCAATTTCTCGCCTGGAATAGCCTTCATTTCTCAGAACAAGAATAGACTGACGAGTTTCAGAAGAAAGTTATTTGTTTCTGGCCATTTTGATCCAGTAATCGAACCCACAATTGCTGATGCTCCAGATACTCAACTAGTCTCAAGAAGGCCAGTTTTATTGCTTCTTTAATCAGCACAACAGTTTTCAGCTGTGCTAACATAATTGCAAACGGGTTTTCTAATGATCAATTAGCCTTTTAAAATGATAAACTTGGATTAGCAAACTCAACGTGCCATTGGAACACAGGACAGAGGGTTGCTGATAATGGGCCTCTACGCCTATGTAGATATTCCATTAAAAAAATCAGCCGTTTCCAGCTACAATAGCCATTTACAACATTAACAATGTCTACACTGTATTTCTGATCAATTTGATGTTATTTTAATGGACAAAAAAATTGACCCAAAACTTTTGAACGGTAGTGTACCTAAATCTTATCAACTGGAACAGCCATCTCAGTAACGGGTGCAACTACCTAACTACTAAAACATTAGATTAGTTTAGAAAAATGTATGTTATTTATGTTTGTGTAGGATAAGATTAATCAACCAATTCAAGTATATACATGCAAAACACAGGTATTGAAACAAACAATTCTGAAAATGAAGCTGCAAGAGCACATGCTGGGAAATATGATAATGATCGGCGTGGTGTTTAATTGTTTTGAACAAACATGAATTTGTAAGCTTGTTCAAATTCAGTTGACTTCGAGCAGAGTTTGTTGAGTAAACACATTTTAACACATAAGCTCAAATTCTTGTATTTTTTAAGTCCACTCAACTCACATAATAATGCTGATTAAGCGATTGGTTAAATTGGCTTTTTTATAGTGGGGCTTTAAATCTCTCAGTTGCACTTGAAAACACTCATCATTTACTGACTGCCTCGGACCACTCATAGAACAGCTAAGTGCGTCATTAGATGCTTTTTTTGCCACTTAATACACAGAAGATATCCACTAAACAGAGAATCAATATGTTTATCTGTATCTCTGTGACCGCCGATTACTTCAGAGTGAAGTTGAGAACTTATACAAAGTTGCCAGTCTTTGCAATGTTACTAACAAGCAAAGGATAAAAATATGATTAGAATGAAAACAGAGATGACTGAATTGAAATATAAATACAGTTTAGGCTACATAGGCCTTTATATTTCAATTGCATAATAGAGCTCAATCTATTAAGCTAATGTGTTAGGCTTTTTTGCCTCAATAGGTCTATTTCATGATGTGTAACAACATGTGCGCAATGATGTGCCAAATCTGTGCTTTAATGCATTATTATAGGGTAAGCATAAGAGTAAGCTGCCTCAGTATTTGCAGTCATATGTGATAATATCTCTCTAGGAGCTGATCCGTTGTCAGTATTGTGGAATAATTCTAATTGTAAGATTTAAATGAAGAAAGGTACCGCTGCTCTCAGATCAGCTTTCTTTCGATCCTATCAGTATCGACACATGCTCTAATAACTCAGTTAGTAAATGTTCTGTCTACGTGGTGTTTTGGGAAACACGTGACTTTTTCAGCTTTTGTAGGAATGATGCATCGTTAAAACACTCGTCAGCTTAAGTTCCATTGCTATCGGGAAAACCCTGTAGTCCCCTGTAGCTCAGTTGGTAGAGCATGGCGCTTGCAACGCCAGGGTTGTGGGTTCGTTTCCCACGGGGGGTCAGTATGCACTCACTAACTGTAAGTCGCTCTGGATAAGAGTGTCTGCTAAATGACTGAAATGTAAAATGAAACCGGGCTCTGGCTAGTGCACTCCCTTTATATTCTGTGTGCTAACCTTATGGCTTCTGTTAACCCTTTATTTGAGTTGCTCACTCTGTTCTGCTATGTAGACCTCAGTTATACATTTATCTAAGTTGAGGCTTTAGAACAGTTTACTCTATTTAATGCACCTTGTGGTTTGAATTCTCTTTGTCAATAACTTCAATTTTGGTAAAATAAAACCCCTAGTATTTGTACCCTACTCAGTTGTCTCTCGTTGCCTCCTTTGTCTGTCTGTCCCTTACATTGAACCAGCACTCAAAAGACAACTGTGCCAGATTAATTTGATTATCAGTCAAAGATAATTGTTTAAAAATAGTCCATTTAATAATGATTTTACACTTTTCTGATGCCCCAATCAACAAGTGTATGTCAAATTTCCTGAAATAAACACAATAGACAAATTAATAATACAAATGTGTCTATGGTCTGTATGTGGGGGTTGAGCGCTAACGTGTCCAAAGGCTAACATTTAGGAACTTGGATAACAGTTACTTATTACCAAATCGTGACATAGTCCGCTATCAGTCTCTCAAACAGAACATGTCAACAAGGCCTTGGCTTGTACACATAATTCTTTCATAGACTGACATGACATATCTTGCTGAGGGTCATGATGATCCCTCAGCATATTTCAAGGAAATGCAGCATGGTTATTCTCCTGCTAAAGTTGTGTTAACCCCTAAAAGTCTATGGAATTGTTTGAAGATGGTCATACCATGGATCATTTTGCTATTTGATTTTAAGACTCCTGTAGGTATAATTAAAACAAATGTATTAAACATTGAATTTGGCCTGACTGCTATTTGTTTTGAGAGAAAAAAGGAAGATCCAGATTTTTAAATTGATTTTGTACCCATATTTAACCTTTTATTGGGGCACTAAACTACTTCCATAATACTTCCATAATTTTTTTATAACTGGTACCGGGCTACATTCAGACCAGTCTTGTGAGGTTTGTGGGCTTCCTAGAGCAAAACAGTTGTAGCCCAAACGGTTTGGACACTACAGACATTTTCTACAGAAGTTTTCATGAGAAGACCGATTTTCGGAATGTCTCCTGGTCTGACAAACACTGCTGTAGTCTGCCATCTTCCACCGCAGATGCGGAAGGCCGACATCAGCGGATTTTGATGGGGATGTTTTTATTTTGCTAATTAAACAGGGGCGCTGTTTTACCAATTACGGGCACCTCAAACCAGAAAGGCGTCATGAACCTAGAGTCAATCTTTCAAGGAGATTATCCACCAACTTTTTTTGGAGGCATCCATGGTAGACTTTGGTAAGCAAATTAAATTATTTTGTCATCGGTTAAAATGTGAGGGAGTAATGTGTGTAAATGTTCTTATACTGTTGTTTTAGAACAAATTTTATTGCAGAAATTGATTAGTGATGTGTTGCTACTTATCTTTCATTGCGTTGTAACGTGTAGCTAACTAGATAGATAGTTCATACAGCTAGCACTACTCCGGTGAGGCTTGCTAGCTTTTGCCATCCGTTACAACTCAATAGAGACGTGTGAAAACATGCTTTTATAGTTGTTTTAGTACACTTTATTGAAGACCACGCGAATCATTGTGTACACACAAACATAAACCGAACAGGGAAGGGCCGGGTGGGCATTCCTCCTCGGAGGCGGTTCCGGCTCCGGGCTTGACCACCACCCTCCGTAGCACCCCTGGTCCGGTCTGGCCCCGCTGGCTGGAGCTGGACTGGACATCGGTGGAGCGGAATGCTTAGGCACCGATGACCCAGGCACGGGCTGTGCCGGACTGATGACGCGCACCACAGGCTTGGTGCGGGGAGCAGGAACGAGCCGGACCGGACTGACGACGCGCACCACAGGCTTGGTGCGGGGAGCAGGAACGGGCCGGACCAGGCTGATGACGCGCACCCCTGGCTTGGTGCGGGGAGCAGGAACGGGCCGGACCGGGCTGACGATGCGCACCACAGGCTTGGTGCGGGGAGCAGGAACAAGCCGGGTCGGGCTGGCGACGCGCACCATTGGCTTGGTGCGGGGAGCAGGAACATGCCGGGCCGGGCTGGCGACGCGCACCATTGGCTTGGTGCGGGGAGCAGGAACAGGCCGGGCCGGCGACGCGCACCATTGGCTTGGTGCGGGGAGCAGGAACAGGCCGGGCCGGGCTGGCGACGTGCACCATTGGCTTGGTGCGGGGAGCAGGAACAGGCCGGGCCGGGCTGGCGACGCGCACCATAGGATTGGTGCGAGGGACAGGAACAGGCCGGACCGCACTGGGAACACACACCACTGGCCTTACCCGGGGATCAGGAACGGGGCGGACCGGACTGGCAACACACCTCAGTACCTCTCGCCGTGCCTCTACATTTTCCTTCCCTCTACTCGCCAATGGCTCCCGTAACCCGGTGGCCTTCTCTCCTCGGTCCACTAACTCGCCCCTTATCTGCCTCCAGCAGCCCCGCTGCCCACGGTGTGAGCCCCCTAAAAATGTCTTGGGTTCGTCTCTCCCCCGTGGCTATGGCCTCCATGGCTCTCGCCAGACTCTCCATCTTCTGCTCCCAAGTCCAACCTCTCTCCTCCTCACGCAGCTTGACCCAGTCGAGGTGGATATCCGCTAGAGTTACCTCTGGCGTTGGCTCCTGGACACGCTGCTTGACCCAGTCGAGGTGGATATCCATTAGATTCACCTCTGGCGTTGGCTCCTGGACACGCTGCTTGACCCAGTCGAGGTGGATATCCGCTAGAGTTACCTCTGGCGTTGGCTCCTGGACACGCTGCTTGGTCCAGTTTTGGTGGGATCTTCTGTCACGATCGTCGATAGAAGTGGACCAATGCGCAGCGTGATGAGTGAACATACTTTATTTTGATTCACCACACGAAACAAAACAACAAAACGATACGTGAAGTCCTAGGTAACAGACACAAACCATACACGGAACAAGATCCCACCAACACTGTGGCAAAACAGGCTGCCTAAGTATGGTTCCCAATCAGAGACAACAAGCAACAGCTGACACTTGTTGCCTCTGATTGAGAACCACCCCGGCCAACACAGAAACACATGAGCTAGATAAAGAACCTATAACCCAAACACATATAAACTACACACCCTGGCTCAACATAACAGAGTCCCAGAGCCAGGGCGTGACAATCCCAAACCATCTACATTTGTTGAGGTCGGGGGATTGTGGAGGCCAGGTCATCTGATGCAGCACTCCATCACTCTCCTTCTTGGTAAAATAGCCCTTACACAGCCTGGAGGTGTTTTGGGTCATTGTCCTGTTGAAAAACATATGATAGTCCCAATGATAGTCCCACTAAGCCCAATCCAGATGTGATGGCGTATCGCTGCAGAATGCTGTGGTAGCCATGCCTTGAATTCTAAATAAATCACAGACAGTGTCACCAGCAAAGCACCCCCACACCATAACACCTTCTACATGCAGAGATCATCCGTTCACCCACACCCCATCTCACAAAGACATGGAAACAAAAATCTCAAATTTGGACAAATTTCCACCGGTCTAATGTTCATTGCTCGTGTTTCTTGGCCGAAGCAAGTCTCTTCTTCTTATTGGTGTCCTTTAGTCGTGTTTTCTTTGCTGCATTTCGACCATGAAGGCCTGATTCACACAGTCTCCTCTGAACAGTTGATGTTGAGATGTGTCTGTTAATTGAAATATGTGAAGCATTTATTTGGGCTGCAATCTGACATACAGTTAACTCTAATGAACTTATCCTCTGCAGCAGAGGTAACTCTGGGTCTTCCTTTCCTGTGGCGGTCCTCATGAGAGCCAGTTTCATCATAGCGCTTGATGGTTTTTGCGACTGCACTTGAATAAACTTTAAAAGCTCTTGACATTTTCCCTATTGACTGACCTTCATGTCTTAAAGTAATGATGGACTGTCATTTCTCTTTGCTTATTTGAGCTGTTCTTGCCATAATATGGACTTTTACCAAATAGGGCTATCTTCTGTATACCCCCCTACCTTGTCACAATACAACTGATTGGCTGAAACGCATTAAGAAGGAAAGAAATTCCACAAATTATCTTTTAAGAAGGCACACCTGTTATTTGAAATGCATTCCAGGTGACTACCTCATGAAGTTGGTTGAGAGAATGCCAAGAGTGTGCAAAGCTGTCATCAAGGCAAAGGGTGGTTATTTGAAGAATCTCAAATATGAAATATGTTTTGATTAGTTTAACACTTTTTTGGTTACTACATGATTCCATATGTGTTATTTCATAGTTTTGATGTCTTCACTATTATTCTACAATGTAAAAACAAAGAAAAACCCTTCAATGAGTAGGTGTGTCCAAACTTTTTACTGGTAGTGTATGTCATAATAATTTAATGTAAAAAATAACCATTTATTGTGTAACTACTTTCCAAATTGAATTGAAGTGGATCCAAATATTTTTTGGGGTTGTGCATCAATTCAGTTGTGACTGTAGCCTGAGCAGAATTTAAAATGTACCTCCCCTTATGGATCCTGGAAAGTGGTCACCTGCAGAGTCAAGAACCCAAGGGTTTGTTTAGCATTAGCATCGTTGAGCAGGCTACATAACTGAGGGAATAGTAGGACCCCTGTTAGCATGCTCACATTTTGGTTGAACCATCCCTTCAACACTGTCTTCTGGTGGAGTGTTTAGGTGCTTAATGTGGTCTCCTGGTCGCATAAGGTGTAGAAATTCATGTTTGACATCACTTGAATAAGGACCATTGGCAATGCTTGACATGTCATGCAAACTATAGGCAACATTTTGCGCAACAATTTGCAGTGAACCATGAGCAAAATAGCCATAACATGTCAAATATACAGGAAGGTCTGGGAAGGTAGAGATCTGGGTGGGACTGATTTTATTCATCCCCCTCCTGCCAGCAGCTTTTCATACCGCACCCACCCACACCCTGACTTTCTGTCCGACTCCCACCTACTAGTGCAAGAACTGGTCGTGAACCCAACTGCAGTCCTGCAATATTATTTTTGGTGTATGTTAAGCTGCTCAAATGCCAGCCATGGTCCCAGCAATTTTACGCCATATAGGCAATATAAAAAATTACCTACTGTCGTGACGTGACTTACTTTAATCACTGATTTATCAAATCACCTAACTATGTTTCATTGTCACTCGATTAAAATAATCATTTAACAGTTAACTCATTAGGAATTTGGGGCACCACGGAAGAAGTTGTTTAACGAGTTACCATCTCCCGAATGAAACTTAGAAGATATGTTATATATCGATAAGTCACTTATCAAATAATTACCTCTTATCAGTCTCATTCTGAACATCGCGTAATCCTTGAACCTGCAAGAACCCTAACCTTATTGATGAATCAGTAATACACAAATTGGCTTAATTATTTATTTACTAACTAAATAAATAATAACACAATACAAACACACATAGGTTATTGATTACTAACGTAATACAATAAAAACAGGTCCATAATGGACTGGACTAACAATCGCATGACTGCTTGGGTAGAAGGAGGGTCACAGTGGAAGGGATAGACAGAGATTCAAACTATCGTGGTTACTTTGGAGACTATGCTCACAGTAATCATAATACTTATGCACCCTAATAACGCTCATTCGGATTAGAAATGCAACATGTATTTACATGTAGCTGTCCTCGATAGTTGAGTTGATGATGTAGGACTCTGGTTTGCCCACCAGAGATCCCAATGTCCTTGGTAGAGTTTCTGGTCGTAGTGCTGGTTAGATGGATACTTCAGATGTACCAGCGGTTGTCTGAGAGGGATTGTCCTACACACTTCGTGTTTTTAGTGAAAGATCTCTAGACGACTATACATGCCAGCTGCAGACTGAAATGATAAGGTCTAGTGCATTTTCTTCTTCTTCACCTCATGTAGAGTTTGAGAGTTTCAGAATTTCTCCATTTCAAACGTGTAGACTAATGTGTCACGTTTTCTGGTCTTTCTGGTCTTGTAGAAATTCTACAATGTTATAATGTTTAGCTTACGCTTCACGCCTGCTGGTCTTCCTTTGGTAATGGAGTTTTAGTTTTAAACCATTTTGTAAATGTTTTGCTCATGCTTCATGCTTCTTGGTCTGTAGAGTTTCAACCATTTGCAACGTTTAGCTCACGCTTCACATCTGCTGGTCTAAAGGTTGATTAGTTTTTCAAGGCTTTTTATGCACTCGGGGTAAAAGGGGAATTCCATCATGTTTACACGATCTCTGATTCCACTCGGGGCGTGGCTAGTCACTGTGCATAGTTTATATGAAAAACTATTATCTCATTAGAAGACTAAAATCACATTCCTATCTTCACCAAAATACTCTCATACTTAATCATATATTTTATACAACATTTAGATGTAAACTTGATAGATAGAATATGTACGCTTTCAGAGATACTATATTACTTGATACCATCCTTAATGACACGCAAAATAATAAACAATATGACATGATTATTCTTTAGATCCCCACTGACCATTTCCCACATTCTTTTAAGTAGGAATATTGTTTCACTATCCACGTTTTGATGTTGGAGTCTTGGCGGGAAGACTTCCTTTGTCTCACAGGGAAATTATTTATTTATAGAGACCAAAAGTGGACAGGAGATACAAGATTCCATCTCGCACATATTTCTCCCAAGTCGTCATCTCTACACGTGACTTCCGTCTCGCTTCCGCATTGTCTCCGTGCTGCTGTGCTGTTTGTTGCTACTTGGCTACCTGCCAAACTATTCACGCTTTTACTTTTAATAAACGTTTAATCAATCTCTGTGTTCAACAAATTTACCAACTTTTTAGTTTTGTCCTCACTCATCTTTTTCGTTAAACTTTTTCACCCCGGACGTTTTATCCCGAGACAGAAGAGTCATTTTCCTGTGCGTTTTAGCTGCCAATTTTACTTTATTTTCCATTTTTCCATCGCAACTTTTTTCCCTTATTCAACTTTTTTCACTCCGGACGCTTTATCTGGACATGGTTCGTCAACATCTTCAACAGCCGAAGCTAAGTTGTAACATTAACATGATGTCTTCTAATTGCAGTCGCTGTACTCATAATATACAGGAGAACGATCGCCTTACGGCGAGAATAGCTGTGCTACAAGCCCAGCTTCAGACGCAATCGTTAGGCAAGGGTAATTTCAGTGTAGGAAAGGAAGAAACAGCGTCTGTGCCACCAGTAAGTACAGACAGTAACGTTAGTATAAATCCCCCCGCACAGTCCCCGCAGCCGGACAACTTTCTCATGGCTTCTGGAGGGAAATACTGTTGGAATGCTCAACCGGTGTCGCTCATTCAGCCGACAGAAACCTTCAACCGGTTTTCCCCATTATGTAGCGAGTCGGAGTCTGAGTCTGAGTCTTCTCTTGTCTCTACTCCTCCCGTTACGGGGTCTGAGACGCCGAAGGCTCCCACCATTAGCTCTGACAAATTGAAAACCCTAGTCATTGGCGACTCCATTACCCGCAGTATTAGACTTAAAACGAATCACCCAGCGATCATACACTGTTTACCAGGGGGCAGGGCTACCGACGTTAAGGCTAATCTAAAGATGGTGCTGGCTAAAGCTAAAACTGGCGAGTGTAGAGAGTATAGAGATATTGTTATCCACGTCGGCACCAACGATGTTAGGATGAAACAGTCAGAGGTCACCAAGTGCAACATAGCTTCAGTGTGTAAATTAGCTAGAAAGATGTGTCGGCATCGAGTAATTGTCTCTGGCCCCCCTCCCAGTTAGGGGAAGTGACGAGCTCTACAGCAGAGTCTCAGCACTCAATCGCTGGTTGAAAACTGCTTTCTGCCCCTCCCAAAAGATAACATTTGTGGATAATTGGCCCTCTTTCTGGGACTCACCCACAAACAGGACCAAGCCTGACCTGCTGAGGAGTGACGGACTCCATCCTAGCTGGAGGGGTGCTCTCCTCTTATCTACCAACATAGATAGGGCTCTAACTCCTCTAGCCCCACAGTGAAATAGGGTGCAGGCCAGGCAGCAGGCTGTTAGCCAACCTGCCAGCTTAGTGGAGTCTGCCAATAGCATAGTCAGTGTAGTCAGCTCAGCCATACCCATTGAGACTGTGTCTGTGCCTCGACCTAGGTTGGGCAAAACTAAACATGGCGGTGTTCACCCTAGCAATCTTATTAGGATAAAGACCTCCTCCATTCCTGCCATTATTGAAAGAGATCGTGATACCTCACATCTCAAAATAGGGTTACTTAATGTTAGATCCCTCACTTCAAAGGCAGTCATAGTCAATGAACTAATCACTGATCATAATCTTGATGTGATTGGCCTGACTGAAACATGGCTTAAGCCTGATGAATTTGCTGTGTTAAATGAGGCCTCACCTCCTGGTTACACTAGTGACCATATTCCCCGTGCATCCCGCATGGGCGGAGGTGTTGCTAACATTTACGATAGCAAATTTCAATTTACAAAAAAAAAATGGCGTTTTCATCTTTTGAGCTTCTAGTCATGAAATCTATGCAGCCTACTCAATCACTTTTTATAGCTACTGTTTACAGGCCTCCTGGGCCATATACAGCGTTCCTCTCTGAGTTTCCTGAATTCCTATCAGACCTTGTAGTCATAGCAGATCATATTCTAATTTTTGGTGATTTTAATATTCACATGGAGAAGTCCACAGACCCACTCCAAAAGTCTTTCGGAGCCATCATCGACTCAGTGGGTTTTGTCCAACATGTCTCTGGACCTACTCACTGTCACAGTCATACTCTGGACCTAGTTTTGTCCCATGGAATAAATGTTGTAGATCTTAATGTTTTTCCACAAAATCCTGGACTATCGGACCACCATTTTATTACGTTTGCAATCGCAACAAATAATCTGCTCAGACCCCAACCAAGGAGCATCAAAAGTCGTGCTATAAATTCTCAGACAACACAAAAAATTCCTTGATGCCCTTCCAGACTCCTTCTGCCTACCCAAGGACGTCAGAGGACAAAAATCAGTTAACCACTTAACTGAGGAACTCAATTTAACCTTGCGCAATACCCTAGATGCAGTTGCACCCCTAAAAACGAAAAACATTTGTCATAAGAAACTAGCTCCCTGGTATACAGAAAATACCCGAGCTTTGAAGCAAGCTTCCAGGAAATTGGAACGAAATGGCGCCACACCAAACTGGAAGTCTTCCGACTAGCTTGGAAAGACAGTACCGTGCAGTACCGAAGAGCCCTCACTGCTGCTCGATCATCCTACTTTTCCAACTTAATCGAGGAAAATAAGAATAATCCAAAATTTCTTTTTGATACTGTTGCAAAGCTAACTAAAAAGCAGCATTCCCCAAGAGAGGATGGCTTTCACTTCAGCAGTAATAAATTCATGAACTTCTTTGAGGAAAAGATCATGACCATTAGAAAGCAAATTACGGACTCCTCTTTGAATCTGCGTATTCCTCCAGGGCTTAGCTGTCCTGGATCTGCACAGATTTCTGCGAGGGCCTGGGATCGGGAGAGACACTTAAGTGTTTTAGTACTATATCTCTTGACACAATGATGAAAATAATCATGGCCTCTAAACCTTCAAGCTGCATACTGGATCCTATTCCTACTAAACTGCTGAAGGAGCTGCTTCCTGTGCTTGGCCCTCCTATGTTGAACATAATAAACAGCTCTCTATCCACCGGATGTGTACCAAACTCACTAAAAGTGGCAGTGATAAAGCCTCTCTTGAAAAAGCCAAACCTTGACCCGGAAAATATAAAAACTATCGGCCTATATCGAATCTTCCATTCCTCTCAAAATTTTTAGAAAAAGCTGTTGCGCAGCAACTCACTGCCTTTCTGAAGACAAACAATGTATACGAAATGCTTCAGTCTGGTTTTAGACCCCATCATAGCACTGAGACTGCACTTGTGAAGGTGGTAAATGACCTTTTAATGGCGTCAGACCGAGGCTCTGCATCTGTCCTCGTGCTACTAGACCTTAGTGCTGCCTTTGACACCATCGATCACCACATTCTTTTGGAGAGACTGGAAACCCAAATTGGTCTACACGGACAAGTTCTGGCCTGGTTTAGATCTTACCTGTCGGAAAGATATCAGTTTGTCTCTGTGAATGGTCTGTCCTCCGACAAATCAACTGTACATTTCGGTGTTCCTCAAGGTTCCGTTTTAGGACCACTATTGTTTTCACTATATATTTTACCTCTTGGGGATGTTATTCGAAAACATAATGTTAACTTTCACTGCTATGCGGATGACACACAGCTGTACATTTCAATGAAACATGGTGAAGCCCCAAAATTGCCCTCGCTAGAAGCCTGTGTTTCAGACATAAGGAAGTGGATGGCTGAAAACTTTTTACTTTTAAACTCGGACAAAACAGAGATGCTTGTTCTAGGTCCCAAGAAACAAAGAGATCTTCTGTTAAATCTGACAATTCATCTTGATGGTTGTAAAGTCGTCTCAAATAAAACTGTGAAGGACCTCGGCGTTACTCTTGACCCTGATCTCTCTTTTGACGAACATATCAAGACTGTTTCAAGGACAGCTTTTTTCCATCTACGTAACATTGCAAAAATCAGAAATTTTCTGTCCAAAAATGATGCAGAAAAATTAATCCATGCATTTGTTACTTCTAGGTTAGACTACTGCAATGCTCTATTTTCCGGCTACCGGATAAAGCACTAAATAAACTTCAGTTAGTGCTAAATACGGCTGCTAGAATCCTGACTAGAACCAAGAAATTTGATCATATTACTCCAGTGCTAGCTTCCCTACACTGGCTTCCTGTTAAGGCAAGGGCTGATTTCAAGGTTTTACTGTTAACCTATAAAGCGTTACATGGGCTTGCTCCTACCTATCTTTCCGAGTTGGTCCTGCCGTACATACCAATACGTACGCTACGGTCACAAGACGCAGGCCTCCTAATTGTCCCTAGAATTTCTAAGCAAACAGCGGGAGGCAGGGCTTTCTCCTATAGATCTCCATTTTTATGGAACAGTCTGCCTACCCATGTGAGAGACGCAGACTCGGTCTCAACCTTTAAGTCTTTACTGAAGACTTATCTCTTCAGTAGGTCATATGATTGAGTGTAGTCTGGCCCAGGAGTGTGAAGGTGAACGGAAAGGCTCTGGAGCAACGAACAGCCCTTGCTGTCTCTGCCAGGCCGGTTCCCCTCTCCACTGGGGTTCTCTGCCTCTAACCCTGTTGCAGGGGCTGAGTCACTGGCTTGCTGGTGCTCTTTCATGCCGTCCCTGGGAGGGGTGCGTCACTTGAGTGGGTTGAGTTACTGACGTGATCTTCCTGTCTGGGTTGGCACCCCCCCCTTGGTTTGTGCTGTGGTGGAGACCTCTGTGGGCTATACTCGGCCTTGTCTCAGGATTGTAAGTTGGTGGTTGGGGATATCCCTCTAGTGGTGCGGGGGCTGTGCTTTGGCGGAGTGGGTGGGGTTATATCCTTCCTGTTTGGCCCTGTCCGGGGTTTCTTCGGATGGGGCCACAGTGTCTCTGGACCGCTCCTGTCTCAGCCTCCAGTATTTATGCTGCAGTAGTTTATGTGTCGGGGGGCTGGGGTTAGTTGGTTATACCTGGAGTACTTCTCCTGTCTTATCCAGTGTCCTGTGTGAATTTAAGTATGCTCTCTCTAATTCTCTCGTTCTCTCTTTCTCTCTGAGAACCTGAGCCCTAGGACCATACGTCAGACTACCGGGCATGATGACACCTTGCTGTCCCCAGTCCGCCTGGCCTTGCTGCTATTCCAGTTTCAACTGTTCTGCCTGCGGTTACGAAACCCCCTACCTGTCCCAGACCTGCTGTTTTCAACTCTTAATGATCGGCTATGAAAAGCCAACTGAGAGACCTGAGCCCTAGGACCATACGTCGGGACTACCGGCCGTGGTGACTCCTTGCTGTCCCCAGTCCGCCTGGCCTTGCTGCTATTCCAGTTTCAACTGTTCTGCCTGCGGTTATGGAACCCCTACCTGTCCCAGACCTGCTGTTTTCAACTCTTAATGATCGGCTATGAAAAGCCAACTGAGATTTATTCCTGATTATTATTTGACCATGCTTGTCACTTATGAACATTTTTGAACATCTTGGCATGGTTCTGTTATAATCTTCACCCGGCACAGCCAGAAGAGGACTGGCCACCCCTCATAGCCTGGTTCCTCTCTAGGTTTCTTCCTAGGTTTTCGCCTTTCTAGGGAGTTTTTCCTAGCCACCGTGCTTCTACACCTGCATTACTAGCTGTTTGGGGTTTTAGGCTGGGTTTCTGTACAGCACTTCGAGATATTAGCTGATGTAAGAAGGGCTATATAAAATAAAATTGATTGAAAATTGATTGATTGATTGAAAAGGAGTACATTTCTGCAAGCTATTTATGACCGGCTGTTAAGTCATAAAACTGACCCCCAGGAAAAGGGGGTGTTCAAACCTTTGCCTAGCAGGAATGTTTGATCCTCAACCCATGAGGGCAAGTCATGACACTACGAAATAGGTTAAATTACCAGAGATACTCACATTCACGTGGCACATTATATCGCCTAAACTATAGCCTAATCATATTTAGGAAGTACATTTCCCTCGAAAGATAACTGCCCCGTGCTTCTCCGCCTACGCATATTTAATTGAGACTACACAAGCACCTGATCTTGTACATATGGCTACCGAATTTGAAGCTACAAGAATGATGAGAGCGGACACTTGCACTTTCTCTTGAGCTACATTTTGCATATAGAATATAGCCTACCTTTTAGGATAACTATTTGCAGGCTGAAACAAATAAATGGGTCAAATGAATAGGCGCAACGCCCGCTCACCATGGTAGCCTATGTGTGTGTTGCACCTTTTTATTTTCAATTGCTGGGTTTCCATCCAATTGGCGACAGATTTTCATGCAAATATTCTAAAATCTGAAAAAAGAAAATATGCGAATTGTCCCGCCAGAGATGTGTTTCAATCAAATTGACTTGTTGTGGATAAAAGTCTGTGCATGATGACATAGTGCACATAAAAATTTGTTTTGCGGTTAAATGGGTTTCCATCGCATTTTCAACTCTACTGATAGTTTTGTCACAAAAAATGTCGCGTTATATAGCAAATGTGCCCGCTATGGTATTGGCACTTGTGCTCTAGCCAACAGCTTGCAGATACAGTGCCGGTATAGCCTATATTATGAGATTATTATGGACAAAAGAGGAAGATAATTTTTATTTGTCAAAAGGCAGCCAAGCATCGATCATCATGTCACCAGAAGTAAGTCCCTCTATTTATTGAAAATGAGTATCAAGCTCATCACGTTGCACTTTCATCACCCTGTGAAGTTCATAATCATTTATTTCATCTGTAGCCTAATAAACTGCATGTCTTCCCGAGTCGTAGTGGGAGGACCACACAACATGTCATCGCAATATTTGCGCATAAAAGCGTTTCCATCGCCATTTCTAGCGTAATACATTTTAGTACCACAAAAAGATCCCACCTTGTCGAGCGTATTTTGTTTTGTCGACATTTTGAAAGTTTACCGACAAATTAGCTGTTTCCATCAGGCCTGTCATTGCATTTTTTATCCAACATGTACTTTATGCTCATAAAATGTTGGATGGAAACCTGGTTAATGATGATCAAATGTTTTGATTGCACCTCGACTCACATTGGTTGAGCGTCCTCCACTTCTTTCCATTATCAATATTTATTTACAGACACTGTAGTAAACTATAGTATAATCATATTTAATTACATTTCATTGTAAAGATAACTGCCATGTGATTCTCTGCCTAGATTCTCCACCTATGAATAGGCAGCCTATTCTAATTCATTGAGACCACACATACTGTATACTGGGCACACTTGATCTCGCACGCCCAACTAGGAGGAGACTGAACTTGAAGCAGCGAATTCTCAGTGTGTGAATAATGTGACAAAGATGTGCTTTCAATACAATAGGTAGGCCTAGGCTAACGCATACAAAGCAGAAAGACAAACATTTAAATAATCTGAGGGACAACAAAACATTTTAATCCTGAAGTTGTCTGACCACTCGCTTCCAACCGCAGCATGAAAAATGTCAACTGCACTGCAATGATCTCTGTCAACTGTGCTACAATGATCTCTGTCAGGACTGCAGGTCCTGCAGCCATAGATACACACAGCGAGGAGTGTCTTATAATATAATAATAATAATATGCCATTTAGCAGACGCTTTTATCCAAAGCGACTTACAGTCATGCGTGCATACATTTTTTTGTGTATGGGTGGTCCCGGGGTTCAAACCCACTACCTTGGCGTTACAAGCACCGTGCTCTACCAGCTGAGCTACAGAGGTCTTAACGTAACCACGCCCCCAAATAGGGTACAGATGTGGGGTACTCCCTTTACTCCCATGTTAAAGTGCCTACTTTACTCATCACCCAATAATGTCTGTATACCTTTTTTTTATATCATTTTATAAACATTTTGGATATGCTTGGTTGGTTGTTTTTAACATACTTCCATGTCGTCTTAATCAACAAACTACATCATACCTAAAAACACTTTGATTCCAAATGTAAAAATGTTAGCATGAACAGATAGACTGTCACATGGAATGTACGCCACCATTATCAGCCAAAGAGACGATTCCAATGGACTTTCTTCAGCTAGCTAATGTTAGCTAACTAACCCTGCTTTTATAGCTAAGGTGCTGAAAAGCTGAAGTAGGACAAAACACCACCAAAGGAGACAACACCACCAAATCAAGTTTCATCAACTGCCCAAGGACCAGGTTAGACGAACTGGTTTCAGGCTGTACGCCGCAAAGATTATGGAAATATGTGGGATCCGGTTACTCTAAGTAACGGTAAGTCGCTAGCTAACACTTGTTTGTATCTAACAAGCAACTGTATGTTTATTGCCTGTGTAAACCTGGAGATTCCACTGTAAATATATAAATAAATATATAAATATCGCCATAGGCTACTTTGGGCCATTTAGTAGGGTTGTTTGCACAGCTGGTCTCCGGCAAGTTCAAAGGACATATAGGCAAGCCAAAAAGAATAAACAATTCTAAATACCTAGACCGTTCAAGGGCCGGCAAAGACTGGAAGTAGTTATGCGGCATATCTAAGACTATTGAATTAGATAAAGATGAACTTCTCTTGCTAGCCAGCCAGCTAACTTCTGTTAACCGGCGAAAAAACTAGGGGTAAACAAACAGTGACATAAGTATAATGTGACAGCTTTACTAGTTTTACTGTCAGTGTTAGCAGGTCGGGTAACACAGAGTGACAGAATACATATCATGCAAATAATTTGTTGTTGTGACAGCCAAGTATGTTAATAACGACATTTGACACTGCTGAAAACCTTCTATTGAAACAACAAAAAAGTGTCAGTAGTTTGCTTAGAATGACACCAAAGTTAGGCTAATTACATGGGAGTAATGGGAGTACCCTACGTCTGTACCCTACTCGGGGGCGTGGTCACGTTAAGCTACACCTCACCATGTGTGTATATCCTGCGGGAATGCAGCCCTCTAAGGGAAGGCACAATATTCAAGGCAGTTCCAAAGACTGCAACTTGTGTTTGCATTTATGCATCACACAGTTAACAAAACTCTGGTTAAGAAAGTGCCTCCTTATAACACCATTGCTGCTTATAACTCAAATTGTGCAGCAAATGATCCACTTTATGTAGCCTGGCAACAAGGGCGCAGCCCATTTGTTGAAATTGTCTTTCAACTTCTGGCGCATTGACACACAGTGAGGAGATGTATTAAATATAAATGACACTGGTCAAAATAACTATTAAATAGAAGAATTTAAAAGAATTTGAAAGATACGTTCATTCTCTGTTCAGGAAAATGATTGAACAAATATAAACATTTCTTTAACTTTCCTCATCAGAGAATTTACATATCTTTCAAATTCTCTGCACTTTTATTTAATAGTTTTAAATGTAATTCAAATTTAAGGACATCTCCTCTCTGGGTTTGCTTAATTGTGTGGCAATGTGTACGAAGTTGAAAGACAAACTCGTTCAAAATGGCTCAGGTCAATTGGTAGGGCTACATAAGGTGAATACGTTTTATAGTATTTTTTATTTTATTTCTGTAATATAATTTGTTAACGCTGAGTGTCACAGTCAGAACAATTCCCAGTCTATTAGCCAAACCTCTCATCTTTCATATGTTTCAGTCGGGAGTCCCACCATTAAAGCCAGAGTCTGGGATCTGGGAATCTGTTCAATGGTCATTTGAATTCTTGATGAATATAAATGTCTCATGAGCTTAGCAAGCTTATTTTTCTATCATAACTCAAAATATACAGTGGGGAAAAAAAGTATTTAGTCAGCCACCAATTGTGCAAGTTCTCCCACTTAAAAAGATGAGAGAGGCCTGTAATTTTCAGCATAGGTACACGTCAACTATGACAGACAAAATGAGAAAAAAATATATCCAGAAAATCACATTGTAGGATTTTCACACACTGTTGCTGGTAGTTTGGCCCATTCCTCCATGCAGATCTTCTCTAGAGCAGTGATGTTTTGGAGCTGTCGCTGGGCAACACAGACTTTCAACTCCCTCCAAAGATTTTCTATGGGGTTGAAATCTGGAGACTGGCTAGGCCACTCCAGGACCTTGAAATGCTTCTTACGAAGCCACTCCTTCGTTGCCCGGGCGGTGTGTTTGGGATCATTGTCATGCTGAAAGACCGAGCCACGTTTCATCTTCAATGCCCTTGCTGATGGAAGGAGGTTTTCACTCAAAATCTCACGATACATGGCCCCATTCATTCTTTCCTTTACACGGATCAGTCGTCCTGGTCCCTTTGCAGAAAAACAGCCCCAAAGCATGATGTTTCCACCCCCATGCTTCACAGTAGGTATGGTGTTCTTTGGATGCAACTCAGCATTCTTTGTCCTCCAAACACGACGAGTTGAGTTTTTACCAAAAAGTTCTATTTTGGTTTCATCTGACCATATGACATTCTCCCAATCCTCTTCTGGATCATCCAAATGCACTCTAGCAAACTTCAGACGGGCCTGGACATGTTCTGGCTTAAGCAGGGGGACACGTCTGGCACTGCAGGATTTGAGTCCCTGGCGGCGTAGTGTGTTACTGATGGTAGGCTTTGTTACTTTGGTCCCAGCTCTCTGCAGGTCATTCACTAGGTCCCCCGCGTGGTTCTGGGATTTTTGCTCACCATTCTTGTGATCATTTTGACCCCACGGGGTGAGATCTTGCGTGGAGCCCCAGATCGAGGGAGATTATCAGTGGTCTTGTATGTCTTCCATTTCCTAATAATTGCTCCCACAGTTGATTTCTTCAAACCAAGCTGCTTACCTATTGCAGATTCAGTCTTCCCAGCCTGGTGCAGGTCTACAATTTTGTTTCTGGTGTCCTTTGACAGCTCTTTGGTCTTGGCCATAGTGGAGTTTGGAATGTGACTGTTTGAAGTTGTGGACAGGTGTCTTTTATACTGATAACAAGTTCAAACAGGTGCCATTAATACAGGTAACGAGTGGAGGACAGAGGAGCCTCTTAAAAGAAGAAGTTACAGGTCTGTGAGAGCCAGAAATCTTGCTTGTTTGTAGGTGACCAAATACTTATTTTCCACCATAATTTGCAAATAAATTCATAAAAAATCCTACAATGTGATTTTCTGGATTTCTTTTCCTCAATTTGTCTGTCATAGTTGATGTGTACCTATGATGAAAATTACAGGCCTCTCTCATTTTTTTAAGTGGGAGAACTTGCACAATTGGTGGCTGACTAAATACTTTTTTTCCCCACTGTAAGGTTTTAGTAATCAGTTGATTACAAACAACAAGAAAGTAAACAAACAATTTATAGCTTCAAATTTTCTGTAAACAGGGTTACATTTCCCTTGCACCATCCCTCAGCTGTATACCTCAGCTGTATGTTGTTTTTTAAATCCCAGAATGTCCCCTCACTAGAATGAGAGAATTGCCAGAGATTTCATCAGCACTGATGAACTCAATGGACAGTGAGGAAAGAAGTAACAGTGTGTTGAAAGTGTTCAACAGGGATGCTGGCCCATGTTGACTCCAATGCTTCCCACAGTTGTGTCAAGTTGGCTGGATGTCCTTTGGGTGGTAGACCATTCTTGAGCGTGAAAAACCAAGCAGCGTTGCAGTTCTTGACACAACTTGGTGCGCCTGGCACCTACTACCAAGAGAGAGAATGCCAAGAGTGTGCAAAGCTGTCATCAAGGCAAAGGGTGGCTGCTTTGAAGAACCTAAAATCTAAAATATATTTTGATTTGTTTAACACTTTTTTGGTTACTACATGAATCCATATGTGTTATTTCATAGTTTTGATGTCTTCACTATTATTCTACAATGTAAAAAATAGTAAAAATAAAGAAAAAGCCTTGAATGAGTAGGTGTGTCCAAACTTTTGACTGCTACTGTATTTAGCAGATGTTATTGCGGGTGTAGCGAAATGCTTGTGTTCCCAGCTCCAACAGTGCAGTACTATCTAACAATTTACAACAATACACACAAATCTAAAAGTAAAAGAATGAATAAATATTAGGATGAGCAATGTCGGAATGGCATTGCTCAGTGACTCGCTTAATAGTTTCAGAAGAAAGTTGTTTGTTTCTGGCCATTTTGAGCCTGTAATCGAACCCACAATTGCTGATGCTCCAGATACTCAACTAGTCTCAAGAAGGTCAGTTTTATTGCTTCTATAATCAGCACAACAGTTTTCAGCTGTGCTAACATAATTGCAAAAGGGTTTTCTAATGATCAATTAGCCTTTTAAAATGATCAACTTGGATTAGCAAACACAACGTGCCATTGGAACACAGGACTGATGGTTGCTGATAATGGGCCTCTGTACGACTATGTAGATATTCCATTAAAAATCAGCCGTTTCCAGCTACAATAGCCATTTACAACATTAACAATGTCTGCACTGTATTTCTGGTCATTTTGATGTTATTTGAATGGACTAAAAAATTGCTTTTCTTTCGAAAACAAGGACATTTCTATGTGACCCCAAACTTTTGAACAGGCGTGTACATGTTAAGCAGACCATCATAGTCCCTGTGCCCAAGAACACCAAGGTAACCTGCCTAAATTACTACCGACCCGTAGCATTCACGTATGTAGCCATGAAGTGCTTTGAAAGGCTGGTCATGGCTCACATCAACACCATCATCCAAGAAACCCTAGACCCACTCCAATTTGCATACTGCCCCAACAGATCCACAGATGATGCAATCTCTATTTCACTCAACACTGCCCTTTCCCACCTGGACAAAAGGAACACCTATGTGAGAATGCTGTTCATTGACTACAGCTCAGCGTTCAATACCATAGTGCCCTCAAAGCTTTTCACTAAGCCTGGGACTAAACACCTCCCTCTGCAACTGGATCCTGGAATTTCTGACGGGCCGCCCCCAGGTGGTAAGGGTAGGCAACAACACATCTGCCATGCTGATCCTCAACACGGGGGCCCCTCAGGGGTGCGTGCTTAGTCCCATCCTGTACTCCCTGTTCACCCATGACTGCTTGGCCAAGCACAACTCCAATACCATCATTAAGTCTGCCGACAACACAACGGTGGTAGGCCTGATCACCGACAATGATGAGACCGCCTATAGGGAGGAGGTCAGAGACCTGGAAGAGTGGTGCCAGGAGAACAACATCTCTCTCAACATGATCAAGACAAAGGAGATGATCGTGGAGTACAGGAAAAGGAGGGCCAAGCACGCCCCCATTCTCATCGACGAGGCTATAGTGGAGCAGGTTGAGAGCTTCAAGTTCCTTGGTGTCCACATCACCAACAAACTTTCATGGTCCAAACATACCAAGACAGTCGTGAAGAACGCCTATTCCCCCTTAGGAGACTGAAAGGATTTGGCATTGGTCCTCAGATCCTCAAAAGGTTATACAGCTGCACCATCTAGAGCATCCTGACTGTTTGCATTACCGCCTGGTATGGCAACTGCTCAGCCTCCGACCGCAAGGCGCTACAGAGGGTAGTGTGTACGGCCCAGTACATCACTGGGGCCAAGCTTCCTGCCATCCAGGACCTCTATACTGGGCGGTGTCAGAGGAAGGCCCTAAAAATTGCCAAAGACTCCAGCCACCCTAGTCATAGACTGCTATCGCACGGCAAGCGGTACCGGAGCGCCAAGTCTAGGTCCAAAAGGCTTCTTAACAGCTTCTACCCCAAGCCATAAGACTGCTGAACAGCTAATCAAATGGCTACCCGGACTATTTGCATTGACCCCCCCTCTGGGGGGGGGGGTGACTCTGCATAGTCACTTTAACCCTACCTACATGTACATATTACCTCAATTACCTCTACTAACCTGCACCCCCGCACAATGACTCGGTACTGGTACCCCCTGTATATAGCCTCGTTATTGTTATTTTAGTGTTGCTCTTTTATTCTTTACTTTAGTTTATTTAGTAAATATTTTTCTTAACTCTTATTTTTCTTAAAACTGCATTGTTGGTTAAGGGCTTGTAAGTAAACATTTCACGGTAAGGTCTACTACACCTGTTGTATTCGGTGCAAGTGACAAATATAATTTGATTTGATTTGATTGACTAAAATACATTAGAATACAGTATATACATATGAAATCAGTAAAGCAGTATGTAAACATTATTAAAGTGAATAGTGTTCCATTATTAAAGTGACCAGTGATTCCATGTCTATGTACAGTGGGGAAAAAAGTATTTAGTCAGCCACCAATTGTGCAAGTTCTCCCACTTAAAAAGATGAGAGAGGCCTGTAATTTTCATCATAGGTACACGTCAACTATGACAGACAAAATGAGAAAAAAATATCCAGAAAATCACATTGTAGGATTTTTAATGAATTTATTTGCAAATTATGGTGGAAAATAAGTATTTGGTCAATAACAAAAGTTTCTCAATACTTTGTTGTATACCCTTTGTTGGCAATGACACAGGTCAAACGTTTTCTGTAAGTCTTCCCAAGGTTTTCACACACTGTTGCTGGTAGTTTGGCCCATTCCTCCATGTAGATCTCCTCTAGAGCAGTGATGTTTTGGAGCTGTCGCTGGGCAACACAGACTTTCAACTCCCTCCAACGATTTTCTATGGGGTTGAAATTTGGAGACTGGCTAGGCCACTCCAGGACCTTGAAATGCTTCTTACGAAGCCACTCCTTCGTTGCCCGGGCGGTGTGTTTGGGATCATTGTCATGCCGAAAGACCCAGCCACGTTTCATCTTCAATGCCCTTGCTGATGGAACGAGGTTTTCACTCAAAATCTCACGATACATGGCCCCATTCATTCTTTCCTTTACACGGATCAGTCGTCCTGGTCCCTTTGCAGAAAAACAGCCCCAAAGCATGATGTTTCCACCCCCATGCTTCACAGTAGGTATGGTGTTCTTTGGATGCAACTAAGCATTCTTTGTCCTCCAAACACGACGAGTTGAGTTTTTACCAAAAAGTTCTATTTTGGTTTCATCTGACCATATGACATTCTCCCAATCCTCTTCTGGATCATCCAAATGCACTCTAGCAAACTTCAGACGGGCCTGGACATGTACTGGCTTCAGCAGGGGGACACGTCTGCACTGCAGGATTTGAGTCCCTGGTGGCGTAGTGTGTTACTGATGGTAGGCTTTGTTACTTTGGTCCCAGCTCTCTGCAGGTCATTCACTAGGTCCCCCCGTGTGGTTCTGGGATTTTTGCTCACCGTTCTTGTGATCATTTTGACCCCACGGGGTGAGATCTTGCGTGGAGCCCCAGATCGAGTGAGATTATCAGTGGTCTTGTATGTCTTCCATTTCCTAATAATTGCTCCCACAGTTGATTTCTTCAAACCAAGCTGCTTACCTATTGCAGATTCAGTCTTCCCAGCCTGGTGTAGGTCTACAATTGTGTTTCTGGTGTCCTTTGACAGCTCTTTGGTCTTGGCCATAGTGGAGTTTGGAGTGTGACTGTTTGAGGTTGTGGACAGGTGTCTTTTATACTGATAACAAGTTCAAACAGGTGCCATTAATACAGGTAACGAGTGGAGGACATAGGAGCCTCTTAAAAGAAGAAGTTACAGGTCTGTGAGAGCCAGAAATCTTGCTTGTTTGTAGGTGACCAAATACTTATTTTCCACAATAATTTACAAATAAATTCATAAAAAATCCTACAATGTGATTTTCTGGATTTCTTTTTCTCAATTTGTCTGTCATAGTTGACGTGTACCTATGATGAACATTACAGGCCTCTCTCATCTTTTTAAGTGGGAGAACTTGCAGAATTGGTGGCTGACTAAATACTTTTTTTTCCCCACTGTACATAGGGCAGCAGCCTCTAAGATGCAGGGTTGAGTAACCGGGTGGTAGCCGGCTAGTGATGGCTATGTAACAGTCTGATGGCCTTGAGATAGAAGCTGTTTTTCAGTCTCTCGGTCCCAGCTTTGATGTGCCTGTACTGACCTCGCCTTCTTGATGATTGCGCCGTGAACAGGCCGTGGCTCGGGTGGTTGATGTACTTGATGATCTTTTTGGCCTTCCTGTGAAATCGGGTGCTGTAAGTGTCCTGGAGGGCAGGCAGTGTGCCCCCGGTGATGCGTTGGAGAGCCCTGCAGTTAACCTCTACGGGATCGGTGTCCCGTATACGGGACGGTTGAGCTAACGTGCGCTAATGTGATTAGCATGACTGTTGTAAGTAACAGCAAACTTTCCAGGACATATGGGCAGAAAGCTTGAATTCTTTAAATCTAACTGCACTGTACAATTTACAGTAGCTATTAGTGAAAAAATACCATGCTATTGTTTGAGGAGAGTGCACAACAACAAAAAAATTTATATATATTCATTTCCATGCCAGCTCTGTGACAGGAAGTGCCCTTGTCCGGAGCAAAGAACTCCAAAAAGTGTTTTAAATTTAAAAAACGGGCTAAAGTGAATATTAACTGAAAAAGTACTTTATTGCAATAGTCCTCTCTGACTTTCACAAATATTTCTCTCAAAACTGTGATTCCTCCCAAAAAAATCCAGAGTTTTGGTAAAATTGTGCAGGTTCAGCTACCATAGGAACCCCTTCTTCATCTCCTGATTACATGTAGTGCAACAAGACAATTCATGGTTGAGAGAATGCCAAGAGTGTGCAAAGCTGTCATCAAGGCAAAGGGTGGCTATTTGAAGAATCTTATATATAAAATATATTTAGATTTGTTTAACACTTTTTTGGTTACTACATGATTCCATATGTGTTATTTCATAGTTTTGATGTCTTCACTATTATTCTACAATGTAGAATATAGTAAAATGTCCAAACTTTTGGCTGGTACTCTATATATTGTGGCGTACAGCAGGTCAGCCACCAGGGGGAGACTCGTTGAGGCCTGGTAACAGATGGAGTATACATCATGAGGGGGTGGCTCCATCTGCTGGATGTGCCAGGTCTCGACGGGCTCCCCGGACAGGACTAATTGGGGCTGATTGGGAGCTGGTGAGTAATTAAGGGCGGATTGCTCACCAGCTGTGCAAGGCCCATAAAGCTGCCAGAAGGGCAGCACATGAGGTAGGACTGGAGGAAGTAAGGTAACTGCCGTGTAGTTGGAGATGGTATCCTGGAGAGGGTCTCATGGAAGAGACCTAACCTTTTCTTTTGATTATTTTATTAATAAACACCCTTGAAACCGAGCTGCTCACACTTTGTCCATGTCTGATCTGTGTAAACGTCTTGAATAAACCCCCTGATCTGCCACAAGTGGTGGAGAATGCGGGCATACTGATAATGTGGTCAGTTCATGGTTAACATTTACACAGCATCAGCATGGACGAGTTGATAGCTCAGTTCGTCCGGGCCCAACAAGCACAACAGGCGGTTCAGGAACGAACGCTGGAGGAACAGCGACTACAAAACGTCCGCCTCGTGGAGGAAGTCAGGAAGCTGCAAGGAGGAGCGTCACCTGAATCCCATCCCAACCAGTTTTTTATCAAGCTAACGGAAGACGATGATATTGAAACATACCTCTGTACGTTTGAACGGACAGCGCTACGGGAAAGATGGCCAAGGCCGAAGTGGGCAAATCTGCTGGCCCTGTTCCTCTCTGGGAATGCCCAAAAGGCGTATTGGGACCTGAACGACGAACAGGCGGCTAACTACGACGGACTCAAACGGGAGATACTCAGCCACTACGGGTACAGCCTGGCCCATTGGGCTCAACAGTTCCACGACTGGAGGTTCGTACCCGACGCATCCCCCCCGAGCCCAGATGAGCGACCTTCTGCGCATCACCAGGGCATGGCTCCTAACCGACGTATCCACCCTCTCCCTCCTCTACAAAGTGGTCCTGGATCGCTTCGTACAGGCGCTACCCCACGACATGAAGAGGGCAGCGAGCATATGCGCGCCCCAGACCTTGGAGGGCCTCCTGGAAGCAGTGGAGACGCATCAGAACACTCAGGCCCTACTGAGGGGGAGCCGGGACGAGTCGGCGACCTGTGCGAGGGGACGGAAGGACAACCCCACCGCGGTGTACCCCAAACCGACAGTCAGCAGGGCCAAGGGGCCGCAAACCCGTGGAGAGACGGCTGGGGAAGGGCCGACCCGCCACCGACGACCCCAGGTAGATGGAGACCAACAGAGGTGTTTTGAGTGTGGTGCCCGGGGGCACATTGCCTGGAATTGCCCTGCTCAAGAGGAGTCGATGCCATCAGCTAGCACCAGAGGCCAGGTGGGTCACGCCGTGAACTATGTCACCTCCTGTTGGGCGCACCATGAATCAACTGCTCCCATGGTCCCGGTGAAGGTTGACGGACATGACACGGAAGCATGGTTACGCTCGTAACCACGAGCCTGCTGAACCAGGAGACCGAACGGGGTAGGGAGATGTCCATTCCCTGTGTTCACGGTGACACAAAGCGGTATCCCGCCGTATGGACCAACATCGTGAAACCACAAGTGAGCTTCCAGATGATGGTGGGTGCAGTACCAGAGCTGCCGGTACCTATCCTAGTGGGACGGGATTGTCCGCTGTTCGCGGCCCTATGGGGGCATGAGTTGAAAAAAAAGATACGAGCCGGCCGAAGAAGAGAGCGGGGACGACCCCTCGCCTGTGCGGCCAGGACGCCACCGGTTAACCAACCTGACTCTACGGGTCCGGAGTCGGCGTCGGAGGGGGAGCTGGAACCCGAACCCCCTGGGGAACCACTGGAGGAGGAGCCCAGCCTTCCCCTTCTTGATTTCGAGGGGCCAGTTGAGATCCCCGGTGGGGGCCAACTGAGGGGACAATTCTGGACGGCCCAGTGGGAGGATCCGAATTTGAAAGCTGCCGCAGCCCAAGTGATAGCGGTGGATGGACAGCTACTTCCGGGGGTGAGTGACTGGCGATACCCCCATTTCCAAAATAAGAATAACCTTTTGTATTAAGTGTCGCGCCAACAGGGGGAACTTCGAGAGGTATTGTTGCTTCCCCAACGGTACGTAGGAACCATTCTTCAGCTGGCCCACACCCACCTGTTGGGGGCGCACCTGGGAATGGAGAAGACCCGGGAATGGGTTGCCGCCCAGTTCCACTGGCCCGGGATGAGGAGGGCCATGGAAGACTACTGTCACAGCTGCCCGGAGTGTCAACTCACTGCCCCGAAAGCACACTTCCGAAACCCTCTGGTCCCCCTGCCGATCATCGGGGTGCCCTTTGAACGCATCGCCATGGACATAGTGGGACCCATGGTAAAGACTGCACGAGGACACAGGTACATCTTGGTAATAGTAGACTATGCCACCTGGTATCCCGAGGCCATTCCACTTCGGGCGGTGGTATCCAAGGGAATCGCCGGTGAGCTGTTGCACCTCTTTAGCCGGGTGGGCATCCCGAACGAGATCCTGACAGACCAAGGTACAGAGTTTATGTCCCGCCTCATGAAAGAGTTGTGTGCCCTCATGCAGATCAAGCAGATCCAAACCTCCGTTTTTCACCCGCAGACGGATGGACTCGTTGAGCGCTTTAACAAAACGCTCAAACAAATGCTGCGGAAGTTCAACGAGCAGGACGGGAAGAACTGGGAACAGCTGCTACCCCACCTAATGTTCTCAATCCGAGAAGTACCCCAATCCTCCACTGGGTTTTCCCCGTTTGAACTCCTCTACGCGAGGAGGCCACGTGGCCTACTGAACCTCGCCAAGGAGGTGTGAGAAGCCCAACCGATCCCATTACGCAGCGTGGTAGAGCACGTGGAGACAATGCGGGAGCGGATGACAGCCATATGGCCAGTCGTGAGGGAACATATGGAGAAGGCCCAACGCGCCCAAGCCCAGGTCTACAATCGGTGAGCCCAACCCCGAGAATTCCAGGTGGGAGACAGGGTGTTGGTGTTGATCCCCACGGCCGAAAGTAAGTTCCTGACAACATGGCACGGACCATACGAGGTGGTCGAGAAACTGGGACCTGTCAACTACCGCGTACGTAACCGGGGAGACGGAAACCTCAACAGATTTACCACGTGAACCTGTTAAAGAAGTGGCATGAGAGGACAGCCTCGGCCGTGTTATGGTCGGGACCCAGGACGCCAACGGTACCAGTGGTGGTCCCGAGCAGTGAGGACCTCAACCCGGCCCAGAAGCAAGAGCTCCGGGAGCTTGTCGATCGGAACACGGCGGTGTTCTCCGAGAAGCCGGACCGCACAGCCCGACGGAAGGCCGTGAAACAAGAAGTGGAGGCTATGCTGAGGATGGGGGTCGTTGAAGAGTCCCACAGTGCATGGTGCAGCCCCATTGTGTTGGTGCCCAAACCGGACGGTAGCCTACACTTCTGTAATGATTTCCGAGGTGTGAACGACATAAGCGTATTCGACGCCTACCCCAGGCCGAGGGTGGACGAGCTAATCGACCGATTGGGAAAGGCCCGGTACATCAGCACCCTTGACCTGACCAAAGGATATTGGCAGGTACCATTGGCAGCCTCCTCCCGGCAGAAGACGGCGTTCTCGACACCAGACGGTCTGTACCAGTACCGGGTGCTCCCGTTCGGTCTCCACGGAGCCCTGCTCAGCTGGTAGAGCACGGCGCTTGTAACGCCAAGGTAGTGGGTTCGATCCCCGGGACCACCCATACACAAAAATGTATGCACGCATGACTGTAAGTCGCTTTGGATAAAAGCGTCTGCTAAATGGCATATTATTATTATTATTATTATTCCAGTGACTGACGAACAGACGCGCTCAGACAAGCCGGGTTGACCGCAAACCCCAAGAAATGCAAGCTATCGTTCGAGGAGGTGGAGTACCTGGGGTATTTAATCGGACAGGGGAACATCAAGCCCCAGGAGAGGAAGGTTCACGCGGTACGTGACTGGCCCGTTCCACGCACCAAGACACAGGTCAAGTCCTTCCTGGGACTGGCAGGATAATATAGCCGGTTTATTCCCAACTTTGCGTCTATAGCTTCCCTCCTTACCGATCTAACCAGGGCCTGCCTCCCGAAAACAGTTAAATGGACGGACGAGACAGAAGCGGCATTCAGCCGTCTGAAGGAAGCGCTGTGCTCCCATCCAATTCTCGTAACGCCCGATTTCCAGGTGCCGATGGTGTTCCAGACGGATGCATGTGATACGGGACTAGGGGCCATTCTGTCCCAGATACACGATGGGGAGGACTACCCCATCATGTACATCAGCCGAAAGCTGATACAGAGAGAAAAAATACTCAATTGCTGAGAAAGATTGTCTGGCGGTGAAGTGGGCGCTAGACACTCTCAAGTATTACCTTTTAGGTACCCACTTCACCCTGGTCACGGACCATGCTCCCCTGGTCTGGCTGGCCAGGGGTAAAGACACAAACGATCGGGTCACCAGGTGGTTCTTGTCCCTTCAACGCTTCTCTTTTTCTGTTGTGCACATGTCAGGGGAGACGCATGGAAACGCGGATGCACTATCAAGAAGGGAGACAGACGTTGCACTGATGACCGTCCCCTCCCCGACAGAGCTGGGGGGGGGTAAAGCAGGTCAGCCTCCAGGGGGAGACTCGTCGAGGCCTGGTAACAGATGGAGTATACATCACGAGGCGGTGGCTCCATCTGCTGGACGTGCCACGTCTCGACGGCTCTCCGGACAGGACTAATTGGGGCTGATTGGGAGCTGGTGAGTAATTAAGGGCGGATTGCTCACCAGCTGTGCAAGGCCCATAAAACTGCCAGAAGGGCAGCACATGAGGGAGGACTGGGGGAAGTAAGGTAACTTCCGTGTAGTTGGAGACAGTATCCTGGAGAGGGTCTCATGGGGGAGACCTAACCTTTTCTTTTGATTATTTTATTAATAAACACCCTTGAAACCGAGCTACTCATACTCGGTCTTGACCCAACCCCCTGATCTGCCACTATATATACAATTTCCCTAAATGTAATTTTTAAGCTTAAATAATAATAATACAAACTTTCAAGAATCCCTGCATGTGATCAGTCTTGGGGAGTAGTGAAATACTACTCGTAGTGAAATACTACTCGTAAATACTACAACTAGTAATTTAGTTGCATTTCGCTTGGTGGTAGTTGAACTAAATTCAAATCTTAGTGTTTTCAGTACTTAATTACTTTTTTGCCATGTAGTGGTGTAGCTAACTACTGGAACTACACACTACTTTTCTTGCAAAAATAAGAGATAATATGGGTAAAGTAGGCAATAATTTCCTTTCTTTTGTCTGAATATTTGATTATTATTTGATTGATTTGTCTGAGTAAATGCATCAGCCTATTCTGTATTTGTGATGTTGATGATTGCTTCAGATAGAATGGTTGGTAATACACTGCTCAAAAAAATTAAGGGAACACTTAAACAACACAATGTAACTCCAAGTCAATCACACTTCTGTGAAATCAAACTGTCCACTTAGGAAGCAACACTGATTGACAATACATTTCACATGCTGTTGTGCAAATGGAATAGACAACAGGTGGAAATTATAGGCAATTAGCAAGACACCCCCAATAAAGGACTAGTTTTGCAGGTGGTGACCACAGACCACTTCTCAGTTCCTATGCTTCCTGGCTGATGTTTTGGTCACTTTTGAATGCTGGCGGTGCTTTCACTCTAGTGGTAGCATGAGATGGAATCTACAACCCACACAAGTGGCTCAGGTAGTGCAGCTCATCCAGGATGGCACATCAATGCGAGCTGTGGCAAGAAGGTTTGCTGTGTCTGTCAGCGTAGTGTCCTGAGCATGGAGGCGCTACCAGGAGACAGGCCAGTACATCAGGAGACGTGGAGGAGGCCGTAGGAGGGCAACAACCCAGCAGCAGGACTGCTACCTCCGCCTTTGTGCAAGGAGGAGCAGGAGGAGCACTGCCAGAGCCCTGCAAAATGACCTCCAGCAGGCCACAAATGTGCATGTGTCTGCTCAAACGGTCAGAAACAGACTCCATGAGGGTGGTATGAGGGCCCGACGTCCACAGGTGGGGGTTGTGCTTACAGCCCAACACCGTGCAGGACGTTTGGCATTTGCCAGAGAACACCAAGATTGGCAAATTCGCCACTGGCGCCCTGTGCTCTTCACAGATGAAAGCAGGTTCACACTGAGCACATATGACAGAGTCTGGAGACGCCGTGGAGAACGTTCTGCTGCCTGCAACATCCTCCAGCATTACCGGTTTGGCGGTGGGTCAGTCATGGTGTGGGGTGGCATTTATTTTGGGGGCCGCACAGCCCTCCATGTGCTCGCCAGAGGTAGCCTGACTGCTTTAGGTACCGAGATGAGATCCTCAGACCCCTTGTGAGACCATATGCTGGTGCGGTTGGCCCTGGGTTCCTCCTAATGCAGACCTCATGTGGCTCGAGTTTGTCAGCAGTTCCTGCAAGAGGAAGGCATTGATGCTATGGACTGGCCCGCCATTCCCCAGACCTGAATCCAATTGAGCACATCTTGGACATCATGTCTCGCTCCATCCACCAACGCCACGTTGCACCACAGACTGTCCAGGAGTTGGCGGATGCTTTAGTCCAGGTCTGGGAGGAGATCCCTCAGGAGACCATCCGCCACCTCATCAGGAGCATGCCCAGGCGTTGTAGGGAGGTCATACAGGCACGTGGAGGCCACACACACTACTGAGCCTCATTTTGACTTGTTTTAAGGACATTACATCAAAGTTGGATCAGCCTGTAGTGTGGTTTTCCACTTTAATTTTGAGGGTGACTCCAAATCCAGACCTTCATGGGTTGATAAATTTGATTTACATTAATCATTTTTGTGTGATTTTGTTGTCAGCACATTCAACTATGTAAAGAAAAAAGTATTTAATAAGATTATTTCATTCATTCAGATCTAGGATGTGTTATTTTAGTGTTCCCTTTATTCTTTTGAGCAGTGTATATACTCAAACATAATTTGAAGCATATTAGTTGTCTATGCAAGTAATGGAAACCATTACTACTCTAAAGAAAATAATACACCTTTCAGATATTTGCACATAGTTTTAATCTAAAATAATACAACAAAGTTTCAGGAGGTTGACAACAGCTCAAGATGGAATCACATCTTCTAGTTATATTTTGGGGTCTAATTTTTCTTGAAATTCACATTATCTGTGAATAATATAATTTCGGGATTGTTTACATATTCGTGAAACCGACATTCTTTCAAATGATGAATGTTCTATTTATTTTCTATGTGTTGAAGGGGATAATCAAAGAATTTCAACAATGCAGATTACCATTTTATTTCACATCAATGGGCAAACTGTCAAGTGAAAGAAGGTAGACTTTTCACAAGATTGATTTCAGATATGATATCCAAATGAAAGTTTAACACATCTTATTGTACAAATAAGACTTATGGTGGGTATGTAGGATGCCTTCTCCAGGTCTTCCCTTTTTAGAAATGGGAATGTCTGCCATTTGAATGATTGCTGATGAAGAGATGTACTGCATTGATGTCTGTTCCTTTCGTTGTCCTTCTGCAGTACACAATTGCAATGGTAAGACTAGTAAGACAATCAACATGATTCATCAACTTTTATGCTAAAAAACAAAGGCCCCTGATGTTTTGAGCTCAACACCTATGAAGTAAGATGGGGGAATAATGGGGCATTAAGAACAATCCAAATCAAATATATAAAATATCACCTGTACATTTATAAATTGAGCTCAGTACACATTTTTTTCAAACCAAAAACAATCTTGTAATTTACCTTATAGCTCTCTATGCATCCCCAATGTTGAGTTTCCCATGTACTGTTGACCATCCTCAAAATCGGTCACTTGGATTGGAATAGCGATCGCCTGATGATACACTGTCAACTGATGTAATGACAAAAACGTACTGTTAGAAAAGCACCAAAAACTGCTAGAAACACTTTATAACAAAGGTCATGAACAAGCATTAAAAAACTATTTATAAACTATTAATAAATAGTAAACATTTATTTTGTATTACAATTAGGGCAGCACAATATGGGCAAAAAGTGAAATTTTTGTACCAAATATTGTGATTTTACTTGCGATTATACACTGAACGAAAATATAAATGCAACATGCAACAATTTCAAAGATTTTACTGAGTTACAGGTCATATGAGGAAATCAGCCAATTTGAAATAGATTCATTAGGCCATAATCTATGATTTCACATTGGTTGGTTGGTTACAGATACCTTAAAAAAATGGGCCTCACAATGGGCGTCAAGATCTAGTCATGGTATTTTTGTGCAATCATATTGCTATTGATAAAATGCAATTTTGTTCATTGTCTGTAGCTTATGCCTGTCCATACCATAACCCCACTGCCACCATGGGGCACTCTGTTCACAACGAGAATTTGGCAGACATCAGCAAACCGCTCATCCAAATGATGCCATACACATGGTGTGCGGTTGTGAGGCCGGTTGGATTTATTGCCAAATGATCTAAAACAACGCTAGAGGCGGTTTATGGTAGAGAAATTAACATTAAATTCTCTAGCAACAGCTCTGGTGGACATTCCTGCAGTCAGCATGCCAATTGCAGGCGCCATAAGCTACGGACAACAAACACAATTGCATTTTATGGATAGCAATTTGAATGTACCAAAATATCGTGACGAGATCCTGAGGCACATTGTGAGGGCAATTTTTTAAAGGTATCTGTGACCAAAACTTTAAATATCTGTGGCATTGTGTTGTGTGACAAAACTGCACATTTTTGAGTGGCCTTTTTATTGTCCCCAGCACAAGGTTCACCTGTATAATGATCATGCTGTTTAATCAGCTTCTTGACATGCCACACTTGTCAGGTGGATTGATTATCTTGGCAAATGAGAAATGCTCACTAACAGGGATGTAAACAAATTTGTGCACAACATTTCAGAGAAATTAGCTTTTTGTGCATATAGAAAATTCTGGGACCTTTTATTTCAGCTCATGAAACATGAGACCAACACTTTACATGTTGTGTTTATATTTTTGTTCAGTGTAGATCAAAACACTTTGGTAAACTTTTGGAATCATAGAAATAGAATGATCATTCTAATTGTATTGTTGCAATACAGTGGGCACTTGGAATTCAGTTTTGTTTGGCATGACAACGGAAGTAAGGGAGGAGATGGTTGTGATATAGTAGGAACCAAAGTGTTGGCCAGTTTTTCCCAGGGGACCCTAATTAGGTTTAAATGTTTAAATTCAGACAAATATTATAGAATATTATTCTCTAGTTAAGAACAAGCTGTTGAACTAACAATGCTGATATATACAGCCCAGTACCAGGGGTGGAGTAAGAGCAAAAGTTTGCTAGCAAGATAGGGCAAATCTTTTTTTGGGGCACATTTGCAGCTTGCTAAGACCAACTAACTAGCGTTTTGCAAAGAGAAAGTTACACAAACGAATAGTATAATATAGAAAATGTGGATGTTATATTAAGAAGCAAAGTGGTAAGCTTGTTTGGAAAACTCTGTTGACTGTATGCTGTTGTTTGGTCCATGCATGCAGTGTGAATTCCGAGCACGAGGAACTATCTGCTTGATTGACTGTGTAGGGTTTGGTGTGTGTGGGATTGGGAAGCGGCCAAAAGACGAGCAATATCATTTTTATTTTTTTTATGCGGCCATTACAGATGGCTAAGTGGCATTTCAAAATATCACAGCATCTTGCTATATGGATATTGCGCATGTCAACAATTGTATTAATCGTGCAGCCCTAATTACAATGGATAAGAATTACAATTGCATTTAATGGTTAACATTTACAACAATTCATTAAGCATTTATAAACTTATAATGGCTTTTAGAAAAACATAAAGTTTTTATAAAGTGAGGCTTAGAAATTATTGCTATGGATAAAAAACAGATTTATAACCAATGTCTTAATAGCTTAGTGTATTACCCACCTCAGGGAGCTTGATCGTCATAGCAATGCTGTCTGCTGTTGCTGCAACAACTGATGCAGAAACTTCATGTTTTGCATTTGTGTCATGTTTCTGGTAAAACCCCAAAAGGAATGCCATGCCTGGAATGTACTTCTCAATACTAAAGGAGAAAGAGATCATTTTGTTATTTGAGTTATTTCACCTTTATTTAAGCAGGAGGAAATTCCATTGAGACCAATGTCTCTTTTACAAGGGAGCCCTGCATTACAAAAGCAGCAAGGAGTTAGTGACATAATACATCAATTAAGGCGGGAGCACAGGAAACACACAAACACAAAACACAACAACAAAAAAATTTGCACATTACTCTGTGAAGAGGTCTTCCACCATTACTCTGAACTGCCCAAAAGGGCACTAATGCATCCAATTGTAGGGTATTTTGAAATCTGTTCCATGTGTGGTGCGTAAAAAGTATCTAAATCTGTAGTGAAGGAAGGCATTTTAAGAGTTAGCCATTGCTGTGAGCGGGTATGGTATCTCGTACTTCTGTAAGTTAGCAATGATGTAAGGTAACATGGGAGTTTTTGCATAAGAGTTTTATTAACAGGATGCAATGTTTCGATCTACGCGTCACTAATAACGGCCAGCTCACTTTCTGACCTGGAGAATGGCGCTGCATTGCATAGCAGACATTTTACAATCTCTTGACCAAATAACTTTTTTTGTACATAATGTTTCCGCCATCGTTTCCTATGACCGAAAAGAGCTTCTGGACATCAGAACAGCGATCACTAACCTAGATTTGATGAAGATTTCTACTTCAACGAGTCGGAGACGCAGGACATACTGCTCACCCCGGACCAGGCCCTAATCCTCGAACAGGGAGTACAGGAGAGGACTGAGCACTCATCCCTGAGGGGCCCCTGTGTTGAGGGTCAGTGTGGCGGATGTTTTGTTGCCTGTGTTTTGTCCAAGTGGGAAAGGGCAGTGTGGAGTGCAATAGAGATTGCGTCATCTGTGGATTTGTTGGGGCGGTATGTGAATTGGAGTGGTTCAGGGTGTCTGGGATGATGGTGTTGATGTGAGCCATGACCAGCATTTCATGGCTACGGATATGAATGCCACGGGGCAATAGTAATTTAGACAGGTTACCTTGGTGTTCTTGGGCACAGGGACTATGGTGGTCTGCTTGAAACATGTAGGTATTACAGACTGGGTCAGGGAGAGGTTGAAAATGTCTGTGAAGACACTTGCCAGCTGGTCAGCGCATGCTCTGTGTACGCATCCTGGTAATCCGTCTGGCCCTGCGGCCTTGTGAACGTTAACCTGTTTAAAGGTCTCACTCAAATCGGCTACAGAGAGCGTGATCACACAGTTGTCCGGAACAGCTGGTGCTCTCACGCATGGTTCAGTTTTGCTTGCCTTGAAGCGAGCATAGAAGGCATTTAGCTCATCTGGTAGGCTTGTGTCACTGGGCAGCTCGTGGCTGGATTTCCCTTTGTAATCCATGATAGTGTGCAAGCCCTGCCACATCCAACGAGCGCCAGTAGGATTCAATCTTAGTCCTGTATTGATGCTTTGCCTGTTTGTTGGTTCGTCAGAGGGCATAGCGGGATTTCTTATAAGGGTTAGTGTTCCATTTCTTGAAAGTGGCAGCTCTAGCCTTTAGCTCAGTGTGGATGTTGCCTGTAATCCACGGCTTCTGGTTGGGATATGTATGTACTGTCACTGTGGGGATGACGTCGTTGACACAATTTTTAATGTTGTTGGTGACTGATGTGGTAAATCTTCAATGTCATCAGATGAACCCCGGAACATATTCCAGTCTGTGCTAGCGAAACAGTCCTGTAGCTTAGCATCCGCTTCATTGGACCACTTCCAAATTGAGTGTGTCACTGGTATTTCCTGTTTGAGTGTTTCCTTGGAAGCAGGAGTAGGAGGATAGAGTTATGGTCAGATTTGCCAATGGAGGGCGAGGGAGAGCTTTGTATTCATCTCTGTGTGTGGAGTAAAGATGATCTAGCGTTTTTATCATTCTAGTTGCACAGGTCACATGCTGGGAAAAAAAATAGATCAAAAGAATTTCAGTTTTCCTGTATTAAAATGACCAGCCACTAGGAGTGCGGTCTTACTGCCACCATCAGTTTGTGGCGGTCTGTATACAGCAAAAAAAAAAAGGGTATGTTCTACAGCTTATCATGAGGTATTCTAACTTAGGCGATCAGAAACTCAATACTTAATTAATATTAGAGAATGCGCACCTGCTGTCCTCGTTCAGCCACGACTGACGCATAGGATATTACATTTATTCAGGTCCCGTTGAAAGGATATTCTGGAACGGAGCTCGTCTAGTTTGTTCTCCAGTAATTGTACATTTGCCAATAGAACGCCTCCATAGTTTTATCAGGCTGCCCCCACGTCGGCCTCTATATCACCATATTTTCCTCTTCCGAGTGTCTGGGATTATGGCCTGGTCCCAGGTGAGCAGTATTTATGTAATTTTTAATTTTACCTTTATTTAACTAGGCAAGTCAGTTAAGGACAAATTCTTATTTACAATGACGGCCTACACCGGGACGACGCTGGGCCAATTGTGCGCCGCCCTATGGGACTCCCAATCATGGCCGGTTGTGATACAGCCTGGAATCGAACCAGGGGGTCTGTAGTGATGCCTCAAGCACTGAGATGCAGTGCCTTAGACCGCTGCGCCACTCGGGAGCCCGAGTATGTCCTGCACAGCCGAGTCATTGAAGTAGAATTCTTCATCCAAATTGAGGTTAGTGATTGCTGTTCTGATTTCCAGAAGCTGTTTTTCGTCATAGAAAATGATGGCGGAAAAATTATGTACAAAAAAATTTACGATCAGTGCAAAACGGAGCTCGTAAAACGGCCGCTACACATGCCAGCACCATTTAGACTCCAACACCATCATTAAGTTTGATGATGACACGACGGTGGTAGGCCTGATCACCAGCGACGATAAGACAGCCTCTAGGGAGGAGGTCAGAGACCTGGCAGTGTGGTGCCAGAACAACAACCTCTCCCTCAATGTCAGCAAGACAAAGGAGCTGATCATGGACTACAGGAAGCGGAGGGCCAAGCATTCCCCCATTCACATCGACGGGGCTGTAGTGGAGTGGGTCGAGAGGTTCAAGTTCCTCTGTGTCCAAATCACTAAGGATCTATCATGGTCCACACACACCAAAACAGCCGTGAAGAGGGCACAACAACCCCTGTTCCCCCTCAGGATTCTGAAAAGATTTGGCATGGGCCCTCAGATCCTCAAAACGTTCTACAGCTGCACCATTGAGAGCATATTGACTGGCTGCATCCATGCTTGGTATGGCAACTGTTTGGCATCTGACCGCAAGACACTACAGAGGGTAGTGCATATAGCCCAGTACATCATTGAGACCGAGCTCCCTGCCATCCAGAACCTCTATACCAGCCGGTGTCAGAGGAAGGCCCTAAAAATGTTCAGACTCCAGCCACCCAAGTCATAGACTGTTCCCTCTGCCACCTCACGGCAAGCGATACCAATGCACCAAGTCTGAAACCAACAGGACCCTGAACAGCTTCTACCCCTAAAACATAAGACTACTAAATAGTTAGTTGAATAGTTAACCAAAGAGCTACCCGGACTATCTGTATTGACCCTTTTTGCACAAACTTTTTTGTCTCATCACACATGCTGCTACTGTTTATCATCTGTCACTTTTATTCCTAGTTATATGAACATACAGTGCCTTCGGAAAGTATTCAAACCCCTTGACTTTTTCCACATTTTGTTGTGTTTTACAAAGTGGGATTAAAATGGATTTAATTGTCAGAGACCCACTAAAGCAGCTCCGCCCCTCAAGAGTGTGAGCCCGCCTGGCAGGGTTGGTCCAACAAAGCCAAAGCCCCCAGGTGAGTGAGCATAATATACAAGGAATTTCTGAAAGCTGATAATGAGAACCTTGACAACCTTTTACCTAGCCGATGGGAATTCTGGTGGAGACCCCCACCCAAATAGTGGCAGTGCTGGTAACACTAGCTGCTGTAACCCATGGGGAGGGGATAACACTTGGACAATCAGAGACTGACTGCTCAGAGATGCTTGGGGAAATGGTCACATCGGGGGACCATAGAGTGTTTCAGAGGAAAGGGGTGTATCTGAGCTCAATCAGCTAGACTTGACATTGGTTTAGCAAATCTCCACATTCTTGCTAAATTTTGCATGCCTTCTCAAACAGCTACAACTGTATATGCATACACACATCAAGTCTTCTCAAGCATTGCAGAGCTGGTTATAATTTTATTCCCCTGAAAAGATAGAACAATATTACAACAAATATTATTGCTGAACTCAGATGTGCTGGTTGATAAAATACCTGTATTTATGGAAAATATGTTTGAAAAGGGTATTTTGTTTTTGAATAATATTGAAAATTGGAATGGTAGAATTATGTCTTTCATGGAATTATCAGAATTGTATGGGAAGGTCTGCTCAATCCAAGATTACAACCAATTGATTACAGCATTACCCCAAAAATGGAGGAGGCAGGTGGCAGCGGGAGGAGATAGGGAACATTGCCTTCGGAAAGTATTCAGACCCCTTGACTTTTTCTACATTTTGTTAGGTTATAGCCTTATTCCAAAAAAATGTTTTTGCTCATCAATTTACACACAATAACCCATAATGACAAAGCAAAAACAGGTTTTTATACATTTTTGCAAATGTATAAAAAAAAAAAAATGGAAATATGACAGGCCTCCTGTAGCTCAGTTGGTAGAGCATGGTGCTTGCAACGCCAGGGTTGTGGGTTCGATTCCCACAGGGGGCCAGTATGAAAAATGTAAACACTCACTAACTGTAAGTCGCTCTGGATAAGAGCATCTGCTAAATGACTAAAAATGTTTTTTTTTAAATGTAAATGTACATAAGTATTCAGACCCTTTACTCAGTACTTTGTTGAAGGACCTTTGGCAGCGATTACAGCCTCGAATCTTCTTGGGTATGATGCTACAAGCTTGGCACACCTGTATTTGTGGAGTTTCTCCCATTCTTCTCTGCAGATCCTCTCAAGCTCTGTCAGGTTGGATGGGGAGCGTCGCTGCACAGCTATTTTCAGGTCTCTCCAGAGATGATCGATCGGGTTCAAGTCCGGGCTCTGGCTGGGCCACTCAAGGACATTCAGAGACTTGTCCCGAAACCACTCCTGCGTTGTCTTGGCTGTGTGCTTAGGGTCGTTGTCCTGTTGGAAGGTGAAACTTTGCCCCAGTCTGAGGTCCTGAGCGTTCTGGAGCAGGTTTTCATTAAGGATCTCTCTGTACTTTTCTCTGTTCATCTTTGCCTCGATCCTGACTGGTCTCCCAGTCCCTGCCGCTGAAAAGCATCCCCACAGCATGATGCTGCCACCACCATGATTCACCGTAGGGACGTGACGCTTGGCATTCAGGCCAAAGAGTTATGTCTTGGTTTCATCAGACCAGAGAATCTTGTTTCTCATGTTCTGAGAGTCTTTAGGTGTCTTTTGGCAAACTCCAAGCAGGCTGTCATGTGCCTTTTACTGAGGAGTGGCTTCCGTCTGGCCACTCTACCATAAAGGCCTGATTGGTGGAGTGCTGCAGAAATGGTTGTCCTTCTGGAAGGTTCTCCCATCTCCACAGAGGAACTCTAGAGCTCTGTCAGAGTGACCATCGGGTTCTTGGTCACCTCCCTGACCAAGACCCTTCTCCCCCGATTGCTCAGTTTGGCCGGGCGGCCAGCTCTGGGAAGAGTCTTGGTGGTTCCAAGCTTCTTCCATTTAAGAATGATGGAGGCCACTGTGTTCTTGTGGACCTTCAATGCTGCAGAAATGTTTTGGTACCCTTCCCCAGATCTGTGCCTCGACACAATCCTGTCTCTGAGTTCTATGGACAATTCCTTCGACCTCATGGCTTGGTTTTTACACCTTATATAGACAGGTGTGTGCCTTTCCAAATCATGTCCAATCAATTGAATCAAGTTGTAGAAACATCTCAAGGATGATCAATGGAAACAGGATGCACCTTAGCTCAATTTCGAGTCTCATAGCAAAGAGTCTGAATACCTATGTACATTTTTTAGCAAAAATCTCTAAAAACCTGTTTTCTCTTTGTCATTATGGGGTATTGTGTGTAGATTGCTGAGGATTTTATTTAATCCATTTTAGAATAAGGCTGTAACTTAACAAAATGTGGAAAAAGTCAAGGGGTCTGAATACTTTCCGAAGGCATTGTAAAGGATCAAAACTGGCGGAGGAATAAAAATAGCATAAATAGGAAAGTATACCAGTTTCATTTGAGGACCAGGATGTTGACAGCTGTGCCATACAGATTGCAAAATAGTTGGGAAGAGATTTGTGATGTACCGATTCCATGGTACAGGGTGTATGAGTTGATATATAAAACGACTCAAGATTCAAGACTTTGTGCTTTTCAGTTAAAATTATTATACAGCATTCTTGCCAGCAACCAAGTGTTGAATATTTGGGGTATACAATCATTGCAGATCTGCAGACTTTATTGTGAGGATACAGAAACAATAGACCATTTGTTTTGGTATTGCCCTCATGTAGCCTGTTTCTGGTCTCAGGTTCAGGAATGGCTGAAAAAGCATAACATGAATCTAAAATTGTCCCTAGAAATAGCATTGTTGGGAGATCTGGAGAGACCTGGTCAGTCAATTAGTAATATACTAATACTCTTAGTAAAATTATTTATCTCCAACTCAGAATCTGTGGATTCTGTTTGATTAGATAGATTCAAGTTGTTAACATCACAGCATTTTTGAAAGATATAAGGTGAGTAGATATCCGAAGAGGGTGGCCAGCAGAGTTAGGTGGGATGGGCTGAGGGAAGCTGAGGGTTGGGATGTGGAATTGGAGACAAGTGGGAGTGGAGGTACTGGGCAAGGGGATAGAATGACGGTCAAACATAAAAGTAAAAAAAAATAGTCAAAATATGACAAAACAAAAAGTATGTTTGAATGACACAGGGGCAACATTGTTACATCTAATGCCTGTTTGCCTGCATATACACACACTCTCATTCAAACGCACACACGTGCACATACACGGACACACACACACACACACATATACACATGTACAGTGGGGGAAAAAAGTTTTTAGTCAGCCACCAATTGTGCAAGTTCTCCCACTTAAAAAGATGAGAGAGGCCTGTAATTTTCATCATAGGTACACGTCAACTATGACAGACAAATTAAGATGTTTTTTCTCCAGAAAATCACATTGTAGGATTTTTAATGAATTTATTTGCAAATTATGGTGGAAAATAAGTATTTGGTCACCTACAAACAAGCAAGATTTCTGGCTCTCACAGACCTGTAACTTCTTCTTTAAGAGGCTCCTCTGTCCTCCACTCGTTACCTGTATTAATGGCACCTGTTTGAACTTGTTATCAGTATAAAAGACACCTGTCCACAACCTCAAACAGTCACACTCCAAACTCCACTATGGCCAAGATCAAAGAGCTGTAAAGAACACCAGAAACAAAATTGTAGACCTGTACCAGGCTGGGAAGACTGAATCTGCAATAGGTAAGCAGCTTGGTTTGAAGAAATCAACTGTGGGAGCAATTATTAGGAAATGGAAGACATACAAGACCACTGATAATCTCCCTCGATCTGGGGCTCCACGCAAGATCTCACCCCGTGGGGTCAAAATGATCACAAGAAAGGTGAGCAAAAATCCCAGAACCACACGGGGGGACCTAGTGAATGACCTGCAGAGAGCTGGGACCAAAGTAACAAAGCCTACCATCAGTAACACACTACACCGCCAGGGACTCAAATCCTGCAGTGCAAGACGTGTCCCCCTGCTTAAGCCAGTACATGTCCAGGCCCGTCTGAAGTTTGCTAGAGTGCATTTGGATGATCCAGAAGAGGATTGGGAGAATGTCATATGGTCAGATGAAACCAAAACAGAACTTTTTGGTAAAAACTCAACTCGTCGTGTTTGGAGGACAAAGAATGCTGAGTTGCATCCAAATAACACCATACCTACTGTGAAGCATGGGGGTGGAAACATCATGCTTTGGGGCTGTTTTTCTGCAAAGGGACCAGGACGACTGATCCGTGTAAAGGAAAGAATGAATGGGGCCATGTATCGTGAGATTTTTTGTGAAAACCTCCTTCCATCAGCAAGGGCATTGAAGATTAAACGTGGCTGGGTATTTCAGCATGACAATGATCCCAAACACACCGCCCGGGCAACGAAGGAGTGGCTTCGTAAGAAGCATTTCAAGGTCCTGGAGTGGCCTAGCCAGTCTCCAGATCTCAACCCCCATAGAAAATCTTTGGAGGGAGTTGAAAGTCCGTGTTGCCCAGCGACAGCCCCAAAACATCACTGCTCTAGAGGAGATCTGCATGGAGGAATGGGCCAAAATACCAGCAACAGTGTGTGAAAACCTTGTGAAGACTTACAGAAAACATTTGACCTGTGTCATTGCCAACAAAGGGTATATAAAAAAGTATTGAGAAACTTTTGTTATTGACCAAATACTTATTTTCCACCATAATTTGCAAATAAATTCATTAAAAATCCTACAATGTGATTTTCTGGATTTTTCTTTCTCATTTTGTCTGTCATAGTTGACGTGTACGTATGATGAAAATTACAGGCCTCTCTCATCTTTTTAAGTGGGAGAACTTGCACAATTGGTGGCAACTAAATACTTTTTCCCCCCACTGTAAATAGTGCCATTAATGCACTCAAATGTATTCAGTTGGCCTTGCTGTTATGATTTGTGTTGTCCTTGATGTCTTTTGTTTTTCGCATTGTTGTTATCAGTTTTCCTTTCTCTTTCTCTTTTTTCTCTTTTGTAAATTTGTTTTGGTGGTTCGTGCATGGGGGGGTTCTTGGGGGTGGGGAATGTAATTATATTATATATTTATTTATTTTTTTTGGGGGGGGTCTCGGATGGTTGAGGGGCAGCTCTCAGGGAACTGTGGAGGGGGATCTTGGAGGGCTGGTGGCCTGGCGGTTGGGAGCTTGGGCCGGTGGCTGATAGGTCGCTGGTTCGCGTCCCCGTTTTGACCTTGTGGGAGATCTTTCGACGTGCCCTTGAGCAGGGCGTTGACCCTGGTTGTTTCTTTGGGTCGCACTGTATGGAAGTCTGTTAGATGACTGAATGTAATGTAAATGTTGAGCGGCTTCACTGCAAGTAGATTGTATGTTTTAATATTCAAAGGATTGTTCTTTTTTTTTGGTATTCTCTTGAGTTGGGCTCTAGGATGGAACAACTGGAACATCTAAGCTTGTGGTTGTTTGTGGGTGAAGGGTGGAGAGAGTATGTATGTGTCCCACATCTGTTGCTAAGGGGTAATGACGTTAGGGAGAGTATAGGATGATTAACAATAATTGTTTCCCAAAATAATAATTTATTGCCCAAAAAAATATTTTTTGCAATGTCAGTCCTAGTTATTGGTTAACAATCCTTCGTATGAAGTGCCTACATTATTATGCATATTATTAGTTAATTGTGGAAATAAATTAAGATATGCAAGATTTGTTTAATATACAGTACCAGTCAAATGTTTGGACACACCTACTCATTCAAGGGTTTTTCTTTATTTTTACTATTTTCTACATTGTAGAATAATAGTGAAGACATCAAAACTATGAAACAACACATATAGAATAATATACTAACCAATAAAGTGTTAAACAAATCAAAATAGATTTTAGATTTTAGATTCTTCAAGGTAGCCACCTGTTGCCTTGATGACAGCTTTGCACACACTTGACATTCTCTCAACCAGCTTCACCTGGAATACTTTTACAACAGTCTTGAAGCAGTTCCCACATATGCTGAGCACTTGTTGGCTGCTTTTCCTTCACTCTGCGGTACAACTCATCCCAAACCATCTCAATTAGGTTCAGGTGATTTTGGAGGCCAGGTCATCTTCATCAAAAAGCCCTTACATAGCCTGGAGGTGTGTTTTGGGTCATTTTCCTGTTGAAAAACAAATTATAGTCCCACTAAGCGCAAACCAGATGGGATGGCGTATTGCTGCAGAAGGCTGTGATTTATTTAGAATTCAAGGCACACTTAACCAGCATGGCTACCACAGACAGTGTCACCAGCAAAGCACCCCAACACCATAACACCTCCTCCTCCTCCATGCTTTACGGTGGGAAATACACATGCAGAGATCATCTGTTCACCCACACAGTGTCTCACAAAGACACAGCGGTTGGAACCAAAAATATCAAATTTGGACTCATAGGACCAAAGGACAGATTTCCACCGGTCTAATGTCCATTGCTTGTATTTCTTGGCTCAAGCAAGTCTCTTCTTCTTATTGGTGTCCTTTAGTAGTGGTTTCTTTGCAGAAATTCGACCATGAAGGCCTGATTCACACAGTCTCCGCTGAACAGTTGATGTTGAGATGTGTCTGTTACTTGAACTCTTTGAAGCATTTATTTGGGCTGCAATTTCTGAGGCTGGTAACTCTAATGAACTTATCCTCTGCAGCAGAGGTAACTCTGGGTCTTCCATTCCTGTGGTGGTCCTCATGAGAGCCAGTTTCATCATAGCGCTTGATGGTTTTTGCGACTGCACTTTAAGAAACTTTCAAAGTTCTTGAAATGTTCCGGATTGACTGACCATCATGTCTTAAAGTAATTATTTGAGCTGTTCTTGACATAATATGGACTTGGTCTTTTACCAAATAGGGCTATCTTCTATATACCCCCCCTACCTTGTCACAACACAACTGATTGGCTCAAACACATTAAGAAGGAAATAAATTCCACAAATTAACTTTTAACAAGGCACACCGATGACTACCTCATGAAGCTGGTTGAGAGAATGCCAGGAGTTTGCAAAGCTGTCATCAAGGCAAAGGGTGGCTACTTTGAAGAATCTCAAATATAAAATATATTTTACATTAACACTTCTTTGATTACTACATGATTCCATATGTGTTATTTCATAGTTTTGATGTCTTCACTATTATTCAACAATGTAAAAATAAAGAAAAACCCTTGAATGAGTAGATGTGTCCAACCTTTTGACTGGTAGTGTATGTAATAATCATTTAATGTAAAAAATAACAATTTATTGTGTAACTACTTTCCAAAATTGAATTGAAGTGGATCCAAATATTTTTTGGGGAGTGCATCAACTCACTTGTGACTGTAGCCTGAGCAGAATTTAAAATGTACCTCCCATCATTGGTCCTTTTGGGTTACTAGATGATTCCATATGTGTTGGAGACACTGAAAAACTGCTTCTATATCAAGGCCATCAGACTGTTGAATAGCCATCACTAGCTGGCTACCACCCGGTTACTCAACCCTGCACCTTAGAGGCTGCTGCCCTATGTACATAGACATGGAATCACTGGTCACTTTAAATGGAACACTAGTCACTTTAATAATGTTTACAGACTGTTTTACTAATTTCATATGTATATACTGTATTCTACTGTATTTTAGTCAATGCCGCTAGTCCTAATATTTATATATTTCTTATTTACATTATTTTACTTTTAGATTTGTGTGTATTGTTGTGAATTGTTAGACACTACTGCACTATTGGAGCTAGGAACACAAGCATTTTCCTACACCCGCAATAACATCTGCTAAATATGTGAGTCATTTCAGGAAACTAGGTGTATGACGTGCATCACTACTTCACAGGAGAGCCATTTGAACAAAAACTTTTTTTTAGCAAAATGCGTTTTTGGGCAGAAATGCCTTCTGGAACATGTGAACTTTCATGTGCCTTAACAACAAACTTGTATGACATCTGTAAATACGAATACAATTGTAAAATTACGAGTCTAGTTGGTTTAGCCACAAAGACAGGAACCTTACCGCTAGCCATGATTGGCTGAGATAATGAGTGGGCTGGACATGCCGAGAGATGAATTTGGATTGGTCTGCCATGTAGAACGCTTCTGTCTATAACATGAGCGGGTCAATATGTGTAGGTAATCCTTTCTAATGCAGATTTTTTGAAAGATATCACGTAGTAGAACTGCAAAAGTGTTGCTCTCCACTTTTTGGAGGACCGTGGACAGTGGAAGTAGAGCATGATAGCTAAGGAGATTAAGAGAATTCTGGCGTTTGATTGCAAATAACAGGACGAGTCGAAAAGAGAATACACAAGGCTGTTTTATAAAACACCTGTCTCCGGATTACATCTTCAAACTAAGGCAACCATGGCATCCATGACAGAGAGTTTGAAGCATCCATCCGTGTATACGGGTAAGATAGTCTAGCTAGCTACATTTTCAGATATTACACATTTCTAATTTTGTCAGAAAGTCATTTTCATTTCAAGTTAAAGCGTACTGTTAGCTTGCTTTCTAACATTAGCTGGCTTGCTCGCTAGCTAACGTTACGTGTATGATCTGTGTAGTAATATTATTCGTATCTCAGAGCCATTTGCATTGCTATTTATAGCCTAATGTTAGCTAGCTAGCTAACATTGAACCTGGTTGGTTAGTTACCTGCAGATTCATATAGGGTAGTAATGTTATGAGTTGGGATTATGGTTCCTTGTTTAGCTAGCTAGCTAGATACATGTCTGAACAAAAGACTCCACTATGCAAGGAACCATTTCAATAGAATGTTCATGGATGTCACTGTGACAGCTGTCGATAGACATAGCTGGTAAATTCGCTCTGGCTATGATGTTGAGCACTTGTCTTAGTGTGCCATCGCGCAGAAATAATTGACAAATTTGAAACGCTCTGAATTTACGAACGGACAATCTGACAACGCTCTGAGTTTACAAATGCCTAGAGCGCACTCTGAGCACACTCTGACACTCCAGATTGAATTTACGAACAAACTATAGTCCACTCTGACACTCCAGATTGAATTTACGAACAAACTATAGTATAAACCATCCTTTAGTCTTGAAATCTTTGGTTGTTTAGTACATGGCCTCACATGTGAATCCTTAAAGAGCTGGGTGGGGCTAAAGCTTAAGAGTGTGTGAACGATGATGAATGGGTGTAGACAAAGAAGAGCTTTGTGGTCCTCTGTAGCTCAGCTGGTAGAGCACGGCGCTTGTAACGCCAAGGTAGTGGGTTCGATCCCCGGGACCACCCATACACAAAAAATGTATGCACGCGTGACTGTAAGTTGCTTTGGATAAAAGCGTCTGCTAAATGGCATATTATTATATTATTATTATAAGAGCTCTCCAGTAGGTGTACCAAAACATTCAAGGGCCATTTTCTCAAAAGTGAGGTTACAAGTTGATCAACTTTCAAAACAGAAATACTTTCCCATTGTTCCTCAACTGCAGTGGATTATATACAGTTGAAGACAGAAGTTTACATACACTTAGGTTGGAGTCATTAAAACTTGTTTTTCAACCACTCCACAAATTTCTTGTTAACAAAACTACAGTTTTGGCAAGTCGGTTAGGACATCTACTTTGTGCATGACACAAGTAATTTTTCCAACAATTGTTTACAGACAGATTATTTCACTTATAATTCACTGTATCACAATTCCAGTGGGTCAGAAGTTTACATACACTAAGTTGACTGTGCCTTTAAACAGCTTGGAAAATTCCAGAAAATGATGTCATGGCTTTAGAAGCGTCTGATAGGCTAATTGACATAATTTGAGTCAATTGGAGGTGTACCTGTGGATGTATTTCAAGGCCTACCTTCAAACTCAGTGCCTCTTTGCTTGACATAATGGGAAAATCAAAAGAAATCAGCCAAGACCTCAGAAAAATATTGTAGACCTCCACAAGTCTGGTTCATCCTTGGGAGCAATTTCCAAATGCCTGAAGGTACCACGTTCATCTGTACGAACAATAGTACGCAAGTATAAAGACCATGGAACCACGCAGCCATCACACCGCTCAGGAAGGAGACGCATTCTGTCTCCTAGAGATTAACGTACTTTGGTGCGAAAAGTGCAAATCAATCCCAGAACAACAGCAAAGGACCTTGTGAAGATGCTGGAGGGAACAGATACAAAAGTACCTACAGTGGGGAGAACAAGTATTTGATAAACTGCCGATTTTGCAGGTTTTCCTACTTACAAAGCATGTAGAGGTCTGTAATTTTTATCATAGGTACACTTCAACTGTGAGAGACGGAATCTAAAACAAAAATCCATTAAATCACATTGTATGATTTTTAAGTAATTAATTTGCATTTTATGGCATGACATAAGTATTTGATACATCAGAAAAGCAGAACTTAATATTTGGTACAGAAACCTGTGTTTGCATTTACAGAGATCATACGTTGCTTGTAGGTCTTGGCCAGGTTTGCACACACTGCAGCAGGGATTTTGGCCCACTCCTCCATACAGACCTTCTCCAGATCCTTCAGGTTTCGGGGCTGTCGCTGGGCAATACGGACTTTCAGCTCCCTCCAAAGATTTTCTATTGGGTTCAGGTCTGGAGACTTGCTAGGCCACTCCAGGACCTTGAGATGCTTCTTATGGAGCCACTCCTTAGTTGCCCTGGCTGTGTGTTTCGGGTCGTTGTCATGCTGGAAGACCCAGCCATGACCCATCTTCAATGCTCTTACTGAGAGAAGGAGGTTGTTGGCCAAGATCTCGCGATACATGGCCCCATACGGTGCAGTCGTCCTGTCCCCTTTGCAGAAAAGCATCCCCAAAGAATGATGTTTCCACCTCCATGCTTCACGGTTGGGATGGTGTTCTTGGGGTTGTACTCATCCTTCTTCTTCCTCCAAACACGGCGAGTGGAGTTTAGACCAAAAAGCTGTATTTTTGTCTCATCAGACCACATGACCTTCTCCCATTCCTCCTCTGGATCATCCAGATGGTCATTGGCAAACTTCAGACGGGCCTGGACATGCGCTGGCTTGAGCAGGGGGACCTTGCGTGCGCTGCAGGATTTTAATGCATGACGGCGTAGTGTGTTACTAATGGTTTTCTTTGAGACTGTGGTCCCAGCTCTCTTCAGGTCATTGACCAGGTCCTGCCGCGTAGTTCTGGGCTGATCCCTGACCTTCCTCATGATCATTGATGCCCCACGAGATGAGATCTTGCATGGAGCCCCAGACCGAGGGTGATTGACCATCATCTTGAACTTCTTCCATTTTCTAATATTTGCGCCAACAGTTGTTGCATTCTCACCAAGCTGCTTGCCTATTGTCCTGTAGCCCATCCCAGCCTTGTGCAGGTCTACAATTTTATCCCTGATGTCCTTACACAACTCTCTGGTCTTGGCCATTGAGGAGAGGTTGGAGTCCGTTTGATTGAGTGTGTGGATAGGTGTCTTTTATACAGGTAACAAGTTCAAACAGGTGCAGTTAATACAGGTAATGAGTGGAGAACAGGAGGGCTTCTTAAAGAAAAACTAACAGGTCTGTGAGAGACGTAATTCTTACTGGTTGGTAGGTGATCAAATACTTCTGTCATGCAATAAAATGCAAATTAATTACTTAAAAATCATACAATGTGATTTTCTGGATTTTTGAAAATTACAGACCTCTACATGCTTTGTAAGTAGGAAAACCTGCAAAATCGGCAGTGTATTAAATACTTGTTCTCCCCACTGTATATCCACAGTAAAACGAGTCCTATATCGACATAACCTAAAAGGCCGCTCAGCAAGGAAGAAGCCACTGCTCCAAAACCGCCATAAAAAAGCCAGACTACGGTTTGCAACTGCACATGGGAACCAAGATCATACTTTTTGGAGAAATGTCCTCTGGTCTGATGAAACAAAAATATAACTATTTGCCCATAATGACCGTCGGTATGTTTGGAGGAAAAAGGGGGAGATTGCAAGCCGAAGAACACCATCCCAACAGTGAAGCACGGGGTGGCAGCATCATGCTGTGGGGGTGCTTTGCTGCATGAAGGTTACCCGAAACGTTTGACCCAAGTTAACCAATTTAAAGGCAATGCTACCAAATACTAATTCAGTGTATGTAAACATCTGACCCACTGGGAATGTTATGAAATAAATAAAAGCTGAAATAAATCATTCTCTCTACTATTATTCTGACATTTCACATTCTTAAATAAAGTGGTGATCCTAACTGACATAAGACAGGGAATTTTTACTAGGATTAAATGTCAGGAATTATGAAAAACTGAGTTTAAATGTATTTGGCTAAGGTGTATGTAAACTTCCGACTTCAACTGTATAATTTTCTACTTTTATCCAATGTAAAAAACACCATTTCAAATTTTGCTACATAAGACCGAATCAAACCGGTCGGTCACATATGTATGTGACCAGTACTATTTTATTTTATTTATATTCAGAACCACATCCATTCCTGTAAAGCTTAGATAGAATCTCATGTTAAATACTGTTGAAGTAATATGGCTACAGGTTCATCTGCCTCACCTAAAGCCCATTCTTGTGGGAAGCATCTGTAGACCACCAAGTGCTAACAGTCAGTATCTGGATAATATGTGTGAAATGCATGATAATGTATGTGATATCAACAGAGAGGTATATTTTCTGGGTGATTTTAAATATTGACTGGCTTTCATCAAGCTACCCATTCAAGAAAAAGCTTCAAACTATATCCAGTGCCTGCAACCTGGTTCAGGTTATCAGTCAACCAACCAGGGTAGTTACAAACAGCACAGGAATGAAATCATCAACATGTATTGATCACATCTTTACTAATGCTGCAGAAATGTGCTTGAAAGCAGTATCCAGATACATTGGATGTAGTGATCACAATATAGTAGCCATATCTAGGAAAACCGAAGTTCCAACATAATCCAGGTAGAACCAGGAATTTCCCAGGGCACCTGTTTAAGCCCCTTTTTTCAATCTTTACTAACAACATTCAATCTTTGAGGAAAGCCAGTGTGTCTATGTATGCAGATGACTCAACACTATACACGTCAGCTACTACAGCGACTGAAATTACTGCAACACATAACAAAGAGCTGCAGTTCGTTTCAGAATGGGTGGCAAGGAATAAGTTAGACCTAAATATTTAAAAAACTTAAAGCATTGTATTTGGGACAAATCATTCACTAAACCCTAAACTAAATGTTGTAATAAATAATGTGGAAATTGAGCAAGTTAAGGTGACTGGACCTGGACTACTGTTCAGTCGTGTGGTCAGGTGCCACAAAGAGGGACCTCGGAAAATTAGAATTGGCTCAGAACAGGGCAGCATGGCTGGCCCTTAAAAGTACACGGGGAGCTAACATTAGTGATATGCATGTCAATCTCTCATGGCTCAAAATAGAAGAGAGATTTACTTCATCACTACTTGTTTTTGTAAGAAGTGTTGACAAGCTGAATGTACAGAGCTGTCTGTTTAAACTACTAGCACACAGCTCGGACACCAATGCATACCCCACAAGACATGCCACCAGAGGTCTCTTCACAATCCCCAAGTCCAGAACAGACTATGGGAGGCGCACAGTACTACATAGAGCCATGATTACATGGAACTCTATTCCACATCAGGTAACTGATGGAAGCAGTAGAATCAGATTGAAAAAAAAACAGGTAAAAATACACCTTATGGAACAGTGGGGACAGTGAAGAGACACACACAGGTACAGACACACGCATACGCACAGAAGCGCTAGAACACGCAATCTACACACACGTACATTGTAATATTGTTGTATGGTGGTATTGTACATTTTGTATTGTAGATATGTAGTGCTGTCATAATGTTATATGATGCACTGTTTTATCTTTTGTTTTATATGTAATGTAAGTGCCTTAATGTGTTTGGCAGCAGCTAATGGGGATCCCTAATAAATACAAATACCAATACAAATCATTAGATCATTTGTTTTTCTACTGTCCATATGTAGCTTATTTTTGGCTGCAGGTTAAGGAATGGCTGAAGAATTGCAACGTTTTCCTGCAATTAACTCTGCAAATAGCACTGCTGGGTGATCTGGAAAGTCATAGTCAATCGATCAATAATATAATAGCAAAAAAAAAATAGCAAAAATAGCAAAAATGTTTATCTTTCATTTACAACCTGTAGAAACTATGAGAATAGAAAGGTTCCGAACTTTAGTGAAACATCACAACACAGTTGAAAAATATACAGTACCAGTCAAAAGTTTGGACACACCTATTCATTCATGAGTTTTTCTTTGTTTGTACTATTTTCTACATTGTAGAATAATAGTGAAGACGTCAAAACTATGAAATAACACATGGAATCATGTAGTCACCAAAAAAGTGTTAAACAAATCTAAATGTATTTTATATTTTAGATTCTTCAAAGTAGCCACCCTGTGCCTTTGACAGCTTTGCACACTCTTGGCATTCCCTCAACCAGCTTTACCTGGAATGCTTTTCCAACAGTCTTGAATGAGTTCCAACATATTTTTATATTTTATTTTTACCTTTATTTAACTAGGCAAGTCAGTTAAGAACAAATTCCTATTTACAATGATGGCCTACACCGGCCAAACCCGGACGAAGCTGGGCCAATTGTGCGCCGCTGAGCACTTGTTGGCTGTTTTTCAACTCATCCCAAACCATCTAAGTTGGGTTGAGGTTGGGTGATTGTGGAGGCCAGGTCATCTGATGCAGCACTTTATCATGCTCCCAGCCTGGAGGTGTGTTGGGTCATAGTCCCACTAAGTGCAAACCAGATGGGATGACGTATCGCTGCAGAATGTTGTGGTAGCCATGCTGGTTAAGTGTGCCTTGAATTCTAAATCAATCACAGACAGTGTCACCAGCAAAGCACCCCCACACCATCACACCTCCTCCTCCATGCTTCATGGTGGGAACCACACATGCGGAGATCATCCGTTCACCTACTCTGCACCTCACAAAGACAGAGAGGTTGGAACCAAAAATCTCAAATTTGGACTCATCAGACCAAAGGACAGATTTCCACCGGTCTAATGTCCATTGCTTGTGTTTCTTGGCCCAAGCAAGTCTCTTCTTCTTATTGGTGTCCTTTAGTAGTGGTGTCTTTGCAGCAATTCGATCATGAAGGCCTGATTCACGCAGTCTCCTCTGAACAGTTGATGTTGAGATGTGTCTGTTACTTGAACTCTGAAGCATTTATTTGGGCTGCAATCTGACGTACAGTTAACTCTAATGAACTTATCCTCTGCAGCAGAGGTAACTCTGGGTCTTCCTTTCCTGTGGCGGTCCTCATGAGAGCCAGTTTCATCATAGCGCTTGATGGTTTTTACGACTGTACTTGAAGAAACTTTCAAAGTTCTTGAAATGTTCCGTATTGACTGACCTTCATGTCTTAAAGTAATGATGGACTGTTGTTTCTCTTTGCTTATTTGAGCTGTTCTTGCCATAATATGGACTTGGTATTTTACCAAATAGGGCTATCTTCTGTATACCACCCATACCTTGTCACAACACAACTGATTGGCTCAAATGCATTAACAAATTAACTTTTAACAAGGCACACCTGTTAATTGAAATCCATTCCAGGTGACTACCTCATGAAGCTGGTTGAGAGAAAGCCAAGAGTGTGCAAAGCGGTCATCAAGGCAAAGGCTGGCTACTTTGAAGAATCTCAAATATAAAATATATTTTGATGTGTTTAACACTTTTTTGGTTACTGTGTTATTTCATAGTTTTGATGTCTTCACTATGTAGAAAATAGTAAAAATAAAGAAAAACCCTGGAATTAGTAGGTGTGTACAATCTTATGACTGGTACTGTATGGCAAATAGAAATAATAAATGATGGTGTTTTGAGATAGATGGGAGGGGTTGAGGGTTGCTGAAAGATAGGACTAAAAACAAACAAAAGATAACTAATGTAAAATATACTGTGTCCATAAAATGTACAGTGCATTTGGAAAGTACTCAGACCCCTTGACTTTTTCCAATTAATTTACATTATAGCCTTATTCTAAAATTGATTAAAAAAATAAAAATCCCCCCTCATCAATCTACACACAATACCCCATAATGACAAAGCAAAAACAGTTTTTTATTTTTTATTTGTGCAAATGTATAAAAAAAAAAAATCGGAAATTTGACATTTACATAAGTATTCAGACCCTTTACTGAGTACTTTGTTGAAGCACCTTTGGCAGCGGTTACAGCCGCGAGTCTTCTTGGCAATGACGCTACTATCTTGGCACATCTGTTTTTGGGGAGTTTCTCCCATTCCACTTTGCAGATCCTCTCAAGCTCTCTCAGGTTGGATGGGGTGCGTTGCTGCACAGCTATTTTCAGGTCTCTCCAGAGATGTTTGATCGGGTTAAAGTCCGGGCTCTGGCTGAGACTTGTCCCGAAGCCACCCCTGCGTTGTCTAGGCTGTGTGCTTAGGGTCGTTGTCCTGTTGGAAGGTGAACCTTCGCCCCAGTCTGAGGTCCTGAGCGCTATGGAGCAGGTTTTCATCAAGGATCTCGGTACTTTGCTCCGTTCATCTTTGTCTCAATTCTGACTAGTCTCCCTGTCGCTAAAAAACATCCCTACAGCATGATGCTCCCACCACCATTCTTCACCTTAGGGATGGTGCCAGGTTTCCTCTAGACGTGACGCTTGGCATTCAGGCCAAAGAGTTCAATCTTGGTTTCATCAGACCAGAGAATCTTGTTTCTCATGGTCTGAGAGTCCTTTAGGTGCCTTTTGGCAAACGAAGAAGGCTGTCATGTGCCTTTTACTGAGGAATGGCTTCCGTCTGGCCACTCTACCATAAAGGCCTCATTGGTGGAGTGCTGCAGAGATGGTTGTCCTTCTGGAAGGTTCTCCTATCTCCACAGAGGAATTCTAGAGCTCCACCATTGGGTTGTAGAAACATCTCAAGGATGATCAATGGAAACAGGATGCACCTGAGCTCAATTTCGAGTCTCATAGCGAAGGGTCTGAATACTTATGTAAATAAGGTATTTCTGTTTTGTATTTGTAATACATTTGCAAAAATATTTGTCGTTATGGGGTATTGTGTGTACATTGCTTAGAAAAATAAATATTTCATCAATTTTAGAATAAGGCTGTAAAGTAACAAAATGTGGAAAAAGTCAAGGGGTCTGAATAATTTCCGAAGGCACTGTATATAGTATGTATAAGCTGGAAGTAGAAGCCTAAGTGTTGTTGTACATCAGTTTACTCCAATTAGGGGAGGGGTGGTAGGGTTAGGGGAAAATAATATATATTTATATATTTAAAATAATATATATATTCAAAAAAACATATATGGGGGATTGGAAATGATGCAGACAATTACAATGTTAGAAGCCACAATCCAGTTGCAATATTAAAGCTGATCCATCCCCTAATATTATTTTTTTAGGTGGGGTTGACTGTCTCGGCCAGTTCAGGAAATGGTGGAAGTATGTGTTTTGGGGGATGCTCAACATCGCTATTATCAATGCTTACATTGGCCCTGCAAAGGCCCCTTCCCAGAAACTGCAGGCGCGTGTCCCTGAAGGCATTCAAAATGCTATAGCTACGGTGGCAGGAAGCGGGGAGCTAAGAGTGTGGCACCAGGGAGTGTGGACCTAGTTGTAACTCATAATTTGAAAGCAGGCCACTCCTTGGTGAAGTTTGAAGGGCGCAAGAGAGGGTGTGTTGTGTGCATCCGGATTGGACGCAGAACAAAGAGTGGGAGATGTGTTGAAACCTCCTTTGGGTGGTCTACATGTTCTGTGTCACTTTGTAGGATGGGGCCATGCTTCAACAACTTCCATGACATGTTGTAGGCTACATGCAAACACTCAAGTGACAGTGTGACACATTAATGTGCCCTACAAATCTTATAGGCACATTGTGGATGTTTTAAAATAGTCTCTGAACAGTTGTGTTTTTTATCTTCTCTCTGTATCTGTCTCTATCTAATACTTGGTATATTAGATTTTTTTCTCTCTGAATCTTTCTCTATCTGATACTTGTTGCATTCACTAAATTGTTGTCAAAGTACTATTTCTACATTTTGTGTCAGGCCTGGTCTGTTCTAAATTGTATTGAGAAAGGTTATCTACATTTTGAAATAGTCTCTGAATAGTTGTTTGTATTTTTACATTGTAACAGAAGTAAGAATCTTTGCCAATCCAATAGCCTACTTTGTGTGGGTTTTGAAATAATTTGGTGAAATTTACAACAATTTAAAAACTCTAGAGTTTTTAGTTGTGTTGAGTGTTAATTGTTTTTTGATAGTGTCTTTACACAATGGGAGACAACAATTAGTGTTATTCCTATTGACATGAATGTGGTGTCATATTAAAACTAAGTTAAATTGTAATTGTCATTTGTTTTTTGTTCTTGAGCTATGTCTGTTTGTTTGAAATTTGTGAGAAAATTAGCTTCATCTTGAAAATCCTCAGTAATCTACAGCAGCATTCTAGAATTATATTGGGGTCCAAAGGGTTAAATCAGTGAAGTCAATGTTGTGGGCTCTCTAGAAAACAACTTTTTTCTAAATTCAGTACCAGTTTAATGTCAACAAGTGCTTTTTGTATGACATTACATGCAGTCTGCAGATCGGCTATAGCCTGGTTCACAGAGGAGTCAGTACAGCACAGTGTCATCAGCATAAAAATGAAGTTCACCGTTTTTCATTAAGGAACCAATAGCATTTATGTATAATGTGAATAGTCACACGACCTGCTAATACATGTCTCTGATTACAGTAGGATTGGGAAACTGAATATAATTTTCAGTGTACTGAATGTGTGCTTGTCTCACCTTTTACCAACCTCTGTCATGTACACTGAAACAGTCTTCCAGTGAATCTTTGCCTTCAGTGTGGGTTTGGACCCGGGCAGATGTGCAGTGGCAGTTCTCATAGACATCTCATATGACTGACACTCAGCTCCCCATCTTAGGTGCATCTAACATGCAAAAGAGAACACGTATGAAGCCATCACATTGAATAACAAGTCCTGTTTCTCCTATCCCTAGTTAGAGATATCTACACTATTAGAAAAAAGGGTTCCAAAAGGGTTCTTCGGCTGTCCTGATACGAGAAGCCTTTTTGGTTCCAGGTAGAACCCTTTTTGATTCTAGGTAGAACCCTTTTGGGTTCCATGTAGAACCTTCTGGGGAAAGGGTTCTACATGGAACCCAAAAGAGTTCTACCTGGAACCAAAAAATGGTTCTTCAAAGGGTTCTCATATGGGGACAGCCGAATAACCTTTTTAGGTTCTAGATAGCACCTTTTTTTCTAAGAGTGTACTGTATATTACCTTTAGCTCTTCCTGCCGGACCTTATCCACATTGGCATCTGTGCACAACTTCCAGTTGGCCTCCTCCCCAACCTGAGACACAATCAGCTGGGTGTTGTCCATCTGGGCAGCAGGGGTGTAGTAAGCAGCTGCTTCGTAACCCTCTGGCTTCGTGTTGCCACTCATGGCCAGAGCCTTGATGGTGAACAATGGTTCAGGAGTGGCATTCCAAGCCTGAGGAGGAGTACAAGAAGGCGCAAAAGTCCTTATACTGCCATCACTGTTTTGTATACACAACTAGGTTTCAGAGTGAAATACATAGTACCTTCGCCATATCCGAAAGAATGCAGTCAGTCTTTGCATATTGATTGATATGAATATACCCCGCCCCCTTAAAACAACAACAAAAAACAACAACCACAACAAAAAGGTACACTAGTCAATGGTGCACTTCAGCCATAGCTCTACCTCAGAAGCAGAAGCTTCTTTGGCTTTGAAGCTTGCGTGACGAGACATTCTGCTGCTTGAGGAATCAGAGGAGAGATCGAAATGCTTGGTTGCGTCCTGCAGACACAAAAACAGAGTAGAAATGGTCACATACTGTATGAACTTAGCAATGCATGTGTGCAGATGATGACAGTACAACCATGACCAAGTACCTTGGAATGCCTCCGCAGGGTGTCAAGCAGTTGGCGGACACTAACTGGGTACTTGGTTGGGCTGGCGTTCATCTCAATGTGAATCCTGTCAACAGGTTTGTTGGACTGGACTGATAATGAAAGAGAGGAATTACATTTCATAATCACGCATGTTACATGTATGAAATCTAAAGGCTTGGTTTATTTTATGGAATTTTATTTCCCTTTCAAATTGTGGTGCTTTCTTGTGAAAGAATGAAAGGGGAAGATAGATTAGAGGGAAGTATAGAATAGGTAAAGTTAAGTAAGGTGTAAGCAAGGACTGAACCCTGCCACTGGGCTGATGTACAGTCCAGGGTCGGCAGCACTACCGCTAGACCAATCCCTGGCACATCCAATAAGGCTCAATAAATGACAGTCCAAAACAATGTACAAGGAAAAAGCATATTTTGTCTATATTGTACTGTATACTTGTAGATGCTGTTACCTGGTTTAATTGTATATGCAAAGTTGGTGTATCCCAATAAGTAGTAAAGGGGGTATTCTTCAATGTAGTGTGATCTCGTTGCCTCAGACTCAACACAGAAAGCTGCCCCATAGATGTTAGCCTCTGCACACACTTTTACTTGTGGATGGTAAATGTCAAATTTTACAATCTATTTGACAAAAAAGAAAGCATATTAGGCATGCACACATCTCTCTTACGTTACATGTAATATTCTTTGCAATGGAGGGTGATTGTACCTTTCGTCCAGAAGTCAAATGTCTTTGCTTAGGTGGCTCTATATCCTCATTAGACTCAATAGAGTCAGGCATCATTGGGGTCATTTTAGCAAATGATGGTTCCTCAATATTCCTTGAGACCGCATATACATCAAACCTATTGTAACAAAAAGAAAAGTAGCATCTGTTAAGTTACTATCCATCGACACTTAAAATATTTTTTCGACAGGTGTAAGGAAATGTGAGAAACATACTTGACTGAGAATAGCTTAGTCTCCTTTTTGCAAGGAGGAAGGTCAAGTTCAAATGTATTTTGTTTGATGTTCATTTTCATGCTGAATTCCCATGGCATGGCAACTACTGTTTTACTCTTCAGTTCCGCACCACACTGGAAAATGTCTGTGTTTATCCCATGGAAGACAAATTGGTCCTTTGAGAAACTGCAATAAAATTACATATAGAATACAATCAGTTATGTTAGCATTAAATAATAATTGAGCCATGAAGACATTCTGTAATATGAAGCCACTGATATGGGAGGGTTCCTCATAGTCTTGTTCTTCTCATAATATGATGTAAAATACTGTACATGGTTGTCCATTAAATAAATACTTGATGTGGCCTGGGGTGGTCCAGCTGTTTAAGTCGCTGCCTCAGTGCCTCTAGATCACACTTACTTGGTAGTGCTGCAAGCGACCCACTATCTCTCTTGCAAGCGACCCACTATCTCTCTTTCTCACTATCCTTTACAAGAAACATACAAATATGCAAGGAGTTTGACTGCCCCTGCTACCAAAACATAAATAAATATTTTACCCAGCAAATCCATCAGTCACTAGTGAAACATCTGAGGTCAACAGTTGTCCCAGGCGATCAGTCAGGGGTGGGCTGATTGCAGCCTTAGCTACATAAGAGAAAATGTTTGCGTTTTATTGATTATTTATATTTTTAAACTCTATTCTGCTTTGGAATTCAAAGGGCCCTGGTATTCAATGTTTACCATTGACAGTAATGGTTGTTACTGTGTTATAATATTTGCTGATTTCCAGTGGGAGACCGAGGGAGGTGGCTTGGATGTAGCGGGTCTCAAACATAAGGAAGGGCTTGGTCCAGTGCCATGACATCCCCTTCTGAAGATGTTCAATCATTTTCCAGACTGGGCTCTCTTTGCCTGCAGATGGACTGACAGTCTGCATGGAGTAACCGTGGCAGAAGAGCACAGTGTGTAACAGCTTATGGAGACCACAGGAAATGTGTATCATAAGGTTTTGTTATTGCCCAGACTGGATAGAGCGGGACACAATGTTATACTGAGTAACATGCAATACTTGATTGACTGTTGAAATCTCACCTTGATAACACTCTGAATTAAGTCCTTGTTCAAATCCACGAAGAAGAACTCTTGACCAAAGATTCGTGTATAGGCAGACAAAAGAGGCTTATCCTCGGGCAATGTCAGCCAATCTTGCAGCTGAAAGAAGATGATTCAATAGAATAAAGTTGAGTTTGAAGGGATGGTACAGTACCATTGAGGGCTATTTTTGTGCCCGCAACTGTGCAGTATGCGTCTTGAAAAGTCATGAACTCACCACTTTGAATATGGCCTCAAAGTCAGTGTAGCTGAGATGGCCGTTAAAAACTTGAATGTTCTGTCTAAACAGTTCCTTGATTCCTTCAGCACGGAAACCAAGCTGTATGACACAAACAATAGTCCCCAAAAAAATATTTCAGCATGAAACAGGAGAACATGTACAGATCAATTAATATGAACATTACCGATTACCTCCACAAGTTGTAATATTTTGCCAATGAAATGGAATTTCCCTTTAGTCACTATTTCTGTTGGGATGTAGCTTGCAGCATTTTTCAGCATGAAGATCTCAGTGGCTGTACCAATCAAGAAGTCATCTGGATATTCAAGAGATATGTGGTTAGTCAACGTTTTTTACTGATGAGCGAAGAAAACAGTTTCCTCAGCCTTGCATATACTGTATGTTCTCAAAGTAAACCCATGCCCCTTACAGGTCCTTTGAACTTACCATTAAACCAATCGAGGTGCATAGCTTTGCTGTAGTGGTAACTGATACGACCAAATTTAGGGGCCAGGATTTTCACAGCGACATTGCAGGCTGTTGAGCTTTTACAAAGATAACAAAACAGCCACAGTTTTAATGCAAAATCAGAAGCATTGACACAAGAAATGTCACTGTGCCCTGACAGAAACACTCACAGGAAGTGGTTGTCCGGAGTGCTGGATTTGGCAATGCTCCAAATGAGAGAGTAAGAGAAGCTAGCCACATGCATGTCAGCCTCCTCCAATAGGAATGCAGTCACTGTTGACACCAAAGCCAAAGGTGGCTTAGTTTCAAACAGGATCATACAGGCCAGCATACGTATCTCTGTGGGAAGGTGCCTCTGCACAAACAGGCTCACTGTGATGTCCTGGACCTGAAAGCACACACGTAAGTCATACTGTAGCTAAAGTCATATTATCAAAGAGATTAGACTGGGACTAATACAACATCCAACTGTATGTCAACTGGTTATCATTTTATTTGATATAAAGTCAATTGAGTAAATCAATAGAAACTCAGTTGCACATTTTTTTATGAGGTCTTTAATTAATTTTCATTTTGGGAAATTACTTGATATACAGTGGGGAAAAAAAGTATTTAGTCAGCCACCAATTGTGCAAGTTCTCCCACTTAAAAAGATGAGAGAGGCCTGTAATTTTCATCATAGGTACACGTCAACTATGACAGACAAATTGAGAATTTTTTTTCCAGAAAATCATATTGTAGGATTTTTTATGAATGTATTTGCAAATTATGGTGGAAAATAAGTATTTGGTCACCTACAAACAAGCAAGATGTCTGGCTCTCACAGACCTGTAACTTCTTCTTTAAGAGGCTCCTCTGTCCTCCACTCGTTACCTGTATTAATGGCACCTGTTTGAACTTGTTATCAGTATAAAAGACACCTGTCCACAACCTCAAACAGTCACACTCCAAACTCCACTATGGCCAAGACCAAAGAGCTGTCAAAGGAAACCAGAAACAAAATTGTAGACCTGCACCAGGCTGGGAAGACTGAATCTGCAATAGGTAAGCAGCTTGGTTTGAAGAAATCAACTGTGGGAGCAATTATTAGGAAATGGAAGACATACAAGACCACTGATAATCTCCCTCGATCTGGGGCTCCACGCAAGATCTCACCCCGTGGGGTCAAAATGATCACAAGAACGGTGAGCAAAAATCCCAGAACCTCACGGGGGGACCTAGTGAATGACCTGCAGAGAGCTGGGACCAAAGTAACAAAGCCTACCATCAGTAACACACTAGGCCACCAGGGACTCAAATCCTGCAGTGCCAGACGTGTCCCCCTGCTTAAGCCAGTACATGTCCAGGCCCGTCTGAAGTTTGCTAGAGTGCATTTGGATGATCCAGAAGAGGATTGGGAGAATGTCATATGGTCAGATGAAACCAAAATATAACTTTTTGGTAAAAACTCAACTCGTCGTGTTTGGAGGACAAAGAATGCTGAGTTGCATCCAAAGAACACCATACCTACTGTGAAGCATGGGGGTGGAAACATCATGCTTTGGGGCTGTTTTTCTGCAAAGGGACCAGGACGACTGATCCGTGTAAAGGAAAGAATGAATGGGGCCATGTATCGTGAGATTTTGAGTGAAAACCTCCTTCCATCAGCAAGGGCATTGAAGATGAAACGAGGCTGGGTCTTTCAGCATGACAATGATCCCAAACTCACCGCCCGGGCAACGAAGGAGTGGCTTCGTAAGAAGCATTTCAAGGTCCTGGAGTGGCCTAGCCAGTCTCCAGATCTCAACCCCATAGAACATTTTTGGAGGGAGTTGAAAGTCTGTGTTGCCCACAGACTTGCCCCAAAACATCACTGCTCTAGAGGAGATCTGCATGGAGGAATGGGCCAAAATACCAGCAACAGTGTGTGAAAACCTTGTGAAGACTTACAGAAAACATTTGACCTGTGTCATTGCCAACAAAGGGTATATAACAAAGTATTGAGAAACTTTTGTTTTTGACCAAATACTTATTTTCCACCATAATTTGCAAATAAATTCATTAAAAATTCTACAATGTGATTTTCTGGATTTTTTTTCCTCATTTTGTCTGTCATAGTTATGATGAAAATTACAGGCCTCTCTCATCTTTTTAAGTGGGAGAACTTGCACAATTGGTGGCTGACTAAATACTTTTTTTCCCCACTGTACTAATGTGACTGGGTCGAAATGGCATTGACACCAATTCAACTCTGACACCAGAACCACAATATCCATGACACCTTTTTTATTTTCTTGTTCGTATACTGGAATTTAGCTTTTAGTTGGGAATGTGTACACAATGAAATAAACCAAACTACTACTACTACTACTACTACTACTACTAAATTAGTACTGCTACTACTACTACTACTACTACTACTACTACTAACGCTGTGGGGTTCTCTGACAGCCAGGTGTCTCAGAGACTGCACGGCTGCACTTAGCACACGGGCTGGGAGGGTCACAGGGGCGGCAGACACTCCAGGGAGGAAGCGCATGATGGTCTTAATGCTGGAGGGGTGGCCTGCATTCCCAATGGCTTTCAGGGCTAGCACCATGTCCAACTCACTGTTTCTCTTCAGGCCATCGGTCACCAGGTCCAACAGGGGCTGTTTGAAACGGACGTGTCACATCTTGAATTCTCTAATCCGCAGTGATTTGCAGCTAATATCTATACAGAAAGAGTCTGTACAACAGCAAAGCTACACAATATTAACTTAGCAGTAGTCATAACATTCACACTACCATCTTCTGCCATATAACCAGAATAAACTTGAACATAGCCTATGCATTTGGTTTCTTTACCAGTAAGTAATGCAATGGTAATGTAGCTAATTACCTGAACAACTGCCACCGGGCAAGGCTGACCATATTCATAGGCACAGTACTTGTAGACCAGTGATCCATAGGACAGCACCACAGTGTTCCACAGCATTGGGTGGGACTTACTGAAGGGCATGGACAGGAACTCCTACAGAGGGACGATTGATAGATTATAAATCTCTCTGAGCACATCACATCGACCACATGATTTTGTCATCTAGTATGAAAATTATGTGCGAAATGGTCCACAAGCCTATGTAGGGACAATGTACTCTTTGTCTTTCTACTGTATAATAATAATAATACTTCCAACCAAGACAACTCACCTTGGCCATCTCCATCAAGTCAGTCTCCGTTGCTACATGATTAAATGCGATCAGAAGCATTTGTCCAGCCTCGTTGGCTGATACATCACCGGCTTTGAATCTGTTCTTTAGGAATTTGAGGACTCTTGCGTCTGCAACTTCAACAATCGTGTCCAAAAACCACCGTCTGACAAGGGATAAGGATGACAATAAAAAAACTCACATCGTAGCAAACAATCCTTTCATATGTTACACTTCAAATAGAAATGTTTGCCATAGAAACCTTAGAATGTTTGAATGAATATAAAAATACATATAATTTATGAATATAAATTAAATAAACATGAATATGCACCTGTGTTCATCATTCCCTGAGAGCTGTTTCCACAGAACCTCGTGGTCTTCTAGCGATGTCACACGCAGGAGTTGGAACAGAACAACAACATCCTCACTTGTTGCACTGTCAGTCTGGTAGATGTTCGCTTGGGCCAAACGTTTGATCATCTCTGCAATCTGTGAACAACAATGTGTTTTTTTTGTGGCATATTACAAATAATCATGAGCCGTAAACATCTTCATGACAGGTTGAGGAAAAAACAATTTTAGAGCAAGTAGGTTTTGAGTATTGTTGATATACCCTGTTGTTTACCTTGGGCACTGGATCATCCAATTTCTTAATCAAAATGGGGATTTGGGCCAGCACCTTCACAAACTTGTAAACCAGATTTCCTCGGCTAATCACGGGACCAACAGCAGGGGTCACCACTGTGTCAGTTACACTGAGCAGCACAAGCTCTTTCCTAAAGAAGCGTCAACAAGAAGAGCACCTTACACATACAAACTCTGGCAGGTAATTGGTCATCATGGTTTGTTCCTCACTGTAGCCCCAAGACTGAGAACCTCTCAGTGAACCTCTTCGCTGCACTTCATCTAAGGCTGCGTTTACAGGCAGCCAAATTCTTATCATTTATTTTCAAGAATTTGTCTTTTGACCAATTAGATCATCTCATTTTCCAATAATTGGGCAAAAGAGCAGAATTGGGCTACCTGTGTAAATGCAGCCTTATAACTCATGTCTGAACCTCTCCTTCTGGACATTCCTTCACATAACCTAGTGTTAGGCTGTGTTTTCACTAAGGAAGCCCAATTCTGATTGTTTGCCCAATTATTGGCAAAAGATCTGATTGGTCAAAATACCAATTAGTGAAAAAAGATCAGAGTTGGGCTGCCTGTGTAAATGCAGCCTTAGTGTGTACATGGCAAATAAACCACTTTCACCTATTATTCTATATGTTGGTGTTTTTTTTACATTTTAGTCATTTAGCAGACGCTCTTATCCAGAGCGACTTACAGTTAGTGAGTGCATACATTATTTTTTTTATATCTTTTTTTTATACTGGCCCTCCGTGGAAATCGAACCCACAACCCTGGTGTTGCAAACGCCATGCTCTACCAACTGAGCTACATCCCTGCCGGCCATTCCCTCCCCTACCCTGGACGACGCTGGGCCAATTGTGCGTCGCTCCATGGGTCTCCCGGTCGAGGCCGGCTACGGCAGAGCCTGGATTCAAACCAGGATCGCTAGTGGCACAGCTAGCACTGCGATAGAGTGCCTTAGACCACTGCACCACTCGGGAGACAATTTTACTGCTGCTCTTTAATTATTTTATATTTTTATGTTTTATTTATCTATTTTTTTACTAAACTCCTGCTTAGTCATTACGCCTCTAAACCTGACATCTCTTTCCAGTCCAACTACATGTGGTTCTCATTTTCAGACACCCAATTTGATATAGTGAAATGAAAGAAAACAATGAGATTTGTCATACATGGCTTGCAGTTTGGAGTTGCCCCCTTTCACGTTGAATGGGGAGAAATGCTGGTGCTCCAAGGCATGAGCCTTCTTGATCAGGCCTCCGTCAACTGTTGGTTTCACTGTGTAGACATATCTCACTGTTGAAATGACAGAGTCACCTCTCTAGATGACGTAAAGGAATACAAAAAGGATTGAAAGTGAGTGACTGTTAAAATGTACTATTTACAGTTGAAGTCGGAAGTTTACATACATCTTAGTCAAATACATTTAAACTCAGTTTTTCTCAATTCCTGTCATTTAATCCTAGTAAAAATTCCCTGTCTTAGGTCAGTTAGGATCACCACTTTATTTTAAGAATGTGAAATGTCAGAATAATTATTATTTATAATTATTTATTTCAGCTTTTATTTCTTTCATCACATTCCCAGTGGATCAGAAGTTTACATACACTCAATTAGTATTTGGTAGCATTGCCTTTAAATTGTTTAACTTGGGTCAAACGTTTCGGGTAGCCTTCCACAAGCTTCCCACAATAAGTTGGGTGAATTTTGGCCCATTCCTCCTGACAGAGCTGGAGTAACTGAGTCAGGTTTGTAGGCCTCCTTGCTCGCACATGCTTTTTCAGTTCTGCCCACACATTTATATAGGAATGAGGTCAGGGCTTTGTGATGGCCATTCCAATACCTTGATTTTGTTGTCGTTAAGCCATTTTGTCATAACTTTGGAAGTATGCTTGGGGTCATTGTCCATTTGGAAGACCCATTTGCGACCAAGCTTTAACTTCCTGACTAACGTCTTGAGATGTTGCTTCAATATATCCACCTAATTTTCCTTCCTCATGATGCCATCTATTTTGTGAAGTGCACCAGTCCCTCCTGCAGCAAAGCACCCCCACAGCATGATGCTGCCACTCTCGTGCTTCACAGTTGGGATGGTGTTCTTCGGCTTGCAAGCGTTCCCCTTTTTCCTACAAACATAACGATGGTCATTATGGCCAAACAGTTCTATTTTTCTTTAATCAGACCAGAGGACATTAATCCAAAAAGTATGATATTTGTCTCCATGTGCAGTTGCAAACCGTAGTCTGGCTTTTTTATGGCGGTTTTGTAGCAGTGGCTTCTTCCTTGATGAGCGGACTTTCAGGTTATGTCGATATAGGACTCGTTTTACTGTGGATATAGATAATTTTGTACATGTTTCCTCCAGCATCTTCACAAGGTCCTTTGCTGTTGTTCTGGGATTGATTTGCACTTTTCATACCAAAGTACGTTCATCTCTAGGAGACAGAACGCGTCTCCTTCCTTAGCAGTATGATGGCTGCATGGTCCCATGGTGTTTATAATTGCGTACTATTGTTTGTACAGATGAACTTGGTACCTTCAGGAATTTGCAAATTGCTCCCAAGGATGAACCAGATTTGTGGAGGTCTATAATAGTTTTTTCTGAGGTCTTGGCTGATTTCCTTAGATTTTCCCATGATGTCAAGCAAAGAGGCACTGAGTTTGAAATACATCCACAGGTACACCTCCAATTGACTCAAATTATGTCAATTAGCCTATCAGAAGCTTCTAAAGCCATGACATCATTTTCTGGAATTTTCCAAGCTGTTTAAAGGCACAGTCAACTTAGTGTATGTAAACTTCTGACCCACTGGAATTGTGATACAGTGATTTATAAGTGAAATAATCTGTCTGTAAACAATTGTTGGAAAAATTACTTGTGTCATGCACAAAGTAGATGTCCTAACCGATTTGCCAAAACTATAGTTTGTTAACAAGAAATTTGTGGAGTGGTTGAAAAACGAGTTTTAATGACTCCAACCTAAGTGTATGTAAACTTCCGACTTCAACTGTACTGTGATATTCTCTGTAGTCTTGGCACTGAATACTATTTTAAATAGAATTGTGCATGTTCACATATAGGTCTATGGATAGGAAAGACAAACCTCTTTGGAGAGTTTGTCGTCGACAGCTAGGGCCATTCCTCTGTAAATGGCTGCCTTTTCTTTGCAGTTATTAATGTCAACAATTTGGGTGACTGACAATTCTTGGGAGTTGGCATCCTCCTCAATGGCATAGGTACTCTGGCACAATCCATGGATCCCGAACTGGTAACAAATACGTAGAAAAACCTCACATTAACAATGCTCTCTGCAATTTCTTTACAGATGAAAATGCAATATTACATACTGTAAGTATTGTTTATGTAAAACCTGTTTTAGTTACCTCCTCAAGCTCATACACTCTTTGGGTGGTCTTGACTGTGACTTGGAAGAACCCAAGTATGCCTCTCACAATATTGACAATGGTGTCAGATATTTCAGCAGAGGTGCGAATGTCACCAACCCGTGCCTTGGCGTACTCGAACATGAAGGGTTTGCTGAGCTCGGCAGCAATCCGTTTGGTAAGCTTTGGTGAGGCATCAAATGCATTCTTCCCTGGAATGCCATTGAACTCCTCGAAGTTCAAGTTTGAAACCTTAAAACAAGAAAATATAATTGGATCACCAGGTAGAATTACTTGTTAGTTTATTTACGATTAATTGAAGTTTTTAAATTAGTTTAATCAAAACAAACTTAGATCCTTAAAATAACACATGCAGTATATTTCTGTTCTGAAATATGAGCTAAATGCCTATGAAGTACCTCGCATTGGTCATTTTAATTGAATGCATACCTGGAGAAGGTATGTTTGTGCAGACACACCAATGATCTTGACTTTGCACATGAGTCTCACACCAGACTCTGCAAGGTTTGGCATGCCACGCCCAATAGTCACCATTCCCTCATATTTGTACTCATAGGTTTTCTTAGGGTTCAAGCCAGGCTCTACAATACATCATTGATATACCATTATTTATGAATAAATGCTCATTTGAATGCAAGGTTAGGTTTAAATGACACATTTCAAATCGCTGGATAACAAACTCACCATAACTGATATTGTTACATGCTGAAATGAAAAAATGAATATATAATCAAAACCAGTGTCATAATTAGCTCAATAAAATATTTTCTATATTTTTGCTTCTCAGCTACACTTACCGGCCAAGGCCACAAGGAGACAAAGAACGAACCCCCACATGGTGAAATCCAGGAGTGGGATCCTGCAGCTCAACGTTTTATTTTATATGCAATGCTGTGTTCACAATGGCTAAACGAGTACATGACCCAGTGTCTGCACAGCACATATTTGGCAACAATGAGGGACATAAAGTAACAAGGGGGCAAAGGTGTGTCAGACGAGTGTAACCAGTGACCGGTGACAGTGGTCAGTCTGACATGCAAAAGGAGGGAATTCAGGAAAAATAAACAGTGATCTGAAATGGACAATAATAATATGTGCTTTATGAAACTCACATATTGTCTATTACAAAGAATTGTTTATATTTCAACAACTTTGACATTATTTGAATGCACAAAGTGTGCTAAATGCACAAAGTACATACAGTGGGGAAAATAAGTATTTAGTCAGCCACCAATTGTGCAAGTTCTCCCACGTAAAAAGATGAGAGAGGCCTGTAATTTTCATCATAGGTACACATCAACTATGACAGACAAATTGAGATTTTTTTTCTCCAGAAAATCACATTGTAGGATTTTTAATGAATTTATATGCAAATTATGGTGGAAAATAAGTATTTGGTCACCTACAAACAAGCAAGATTTCTGGCTCTCACAGACCTGTAACTTCTTCTTTAAGAGGCTCCTCTGTCCTCCACTCGTTACCTGCATTAATGGCACCTGTTTGAACTTATCAGTATAAAAGACACCTGTCCACAACCTCAAACAGTCACACTCCAAACTCCACTATAGCCAAGAAAAAAAGAGCTGTCAAAGGACACGAGAAACAAAATTGTAGACCTGCACCAGGCTGGGAAGAATGAATCTGCAATAGGTAAGCAGCTTGGTTTGAAGAAATCAACTGTGGGAGCAATTATTAGGAAATGGAAGACATACAAGACCACTGATATCTCCCTCGATCTGGGGCTCCACGCAAGATCTCACCCCGTGGGGTCAAAATGATCACAAGAACGGTGGGCAAAAATCCCAGAACCACACGGGGGGACCTAGTGAATGACCTGCAGAGAGCTGGGACCAAAGTAACAAAGCCTACCATCAGTAACACACTACGCCGCCAGGGACTCAAATCCTGCAGTGCCAGACGTGCCCCCCTGCTTAAGCCAGTACATGTCCAGGCCCGTCTGAAGTTTGCTAGAGTGCATTTGGATGATCCAGAAGAGGATTGGGAGAATGTCATATGGTCAGATGAAACCAAAATAGAACTTTTTTGGTAAAAACTCAACTCGTCGTGTTTGGAGGACAAAGAATGCTGAGTTGCATCCAAAGAACACCATACCTACTGTGAAGCATGGGGGTGGAAACATCATGCTTTGGGGCTGTTTTTTCTGCAAAGGGACCAGGACAACTGATCCGTGTAAAGGAAAGAATGAATGGGGCCATGTATCGTGAGATTTTGAGTGAAAACCTCCTTCCATCAGCAAGGGCATTGAAGATGAAACGTGGCTGGGTCTTTCAGCATGACAATGATCCCAAACACACCGCCCGGGCAACGAAGGAGTGGCTTCGTAAGAAGAATTTCAAGGTCCTTGAGTGGCCTAGCCAGTCTCCAGATCTCAACCCCATAGAAAATCTTTGGAGGGAGTTGAAAGTCCGTGTTGCCCAGCGACAGCCCCAAAACATCACTGCTCTAGAGGAGATCTGCATGGAGGAATGGGCCAAAATACCAGCAACAGTGTGTGAAAACCTTGTGAAGACTTACAGAAAACGTTTGACCTGTGTCATTGCCAACAAAGGGTATATAACAAAGTATTGTGAAACTTTTGTTATTGACCAAATACTTATTTTCCACCATAATTTGCAAATAAATTCATTAAAAATCCTACAATGTGATTTTCTGGAAATTTTTTCTCATTTTGTCTGTCATAGTTGACGTGTACCTATGATGAAAATTACAGTTCTCTCTCTCTTTTTAAGTGGGAGAACTTGCACAATTGGTAGCTGATTTTTTTTTCCCCCCACTGTATAATGGTTCCACCCAAAATAACAACAACATTTGACTTGTTACTTTGATAGGATTCTTGTCACATGTAAATGCATCTGTTGCTGCTGACAATATGCCTTAATGTTGTCATAGTGATTGTTTTCCCTTTTATCTGGTCTCTTACCATTTTTGTTTCCCTCCTGTTTTTTTGGATTTAAATTGATACGATCTCCTCCTATGAAGACAGACAGCTTGGTTGTCATTGTTTGACGGACATCAAAAGTGTAGAGTTTCATTTCTGTACAGTGCCTTCAGAAAGCTTTCATACCCCTTGAATTATTCCACATTGTTGTGTTGCAGGCTGAATTCAAAATTAATTAAATATTTAATTTTTCTCACCCATTTACACACAATACACCATAATGACGAGGTGAACACGTTTTGAGAAATGTTTGTAAATGTATTGAAAATTAAATACAGAAATACTCATTTACATAAGTATTCACACCCGAGTCAATAATTTGTAGAAGCACTTTTGGCAGCGATTACATCATTGAGTCGTCTTGGTTATGTCTGTATCAGCTTTGCACATTTGGGGATTTTCTCCCATTCTTCCTTGCATATTTTCTCAAGCTCTGTTAAATTAGATGGGGAGTGGCATTCAAGTCTGGGCTTTGGCTGGGCCACTCAAGGACTTTCACATTCTTGTTCTGAAGCCATTCCAGTGTTGCTTTGGCTGTATGCTTGGAGTCATTGTCCTGTTGGAATGGAAATCTTCGCCCCAGTCTAAGGTTGTTTGCACTCTGAAGCAGGTTCTCATCAAGGATTTACCTGTATTTGGCTCCATTCATTGTTCCCTCTATCCTTATCAGTCTGCCAGTCCCTGTCACTAAAAAGCATCCCCATAGCATGATGATGCCACCAGCATGCTTCATGGTTGGGATGGTGTTAGACGGGTGATGAGCTGCGCCTGGTTTTCTCCAGAAATAGCACTTTGCATTCAGGCCAAAGAGTACAATTTTTGTCTCATCAGACACAGAATATTTTGCCTTATGATCTCAGTCTTTCATGTGCCTTTTTGCAAACTCCAGACATGCTGTTATGTGGCTTTCTCTCAGGAGGGGCTTCCATCTGGCCACTCTCCCATTCTCCCATAAAGTCCTGATTGGTGAAGTGCTGTAGAGACTGTTGTCCTTCTGGCAGTTTCTCCAATCTCAGCCAAGGAATTCTGTAGTTCTGGCAAAGTGGTTGTTGGGTTCTTGGTCACCTCCCTGACCAAGGTCAATTTGGTTGGACGGCCAGCTCTAGGCAGAGTCAATTTTTTCAATTTCCCAATGATGGAGACCACTGTGCTCTTGGAAACGTTCAACACTCTAGAAGTTGTTTTATACCCAGAGAAATGCCTCATCACAATTCTATCTTGGAGATCTATCGACAGTTCCTTGGACTTCATGGTATAGTTTCTGCTCTGACATGCATTGTCAACTGTGGGACCTTATATAAGCAGGTGTGTTTCTTTCTAAATCATGTTCAGACAATTGAATTGGCCACAGGTGGACTCCAATCAAGTTGTAGTGACAGCTCAAGGATGATCAAAGGAAACTGGATAAACCTGAGCTCAATTTGGAGTGTCATAGCAAAGAGGTGTGAAAACGTATGTAAATGAGATATTTCTGTATTTCATTTTCAATCAATGTTTAAAAAATGATGGGGTATTGTGGGTGAGAGAAAAAAAAATGTATAGAATCCATTTTGAATGCAGGCTGTAACACAACAAAATTTGGAATAAGTTAAGGGGAATTAATACTTTCTGAAGGCACTGTATGTGAAAGAACAGAAATTATTCAGTTGTGTGGAATAATAATAATTTGATTGATACAGCATCTGTGTCAATGAAGAACACATTTCCAAAAACCTAGATTACACTTTTCAGCATAAAACTAACTTTAACTCTCATAAAATGGTCTCAGATGGATTACATCTTCACTCATTGGATGGTTATAAAATGGAACGAGTCTCTACATACAAATACCTTGGTATTTGGATTGACAATGATTTATTGTTTAAAAAACAAACAAATGAGCTTGTTATGAAACTAAGATTTAAAGTGGGCTTTTTTTTACAGAAACAGATCTTGTCTCTCTGTAGTCAGCAGGAAGCAAATTGTGCAGTCAACCTTTCTACCTGTTCTTCATAGCGCCCTTCGTTTTATCACAGGAGACAGTTTTATTACTCATCACTATATTCTTTACCAAAAGGTTGGCTGAACCTCCTTGAAGTCACGTAGATCACATCGTTACACTCTTTTTGTTTACAAAGCCCTGCTCCACAAGCTTCCGACTTACCTAACTTCACTATTAAGATTTGAAATGACAAGTTACCAAAACCAGTTCACAGGTTTGGTTAACTCTGGAGACCTTTGGTGTCATCAGAGTTAGGTAAATCGAACTTTAGTTTTTGTTTGGAATAATCTCCCCAAAAACAGTACATATAGATGCCTTAGTGTCCCTGGGGCAGTTTAGAGAGTGGACAGAGGAATTTTATAATGAAGAATGTTTTTGTTTTAGTTGATTGTGTTTTGTGTATATTGTGTATATTTATGTTTGTCTCTGCAATTTGTGTTGTGAGTATTTTACTTGTTTTATATTATATTAGATATTTTTATTCTATGAAATTGTATATGCAGGGCTCCCTTGAAAAAGATACACTGGTCTCAATGGTGACTCCCTGCTAAAATAAAGGTAAAAATAAAATACAAAAAATATATCTATATAGCATCATACCTTACAAAATCAATCATTGACCTTGTCTAACAATTAAGCATACAGGAATTATCTGCAGAACGTATTTTATACAATCAAAATGGCTAAGGTCAAAAGTGGGTGTTGAAAAGCTTTGGGTGTTGGAGTCAGATGTAAGAGACACGATTGTGGTCTTCTTACCAATTTCACTCTCTTTGATCTCAATCTCAGTTGTTATTTAATAATTCCTGGGCAAGGTCAGATTACTCTCCTCCACTGTGTGTAAGAGTTTGGTGATGGTGTAGCCCCAGTGCTCCTCTTTGATTCTGTTCCAAGCCAAAAACTCATCCTTCTCAACCAAATTGTTTACCACATTTAAAAATGACTGTGGAAACGAAAGGAAGAAAAGAAAATACATCTATGTCTTGACAGTGACCATCAGAGGGCAGTGTCCTCCTATAAATAATGTTATAAGTGGTACTACTTCCCTAGTTCATTTTTTGGTGTACCTACATATTCAAGTGTTCTGTTGACACTGTGTTATGCACACAATGTTGTCATGGTAATTTTTCTTGGGATGCTCTGGAAAACAATACTAATTTGACAGTCGACCAGAGTAACCTCAAAACTGCTGGTTTGTTTAACAGTATCTAAATATGTACAACTATGATATCATCAGGACATACCAAAATTGTTACATATTTAAGTTTTAAAGGGTAATTATGATAGCACTCCTCACAATTTGTTTATTAATTCTCAGCAAAGATTTTATATAATATGGTAACCTCAATAATTTGCATATTGTATCCTCCCATTTCCCTCAAAACCTTTATTTTCAAAACTTGCGCGAGGGTGAATTGATATTCCATGCAGATTTGCATCCAGATGCTTACTTTGACATATTATCCCATTCTCTTAGTGCCTGAAGTAGAGAGAAAATCTCTTTGGCAGGTGCAAAAGAAAGATCAATTTCTATTGTGGCAAATTGAGAATGGTCCACAGATTTGGCCGTTCTTGCATTTATCAATATCTGAAAGTAAAAAGCAAAACAGGGTGATTTTGGGAGGGGGGGGATGAAAGACAAACAGCCTGGGTCTGGTAGTGTTCCAGTCCTCCCTGTCATAATTAGCAACAGAGGACATGGAAAGCATATTCTCTCCTCTAGTGCGGTTCATTTATGTTCCTCTAATTCCCCTGAATACCTCTGTAAATCCAGCAGCTGTCCATGTCAAGATAAAAAAAATAATGTTCTTAATATCTGTGCTTTTGCATGTACATTGAGTGATTGATTGATTAATCTTATGCTATACAAATATAAAAATATATATATATAAACTAATCCAATCATTTAGTTCGATTTTTTGCACCTGTTACTGAAATGGTTGTTCCAGTTTTAAATGGCTTAGGCAGTCTCCTCACACTGTTCCTAACCCTGGCCTCATTATGGATGCAGGTTGTGGGTGAATAACAATTCCAACTGTTGGATATCCTGACTCTGGCTGGATTCCAACAGGAATATACATCACTTTGCAAGCCAGCATAATGTGACTTGAAGGCATGGTTGCAAAATTCTGGTAAATTTTCCAGGTTTTCTAGAAATCCCTGTTGGGAGATTCCTGGAAATCCTCCCAAAATCCTCCTTTTTTTTACCAATTAATTTTCGGGAAAATACTGGAATTGTGCAACCTTACTTGCAGGCCTGATGTGGCCTGTAATCCATTAGTTTCAGGCCACTGTATTAGTGTAAAGCTAGGCCTCAAAATAAGGCCTTATGAGGTATGTAATGCATTGTCATAAAGAGTTTAATTATAATATTTGCCTAGGAACTCACTTGGTGAAGGCCACAGGACTGAAAATTAATACATTATGTTGGATTCTAGCTTGAAATATACTTATTCATGTTACCATACTAGAAGTTATTGATTACTTTACATGTATAAGGAATGTAAATGATGGGGTCAATGAAGGGTAGATAGGGACTGGGTTAATGGAACGTTACTAAGTGCAGAAAGTTCATATTCTGTTCCATGTTTCTAAGGAGAGAGGCAAAGGGCACTCCTTAGTTGCCCTGGCTGTGTGTTTCGGGTCGATGTCATGCTGGAAGACCCAGCCACGACCCATCTTCAATGCTCTTACTGAGGGAAGGAGGTTGTTGGCCAAGATCTCGCGATACATGGCCCCGTCCATCCTCCCCTCAATACGGTGCAGTCGTCCTGTCCCCTTTGCAGAAAAGCATTCCCAAAGAATGATGTTTCCACCTCCATGCTTCACAGTTGGGATGGTGTTCTTGGGGTTTTACTCATCCTTCTTCTTCCTCCAAACACGGCGAGTGGAGTTTAGACCAAAAAGCTATATTTTTGTCTCATCAGACCACATGACCTTCTCCCATTCCTCCTCTGGATCATCCAGATGATCATTGGCAAACTTCAGACGGGCCTGGACATGCGCTGGCTTGAGCAGGGGGACCTTGCGTGCGCTGCAGGATTTTAATCCATGACGGCGTAGTGTGTTACTAATGGTTTTCTTTGAGACTGTGGTCCCAGCTCTCTTCAGGTAATTGACCAGGTCCTGCCGTGTAGTTCTGGGCTGATCCCTCACCTTCCTCATGATCATTGATGCCCCACGAGGTGAGATCTTGCATGGAGCCCCAGACCGAGGGTGATTGACCGTCATCTTGAACTTCTTCTATTTTCTAATAATTGCACCAACAGTTGTTGCCTTCTCACCAAGCTGCTTGCCTATTGTCCTGTAGCCCATCCCAGCCTTTTGCAGGTCTACAATTGTATCCCTGATGTCCTAAACAGCTCTCTGGTCTTGGCCATTGTGGAGAGGTTGGACTCTGTTTGATTGAGTGTGTGGACAGGTGTCTTTTATACAGGTAACGAGTTCAAACAGGTGCAGTTAATACAGGTAATGAGTGGAGAACAGGAGGGCTTCTTAAAGAAAAACTAACAGGTCTGTGAGAGCCGGAATTCTTACTGGTTGGTAGGTGAGCAAATTAATTACTTAAAAATCATATAATGTGATTTTCTGGATTTTTGTTCAGGGACACATTATTATATTTCTGTTAGTCACATGTTCAATTTATGTCTCAGTTGTTGAACCTTGTTTTGCTCATACAAATATTTACACATGTTAAGTTTGCTGAAAATAAACGCAGTTGACAGTGAGAGGACATTTCTTTTTTTGCTGAGTTTATGTATTAAAAGTGTACTAAGTGTAATAATAAGTGTAATATGAAAAGGTAGATATTTGACCAGGGCCATCCTTGAACTCTGCAGACTATGTACAGTGCCTTGCAAAAGTATTCAGCCCCCTTGGCGTTTTTCCTATTTTGTTGCATCATAACCTGTAATTTAAATTGATTTTTATTTGGATTTCATGTAATGGACATACACAAAATAGTCCAAATTGGTGAAGTGAAATGAAAAAAATTACTTGTTTCAAAAAATTATAAAAAATAAATAACGGAAAAGTGCATATGTATTCACCCCCTTTGCTATGAAGCCCCTAAATAAGATCTGGTGCAACCAATTACCTCCAGAATTCACATCATTAGTTAAATAAAGTCCACCTGTGTGCAATCTAAGTGTCACATGATCTCAGTATATATACACCTGTTCTGAAATGCCCCAGAGTCTGTAACACCACTAAGCTAGGGGGCACCACCAAGCAAGCGGCACCATGAAGACCAAGGAGCTCTCCAAACAGGTCAGGGAAAAAGTTGTGGAGAAGTACAGATCAGGGTTGGGTTATAAAAAAATATCAGAAACTTTGAACATCCCACGGAGCACCATTAAATCCATTATTAAAACATTGAAAGAATATGGCACCACAACAAACCTGCCAGAGGGTCGCCCACCAAAACTCACGGACCAGGCAAGGAGGGCATTAATCAGAGACGCAAAAAAGAGACCAAAGATAACCCTGAAGGAACTGCAAAGCTCCACAGCGGAGATTGGATTATCTGTCCAGAGGACAGAGCTGGGCTTCACGGAAGAGTGGCCAGAAAAAAGCCATTGCTTAAAGAAAAAAATAAGCAAACACGTTTGGTGTTTGCCAAAAGGCATGTGGGAGATTCTCAAGTTCTGTTTTTTTGTCTTATTTCTTGTTTGTTTCACGATAAAAAATATTTTGCATCTTCAAAGTTGTAGGCATGTTGTGTAAATCAAATGATACAAACCCCCCAAAAATCCATTTTAATTCCAGGTTGTAAGGCAACAAAATAGGAAAAATGCCAAAGGGGGTGAATACATTCGCAAGCCACTGTATTTCATGCTGGAGATGGTTTTTTCTTGTTCAACATCACCTTTTGGCATTATGTGAACACTTATGGGCAAATCTCAGGTTTATATCATATGAACATTGCTATGCTGAATCCTTACAATCTGCAGGGCGGTCCCAATTAAACAGACCGACCTTCTGTGAGTCTCCCTATAAATATGAGGACTTACTAACCAGAAATCAAATCGGAACTTTGGGAGGTGTTGCCACCACCTTAGAGTTTCAATGATTCACCGCTTTAGAAACCTAACGCAGGTCTGACATTTACCATCCGACTCCAAGAGAAACAATCAGTGGTTTAGAGTACTTAAGTAAAAATACTTGAAAGTACTACTTACAGTAAGTCATTTTTTTGGGGTATCTGTGCTTTTCTTTACTATTTACATTTTTGACAACTTTTACTTTTCCTTAAGAAAATGTAGTACTTTCTACTCCATACATTTTCCCTTACACCCAAAAGTACTCTTTACATTTTGAATGCTTAGCAGAACAGGAAAATGGTCTAATTCACACACTTATCAAGAGAACATCCCTGGTCATCCCTACTGCCTCTGATCTGGCGGACTCACTAAACACATGCTTCGTTTGTAAATTATGTTTAACTGTTGGAGCGTGCCCCTAGCTATCCGTAAATTTAAAAAAAAAACTAGAAAATGGTGCTGTCTGGTTTACTTAATATGAGGAATTTGAAATTATTTATACTTTAACTTTTGATACTAAGTATATTTTAGCAATAACATTTACTTTTGATACTTAAGTGTATTTAAAACCAAATACTTTTAGACTTTTACTCAAGTAGGATTTTACTGGGTGACTTTCACTTTTACTTGAGTCATTTTCTATTAAAAAGGTATCTTTACTTTTACTCAAGTACGACAATTGGGTACTTTTTCCACCACTGGAAACAATCACCTGAGAGGAACTTTGTTGAACAACACACTGATCAATCACGACGAACCATTGAGTTTCCTATTTCTCCCAGAAGGGACCCAAAAATTATATTAAACCCCAGTGTCTTAACAAACTTTATCGCTTCGGACTGAACAAATTGAGAACTGAACCGAGAAAGGATGTTGAGCATACGCATGAGCTCCTATGAAAAGGAAGCAGCTCCTTTGACTGAAAGCTCCAACACCAGGACCACTGGCCCGCTTTTCCCTGCTTACCACTCCGCCATCTATCCCCACTGAACCGGAGGAGACTCACATAAATACCTCACTGCATTGAATTTCTCCTTTGTGTGATGCTGTGTCTGTTTAAATGTGCTGGCAGTAACTGAATATATTAAGACTGTTAACCCTTTGACGCATACGATCACATATTTGTGATTATTGTTGAATGGTCCTTGCAGTGTACCATCGCAAATATGTGATTGGAACAGTAGCAACAGAACCTATGATGCAACAAACGCGTCAACAGCATGGTTGTCTGAAAAGCATCTCAATGTTTTGTACTGATGGAAAATAAAGGTCTTCACAACTTTATTCCTCAATTTCACCTTTTATTGTAAAAGATAAATGCAAACTTCATCATCCAAGCATCACACGGAACACATCCACAGCTAAACTCATTCCATAAACCAGTCTAAATAACAGGTTGCGTTGACAAAAAAACTAAACATAAGTTAGCGATCTTAACAGCTAGACTTGTTTACAATGTACCACATCTCTGGTGAGCACAAGGGAGAAATGTAATATTGTTTAGAAAAGAGATACGTGTCAACTAAGCTAATAGCGACTAAATTATTTGATGGCAGCTATGTTTGTTTATGTTTGACAAGCGAAAACTCCCTAATCCCAGAATGCCATTCACTATAAGACACAAATAAACAAAGTCAAAGTCAAAGATGGCTGCACCCAATGCCCGAATAAGATCAACTTAGTTTGGCCACTTTTCAGCATATTACAAATCTTCTATGTGCTTTTTACAGTGTATACAAGAACCAGAGCATATGACTTGACAAGTCATTTACAGTTTTTGACAAATCACAAAGCAAATGTTATCACCTCAAATACAAGCCTACTGCGTAGCCTAGCCATAGTGCGAAAGCTAAACAGGGTTGCCAGATTTGGGTGAAACCATTTTAGGGGGGTTTGTATTCAGTATTACTTGAAGTTCATACAAGTCTAACCACGTTTTGGAAGGAGATCGATAACTGGTCCAACCACGTAACATTCAGCCCATAGATGACGCCAAAGCATAAACCTAGATAATCCTGTCGAACTCCATAGTTTACGATAACCCATTATATCTACAACCTCGCCTCACTCATGCCACGGTCTCTGCAGTCAATATAGCTGATTACAAGCGCACACCATTCAATCTGATCATCCGTACAAACTTTGTCGCTTACATGACTTGATCCACCCTGTTCTCACTCTCCTCCGCCCCGACCAAGCTAAAACTTATCCAAGCCATAATAATTCATCAGAGTGCACAGCTGAACACTGTAAGCTGGAAACACTTTGACACTTGGTTGGTTTGTATGCTGGAAACACTTGGATGCTCGGTTTGTTGTTTTTGACTAAAAGTAACCAATCTAAGTTAAGTGTAAATACTGAACTTGTTTTTCAATGGATTCCGAGATGCGGTTAGCTTTTAACAGCTAGGACTGCTATTTCTTGTCCCAGAATCCCGCTTAGCAGACAAGTTGAAGCCTGCTTGACAGAGCCACTAAACTTAGCTAGCTAGCTAGCTAAGCTGCTAACCATCAAGCTAACGAAGTTAGTCCCAGATGAGTTTTGCAATGGAGCCCTTCTTGTCTGGAGAAGTAAATTAACGTTTACAGCGCTGTAGGAGCTGTATCTACTATGATTAGTTTCGGGACAAGCTAAATCACTTGGAGTTCCAATGCGGCAATTGTTTGCTTGATGAGGATTATAGGATTGAAGTGGCTTCCTTGATCAAGCAGGTCGCCAGTCTACGTAAGAAAATTTTAGTGGAATGTTTAACTTTTCTGCGCCGGTGGCTGGACGATGTTCGGGCTTGTTGGATGCATCTCCGCCTTGCCGTTTGTCATTGTCCGAAAGGCCGGTGTTGCCCGGAGTTCGTTCGCCAGGGGAGCAATCTCCTTAATCTCCTCCCCCATCTGATAGCGGAATCGAAGGAGCACAGCAAGAGGAGCATGCCAATCAACGAGCCGTGGAAGCCGAAGACAACGGCCTCCCTCAACGCAGGCTACACCCCAACGAGAGGCTGGGATTGGATACAAACAACAAATAGATTCGCCTCCCTGGAGCCTGATCTTCCTGCACCTTCATCGCTGGGGATACCTGTGTCTATGGCCGCTGTGCCTACTCCTTCGCCTACGATTTTGAAGTCGACGTCGGCAACCTTCCGTCCCTGCTCTAGAACGAGCGGGGTTTCGTCATCTGTCGGAGGCCTGCCCAGACATCGGGAGCTACAGGGCTCAAGATATTCTGCCTCTCGCCCGTCCTTAAAAGTTTCTCTGGATCCTGTGAAGCGTGGGAGTACGCGGATTTCCTTGTCCTTCTCCCCAGCCGTGATTTTGGGCAGCTCCATAGTAAGAACTGCTCCTGGTGCAAAAACATTGTGCTATCTTGCAGCTTTAGTAAATGACATTACTAAGCTGCTCCCGAATGTTCTACACCAGGACATGGAAATCTATTCTATCATAGTCCATGTGGGTTTTAATGACACTATGAACGGCAGCTCTGAACAGTCAAAACTGAATTTTAAAGAGCTTATTGATTCTCTGCTAGACGCTGATAAAAAGACCCATCATATCTGACCCTGTGCCCTCTCTGAATCGTGGCATTGATTATTTCTCTTTACAACTGGCTACGTGATTATTGCACAACAATGGGTGTAACTTTTGTTGACAATTTCAACACCTTTTGGAAACAAAACACGTTTTATGAGGAGGATGGGATCCACCCAAACAATTTGGGTTCCTGGATCCTTTCACAGCATTATAAGGCTGATTTGAGACAATTACTTATCAATGACCCAAGCCCAGCTCAGTTAATCCCTACCATTGTGTCGCTGAGTTGTCATAATGCTTCAGCAAATGTACATTATCCCAGGGGCATTGGCAGACACAATATAAATAACCTAATTTATGTCCCTCTAACTGCCCTGAATGCCTCTGCTGATCCTACAGCTATTGTATGCAGTTGTCATGTGCTTATGAACCAGAGTTATACTGTTAGCACTGAGGCGGAGTGCCCTAGTAGGAAGTCCACTGTGTGCAGCTCACCCTGCACTAACATAAATAAAATGAGCATGTCTACTCCTGCTAAGCTTCCCAGTAAAGCATCACAGAAAAGTGCTAAAAATAGCCCAGATTAACATTGGTAGCTTAAGAAACTGTCACACCCTGGCTCTGGGGACGCTATATGTTGAGCCAGGGTGTGGATATTCTATGTATTGTATTTCTGTGTTGGCCAGAGTGGTTCCCAATCAGAGGCAACGAGTGTCAGCTGTTGCTGGTTGTCTCTGATTGGGAGCCATATTTATAGAGGCTGTTTTCCCACAATAGTTGTGGGATCTTGTTCCTTTCGGTTTGTTCCTAGTTAGGTTTGTCCTTTGGATGTCACGTATAGTTTGTTGTTTTGTTTCGCTGTTCGTGTTTATCATTCGATTAATAAAGTATGTTTGCTTCCAACGCTGCGCCTTGGTCTACTCCGTCTAGCGATCGTGACAGAAGATCCCACCATACCAGGACCAAGCAGCGTGTCCAGGAGCAGGCGGCCTGGACATGGGAGGAAGCGCCGGGAAAGGAGCTGGAAAGGTTGGCGATGGCCCAGGTGGGCAAATCGTGGTCCTGGGAGGACATGCTCGGGGGCAAGGGGCCATGGGCTAAGATTAAGGCCCTGGCGAGAGAGGAGCAACGGCGTCAACAGTGTCGTCGTCGGACGGACGAGAGGCAACCCCAGAACATTTTTAGGGGGGGGCACATGGCATGGGCGACTGGGCAGCAGGAGGCTGCCACAGGGCGAAATGGGAGACGAGGAGAGAAGGCCACCGGGTTACGGGAGCCATTGGTGAGAGGAGGGAAGGAAGTTGTAGAGGCACGGCGAGAGGTACTGAGGTGTATTGCCAGCCCGGCCCGGCCTGTTCCCGCCACTCGCACCAAGCCTACGGTGCGCGTCGCCAGCCCGGCCCGGCCTGTTCCTGCCCCTCGCACCAAGCCTACAGTGCGAGTCGTCAGCCCGGCCCGGCCGGTTCCTGCTCCTCGCACCAAGCCTACGGTGTGCGTCGCCAGCCCGGCCCGGCCTGTTCCTGCTCCTCGCACCAAGCCTACGGTGCGCGTCGTCAGCCCGGCCCGGCCTATTCCTGCTCCTCGCACCAAGCCTACGGTGTGCGTCGCCAGCCCGGCCCGGCCTGTTCCTGCTCCACGCACCAAGCCTACGGTGCGCGTCGCCAGCCCGGCCCGGCCTGTTCCTGCTCCTCGCACCAAGCCTACGGTGCGCGTCGCCAGCCCGGCCCGGCCTGTTCCTGCTCCTCGCACCAAGCCTACGGTGTGCGTCGCCAGCCCGGCCCGGCCTGTTCCTTCTCCACGCACCAAGCCTACGGTGCGCGTTGCCAGCCCGGCCCGGCCTGTTCCTGCTCCTCGCACCAAGCCAGGGGTGCGTATCGTCAGTCCAGTACGGCCCGTTGCTGCTCCACGCACCAAGCCAGGGGTGCGCATCGTCAGCCCGGTACGGCCCGTTCCGGCTCCACGCACCAAGCCAGGGGTGCGCATCGTCAGCCCGATCCGGCCCGTAGCTGCTCCACGCACCAAGCCAGGGGTGCGCATCGTCAGCCCGGTCCGGCCCGTCACTGCTCCACGCACCAGGCCAGGGGTGTGCGTCGTCAGTCCGGCACAACCCGTGCCTGGGTCACCGGTGCCTGGTCAGGTACCGGTCAGCTGTTCCACACCGGAGCTGAAGCAATCCGCTTCTACGATGTCCAGTCCAGCTCCAGTCAGTGGGGCCAGACCGGACCAGGGGCGCCATGGGGGGAAGGTTGAAGGGTGGTGGTCAAGCCCGGAGCCGGAACCGCCTCCGAGGAGGAATGCCCACCCAGCCCTCCCCTGGTTTGTTGATGTTTAGGCGCGGTCGCAGTCCGCGCCTTTAGGGGGGGGTACTGTCACACCCTGGCTCTGGGGACGCTATATGTTGAGCCAGGGTGTGGAAATTCTATGTATTGTATTTCTGTGTTGGCCAGAGTGGTTCCCAATCAGAGGCAACGAGTGTCAGCTGTTGCTGGTTGTCTCTGATTGGGAGCCATATTTATAGAGGCTGTTTTCCCACAATAGTTGTGGGATCTTGTTCCTTTCGGTTTGTTCCTAGTTAGGTTTGTCCTTTGGATGTCACGTATCGTTTGTTGTTTTGTTTCGCTGTTCGTGTTTATCATTCGATTAATAAAGTATGTTTGCTTCCAACGCTGCGCCTTGGTCTACTCCGTCTAGCGATCGTGACAGAAACAAGTTTCATTAATTCAATAACTTGCTAGTAACAGATTATGTTCATATTCTGAGTATCTCTGAAACTCACTTAGATAATACATTTGATGATACAGTGGTAGCAATACATCAAATCAAAATTTATTTCTCACATGCACCAAATACAACAGGTTCACCTTACTGTGAAATGCTTACTTACAAGCCCTTAACCAACAATACAGATTTAAGAAAATAGAGTTAAGAAAATATTTACTAAATAAACTAAAGTAAAAAATAACACAATAAAATAACAATAATTATGCTATATACAGATGGTACCGGTACCGAGTCAATGTGTGGGGGTACAGGTTAGTCAAGGTAATTTTTACATGTAGGTAGGGGTAAAATGACTATGCATAGATAAAAAACAGCGAGTAAAAATTGTCAATGGACACTTCCGTTCAACACTTTGGGGTCACCTAGAAAACCAATTTTTTTGTCCATTAAAATAACATCAAATTGATCAGAAATACAATGTAGACATTGTTAATGTTGTAAATGGCTATTGTAGCTGGAAATTGCTGATTTTTAATGGAATATCTACAGAGACCCATTATCAGCAACCATCAGTCCTGTCTTCCAATGGCACATTGTGTTTGCTAATCCAAGTTTATAATTTTAAAAGCCTAATTGATCATTAGAAAACCCTTTTGCAATTATTAGCAAATTAGCACAGCTGAAAACTGTTGTGCTGATTAAAGAAGCAATAAGAGAGACTAGTTGAGTATCTGTTGCATCAGCAATTGTGGGTTCGATTACAGGCTCAAAATGGCCAGAAACAAATAACTTTCTTCTGAAACTCGTCAGTCTATTCTTGTTCTGAGAAATGAAGGCTATTCCATGCGAGAAATTGCCAAGAAGCTGAAGATCTCGTACAACGCTGTGTACTACTCCCTTCACAGAACAGCGCAAACTGGCTCTAACCAGAATAGAAAGAGGAGTGGGAGGCCCCGGTGCACAACTGAGCAAGAGGACAAATACATTAGTGTCTAGTTTGAGAAACAGACGCCTCACAGGTCCTCAACTGGCAGCTTAATTAAATAGTACCCGTAAAACACCAGTCTCAACGTCAACAGTGAAGAGGCGACTCTGGGATGCTGACCTTCTAGGCAGAGTTGCAAAGAAAAAGCCATATCTCAGAAAAAGGGATCTTGAAGAAGGAAGGCTATCATTCCAATTTGCAACGCCATGCCATACCCTGTGGACGGCGCTTGATTGGAGCCAATTTCCTACTACAACAGGAAAATGACCCAAAGCACAGCTCCAAACTTTGCAATAACATTTTAGGGAAGAAGCAGTCAGCTGGTATTCTGCCTATAATGGTGTGTCCAGCACATTCACTGGATCTCAACCCTATTGAGCTGTTGTGAGAGCAGCTTGACCGTATGGTACGTAAGAAGTGCCCATCAAGCCAATCCAACTTGTGGGAGGTGCTTCAGGACGCATGGGGTGAAATCTCTTCAGATTACATCAACAACTAGAATGCCAAAGGTCTGCAGGGCTGTAATTTCTGAAAATGGAGGATTCTTTGACGAAAGCAAAGTAATTAATAATTAACCTTGCAAATGACTACATTTCCTATTCATTTTGCTATATTTCCTATTCAAACTCATTTCATGTATGTTTTCATGGAAAACAAGGACATTTCTAAGTGACCCCAAAATGTTGAACGGTAGTGTAGATAGTCCAGATAGCCTTTTGGTCCTAGACTTGGCGCTCCGGTACCACTTGCCGTGCTGTAGCAGAGAGAACAGTCTATGACTTGGGTGACTGAAGTCTTTGACCATTTTTTGGGCCTTCCTCTGACATGCCTAGTATATAGGTCCTGGTTGGCAGGAAGCTTGGCCGCAGTGATGTACTGGGCCGTATGCACTACCCTTTGTAGCGCCTTACGGTCGAATGCCGAGCACTTGCCATTTCAGGCGTCGATGGTGCAGCTGTAGAACTTTTTGGGGATCTGCGGACCCATGCCAAATATTTTCAGTCTCCTGAGGGGGAAAAGGCGTTGTTGTGCCCTCTTCATGACTTTGTTGGTGTGTTTGGATCATGATAGTTTGTTGGTGATGTGGACACCAAAGAACTTGAAACTCTCAACCCGCTCCACTACAGCCCCATCGATGTGAATGGGGGCGTGTTCGGCCCTCCTTTTCCTGTAGTCCACGATCATCTCCTTTGTCTTGCTCACGTTGAGGGCAAGGTTGTAGTCCTGGCACCACACTGCCTCATTGATGTCGGTGATCAGGCCTACCACTGTTGTGACGTCAACAAACTTAATGATGGAGTTGGTATTGTGCTTGCCACGAAGTCGTGGGTGAACAGGGAGTACAGGAGGGGGCCAAGCACACACCCTTGAGGGGCCCCCGTGTTGAGGATCAGCATGGCAGATGTGTTGTTGCCTACCCTTACCACCTGGGGATCCAGCTGCAGAGGGAGGTGTTTAGTCCCAGGGTCCTTAGCTTAGTGATGAGCTTTGTGGGCACAATGGTGTTGAACGCTGAGCTGTAGTCAATTAACATCATTCTCACGTAGGTGTTGCTTTTGTCCAGGTGGGAAAGGGCAGTGTGGAGTGCGATTGAGATTGCGTCATCTGTGGATCTGTTGGGGCGGTATGCGAATTGGAGTGGGTCGATGGTTTCCGGGATGATGGTGTTGATGTGAGCCATGACCAGCCTTTCTAAGCACTTCATGGCTACCGACATGAGTGCTACGGGGCGGTAGTCATTTAGGCAGGTTACCTTCGCTTTCTTGGGCACAGGGACTATGGTGGTCTGCTTGAAACATGTAGGTATTACAAACTCTGTCAGGGAGAGGTTGAAAATGTCAGTGAAGACACTTGCCAGTCGGTCCGTGCATGCTCTGAGTACACATCCTAGTAATCCGTATGGCCCATATTTAAAGATATTTCTCACATTGGCTACGTCACATTGGCTACGGAGAGCGTGACCACACAGTCGTCCGGAAGAGCTAGTGCTCTCATGCATGCTTCAATGTTGCTTGCCTCGAAGCCCTTCTGGTAGGCTCGCGTCACTGGGCAGCATCCGACGAGCATCAGAGCCAGTGTAGTAGGATTAAATCTTTGTCCTGTATTGACGCTTTGCCTGTTTGATGGTTTGTCTGAGGGAATAGCGGGATTTCTTACAAGCGTCTGGATTAGTGTCCCACTCCTTGAAAGTGCAGTTCTAGCCTTTAGCTCGGTGCGGATGTTATCTGTAATCCAAGGCTTCTGGTTGGGATATGTACATACGGTCACTGTGGGGATGACGTTGTCGATGCACTTACTGATGAAGCCGGTGACTGAGGCGGTATACTCCTCAATGCCATCGGAAGAATCCCGGAACATACAGTGGGGAGAACAAGTATTTGATACACTGCCGATTTTGCAGGTTTTCCTACTTACAAAGCATGTAGAGGTCTGTAATTTTTATCATAGGTACACTTCAACTGTGAGGGACGGAATCTAAAATCCAGAAAATCACATTGTATGATTTTTAAGTAATTAATTTGCATTTTACTGCATGACATAAGTATTTGATCACCTACCAACCAGTAAGAATTCCGGCTCTCACAGACCTGTTAGTTTTTCTTTAAGAAGCCCTCCTGTTCTCCACTCATTACCTGTATTAACTTCACCTGTTTGAACTCGTTATCTGTATAAAAGACACCTGTCCACACACTCAATCAAACAGACTCCAACCTCTCCACAATGGCCAAGACCAGAGATCTGTGTAAGGACATCTAAGATACAATTGTAGACCTGCACAAGACTGGGATGGGCTACAGGACAATAGGCAAGCAGCTTGGTAAGAAGGCAACAACTGTTGGCCCAATTATTAGAAAATGGAAGAAGTTCAAGATGACGGTCAATCACCCTCGGTCTGGGGCTCCATGCAAGATCTCACCTCGTGGGGCATCAATGATCATGAGGAAGGTGAGGGATCAGCCCAGAACTACACGGCAGGACCTGGTCAATGACCTGAAGAGAGCTGGGACTACAGTCTCAAAAAAAAACATTAGTAACACACTACGCCGTCATGGATTAAAATCCTGCAGCGCATGCAAGGTCCCCCTGCTCAAGCCAGCGCATGTCCAGGCCCGTCTGAAGTTTGCCAATGACCATCTGGATGATCCAGAGGAGGAATAGGAGAAGGTCGTGTGGTCTGATGAGACAAAAATAGAGCTTTTTGGTTTAAACTCCACTCGCCGTTTTTGGAGGAAGAAGAAGGATGAGTACAACCCCAAGAACACCATCCCAACCGTGAAGCATGGAGGTGGAAACATCATTCTTTGGGGATGCTTTTCTGCAAAGGGGACAGGACGACTGCACCGTATTGAGGGGAGGATGGATGGGGCCATGTATCGCGAGATCTTGACCAACAACCTCCTTCCCTCAGTAAGAGCATTGAAGATGGGTCGTGGCTGGGTCTTCCAGCATGACAATGACCCGAAACACACAGCCAGGGCAACTAAGGAGTGGCTCCGTAAGAAGCATCTCAAGGTCCTGGAGTGGCCTAGCCAGTCTCCAGACCTGAACTCAATAGAAAATCTTTGGAGAAAGCTGAAAGTCCGTATTGCCCAGTGACAGCCCCGAAACCTGAAGGATCTGGAGAAGGTCTGTATGGAGGAGTGGGCCAAAATCCCTGCTGCAGTGTGTGCAAACCTGGTCAAGACCTACAGGAAATGTATGATCTCTGTAATTGCAAACAAAGGTTTCTGTACCAAATATTAAGTTCTGCTTTTCTGATGTATCAAATACTTATATCATGCAATAACATGCAAATGAATTACTTAAAAATCATACAATGTGATTTTCTGGATTTTTGTTTTAGATTCCGTCTCTCACAGTTGAAGTGTACCTATGATTAAAATGACAGACCTCTACATGCTTTGTAAGTAGAAAAACATGCAAAATCAGCAGTGTATCAAATACTTGTTCTCCCCACTGTATATTGATAAAGAGTTACCTGTCTAACAGAACACAGAGGGTGTTCTTTAATGGAAGTCTCTAACATAATTGAGGTAGAATCAGGAATTCCCCAGGGCAGCTGTCTAGGCCCCTTACTTTTTTCAATCTTTACTAATGACATGACACTGGCTTTGAGTAAAACCAGTGTGTCTATGTATGCGGATGACTCAACACTATCCACGTCAGCTACTTCAGCGAGTGAAATCACTGCAGTTAGTTTCAGAATGGGTGGCAAGGAGTTAGTCTCAAATATTTCAAAAACTAAAAGCATTGTATTTGGGAAAAATCATTCACTAAACCCTAAACCTCAACTAAATCTTGATAAATAATGTGGAAATTGAGCAAGTTGAGGGGACTAAAATGCTTGGAGTTACCCTGGATTGTCATGGTCAAAACATGTTGATACAACATTAGCTAAGATGGGGAGAAGTCTGTCCATAATAAAGCGCTGCTGTGCCTTCTTAACAACATTATCAACAAGGCAGGTCCTACAGGCCATAGTTTTGTCGCACCTGGACTACTGTTCAGTCATGTGTTCAGGTACCACAAAGAGGGACCTCGGAATATTACAGTTGGCTCAGAACAGGGCAGCACGGCTGGCCCTTAAATGTACACGGAGAGCTAACATTAATAAATAATGTGCATGTAAATCTCTCATGGCTCAAAGTGGAGGAGAGATTGACTTCATCACTACTTGTTTTTGTAAGCAGTGTTGACATGCTGAATGCACCGAGGTGTCTGCTTAAAGTACTAGCACACAGCTCAGACACACATGCCCACCCCACAAGACATGCCACCAGAGGTCTCTTCACAAGTCAAGAACAGACTATGGGAGGTGCACAGTACTAAATAAAGCCATGACTACACGGAACTCTATTCCACATCAGGTATGCAAGCAGTAGAATCAGATTTAAAAAACAGATAAAAATACACTTTATGGAACAGCGGGGACAGTGAAGAGATATACATACACACACAGGAACAGACACATGCATACGCACACACACACTCTACACACACCTATATTGTAATATTGTTTTAGGGTGGTATTATACATTTTGTACTTTAGATATGTAGTGGAGTAATAATGTTATATGATGTACTGTTTTATCTTTTGCTTTATGTGTGATGTAAGTAGCCTCCTGTAGCTCAGTTGGTAGAGCATGGCGCTTGCAATGCCAGGGTTGTGGGTTCGATTCCCACGGGGGGGCAGTAGGAAAAATTGATGCACTCACTAACTTTATGTCGCTCTGGATAAGAGCATCTGCTAAATGACTAAAATGCAAAAAATGTAAGTGCCTTATTGTGTTTGGACCAATACTAATGGAATTGTTTTAAGAAGATCATGCCAAGGCTCATTTAGCTATTTGATTTAGAATTTAAAAACCCCTTGAAGTATCAAAAAAATATATAAAACAAGTATTTAATTAGATAAATGTTGGGGCCTTACTGCTATTAGCCTTTACAAACGTATTGAATAACAGATTCACTACATGGAACCACAGATAGTCCCCCCCAAAAAATCAAAAATAAGTTTGTTCTGAAGTGTCTGTCCTGTTCGGACGCTACAGACAGAAGTTAGCAAATTGGTTGTACCAACTTCAAATGAGTCCCATCGTGTTCGTGAGAGTCTCATCTTAACATAGAAAGTTTGTAGGCCAAACCATTCGGACGCTACAGACATTTTTGTTTGAAGACCAATTTTTGGGATGTCTCACCTTTCACCGCAGATACAGAAGTGCGACAAAGGCGGACGCGGTGGATTGAGACGCATCCAAAGCAAAAATAGATATCTCTTGCTTAAATTGATGGATTTTTATGGGTATTTTTTATTATGCTAATTAGATTAGACATCGACTCTAGGGGGTTAATGGTATAACGATTAATAACTACTGATAAGAGTTAATTTGAGTGATAAAAAATAAATAAAAATAAAAAATACTTAATGGTGCCCCTGCTTGATTCATTTGGATAGGATAACGAAATTACGATAAATAAGATAAATTAATATATCTCAAATATCCATAGCCAAAGTCACAACACACTGATGCAACACCTACTGAGGCTGAGAACTCCTACTGACTCAACTCCTGAGAATGACTTAACTTCTACTGACAATGATTAAACTATTACTGAGATCTACTTAATACCTACTGACACTGGCTCAACTCCTGCTGACTCATTTTTACTGACAAACTCAACTCTTACTGAGATTGACTCAACTCCCATTGACAATGACAACTCTTACTGAGATCAACATAACTCCAACTGACACTGCCTCAACTTCTGCTGGCTCAACTCGTACTGAGAATGATGCAATTCTTACTGAAACAGTGTCAATATGGACACCATACTTATAACCCATATGTTGGTTGTCAGTGACAGAAACTCTACAACAAAAGTGTTGTTTGAACACTCAAATATATGGGAACAGTAGAACTTCAGATTTGCCTGAGAACAGACAAACTAAAAGAAAAGCCCACACCAATTTAGGATAGTACCAACAGATTTGAAGAAAAAACTGGACAGTGGAAACCCCCTGATGAGGGCTTTGTTCAGCTCTCTAAAGTGGACTGGCTAAAGTGAGGTGTAGCTCTCGCCAACTGAGGCACTGGGCCAGCAGGTCTTAAATACCAGCTGGGCCTGCGCAGGTGAAACACATGCTGACTAATGAGATGACTCGTTGGGCCAGCACAGGTGAATCCGATCCTGAGTAACAAGGTGACTACACTCAGTGCCTACCACAACATGCTAATGTGCTAGGTTAGACATGCTAAAATGGAGAGAAAATTCAAAGCCCGTAACACGATGGCGGTGGTCAAGAGGAAACTAGGGAGGAAGATGGCGGAAGTGGATGCTGAGTTCGAATTAAGCAGCGTGTTGAGTAAATTTGGTGAAGACGAATGATCTGAACAGTAATATCAAAAACTGGGACAAAAAGGAAATTGTCTAAAATTGGAGTGGAGGATACGTGTGTAAATGTTAACGAATCGCTTCTTGTTGGGAAGCGTTTGTTGCATAAGGATGCGTATGTGGGAAACCCGTTTGAGGTGTCGGAAATGGTGAAGTATGCACTTGGAAAAGTGGAGTCTGTTAGAATGACCAGGAATGGTCTTATTTTGATTCATTGTATTTCTGAAGAGTAGAGGAAGATTGCAGTGGGCCTCAAAAGAATCCGGACAACAGAAGTTTTGAACTTCGGAGTAGAGCATCCATCAAAAGGAGTCATCTCAGGGGTGACAACAAATGTTCAGGTTGAAGAGAATTCCTGGTGTGAAGAGAATTCCTGGTGTGGTTGGTGCCCGGCGTCTAACCCGCTGGGTGAATGGAGAAAAAGAAGAAAGTCTGTCGGTCCTGTTGTTTTTTGATAAAGAGCAGATACCTATGCATGTGAAGCTTGGTTATGTAAGATACGCCATAAGAGCTTTCGTCCCCAAACCACTGCAGTGTAAGAATTGTAAAGGATTTGGTCATGTTTCAAGTGTGTGCAGACAAAGTATACTGAAGAAAGGTGTGTAGAAGGACGACGGTGTTGCAATTGTGGTGGGGATCATGATCCTGAGTTCCCGGAGTGCCCTGTAAGGTTGAAGGAAATTGAGGTGCCAAAGGTTAGAGCAGTCAATCGAATCTCCTATGCGGAGGCGATTAAAATAATTGAGAAAATAAGTGACGCTAGTGAATTGATGGTAGTGGATACATCACAGCCTGTAGTAAATGTTTGCTGCCAGACAAAAAATACCCTGTGTGGTAAAAAGGTGGATTTTGTTGCGTTCATTGCCACAGTTATAAACTGTACAGCACAAGTCTCAAAAAAGTCAAAGAAACTAGACATTATTGTGGCTGCAGCAGAAAAGTTTTTGGGACTCAAGGATTTTACATTGAAAGACTTGCAAGGGGTACTGGCGCCGGAAGACCACCCTCCCAGGTTCCCCTTGAGCCTGTGTAGGGATCAGACCCATTTTATAAAATTATTTTTAACAGAAAACTTGTTTTGATTCATTTTATTTATTTATTTTTTGGTAGTTCAGTTTTTTGGGGGAATCCTGTTTCCATCCCGCATAGTAGGTGGTGGGACGCACATTAAATTGTATGATCGCCAATATACCATTAGAAGAAGAAGAAGAATGGCGCTGGAGAAGATGGCTGCCGTTTTACAGCCCTGTAACCAATTGTACTATTATGTGTGTTTTTTCGCGTTATTTGTAATTTATTCTGTACGTAATGTTGCTGCCATCGTCTCTCATAACCAAAAAGAGCTTCTGGATATCAGGACAGCGATTACTTACCTCGTATTGGACGAAGATTCTTTCTTCAACGAGTCGGACGCGAAGGATATCCTACAGACACCCGACAAGGCCCAAAGAGACAGAGATATCATGGACGTAGGTCGGGGTGCCTTGTAAGGATCCGACGGCGAGCAAGTATACTGCCTCTTCCATCAATCCTATTAGCCAATGTTCAATCATTTGAAAACAAATTAGATGACCTACGATTACGGTTATCCTACCAATGGATCACCGAGTCGTGGCTGAACGACGACATGGACAACATACAGCTGACGGGATATACGCTACATCGGCAGGATATAACGGCTGACTCCAGTAAGACAAGGGGTATATTTGTAAACAACAGCTGGTGCACAAAATCAAATAGTAAGGAAGTCTCAAAGTTTTGCTCGCCTGAGGTAGAGTATCTTATGATAAGCTGTAGACCACACTATTTACCAAGAGAGTTTTCATCTATATTTTTCATAGCTGTCTATTTACCACCACAAACTAATGCTGGCATTAAGATTGCACTCAACGAGCTGTATAAGGCCATAAGTAAACAAGAAAATGCTCATGCAGAGGCAGTGCTCCTAGTGTCCGGGGACTTTAATGCAGGGAAACTTAAATCCGTTCTACCAAACTTCTACCAGCATGTTAAATGTGCAACCAGAGGAAAACAAACTCTAGACCACCTTTACTCCACACACAGAGACGCATACAAAGATCTTCCTCGCCCTCCATTTGGCTAATCTGACCATAATTCTATACTCCTGATTCCTGCTTATAAGCAAAAACTAAAGCATGAAGCACCAGTGACTCGGTTAATAAAAAAGTGGTCAGATGATGCAGATGCTAAGCTACAGGACTGTTTTGCTAGCACACACTGGAACATGTTCCAGGATTCTTCAGATAGCATTGAGGAGTACACCACATTAGTCACTGAATTCATCAATAAGTGCATCGATGACGTCTTCCCCACAGTGACCGTACGTACATACCCCAACTAGAAGCCATGGATTACAGGCAACATCCGCACTGATCTAAAGGGTAGAGCTGCCGCTTTCAAGGAGCGGGACTCTAACCCGGACGCTTATAAGAAATCCCGCTATGCCCTCTGACGAACCATCAAACAGGCAAAGAGTCAATACAGGACTAAGATTGAATCGTACTACACCGGCTCTGACACTCGTCGGATGTGGCAGGGCTTGAAAACTATTACAGACTACAAAGGGAAGCACAGCCGCGAGCTGCCCAGTGACACAAGCCTACCAGACGAGCTAAACCACTTCTATGCTCACTTCGAGGCAAGCAACACTGAAGCATGTATGAGAGCACCAGCTGTTCCGGATGACTATGTGATTACGCTCTCTGTAGCCAATGTGAGTAAGACTTTTAAGCAGGTCAACATTCACAAGGCCGCAGGGCCAGACGGATTACCAGGACGTGTACTCCGAGCATGCGCTGACCAACTGGCAAGTGTCTTCACTGACATTTTCAAAATGTCCTTGACTGAGTCTGTAATACCAACATGTTTCAAGCAGACCACCATAGTCCCCGTGCCCAAGGACACTAAGATAACCTGCCTAAATGACTACCGACCCGTAGCACTGACGTCTGTAGCCATGAAGTGCTTTGAAAGGCTGGTCATGGCTCACATCAACACCATTATCCCATTATCCCAGAAACCCTAGACCCACTCCAATTTGCATACCACCCCAACAGATCCACAGATGATGCAATCTCAATTGCACTCCACACTGCCCTTTCCCACCTGGATAAGAGGAACACCTACGTGAGAATGCTATTCATTGACTACAGCTCAGAGTTCAACACCATAGTGCCCTCAAAGCTCATCACTAAGCTAAGGATCCTGGGACTAAACACCTCCCTCTGCAACTGGATCCTGGACTTCCTGACGAGCCGCCCCCAGATGGTAAGGGTAGGTAACAACACATTTGCCACGCTGATCCTCAACACGGGGGCCCCTCAGGGGTGCGTGCTCAGTCCCCTCCTGTACTCCCTGTTCAACCATGACTGCAACGCCCGGCACGACACCAACACCATCATTAAGTTTGCCGACGACACAACAGTGGTAGGCCTGATCACCGACAACGATGAGACAGCCTATATGGAGGAGGTCAGAGACCTGGCCGTGTGGTGCCAGGATAACAACCTCTCCCTCAACGTGACCAAGACAAAGGAGATGATTGTGGACTACAGGAAAAAAAAGAGGACTGAGCACGCCCCCATTCTCATCGACAGGGCTGTAGTGGAACAGGTTGAGAGCTTCAAGTTCCTTGGTGTCCACATCACCAACAAACTATCATGGTCCAAACACACCATGACAGTTGTGAAGAGGGTACGACAAAGCCTATTCCCCCTCAGGAGACTGAAAACATTTGGCATGGGTCCTCAGATCCTCAAAAAAAGTTATACAGCTGCACTATCTAGAGCATCCTGACTGGTTGCATCACAGCCTGGTATGACAACTGCTCGGCATCCGACCGCAAGGCACTACAGAGGGTAGAGCGTACGGCCCAGTACATCACTTGGGCCAAGCTTCCTGCCATCCAGGACCTCTATACCAGGCAGTGTCAGAGGAAGGCCCTTAAAATTGTCAAAGACTCCAGCCACCCTAGTCATAGACTGTTCTCTCTGCTACCGCACGGCAAGCGGTACCGGAGCGCCAAGTCTAGGTCCAAAAGGCTTCTCAACAGCTTCTACCCCCAAGCCATAAGACTCCTGAACAGCTAATCATGGCTACCCAGACTATTTGCACTCCCCCCCACCCCCACCCCATCTTTTTAAGCTGCTGCTACTCTGTTAATTATTTATGCATAGTCACTTTAACTCTACCCACATGTACATATTACCTCAACTACCTCAACTAGCCGGTGCCCCCGCACATTAACTTTGCACCGGTACCCCCCTGTATATAGCCTCCCTACTGTTATTTTATTTTACTTCTGCTCTTTAAGTCTCAACACTTTTGTTGTTGTTGTTTAATTATACTTTTTTATTAAAAAATAAATGCATTGTTGGTTATGGGCTGTAAGTAAGCATTTCACGGTAATGTCTACACCTGTTGTATTCGGCGCATGTGGCAAATAAAATTTGATTTGATTTGAGAAGAAGAAGAAGAAGAAGAAGCCTGTAACACATGACATCATTAACTGTTTCCTAAATAGTGAAGGTTAAGGTGAAGGTCCGTCAATTAAATATTATTTGATATGTGGGATGTTGATGGAACATATTCAGAATATATTATTCATATGTATGCATGTTGCGTAAAAATTAGTATGCCCCACTGGTGTGTTTCATTATGAACCGGTTTTTTGAACTGTTTCTTTACCAGCAGAGGATGCTCATGGCATTCCAGACTACAGGAGAAGAATCCCTCCCCTCTCCTTATTCCCTGACAGTTGAACCTCCACTGGGGAGACCCAGCTAATAGGATCCCTGGGCTCTCTCCAACCTGGTTTTATCTCCATTTAATGCAATGGAATATATAAACACTATAATTGTACATTTTGACATTTCAGCAGAAATACTAACAGTACAGTGTATACTCTCACATAGTGTTTAGTCAGGACAAAGGTACATTTGTATTGCTGAATAAAAAAGTGAGCATATATGTGTTCAGGAGAGGAAATTGCTATGTAGTGTTCGGGTCTACATAATATTTTTTAAGAACAAATATAAATTGCATTAAACTACTTGGTGAGGGTTGTGCCGTCACCTTATCATATTTCCACAGCTTAAACCTGAAATGGAAATGAAAGGGGCAGTTATAGGGTTTTGTCATATTTAATAATATTATTATTCTGTGAGCTTGGTATTCTTCCGATGCGAGAGCCTTGTTTGAGGTAGCCTTGTTGAAAGTCGCACAGGCTCTTTTTTAAAATTCTGCCTGAAAGGAGAACTTGTTTGGGGTATAACCTCTGCAGAGGGCTTTGTGTGTTCAACTCAGGTTTTTTTTAGCAGTGTCAGGGTTTGACTGTCCAGGCATGGTCACACTATCTGCCTGGTTGACACAGTGGGCTTTTATGGGCTTCGGTGTCATTTCTTTTGGGAAAACACAATCCAAAGTGAAAACACAATCCACTTCCCCCAAGAAGAACCAGCTGATAGCTGTCATTAATACGATGTCTCTCACAATGGGCACGTCTCTCACAGTTAAATTAAATTGAAAAATAAGAGTACTTTCAGAGGACTGAACTATTGACTTCCAGTTGCTTTATTCAAATGTGGTCATTCAAAATAGTTCATCATTCTATATTTGGTTGGGGGGCCCCCCACCTCGCGGCAAAACATTTTATTGTTCCTCTTGACGGTGGAGAGAAATGTTTATTTTTTACGTTTATTTCCTGCAATTCTATGTTACGAAGGGGCGTAGAGAAATTGTTGGAGTTTAAAAGCAAGTTTTTTGCAATTCTACCTATTTTGCCATGTGGTGGAGAGATCTTTGCAGTTTTAAAGTTAATTTCCTGCAATTCTACACATTTTGTAATGACTTATGCCATGTTAATAGGATATCTGAGTGAGAAGGAATAACAATATCAATGGGGGGCCCCCTGGAGGTCAGGGCACCTGCCCTGCGTCCCCGTCCGATATTCGGCCATTATTACTACAAGTTTAGATAGCTGGCTAGACTAACTACCAATCTAAAACATTTTTACTGACATGGCTAATTGAGTGACTGTCAGTGACTGACATAACAAGAGAAAAACCACTGATGCACAACCAAATTTCGAAATTGCACCTGGTGTATTCTACTATTCTTACTCTTAGTGAGTTGAGAACTCGACTGGGGCCCTCTAGCGGCCGGGGGCCTAAAGCGACCGCTTATGTCGCTTATGGCTGAAACCGGCCCTGAGTATCAATGTTATTTGATCTTATGTGTACTTACTTAAATTAATTGTACGTATAATTTTTGTAAAGCCAAACTTAAATGTACCTTAAAAAACTATAAAATTATGTATTGTTATATTATAGTCTTCTTAATTACTACCTTGGTATTGAATTAGTAATATGGGCTACTCGGCTGATTCAAATACCACCACAATTATCATATTCCAAAGATTGAACACACAACTGTGACTTCTGTAGACATTAAATAAATAGTTATAAGGAACATGCTTTTTAGGTGCTCAAAGCCTCCAAACTGCTCCTGACAACACATCATCTTTAAAATGTTGTGAGTGATAGTTGTTGACATGTCTCTGGACTCGGTCAAGCCTCCTCCATACATAGATTGCTGTCCACATGCTTGTGAAGTTATCGCCTGCAGGAGATAAAAGGCAGTTAGTTCATTATTTATGCACTGCTGAAAGTTGACTCATTCAGTAGAGACAGTCAGAAGCAGCACAGTAAATCAAGCTAACCTTTATTCTGAAATAATGATTTATTTTGATATAGTTCTCTCCAAATTAAAATAGTGAAATTAAGAGGCTGCGACTTATGGCTATCCCTTTTATTTTAGCTAATTTAAATATTCCGTTTTGGAGGTTTCTTTCACAGTTAGGAAGTGATGCAATGGGTAATATTTGAATAACAACATTGTCAATTTAAGCCTTTATTGATAATCCAAATAAGCAAGTAAGACATTTAGAGCTGATTTGAGAAGACATTGTTTTTATACAAAAAAAATACTGAATACTGAAAACCAACTGGAATGGCCAAACTTTAAAATACCTCTCCCCACACATGGTACAGCCCAGGCCTCAGGAACTGCCCAGGCTTGTCCCAGAGCACATCCTTAAGGATTTGCTGAAGAAAGCCTGAAGTTACCCATTTGCTTCTCAATACTCCTAGGCCTAAGGCAACCACGTATCTCAGTAAGTCCTGACTCTTCTCACATTGTAAGTGTAGATATATTCTGCTTAATTAATTTGGTCTAACTTCCCGAGGCAGTTGTTTGATATGTGGCATTTTACTGAAGTTTGATAAGCTAAAGTTAATTGCAGTAAGTAGACTACAGATACTGCAGGTGTCACTTGGAAATTGAAGTTGAAATCTGGAGGATACTTTATGTACATATCCTTTTCTCCACAGTCAGTTAGCACGTAACTGCAAATAAAAAAACAAGGGAGGGCATGGATTTCTTGTAAAGAATGATGTGTATTCACAAATAAATCAGATGGCATACTATACAGAATCAAACCAGAGTTCCCCAAAACCAACTCAAAGGCTAAGTCTCTGAATCACAAATGCAAAATCAAGTCTCTGTTTTATTTAAGCCTATAATTAGGTCTTAGAATTAGCCTTTCACACTTTGGTTATTGGAAGTCGATAGTCCACACAAAGGAAACTTATCTTGATGATCAATACAAATATCCCTTACAAGTCTTTGAAAATGTTCTCACTTGTATGAGGTGAGAGAACTTTTAAAATATAAAGAGTTTCCTAATAAGCAATCATTTCTGACCACAACTTCCAGTCAGCCAAGATGGCTTCGCTTTTCTTGACACACCCACTCCCTATTTCACTCAAATCAAGAAGTGCAACCGGTATAAAAAAATGAAGCAAATAAAACAACTAAAATTTCATCTGAGAGAAATACAATGACTATGACTAGGCTATGCTATACAGCATCTGGCTAAACAACATGAAGAGCCTGAGGTTAGATTTGATAGTCGATACAAGTCTGAGGTCTGAAGGCTGATGGATATTATGCAAGGCGAAGCAACTATAGTACTATAATGAATTGGACAACTAACCTTTCGTCACAAGCTGTTTTATATTCAGATGAAAAACAGATTCTGCAGCAAAGTTGAAATCTGTATTAAATCATGAAATTGGATTGTGTTTGTGTGTTAGGTCACCCATTTGTCCTCTTGTTTTTTTCTCATATTTCCTCATTGTGCATCTTGTATGTTTGCAGAGATAAGTCTTATATCGATCGATCAGACTCGACTGCCCTGTCATACCTTCCAACACTGATAAAGCAGGAACCAATACTGAGTTACAATTCTTGTTCAATTTAGCACATTTTCCAGAAACTTGAATAAAAAGGAACGCTCTGAATTGCAACCTACCTAACAATAAGGTAATCTGAGAGGAACGAAGAAGGAAGAGGTGCTCTTAGACCCCTTTTTTGAAGGGCTAAGTGTTTTCCACTCAAATAGACCATAGGGAGACTGAAATGACTCAAAAGGCTATATCGCCAAGCACTTGTGGTTTGCTTTATTTATTTATTAATTTGAGGTCCGGCCACTGACACATCTGACTGCATCTGAATTGCTGTGAATTGACACCGGTTACTGTTCATAATGTGAGCTTGGGTGTCTTTCCTGACCACAGTTCATTCAGCCTCCTCTCACTGCAACTTAACTGCTCTTAAAATGTATTGACAGCAACACGGGAGCTGTGGGGCGAGACAGGATTATCAGTCTTTGTTGTGTGAGTGTGTCTATTATCCTGACCTCTATTCACAATGGGCCTTTAGGAGTGTCGCTTCCAGCCACATAGCAAAGTACCCATAGACAAACAACATGTGAACCAGAGATCTCCCTTTGTCCCAATGCACTAGACACTTATGGTCCAACTCTGAACAAAGCACTCAACTTCAGGTAAGGCTCTCCAACCAATATTGATTTCATAAAGATAAACTGAAGTGCACCCTTTAAGCTGTTATTGTTTTATCTCAAAGAAGATAATTCATTGTTTTCCGTGGATGTCAATGGTAATATTGTGTCATCTGTATGCTGCATATTCACAACCATAGAAAAAAAGTTCCTTATCTGTGGTTGGCCTTTTTGATTTGAAATGCATCCATGTGCTTTAGGGGGCACTTTCTGTCCTGTGTGAAATGTGTCCAGTACCGTGGCAGATGCATATGCTGTTGTACTGACCGTGGCAATGTATGAGGGAGACAGCCTCTTATCAGCCCAAGGGACTGGGAGAGCAAGGTGTCTTTATCCCATGTGGTTACTAACGTAGAAGTAGTAAATTTCCTGCTTGCTGCGTAGCTAATTTATTCATTATAATCTCTGGTAATGCTTTCTTCTAGTATGTTATGATATATTTTTTATCACCCAGTGAGTTAATGCTTATTAAAACATTAGCTGTGTAACTTTTTATACTTAGTCTAAGTTGAGGATAAACTAATCCACTTCTTCTTTGGAAGCAACTTGATAAAACACATCCAGACTCATGTGGAGAGGAAGTCCTTTAGCCACAGTTATCTGAACTACTGTTATTATTTTCAAGTCCAGTAGTTTTATGACTCAAGCTCTAGAAATAAGGTGGAACATCTTTGAGAGTCTTTGCACTAAAGTTGTTCAGCCAGTTGAAATAATTGTAGCTATAATCTATTGCCTTTGATCTCACAATTATTAAAGTAAAATTAATAACATAATATAAGCATCAAGTGCACATTCTGCACAATTTGTCTAAAATAACATATGTTCTTATCCATAAAAGAGGTATTCACCCCCTTGGAATTTTTTCTGTAGAAATTGTAGATTCCAATTTTTTTGTGTGGAATTACAGTGTGGAATTAAAAGTGATATAATTTTTATTTTTTGTCACTAATCTACAACAAATACTTGACAATGTCAAAGTGAAAAAACTATTCAAAAAATGTTTGGAAATGAAAATGTTTGCAAAGTCACTGTCATCCTTAACCCTAACCCAAAATCTGAAAAGAGGAAAAGGACGATAACATGTAATGCAAACAATGATGGAAACATTAATTCGATAACTAAAATATGACAAAACAATCAGCTGACTGGGTAGAAATATATTTGTGCTGACAATTATTTGATATTTGGTATTCAGTAAGGTGACAAACTTCTTTTTAGTTTATTTGTCATTCTGTAGGTTATGAAGCAGGACCATGTATGCTCTTCAAAATTAATGTTTGAGTCCTTTACTGTATGTGTAGTTGCAGTATTCTCCAGCTTTTCATTTAATGTCAATAGTACAGGATCAATATTGAGGTCAAATATGCACATATTAAGTCCATATACTAAAAAAATCTAAGGTGATCTCCCAAAAAGACCGCCACAGCAAAAGTTTATGTTGCATAGGTGTTCTTTTATTTATTAAAAAGCTGTCATGTTTCGACCTCAATCAGGTCTTTGTTGTTGCTGTCTTTTTGGGCGATCCCATCACCTTGGAATATGACTTTGCTCAGATGCGCTCCCCCATTCGATAGAAGCCTTTAGTAGCACTAATTAAGTCCATATACTTTTGAGTAGCAAAATTCACGAAAAGCAAAGTCTTTTCATCATGTCGTTTGAGAGGTCAGAATTCCCATATTCCTTAAATCTATTGACGCACCCATGCGTCAATCAAATTAACATTATACAATAATCCCCATCAAAATCCGTCAGTGTAAACTAGCTTTTTTGCATGGGCTGCGTCTCAATCCACCACATCCTCCTATGTCTGCTTTCCGCATCTGCGGTGGAAAGTGGCAGAGCTACAGCGCTGTTTGGCTGACCAAGACACATCCCGAAAATCTGACTTCTCACGAAAACTAATATGACCACTTTATGAAAAGATGAGACTCTCACAAACACGATTGTTTTGCTCTACGACCCCCACAAGTGTCATGTCTGAAGGTAAATTATGGAAGTATGGCATCGTTTTGGTAGGACTTTATCATAATTCCACACAATAAAGCATTTACAATCGATTAGTAAATAGTTTATTCATCATTAATATTTAATATACGTAGGTCCTTATAAACCATTTACTAATCATTAGTTAAGTATTTTTGCTTGGCCTCATCTAAAGTGTGGTCTGTTTATACTTTAGAAATACTTTAGAAATGTTATTTGTGACCAGTGTAATTTCTCACAAAAAGATGGACATGCCATTGGTAGACATTTCAGCAGTACAAAATCACCTAAAACTTATAAATGGTAAAGGAATAAGCACACATCACAGGATGCTAAAGGAAATATATTGAAAATGTTATTCACAAAAACTGTTGTGAGACAAGTGTTTCAAGAACTTGAGGAAGAATTGTAATGTGAATGTTTTGTTAATGCTGTCAACCTCGCAAACTAATAATAAAACAGGGAGATGTAGCCTACACACACAGCTGGCCGGACCAGTCAGTTGTTCTCTGGTGGATTTTTATTCCTTCATTACTACTGATATGTGATTGAGGTAGAAATGTTACATGTATGATTTGCAGGTAGGAATGTTACATGTATAACCTTTAAATGCTTCCAATGCTTCAGCCTTTTACCTGCAGACTATTTTCACACATGGCTTTGTTTGGCGGCACCTTTGCTGGGCCTTTAAATGTAGTAACTCTTTAAACATAATGGAATAGTTCAGCGAAATAATGTATTCAGATATTTTTTTATTTACCTCATAAGCAGTCTATGGACTACTCTTAATCTCTCGTGGGCAGATTCTGCATGCAAACCAAAGAATCTGTCAAGATGGAATGAGTTGGGGAGTGGGGGAGTTTCCTTTTGCGAGGGTGGAGACTTCGGAAACCGGAACTCCCAATAGTGGTTGTCTGAAATTACACATCACACTATTTTGGAATAAAATGTTAAATATATTTTCTTAAACATTGTCTGTATTGTGTGCTTATTGTTTAACCATTAATATGTTCTAGGGGCTATTTTGAGACCTTAAGAGCATCAGGTACTGCTTCAATGTCTAACAATGGGATGTCCATCTTTTTGTGAGAAATTACACTCACTATATTAAACATCTTATGACTGATCTTAATTATTATTATTTAATGCTTTAAAAGTTGTTTATAAATGTGTAAATAACTATGATACTAACATTTACAAATGTGGGAGTAATGATTAATAAATGATGAATAAACTATTTACTAATCCATTATAAATGTTTTATTACATGGAGTTATTATAAAGTGCTTACCAAGGTTTTACTCCAAAAAATGTCTCATGATTTCGGTTTACCTTTCACCACCAAACACGTTTGAACAATAGGAGGAAAACAAGTTAAAATCCTCATTCAGGCAGCTCCAAGAGGATGTTCGATTGAGAACCCTGGCAAGATTAAACAAACAGGCTTACTTAGTAAAATTATGAATTATTCTCAGCCCCATAAATAGTCCCATAGAAGCTTAACCAATGAATTCATCATATTTATTTTCAAAGAGCATGTCATGTAGCCTATAAATAAATATTATTTTATTCATACACTTGTCAAGATGCTGAACATTTTAGGAGGTTTGCTGGATATTTTAAGTAATGAATCTGACCTAAATCCTAAATACAACTTTGATGAATGATCAAGAGAGACAATGGAATTTTTCGGCGACACTTCATTTTAAGGGGTCCTTATTACAGTGCAGTTACATGTATAATTACACTGTAACAAGTATTGTAGTTAATTGTAATAACTCGTAGTAACACTGTAATAGAAACATGTAACTGGTGGTAATTGCATTCTGTAATCACAAAGGTGTAACAACAAATGCTTGTTACCATGCTTGTTGCAAACGGGCAAGTTTCCAAGAAGTTCACTAATTTAGTGTTTTGTTTCTTCTCAGTTGCATTGATTCAGTAACAACTGTTACAAGGTTGTAATCTCTTGAGGACAGACAGATGTGTAGGGTGTCCAAGATTAGAAAGGTTGGAGGCTCAATAGGCTCAAATTACCTACCGTGAATGCGCACTGGGTTAACTTGGTTGAGTTGACAAAAACAGATAGGTCAATTACTGGGGCCTACCATATGGGTGGCATCCCAGATTATCATGAAAAAATGTATGTATAATTAATGTGTAAGTTGCCCATTATGACAACCTGAACCTCCTTGCCATCCAAGTTGGAGGACATACACACTAGTTCAACACAGAGTACATGTAATATCTACCTAAGTACAATGTAATAACTAGGTGTTACACAGGATTTAGCTAGTTAAAATTAAGTGTATCTTGTTGGGTACTTACTTGTAATTATTGTGTACCTACATAGTATGCTACCTACATATATAGTTACCTATAAGCAATTACCATACACTTACTTACTAATCATTACCAAGTGAAAACAAACAAAATACGAGCTTCTACTTTAGTCAACTTTATTGCAACATGTAAAAAGACCCTACATTTCTTCAAAAATAATAAGAATCTTTATTGTTAGATTAATAATTAGATAATTTAGAATAAACAAAGATACAGGCCTACTCAATAACACCAAATTACTATTTGAATAGACGGGTTGGTTGTTTAGCAACAAACCGACCCATGCGCAACTATGGGGCAAAACAGACGGGGTTGACAACACGTCAACTATATTTAGTCTCAATGTTTATTGAAACATAAATACATTTGTACAATGAGCGCTTGTTGTCTCTCAAATTGAACGTTACAGTTGTTGGTTAGTTAGCTAGCAAATATTAGCCATATTAGCATTGACATGAAATCAGTCAAAACCCCTCAAAACAGGAAATGGTATCAAGAACAAGATAAAAATAGCTGAAACGAGCCACCTAAGAGAACGAGATCAAGGAGCCCAGCTAGCTAGCTATTTGCCAGCTTTAGTTAGCTAGCTAGCTGTCAAGGCATGACAGTCTATTCTGTGGATGTTAACTAAGTTAGCTAGCTAGTGTCGTATATGATGAATGGTGGCAATTATTGCTGTCAACAAAGAGTCCGTTATGCTGCATCATGTTAGAAGTTTTATTCATACCACGAGGTTACAGCATAAATTACAGACACGCGTTGTCCGGAGAACGACTCGTCAGATTGTTATGGCCGTTCTAACGTCTCACCGTTTAACCCCCTATTTATAAACACTGCTGCCCCCTCTTCTGGCCAATCACCAGTCTCCCCTGTCTACAACCCACCCCCTGTCTGTGGTATGTGGTATTACACCTAAAACATTCCCTCTTGATACTACCATAAACAACATTCTATTTCTTCATGAAAAACATTTAACAAAGGCATAATCTTCAGATACTATATTCCCCCTTTCGAGACGAACTAAACGTCTCGAAACCAAACAGAATAGGATTATGACTAGTAACAACTTATCTTATTAAGTATCTTTAACCTTAAACCAAAACATTCTCCTCTAGAGTGTAAATACCTTTCTTATGAAATATGAATAACTGTTGATGAAGTGTGAACACATTACTATGAATTATGAACAAACTGTTTATGAAGTGTGAACACATTACTATGAATTATGAATAAATCTTTATGGAGTGTGAGAGCGAAAAACTGTCCGGCAACCTTTGTTCCAAATCCATCCATCCATCAATCAAGACAGTAAAATTCTCTCACGGTCCCTCTGCCCCAGGCAACCACCGTCGGTACTCCAGATAACCTCATTAACCATGTAAATGCATTTGAAACTATGATGTAATTAAATACACATGTAAACAAAATCCTATCCATAAATATCCATTGTACGGCTGGTCAACCCATCGAATCGTACAATGAATCTCTCCCTTCCTAGACCTTCTGTCCCTAAACCCCATCGAAATAAACAAAAGCATCTAAGATCCTCATCTGCATTCAATAACATCAAACATCATTCTACTAAAATCAATACCTAAGAATATGACACAATTATGTATTACACATCAAATATGTCTATATTTCATTGCAGACACTGGAATGTAGTCCACTACACTTCATCTCCTCCGTATTCTCCTCCTCCAATCTCGACTTCCACTGCATCGTTGATGATGGAATCAGCCACACCCTCCTTGTTTCATCTCCTCCAGTCATATTGTCCCTTCATATTGTCTTTGTTTGAGTCACATGTTCCCCCAAATGCTTCTGGAATGACAAGAAAATAAACGACCAAACAGTATCCTTTGCAAAACAACCACTTTCAAATTAAACCTCCATTTCACCTAAGAATTTAAAAATTATACATAAATGATGCATGAATCACATTAACCTATCCCCCCTTGATTCATAAATCATACTAAAAATCATACTAAAATCAGCCTACAAAATGTTTTCTTTGAAACAATAAACATAAAATGATCAAATAATCAAAAAGGATATTTATCCATCAGTTCCACTTGTCAATCTTTATCCAGATCAGGAACAGTCAACACCGGCATCTGAGTGTTGTCTCCAGGCACCACTTCTCCAACCTATCTCAATCTCATAACTTTATCAAAAGTCAGTACAAACATCACACAGTGTTATCAAAGCTGAAACTAAAATCTGACCCATCACTGCCCCTACTGGCCTAACTGATCTTGCAACCAAATCTTCTCAGATCTCCCAAATGTTACACCATATCATGGAAGAGGTCCCCCCTTCTCCCTTAGACTCATTCTCCAATGGTAGGCTTGAAGACTATGACATGTAGCCATGTCACCCTTTTAACCCTAGATTTAGCTGTGTTCGGTGCTAACTCTCTTTTAATAGTAAAAGCCTCATATGGAAGCTTCAATGTTGACATGTAACCAAATCCTGTCCATCCCTAATGTAAGAATATAGATGCTTTATCACCCCCAAACCCCTAAATATCTCTAAGATTCCCCATAGTCACATTGTCAGTCAAAAGCTAATCATTTAACCATCAAAGTCCTGCTTTTCTACTACCTGGTACATAAAAAATTACATTATATTTGTCATCACTACCCTTAAAGTCATACTTATCCAAAGTTATACTATACTCATCACCCTCTGATATTCCCATAAACATACCCCTTACCTCATATGTTTTATTATAACAACAATAACTTTTAGCCCTCAATGTTTCACCTGAATACTTCAGGTTTCCACTGTTACCTGACCTTACTTTCCAACTAACAATTCCCATAGGGTAATCCCTTTACCCCAGAACACTTAAACCCTACTGTTCTGACAACTACATTATGTTATCTGTCAATGACTGTTGCCGATACCACAGTCATGACAAAGCATAACCCCTGACCCAGACCCGCTAGAGGCTGCGCAACCGTCCAGCACGTCTTGGGCTGGCATCCCCAACAGACATCAACCCTCAAGATTCCTCACTGATTCTTACAGAATGAGTTAATCTATCTCTAATTTTCACAACAGAGGAACGAGCAGCACTGATCAGATGCCCCCCCTCTGTCATCAAAATCAAAAGACCCCATCCTGCAGCTTCCATGATGAATCTCTCTTCTCCATTTCAGATTAACCTATATTGCTCTCTACTACTATCTGCTCTACTTTTTAACCCTATTCGTAGTAACCTAAACCCCTGAGTCTCTCTTGCTGCCTCCTTTAATTTCAGAAAAGTTGTTGTCATCCTTCCTACATTTGCTATTACCATCGTATCATTAATCCCTTCCCAAAGTTACCATTAACGTTGTTGATTTAGTTGATGAATTAAAACCCTTAATTCCCTCTAGTGGGAAACTACCAACATCCTATTCGATTATTCCCTATTGGAGTGACTACTGTAATAAACTTATCCTTAACTCCCTCTGTGACTGTGGAAAGTTTTACAGACCTCAACTCTTCCATTATAAGCATAACTTTATGAATTACATAGCCCTTTACCCAATAATTCCCAACCAAAACAAATTCTAATGCTTGCACTAGATAAGTACACATATTCTCCCCTGACCTTTCTCTGTAACATTACGCAACATAAGTGAACAGTCACTCCTAACCCTCTTCTAAACTATACCTCCTTTTACTCCTGGTCCTGATAACAACACTTATTCTCCATAATTATCTCTCCATATGGGAGAAACGTCCCCATCCTAAACCCTAATAAGTGTTTTCCCCCTAAAATTGGTGCTGTATTGGTTCCCTTATAATCAAATGCGATATATTTATGACTTTAATACCTATCAATGTTGAAAGAGTTAAATTGCTTCTCTCTGTTGTTCTAATAGACTGAAGTGTTAATGTCCTTATTTACTCCTAGTTTCCCCCAGTTTTCCCCTAAAACTTTGAACTCTTTCCTTGTACTTCCATCCATCACCACTAGTGTCACTTTTTCCCCAAATCTCAGTCCTATCTCTAAATCCCTGACTTTCAAACTTTTGATTACACAAAGTACACCTATAATGACCTTGATCTCCCTGCTGGAAACTGTAAATATAGATACTCAATCACCCTCAAATCATTCAGCAACACATACTTTCTCAATGCATCTGCTCCTAATCGATTTAAACTCCTACCATATCTTCCCACTAAACTTTAAAATGTCCTTCCTCACTGTTCTCTCTCTGTCTTACTACTAACTTTGAAACTTAGCTTACTGTCTCAGAGTTCCTTCACCCCTAGTTCTCCTAACTTATTTTAATCTAATCTTTTCTCTCATAACATTTAAAACCTTTTCCCACTGATTTGACAAAATTCCTTCCCCACCAATTTTTAGAATACGTGATTGGGAATTCCCCACCTGCTCCTGACTCCTTTACACAGACTTGGCAAAACCGACTAAACACCTTTTAGCCTAACCTCAAATCTCTTAGTATAAGAATATAACCCAAAATAACAGTCACCCTATTAAGTTTTTTTTCCCAGACAGATTGTCTAACAGGCAATCTAATACATTATCATCCTTCCTATGATATTATCTTTTAAGCAACTGATTCCCAAACACCCCACTTCTTAAAATATTCCACCAGACAGTCAGTCGTCCAGTGTGCCTCTGATCGAACACTTCAATTTACACCATGCATCTCTTCCCACAATATCCTTGATCTATTGTCCTAATATTAGTATGTCTATTGTAATTCCTATTTGACTTCTATAGCAGAGCTCAATTGATTCCCGAAGAGTAAACTGTTTTACTACTTCAAATCCCTATCCTAACCTAATTAGTTTATTTTACAGAGTGATATGTTTAACCTCTTTAGGCTGAACCCAGATAAGTTTTTCCCCTATTCACTATCACTTCTAATGGTCGGTTGTTTTTACTTCAATTGTTGGCTATTTTCTCTTCTTCTCTAATCGATGCTATCAGCTGATACCCCCCTTCCGGATATTCTAGACACTAACAGGTGATCTTGAATTGCCCCTGTATCTTCCTTAAAAAGGTTCTCTGTTCTTCCTCCTAACTTGTTGCATGAACAGGTAAAGTACCCAATCTGTCCATAATTATACCAGTCTTCTGAAAGTTGCTGAAAGTGTAGCTGAAATATTCCTCCTTCTTCTTTGTTCTTCTCCCTCTCCAATTCTGTGTCTGTCCAGAAACTGGCGGTCGATATGGAACATCTGGTCCCCCCTTGGTTGATACAATTGCATTTGATATTGTTCAGTTGAAGCTGTGACAGTGATTGTTGATTTGGTTCACTCTGATTCTTCATACTTTTCTTCTTCTCCACCACCAGTTATAAGTTGTATTTGATTGAGTTTTCTTCGTCCAGTTCTTCTCGTTGTGGACCTATCAGTATTCTTCAAAAGGTTATCTTCTAATTTCTGTTCTTGAAATATCATCTTCCATCATCTTCTGTGCCAGTCCTTGTAGGACAAACTCCTCTTGAAAATAAAGCACCTTTAATCTCCAAATCTTCATCGCTTTCTTCATCTTCAACTTCCATCAGAGATCAAATCTCTAGTATCCATTTCTTCTTTCCTCTCTTGCCACTTCCCTCTGATCACAGAGTCACCTCCACCCATGACCTCTCATGAATCACTCTCATTCTCCATCATCCTCTTCTCCTTCATCTTTCTAAACCTCCTTCTCTTCGTTTCCAGACATGTCGGTTCTTCTTACTTCTGGAGTTTTGAATTCATCTTCATCGTTGTTTCTGCTGGTACCCTATCTATTATTAATCTATATTTCTGATGCAATAATCACTCCTGGATGATTATTGTAAACTGAGAATAAACCTCCCTAAACTCTACTTTTTACACCTATCTTATCGCTGACATATTTTATCAATTTCTGTTTGAGAATGAAGGGCAACTTTTGTTTCACTTGCCGGATACCCTAGCAACACTTTAGTTAAAGGATTACCACTATGCACTATATCAACCAATGTACTGACTTTCATAGTCCTGATAATTTTTTACCCACTTGTAACAAGCCTTTCTATTCCTTTATTGTGAACTATCCTATTTTAAACTATATAGGTTATGTAGCCTTCTTCCCTGTAATTATTAATAGAACCTAACAACTCCAAATAAATCCCAATAAGTCCATTAAACATCATGAATAATTAAAACCAATTTTTATTCCTATATCCTATGTCCCCAATTTATCCATTAGTGTTGACTATATTACCACAACCCATCAAATGCAAGTAAACTAGTCAACTCCAAAGCAATCCCAAAAACAAAGCTTTTAACCCTTCAATGAATGATACAATTCCCATCAAATACCAGTGATACACAGAGCATCCAAAATGCAATTTTTAATGAAATAGAAATAGTATTTGCCAAGCCCATGCAAAATCGTCATAAGCTCACATATCTTGTAACAGTAACCTGTTTGATGACTTGATCCCTCCACCGCGTCACGTGATCACTTCCTGTATCTCCTCGCCCCCCCTCTCTCCTGTCTCTCATGACAAGGGACAAAGACACAGAAACAGCTTTTAATAGTTCATGCCATCACTGAGTATTTCCAACCATTCAAAATTCATTCGTTCTACATTATTCACTCTAAGACTAAACTCAGGACTAATTATAGATCGCCCAAAAACATTTTGTTTTTAATCCGTCATTTAATTATTTAATTCACTCTATTATAATCCGTTACCATATATTTAATTTATAAATTCAATAGGTCCCAAAACAAGTTTCATCTTAACCCACCACCGTTTAAACTAGAATCATCGTGTTAAAATCTCCTTGTGCCTATTTGTTCCGTCGTCTGTGTTCCTCTGTCTCCCCCTGCAGTTTAACCAATGTGTTGTTTTGCAGAAGCCCACGCATGCGCAAATATCATTTATTACATAGATCGCTCCAAAACATTTCATTCAATTTTAATCGTCTTTTAATTTAATTAATTATACTCCGTCAACATATATTTGATTTATAACTTTACTACATATCGCCAAATAGTTTCCCGTTCGAACAACAGTTACTTTAACGATTTTAAAAGATTCATGTCCAACTTTCCTCCTCGATAGCTATTAAACCCCTGCAAAGAAACCCCAAAGACCTCTGACCCTAAGCCACCATTTTGTTTTGTAGGCTCAACGCGACCTCATGTCGTAGTTGTTAGCCCCGTAAAATCACACACACATGCGCACAACCCCTTAAGCCCATGCTTCCCACACAATAGACCGATAGCATTACGCTACAGCGTCACCATTATATACCTTATAATCACACAATTACACATAACAGAGCTCACAAAACATATAACCTGACTTACAAACACATAAACAAGTTTAAGAGACTTTCACCCGTCGCAACGGAATCTCTAAGGATACGTTAGCATGTAGCACGCAACACAATTAGCATGTAGCATTAGCATTTAGCTTAGCCTAAGGTACACTATAGCATGATTCACACTTTAGCCTTACAAAGATTAGCCTGAGCAACGATATACCACGTGGCCCAAAACAATCCAGCCTTAGCTTCAGCCTCTAGCCAACTGCAGCCTACTACACAAATCAATATCCTGCACCGTTGCCAAATAAATAATCGTCCAATTCTCCCCGTCTAACTTTTTGTTGCCTTGAAAGATGAATCTCATATCAAGCGGTTATCCCCAACCAATTTCCCGTCGGCCAGAGGAGGAGTATAACATAGCTACAACCATTCACTTCATAATTCCCGCTTAAGAAATCAACCTGACCCAACCTAACTAAGTCCAGGATTTGTAGCCCACCCAATAATAATAATAAGAATTATTACGAGTCGCCCCGTTTCGAGGTCTTTTCCGTATTCACGGTGCCCTAAAAATGCATACGTATTCCAACATTAATTGCCAATCCATTGTCACCCGTTACCAATGAAATATAAAGTTCTACCGTTAAAGTTCTACCGTTCGCTCTAAATTGGTCATTGTCACCCGTTACCAATGAGATAAATGTTAGCAGACTCTAGTCGACCAGCAACAACGCCACCTGAGGCTAGGTTATAATGGAACATCTCCTCAGTGTACACAAGTCATATCCAATCTAACAAACTCCGAAGCGGTAAGACCACTCACCCTTTTTCCCATGCCTCAGAGAGAGTTAGCTCGGCGATTGACTGAAACACAGAAGAGACGCAAAACCAGCCCCACGTTGGGCGCCATTATGTCGTATATGATGAATGGTGGCAATTATTGCTGTCAACAAAGAGTCCGTTATGCTGCATCATGTTAGAAGTTTTATTCATACCACGAGGTTACAGCATAAATTACAGACACGCGTTGTCCGGAGAACGACTCGTCAGATTGTTATGGCCGTTCTAACGTCTCACCGTTTAACCCCTATTTATAAACACTGCTGCCCCCTCTTCTGGCCAATCACCAGTCTCCCCTGTCTACAACCCACCCCCTGTCTGTGGTATGTGGTATTACACCTAAAACATTCCCTCTTGATACTACCATAAACAACATTCTATTTCTTCATGAAAAACATTTAACAAAGGCATAATCTTCAGATACTATACTAGTTTTTAAGTATTCTGCTGGACGATTTAGCATAGGTAGCTAGTTGGATAACTAACTCAGCAAAAAAAGAAACGTCCCTTTTTCAGGACCCTGTCTTTCAAAGATAATTCGTAAAATTCAAAATAACTTCACAGATCTGCATTGTAAAGGGTTTAAACACTGTTTCCCATGCTTGTTCAATGAACCATAAACAATTAATGAACATGCACCTGTGGAACGGTCGTTAAGACACTAACAGCTTACAGAGGGTAGGCAATTAAGGTCACAGTTATGAAAATGTAGGACACTAAAGAGGCCTTTCTACTGACTCTGAAAAACACCAAAAGAAAGATGCCCAGGGTCCCTGCTCATCTTTGTGAACGTGCCTTAGGCATGCTGCAAGGAGGCATGAGGACTGCAGATGCGGCAAGGGCAATAAATTACAATGTCCATACTGTGAGACACCTAAGACAGCGCTACAGGGAGACAGGACGGACAGCTGATCATCCTCGCAGTGGCAGACCACGTGTAACAACACCTGCACAGGATCGGTACATCCGAAAATCACACCTGCGGGACAGGTACAGGATGGCAACAACAGCTGCCCGAGTTACACCAGGAATGCACAATCCCTCCATCAGTGCTCAGACTGTCTGCAATAGGCTGAGAGAGGCTGGACTGAGGGCTTGTAGGCCTGTTGTAAGGCAGGTCCTCACCAGACATCACCGGCAACAACGTCGCCTATGGGCACAAATCCACTGTCGTTGGACCAGACAGGACTGGCAAAAAGTGCTCTTCACTGGCGAGTCGCGGTTTTGTCTCACCAGGGGTGATGGTCGGATTCGCGTTTATCATTGAAGGAATGAGCGTTACACCAAGGCCTGTACTCTGGAGCTGGATCGATTTGGAGGTGGAGGGTCCATCATGGTCTGGGGCTGTGTGTCACAGCATCATCGGACTGAGCTTGTTGTCATTGCAGGCAATCTCAACAGGGAAGACATCCTCCTCCCTCATGTGGTACCCTTCCTGCAGGCTCATCCTGACATGACCCTCCAGCATGACAATGCCACAGCCACACTGCTCGTTCTGTGCGTGATTTCCTGCAAGACAGGAATGTCAGTGTTCTGTCATGGCCAGCGAAGAGCCCGGATCTCAATCCCATTGAGCACGTCTGGGACCTGTTGGATTGGAGGGTGAGGGCTAGGGCCATTCCTCCCAGAAATGTCCGGGAACTTGCAGGTGCCTTGATGGAAGAGTGGGGTAACATCTCACAGCAAGACCTGGCAAATCTGGTGCAGTCCATGAGGAGGAGATCCACTGAAGTACTTAATGCAGCTGGTGGCCACACCAGATACTGACTGTTACTTTTGATTTTGACCCCCCCTTTGTTCAGGGACACATTATTCAATTTATGTTAGTCACATGTCTGTGGAACTTGTTCAGTTTATGTCTCAGTTGTTGAATCTTGTTATGTTCATTCAAGTATTTACACGTTAAGTTTGCTGAAAATAAACGCAGTTGACAGTGAGAGGACGTTTCATTTTTTGCTGAGTTTAGCTAGCATTTACCATCTAGCAAGCTATCGTTAGCTAGCTAGCCAACACCATGCTCGCTAGCTGGAAAACGCTAGGTAGCTAACTACCTTTGCTAAATCGTCCAGCACTATATCTGTATGGAAAAAGCAAAACACATTGCATAAAAAACCTTTCTCTCTCCTGTGTGGACGTTTTTGTCTCCTCTACAACACTTTGTTTCTTTCGTGGCAATCTCTTATGTCTGGATTCATCACAGTTCTTTGTGCACTGTCAAATTGTGGGAACGTTTGAGGTCGTCGTTATTTTGAGAGTGTTGCGCAGATGGGCAGATCTTGATGTGATGCCTTAATTCCTGGGATAAATAAATAAGTGCACCAATGGATCCCATCCAAAAGTGAGAATGTTCTTCAACCGTGAAACCCTTGCAAGGTTACATGATGAAATAAGAGGTTGTCTTATGACCATTTTAAGTCAACCAAGCTTAATAGGCTCACAATTCAGCAAGCACTGAATGACTATACTCACAATTTTATGATTGATGCTTAAGAAAGTAATTCACCCATTGTCAAGTCCCACCCTCCTTACCTACTGTTGCTTTCCACGTCAAATGCACCGGTAAATTATTTAAAGGGACACTTCAGATTTTGGCAATGAGGCCCTTTATCTATAGTCAGATGAACTTGTGGATACCATTTTTTGCATGCAGTTTGAAGGAAGTTGCTAAGGGACTGTATGTTATTTATAATGAGGGATACCTGGAGAAAATCGGACCTCTCTGAAATGAAAATGGAACGCCCTCCCTTCAGTAAAATACATTTTTATCCGACCCTCCCTGAATGCAAAATAATAATTAAAACATTAAGTGGATAGCAGAGAACATGCCGTTTACCCTCACTCCTGTTCGTCATTTTGTAAGCATTACATGGCAAAGTACCCAGAAGGTTGTGGCTTCACAGACCACCACGGATAAGGGTATGGGTGAAAATATCTCCATTATAATAAAATCACTGCATGAATCTATCATCTTATTTGTGATCCGGAAAAAATAACTTTTTAAAATGTATTTCATGCAATTCTACATCGTTTTAAAACATAAAGTGGATAGCAGAGAACATGCCGTTTACCCTCACTCCTGTTCACCGTTTTGTAAGCATTACATGGCAAAGTAGCCAGTAGGTTGTGGATTCATAGACCACTGCGGACAAGGGTGGAGGTGAAAAGATCTCCATTATAACAAAAGCACTGCATGAATCTATCTTATTTGTGGTCCGAGAAAATTTTTGCCTTTTATAAACACATTTCATGTAATTCTAAGTCATTTTACATGACTGGAGACAAGTATAATCTTTTTAAATACCACAACAGAGCATGACAAAGAATGAGCGCATGCTGCAGCACCGGAGACGTTTTGATTTCTATTCCAGCTATTGTTAACAAAGAGGATAGTCTAAGTTTAGAACAGTGCTAAAGTTGTCTATCAACTGTAAAAATGGAGCGCAACAGAATCAGTTACAACTGAAGTCTCTGATCATCAATGAATTTGTGAAAAAGCCATTCATTTTTTAACACAGCAGCCGCATATTATCAGGTATGCACTTGTAACTTATTTTCATTTAGGAAACTATAACTTTCAAATGTATTCTATTTTATTACATTATATTGTTTTTACAAAATAGATTTTTGTTGACTGTGATTAGGGTATGGGAATATAAGAGCATCTGCTAAGCTAAATTGACAAACAAGGCATGCAAAGCTCACCAGATGATGCTCAAACCAAAGACTGGCCAAACTCGTGTTTCTAAAAGTGAACACAAAGGCACTATAGAATGACTGTATAGCCTAATAAGGCATTTTGTTTAATTATTATTTTATTCTAAGTAATTATACAGCTTAAATGCGAAATGTATAGGCATGCTGTTGAAGTGTTGATGTGTTGTGGAAATGCTGAGTGCTCCTGCCAGCCTGTAGTGTGTCACAAATGCTTCACAATGTATTTATTAAATGGCATGCTATAGCCTTGAAATAATAATAATAATAATATAGCCTAAATCATTCATTTTTGTACTTTCTTAGGCTATCTGGCTTGCTCCTGACTGATTTAGAGTTTCGCATGTTGTTTTAATAGCCTGTTGAAATGTTGACAGAATCACACATTACTTCCCAAGCAAAGTAATAGCGCAGCTTCTGAATGTCATAGAGACAAACCAAAGATATCCCAAATGCATTGGAGTCACGTCTTTCCCAGGCATTTTACAGCTTGTATCTACTGTAGCATAACGCATTGTGGACTAAAGCGTCTTTATAGATCGCTTCATATAATCAGGTCCATATTTTCTTTTCACAAGGGGAAGGCCTGTGCTTTTGCCCATTTTCTTTAACAAAAGCCACTATCTTCACATACCCCCTCAATTCGAGCCCTGGTTTTAACTGAACACACCAAGCCCTTCACTGACACTGAGATATTTAGGGAGTGCATGGTGACTGAAGTAATTGGGTGACAAAATCTATGGATAGTAGACCATAATTCCGTCTGTGAAGCAGGTAGGCCTACACTGTAAAACTTTTCCCTGTAAATTTACAGCATTATACTGTCACCACAGTGGCCAGTTTAATACTGTTATTTAGCTTTACAGCAGTGATGCTGTAATATAGTTTACAGTACTATTTTCCTTACTGTAAAACATATTACAGCATCCCTGCTGTAAATGTACAGAAGAGCACAGAGAGGGCAGCAGCAAAGTTGGACTCACTATCCAAAACACAGACCACTCTCCCCTCGATCGACACCATCCCTTTTGAGGAACCCAATAGAGTATTTCCTGAAATACACAAAAGTAAGGGTGTTAGTGTATACTTACTAGATATCTGTAGATAGGTACCACAATACTATATATTTCTGTTCCACCTTAAATCAAATAGTTGTATTACCAAGCATGATCAGCCTTGGTGTGTCTGGCAAAGGAATTTGGGCCTCGACATCAACCCGAGTTGCAGTGACCTAAAATCACAAAATCATGTGTAATAGTACAGTATAAACACCATTAATCATATATAAACTTTATAAGTATAAAAACACTATTCCTTACATCTGCCAAGAGGAACAGAGATTCGTCCTTCTCTTTGAAGTGGGTCATCAACAAAATAATGGCAGCTGTGGCTGTTAGATCGTTATTGCCTCTGATGTAACCGTCAATTTCATTCAGCAGGCACTGGATTTCTCTCCTCCACTTGGTCTTTTGGCTTTTAAAAAAGTTCACAATTTTCTTACCCTTGTTGAGGAGAGCTTGAGTCAGGCGACTGTCAATCTCGATGCCAGTGAGGGTATTGAAGTGGTGGCAGAGTCATAACTTGGTGAAAAGGAAAGGCCACTGTTCCTGGAGGTCACTGATGATTGGAGGAGGACAAGTGTTGATCATGTGGCATTGATAAGTGTATGTCAGCTTCATCAGGTAATCCACTTCCCTCTTGTCTGCACCGCAGGGCCCACACAGCTGAAAATGGTCACCATCGCCTGTCTCTTGTTTTCCAGGGAGTCTGGGGTTTCTTTCTCTGGAAGGTCCTGTGGTTGCCAGTTGATGCAGCTATAACTGTCGACCTTGGTTCTTGTTGTTTTCCCCAGCCTCTGATGTCCCTTCCTCTTCATTGCTCCTCTTGGGTCTACTGATTCTATTTAAAGTGCGGTTACGATTTGTATGCTCTACTCTGGTCTTAATCTTAGTGAACAGGGAGTGGTACCCACTGCCAAGTAGTTCTCCTTCCTCGGTCAGGCCTCCAAAAGTCTTTGGGTACTGCGCTACAATGGATTTAGCTATTTCACTGCATACAGCCTTGTTGGAATTGGGGCAGTGCTCACGTGTGGCGTCGACAGTCTCCCTCATCATCTGCCGCCTCTACCCTCTTTCCTTGGGCAATGACCTGCTTGAGGCTGACCCACAAAATGCTCATGTTAATCATTGTTGTTGTAGGCAAAGAAGAGGCCAGACTTGGAGGGGACAGCAGTTTGCTCACACCACTCACAAGGCAGAGGGGATAATGAGCGACCACCAGAATCTTTAAAGAAGTAAATATAGAACAATTTAGGTAAAAATTACAATGTGTAAGAAATACAGTCCTCACCAATGTTCCCTCAAATGTTTTTGGGCACTGAGCGCAAACTTGAACGTTGTGAACTTCCCTCACAGACCGTTTGGCGCGGAGCATCGCATTAGTGGAAATCAAGACTGTTCCTCGGGCAGTCGCATCGGGGACAATTTTTGCATTTTAGCGTTCCCTAACCGTTAATTATCCTAACATGCTGCTTTAATTCTCTTAACCTGCTACGAAAAGTCACTGCTGCTAGTCAAAACCGGCAGACCTGCCCTGAGAACAGTCTTTGTTTCAACTATGCGATACAGCTCTTTCTCTCTCACACACACATCACAGTCTGTTTGGCGCCACAAAAACTACAGCAGCATTCGGGTACTACTGTAAAGAAATACAGTAAATTAGAGTAATTTTTATAGGAGACTTACAATTACAGTTAATAACAGTATTTTTCAGCATTTTACCCATAAAGCAGTGCAATCTACAGCATTAATGCTGTAAAACACATTTAAGGTATTTTACTGTGCATTCTACAGTGTTTTACTGTTGAAATTACAGAAAAGTCTTACAATGTACCTCTTATTTCTTGAATAGGAAACAGTTCAAGAAATTTCTTAAAATGAAGACTGTTTAAATTAATTAGGCCTTCTCGAATTAGCCTACTTTCAGCACCCATGCTCTGTCCATCTCCGCGGCTGCCTCTTCATAGTAATGTATGTTATGTAAATTACTTTAATATGGCATATTGTGAGGTCAATAACTCTGATAAATAGCTTCATAGGGCAATGAAACATATTGTTTTTTATGCAAATCAATTACAGCAGACCTCCGGTCTTCCTTCTCATTTTCGGGCCCTCCCTCTCAAACTGAACAGGACATCAGTAGGCTTAGTCCGCGCGCACAGATATATATATATTTTTGTTGAAGAAGAAGCCTTTGACTCGCCTCCTGAAGTGCCACCGTTCACAGAACAGCCATTTGTTAGGCACCACAAAAGGGTTTACATCAGCAAGAGCATGGCAGGCCAGGGCTCATGATTGGGATAGCCTATCTACTGCAGTGTGTAATGTAGCACAACAACTCGGGAAGGAAGTACATTTTCTTAGAAATATAACTTTGCCCTGTGCTTCTCCGAGCATGCTCTTCATATAGCCTAGGCCTATAGCCTATAGCAGGGGTCTCCAAAATGTTCTAGCATTAGAGCTACTTGAAATGCATGTTGCGAGCTACAATTATTTTTTATAGCTTTCAAATAGGCACATTCTTCTCTTCTCTACCCTGCAACTCTTCCCCAGGACTTTGGTGTACAAAATATGTGTATCTGTCAATATACCTGGTAAATGAATGGTTAATAAACAACCCTGTATTTTCCTGAATTCTGTTTTCTGTTTTATTTGGGATAATTTTTTACTCTCAACAATAAAAATGTATGTTCTGAGTACACAATCGCATCAGAAGGCAATTTTTGAGGTCTGGAAAAATAAACGGACAAATTTGGATTTTTAAGTGTAATTTCCCATTTATTGCGCATCTAGAAAGAGAGGAATGTGTCTGTTTCTGCTGTTAGGCCTACTGCTGCAGCACATGTCATGGCAGAGTTTTCAAAACAATTGCCACCCAATTGACACAAATAATAATGAAATAGTTCTGTTAGGTAAGCCTACTTTGCAGTTAACATTTAGTTACGAAGGTTTTTGGGGAAAGTCTTTCTGTCTACCCACAGACGGTTATCATTAGCATCACTAACTGGCTACATAACGAGTGATAGACAAACGTGTGCACCAAACAAACAGACAGGAGCAATATTGCTGGAAATTAAATGGCTTTTTAAGCCAACATTGGCTAACCAGGTGTGGGATAATGTCAATGTGGATTTTATTGGATATTAGGCGGGAGCTTCATGTTTGACAGTTTGCAATGGAACACATAAAAAAAATGCATGTACATTCAGAATTGATTGGTGAGCTACTCATAGGTGGGCTGTGAGCTACTGGCAGCTCGTGATCTACCTGTTGGAGTATAGGCTATGGATCATTGGATTAAGACCACACTAGGTGCACTTGATATTCGACGCCCAGCAGAGAATCGGGAATGAGGGGCATCATCGGGCACCCATCGTGATATAATAAGCAACTAATTCTCAAACCCTAAGCATAATGAAACAAATTACATCACCCTCCCCTGGACTAGAAAACAAAATACTAAACCCTCTCCCTGACTAAAATTGAAACATTTCCTCTGTGTAACATTTGTTAACATTTCTACAGCTCCCTAACTAGTGCTAGTGCAATTGCTAACTAGCGTTAGCGCAATGACTGGAAGTATATGGTAGCATGCTAGCAGATACCCATAGACTTCCAGTCATTGCGCTAATGCTAGTTAGCATTGGCTCCCGAAACTACCTCTAACTTCATACTGGACACAGAAGCATAATAAATGGTATTCACGAGTTCATCTGACTCTGGGGAAGTAGATAAAGGGTCTCATTGCCAAAATCAAGAAGTATCCCTTTAACAATTTAAACTATTTGTTTTACTTAAACTCCCCATTTTTGGCATAGCGCTCATAAGCTTCCATGCATTTCAAATGAAAGGTGGACCTGGGCCTGGGCTAACACTTTGAATGCTGTTGAATGCTGTTGGAAACTTGAACATTTGTAAAAAAAAAAAAAAACATGGTAACAAGCATTCACCACCTGGTACATGTTGTTAGTACCGTGTAAATATGAATTATTACAATTAATTACAATACTTGTTAGTGTATTTACATATGTAATTACACTGTAATAAGGGCCTCTTAAAATGAAGTGTTACATTTTTCGTATCCAAGTAAAGTCAATTGAAATGTTTATGCTGTCATTGGAAATTGAAACTGAGAAGGACATCCAAGTTCACTTCCTCACTCAATAAGCCTTTTCTATTACCAAATGTGTAGAGCTTTACTTTTCACATGTGGAGTTTGTTGCAGCTATTTATCAGTGAGGGTATATTTTCCCCTTGTCTTGATTACTCTCCACCATTGAGGGTGTGAATGAGATCTTATTTCTGTTTGTCCAGATTTACCACAAATTGCTTCAAGGGGCAATTGCTTCATATATTATTTTTTTTTACTTTTAAATTAATGATATGTATCCATTGACTCTTGAAGAATATAACTTATAAATGCCTTGTGAGCTCAGTTCAACTGTCAAACCCTATCAGAAACCAAAATAAAATATTGTTTTACTCCTTTGTAAACAATATGATTGTAAACAAACACTGTATAGCCTCAAAACATGGTTAAAACTATAATTTTGATCTAATGGATGGTCGTCAGGCCTTGAATCCACAGCTCTGTCTATTCATTTAAGAGTGGTTACATTTCTTAACGTGACAATATGTAACTTTATGGGCGACCCAACCAAATTCACATAGAAATGTGAGTTATAGATCTATCATTCTAATTGAAAAGAAGTCTAAGAAGCAGTAAATATGTTCTATGTACGCCATTTCTATGTTTCCTGTGCTTAAGTTTTGTTTTTGCGTCTTTCACTTTTGGTTTTGTACACCAACTTCAAACAGCTGAAACAACAATATTGTTTTTTCCGAAACAGTGGCGGGGTGTTCGCTTTGTTGTTGTTGGAGATCTGCAGATTAATGGTTGGAAACTCACTCAGCCATTAGAGACTCCTTGTACAGAGATAATTTGCAGTGGGAAGTGACAGTGGATGTTTTGTACCTTATGTTTTCGTAACCTAAAAGCAATAAAATGGGTTTTCCTATGAGTACTGCATCTCTGCTCATATTTATTATACTATTGCAATTATTGGAGGGCAATTAAATCACTTCTCTGTACTGTTGAATAAGAATCTGTGTAAAATACAGCCACAAAGGTGATGCTGTTGTGTTGTGTTGCGTTGTGTTGTGTTGTTACATCTACAGATAGTCACTGTATATTATATATACAGGCATTGCAGGTTCCTTTTAGATCACGATCCATTATCCCATGTATACAATGGAGTGAATGCATACAATTTTGAATATGTTATTTCACATCAAGGAATTTCTACAGCAACCTTTATTTGTAATTAAATTGGTCAGGACATCAAATCAATACAGCTTTTCAACTAAACCTGTCATCAAAACATCTATTTTAATTACAATTCCACTTACATTGGGTAAAATCGATTTAAATCCTGTGTCTGGACTCAAATGAGAAGTGACAATGATGTGGCAGCCAGTGGTTATAGTGAATCAGACCATTACTCCCATTAGATGGATAGTTTGTACAGAGGTTATCTAAAACTTGTCCTGCTGTCAGATTGTGCCTGCCATAAGCCCAGAAGAGACTCCATGATCCTCCCTCTACCCACTACATCAAATGGAGAATGATTGCAGACTTGAAATCAATGAAACCACAAGCCTCCCTGATAATATTCCCACTTGGGATGCAATGGAGGATACAGTCAAAGTACTATTTAAAAGTATCCTCAGCTGGCATTTGGTGGCTGAAATCTGGGGGTATTGACTAAACAGATGTCATGGAATCTTGGTATATTTACCATTATAAATTGTGTGAGGAAAATGTTGATAATTTATCAAATGCATCATAAAGGTGATCATTTATCAAAATGTACAATTTCATTGAGAATTTATCAAAATGTATAATCGAGAATTCAAAATGTATGATAAAAGTGAGAATGTATTAACTGTGTCAAAATCATCATGGGACATTGGACGACTCAGAGGTGGTTTGTTAGTCACATATGAACATTATGGCGATGTGATCATGGGTTCCCCATTTTTATTTTCATTGATCTTTTATTGTCCTTGAGAATCGTAAGGAAATGCACTCATGCGCTAGATGATGGCAAGACACTTTCAAGAGTTTGGGGTTTATTGTGAGCTCCACTGCCCCTTGAGAAATGTTCCAAACTCTTATAATGGACTGATTGGGCAATATTGGACAAAAAGTATCTCAAGCTCCCAATCAATCATTTCTCTCCAAGCGTACAGAGCATTATTCCCCGAACAATACAAAGACAATACCAGATTGATACATTGTCTGTTTGGGGATTTAGCTTTAGCCTTGCAGGGTGGAAACGTCCTCTTGTCTGAAGTCACTAAGCAATTAGGAGGACTTGGTTGAAAGAGCACAGTAGGCCCGGAGATGTCTCTGTATCCGAGGTCACTGGTGTAAAGCCAAATTATCTAAAGCCACAGTTTGCGTTGATTCCGCCCGCCTCAGAGTGATAGACAGAGATTAGTGGCGCGTTCATCCGCTGTGACCTCTAGGAGCTAGAGAGGTGCTGCCTTCCCATGTTGCATCACGTCACACTATGCTGTCAACTCAATACCATGCCCTACTGCCGGATCCCTTTGATGCACAGCAGAATGGTGGCCGTGCATGGAGATCAGGCACTCCCTGATGTAATTCAGATCACAGGCAGGCATATCTTCCTCTACCCTTGGTATCAGTGATTAGAAGGCCCTATGCTGCCCTGTGGTGACATCACGGCAGACAGGAAGGCTCTAGATCCATGTTATTTGATCCGTTTTGCATTATTGAGTAAAAACATATGCTAGAACAGGAAATTGGGGGATCACAATTGACTTGCTTTGGATTAATTAATGTTATAATTGCATGCCTACTCCGTTACAGGAAGGAAGTACTACGCTCTCTGTTGCAGAATAGCTCACTAATCACACTGAAGAAAAAATACAAGAAATCCACTACAAATAAATACAAAATGGTCTAACAGTGCTATCTTTCTCGCTGTATTGAGTTCTACAATCTTCATTGATGATGTCTTAAGTGTGATAGATGTGGTAATGAGTGAAAGACTGTTATCAATGTGTTTTAGAATGAGTGTTTCAGTTTAAGATATGTTTACTCTGCTGAGATTGCAATTAACAGAAAGCAAATCTGGAAATCTGCTGTAAAAGGATCATGCTCAATGTAAGTGGAAAAAATAAGAATATTATCAGCTCTGTTTAACAAATAGATAGCTGATTTTTTTTAGGAAATTCTCATTGGGTTTTCTGAAACTGCATGCCTACCTACACTGAATCTCTCTGTCTCTGTCTCTGTCTCTCATCTCTCTCTTTCTGTGTGTGCGGACATTATGTCTATAAGTTTATCATTGTCAAGTCAGCTATATTATTCATTTCAAGGAAAATTATATCCCCACAATAGGAGATATGAAACCTATTCATATAAAGATATACAGTGGGGAGAACAAGTATTTGATACACTGCCGATGTTGCAGGTTTTCCTACAAAGCATGTAGAGGTCGGTAAGTTTTATCATAGGTACACTTCAACTGTGAGAGAAGGAATCTAAAACAAAATTCCAGAAAATCACATTGTATGATTTTTAAGTAATTCATTTGCCTTTTATTGCATGACATAAGTATTTGATACATCAGAAAAGCAGAACTTAATATTTGGTACAGAAACCTTTGTTTGCAATTACAGAGATCATATGTTTCCTGTAGGTCTTGACCAGGTTTGCACACACTGCAGCAGGGATTTTGGCCCACTCCTCCATACAGACCTTCTCCAGATCCTTCAGGTTTCAGGGCTGTCGCTGGGCAATACGGACTTTCAGCTCCCTCCAAAGACTTTCTATTGGGTTCAGGTCTGGAGACTGGCTAGGCCACTCCAGGACCTTGAGATGCTTCTTACGGAGCCACTCCTTAGTTGCCCTGGCTGTGTGTTTCGGGTCGTTGTCATGCTGGAAGACCCAGCCACGACCCATCTTCAATGCTCTTACTGAGGGAAGGAGGTTGTTGGCCAAGATCTCGCGATACATGGCCCCATCCATCCTCCCCTCAATACGGTGCAGTCGTCCTGTCCCCTTTGCAGAAAAGCATCCCCAAAGAATGATGTTTCCACCTCCATGCTTCACGGTTGGGATGGTGTTCTTGGGGTTGTACTCATCCTTCTTCTTCCTCCAAACACGGCGAGTGGAGTTTAGACCAAAAAGCTCTATTTTTGTCTTATCAGACCACATGACCTTCTCCCATTCCTCCTCTGGATCATCCAGATGGTCATTGGCAAACTTCAGACGGGCCTGGACATGCGCTGGCTTGAGCAGGGGGACCTTGCGTGCGCTGCAGGATTTTAATCCATGACGGCGTAGTGTGTTACTAATGGTTTTCTTTGAGACTGTGGTCCCAGCTCTCTTCAGGTCATTGACCAGGTCCTGCCGTGTAGTTCTGGGCTGATCCCTCACCTTCCCCATGATCATTGATGCCCCACGAGGTGAGATCTTGCATGGAACCCCAGACCGAGGGTGATTGACCGTCATCTTGAACTTCTTCCATTTTCTAATAATTGCGCCAACAGTTGTTGCCTTCTCACCAAGCTGCTTGCCTATTGTCCTGTAGCCCATCCCAACCTTGTGCAGGTCTACAATTTTATCCCTGATGTCCATACACAGCTCTCTGGTCTTGGCCATTGTGGAGAGGTTGGAGTCTGTTTGATTGAGTGTGTGGACAGGTGTCTTTTATGCAGGTAACGAGTTCAAACAGGTGCAGTTAATACAGGTAATGAGTGGAGAACAGGAGGGCTTCTTAAAGAAAAACTGACAGGTCTGTGAGAGCCGGAATTCTTACTGGTTGGTAGGTGATCAAATACTTATGTCATGCAATAAAATGCACATTAATTACTTAAAAATCATACAATGTGATTTTCTGGATTTTTGTTTTAGATTCCGTCTCTCATGAGTTGATGTGTACCTATGATAAAAATTACAGACCTCTACATGGTTTGTAAGTAGGAAAACCTGCAAAATCGGCAGTGTATCAAATACTTGTTCTCCCCACTGTAGCTATTGCCTGACGATTGCATTTCCTTACTTAAAAGTACTATACAAGGTTAGACCTTCTGACCCTATTAGTTTAGCAGAATGTTGATTGACAGGCGTGTCAAAATGTCAAATGGACTGTCTCCACAAACCAATAGAATATCAACAAATGTCTGTATCAAATCTCTCCAAGGCTTCCGTATTCCCTGGCCAAAATCACAAAGCTCAATACAGCCAGGACACTGGCAGAAATAGCACTTTAAGACATCTGACATTCCTATATATCTAAGGCTGTCAGGTTTTCTTACAGTTCTGCTACTTTCTGAAGTACACTACATGACACAAAGTATGTAGAGACCTGCTCGTCGACCATCTCATTCCAAAATCATGGGCATTAATATGGAGTTGGTCCCCCCTTTGCTGCTATAACAGCCTCCGCTCGTCTGGGAAGGCTTTCCACTAGATGTTGGAACATTGCTGCGGGGACTTGCTTTACATTCAGCCACGAGCATTAGTGAGGTTGGGCACTTATGTTGGGCGATTAGGCCTGGCTCGCAGTCAGCGTTCCAATTCATCCCAAAGGTGTTCGATGGTGTTGAGGTCAGGGCTCTGTGCAAGCCAGTTCTTCCACACTGATCTCGACAAACCATTTATGTATGGACTTCGCTTTGTGCACTGGTTTATTGTCATGCTGAAACAGGAAAGGGCCTTCCATTTGGGCAGGTAGTGTTCTCCTGGCATCCACCAAACCCAGATTCGTCCGTTGGACTGCCAGATGGTGAAGCGTGATTCATCACTCCAGAGAACGCGAGTCCAATGGCAGTGAGCTTTACACCACTCCAGCCGGTGCATGGTAATCTTAGGCTTGTTCGGCCATGGAAACCCATTTCATGAAGCTCCCGACGAACAGTTATTGTGCTGACGTTGCTTCCAGAGGCAGTTTGGAACTCGGTAGTGAGTGTTGCAACCGAGGACAGACGATTTTTATACGCTACGCACTTCAGCACTCAGTGGTCCCATTCTGTGGCCTTGTGTGGCCTACCACTTCGCGGCTGAGCCGTTGTTGCTCTTAGACGTTTCCACTTCACAATAACAGCAGGGCAAAAATCTGACAAACTGACTTGTTGGAAAGGTGGCATCCTATGACAGTGCCACATTGAAAGTCACTGAGCTCTTTAATAAGGCTACTGTCATTGTTTGTCAATGGAGATTGCATGGCTGTGTGTTCGATTTTATACACCTAGCAGCCACGGGTGTGGCTGAAATAGCCAAATCCACTCATTTGAAGGGGTGTCCACACACATTTTTATATATAGTGTATAAATAGTTTCTAAAAGAGTTTAGAGCCACTTCTAATATATTTTTATTTTATTTTTATTTTACCTTTATTTAACTAGGCAAGTTAGTTAAGAACAAATTCTTATTTACAATGACGGCCTACATCATAGGTTCCTCTCGGTATTTAAGGCAAATAGTCAGCATACCAAGAAGCACTTTGCATGGTATTACATCATGAGATCAGCCCAGATCCACATAGGTAGAAATTACTGATCAAATGTTAGCATATGTAACAAAATTGAACAGTGTCTAGAAATGTCAGAATCTGGCTCACAGTAGAGACACTTGTACCAAGTAGTTAGACCACATAAACACTTTTCCACAGCTTGTGTAAGCTAATGTTGTGTGGAGAGAGACCCATACTGCATGGAAAATGCTCATTTTGCAGAAAGCAATGGAACTTTGCACAGATTAATGGGTTACACTGCGCAGTGAAGGTCTTCTAATAGTATGATTCACAAAAAAAAAATCAGGTCATCAATCATTTTGAGTTTAGATTGGAATACTTAAAAATGTTAGGAATTACAAAACAATGTGGTATTATTTAGAGAGTACATGGAGCACTTGAGGATGGAAAACTGGACTGAGGGTGCTGCATATGAAATATATCCATAAGTTCCACTTCATTGATATTGGATTTTAGTATCTATGTCTGGTTTGGTTATACGGAAAGCAGTGCATTACTTTAATTGGCAGTGCTTTATGTGTCAGTGTTGTTTCCCATTCAAATGCTATGCCTACGGTACTGTATTTCCCCTGCGATTCAGAGACATAACGGGAGTATAAGAAACGAATGAGACACAATAACATAACTTGCATGCACCTATTCCAATGAAAGATAATGAATTTAACACTAACAAATGGCACATCTAAAGTATTTACCAGCATGATAATCCTTGATGGCAGTGTACCACATTTGACATTATATTGTAAGAAAATGTTTGAATCCGGTGGAGTGCTTTATAATTTAATCACAGATAGTAGGCTACTTGGCTATTTTCAATTTGTTTACATTTTAGTCATTTAGCAGATGCTCTTATCCAGAGCGACTTACTGTTAGTGAGTGCATACATATTTTTTTTTCTTTCATACTATGGAATCTGTTGAACTGAAGCAGGTGTGCTTCGGACGTGATGGGTCAGGTTTTGTTTGGAGCTGTCAGCAGGTCCCCATAGCCAGACCATGCCGGCAATAACCATGTAATTCAAGTAGTCAGCTCCTTTCCATGTCCCAACCTGACACAACATAGAATATAACTGTCAGTCTGCTTCAGTGGCTTGCATTCCAAAATGGTGCAATTCATTTGTGGAATGGTGTTAATCTGTGTGATAAAATTCTATTTTTTCATTGTTCATCATTGCCTCAGTTGTTCAGTGCTCTTATAAAACACTGTGTCTACTAAAATGTACACCGTACTGGCAATGATATGGATTTTCCTCAGTGAGGGCAGAAATGTGTGCCAGCTAGGCCAGTCAATCAGGAGGGATGACTATTGGAAGGATCAGGCATTATCTGCTTAGTGCTCATCTTGAAGAGCACTATATCTCATTTTCTACCTGAGCCTTGGGCATAATCTCTGTTTGTAGAAAGATATAACCCCTGCTGAGTGTTCCCTGCAGATAGCGAGGCACAAAAGAGCCATGACCAAAAGGGTTATAATGGAATCAGTGACATTTGATGCGTTTACTTAATACCCCTACTTTGGAACTCTCATTTTTTAGTTATCTATTCATTTATTTTGTGGATTTACTGTCTTGATTAAGAGAGCATTTGAATTTCCAGCTCCGGGGACATAATTCAACATATTTAGTTGATTGTATCATTCGTGTAGGACTGTTGTGATGCTATGTCATTAACTGTTTTGGGAAAAACTTTGATTCAATCACAGTGCGTTACTACCACTAATTTTGTTTGATAAAAAATACCAAGATGTCCGACAAAAGTTTAATAAGCACTCCATATCTGAATGTGCTTACTAATTATTACATTATTAAACTGTAGTTACTCTGAAATAAGGCCTACGTAAATGAAAGTAGGGCCCTTTAACTCTGTCACTGCGATCAGGACAAGGAACAACCAGCCCTTTACAGTGATAATACCTAAAAGGCCCAATATTTTCAGTGAGGTAAGCTATTGAGTAATCAAATAAAATCAAATTCTATTTGAATAGTGTTTTTGAGAAAGCCATTTCTCACAGGAACGCTTGAAAGAACCTCAAAGATAAATTAATCGAGGTAAAACATTTACAGAATGCTATACAATTACAAACACTGCACGTAGGACAAGGAAAAAGGAAAAAATACTGCAAAGATCCTAGTCAGACATCAACTAAGCTTAATATGGGACTACAGATATAATCAGCTCCTACGAATTAGTTTGTTATTTGAACATAACTCTAAGACAAGATTTCTATGCAGGATGGCGATCTTCCTTGAATCGACTTCAGAGCATGCGGTTTTCAGATCCCAGTCCAAGTAGTACTATGTTCCATGTTTAATTCAGAAGTAATATATGTTAATGTATGTTAATCTGTGTCACTGATATGCTAATAGATACCAACCTCCCATAATCCAACTTGTCACTGGTGGCAACACGCTTATTAAGGAGGTCACCATGTTGGAAAACCTTTGCTTACCCAGGACTACGTCATACTTGATCTTTAATATGACATAACTTGGTAAATTAAACTACATGTTTACCTTGTTTTGTAAATATTTCAAGCATTTATTCAAGTCCTCATTGTTATGCTTGGTAACACTTAAATACCCTCTTTATAATGCATTTATAATGCCTTATGATAGCAATGCACTATAATGCATGACATAGATGCTTTATAGTTGTTCATAAACATTATGAGCAGGCATAATGCCTTGTGAAGCAAAATGTTATAATGCTCTTTATAAACTGGGTGGTTCGAGCATTGAATGCTGATTGGCTGACATCAATATACCACGGGTATGACAAAACATTTATTTTTACTGCTCTAATTACATTGTTAACCAGTTTATAATAGCAATAAGGCACCTCGGGGGTTTGTGATATATGGCCAATATACCATGGCTAAGGGCTGTATCCAGGCACTCCGCGTTGCGTCGTGCGTAACATCAGCCTTTAGCTATGGTATATTAGCCATATACCACACCCCCTCGGGCCTTATTGCTTAAATATAACATGATCATTGGGAAATCGTGTCAAGGGGTTATGAGCAGTCATAGTGCCCTGTGAAGCCAAATGTTATAATGTTCTATGAAATGCTCATTAGGAAATTGTGAAGGATGTAGTGTGATGTTGTTATATACATAATTTAATTTGAGCAATGTGAATTTTATTAACAGTAGATGGCACTAAATCATAATTTTTTATAATTGAATTCAGTGCCTTCTCTCACTCTGCAGAATTGAGTTACAATACTGTAATAGAGTCAATACGTTATTCTATCTTAACCTGCTCACTGATATCATTTTAATGCAGTTTAGGTAAATGCTCCATTTAGGAAAACTCATCAATTGAAAGTAATGTGCTAAATGGTGAACAGAAGAATAGGATGATGCTAATAGAAGATATTTACACTTCATGGCCAAAAGTATGTGGATATCTGCTCGTCGAACATCTCATTCCAAAATCATGGGCATTAATATGGAGTTGTTCCCCCTTTTCCTGCTATAATAGTGTCCACTCTTCTGGGAAGGCTTTAAACTAGATGTTGGAACATTGCTGCAGGGACTTGCTTCCATTCAGCCACAAGAACATTAGTGAGGTTGGGCACTGATGTTGGGTGATTAGGCCTGGCTCGCAGTCGGCGTTCCAATTCATCCCAAAGGTGTTCGATGGGGTTGAGGTCAGGGCTCTGTGCAGGCCAGTCAAGTTCTTCCACACCGATCTCGACAAACCATTTCTGTATGGAACTCGCTTTGTGCATGGGGGCATTGTCATGCTGAAACAGGAAAGGGCCTTCCGCAAACTGTTGCCACAAAGTTGGATGCACAGAATCGTCTAGAATGTCATTGTATGCTGTAGCGTTAAGATTTCCCTTCACTGGAACTAAGGGGCCTAGCCTGAAACATGAAAAACAGCCCCAGAACAGTATTCCTACTCCACCAAACTTTACATTTGGCACTATGCATTGGGGCAGGTAGTGTTCACACTGACAGATGGTGAAGCTTGATTCATCACTCCAGAGAACGCGTTTCCACTGCTCCAGAGTCCAATGGTGGCAAGCTTTACACCACTCCAGACGATTCTTGGCATTGCGCATGGTGATTTTAGGCTTAAAATCCAATCAAATAAAATGTTATTGGTCACATACACATATTTAGCAGATGTTATTGTGGGTGTAGCGAAATGCTTGTGTTCCTAGCCCCAACAGTACAGTAGTATCTAACAATTCACATGAATACACACAAATCTAAAAGTAAAATAATGGAATTTAAGAACATATAAATATTATGACGAGAAATGTCGGAGTGGCATTGACTAGAATACAGTATTTGAAATGAAATTAGTAAAACAGTATCTAAACATTATTAAAGTGACCAGTGTTTTGTAAGGTTGTGTGCGGCTTCTCGGCCATGGAAACCCATTTCATGAACAGTTCTTGTGCTGACCTTGCTTCCAGAGGCAGTTTGGAACTCGCTAGTGAGTTTTACAACAGGGGACAGATTATTTTTTACGCGCTTTAGCACTCGGCGGTCCTGTTCTGTGAGCTTATTTGGCCTACCACTTTGCGGCTGAGCAGTTGTTGCTTCTAGACGTTTCCACTTCACAATAACAGTACTTACAGTTGACCGGGGCAGCTCTAGCAGGGCAGAAATATGACGAACTGACTTGTTGTTGGAAAGTTGGAATTCTATGACGGTGCCACGTTGAAAGTCACTGAGCTCTTCATTAAGGCCATTCTACTGCCAATGTTTGTCTATAGAGATTGCATGGCTGTGTGCTCGATTTTATACACCTGTCAGCAACGTGTGTGGCTGAAATAGTAGAATCCACTCATTTGAAAGGGTGTCCACATACTTTTGGTGTATTTTGTGTATTTTGAGCTTCACTGACTTTTTGAAGTCTTGAAATTATCAGCTATTTCAGTTGAGAATGTTTCAATCAACTTTTTACTTATGTATTTAGAACATACATTTAGTTTCAGAATGTCTTTCAATATGTTAGTTTATATGACAGAATCAGTTGCCTTATGTGTTTGCAAGTGTTTACAAACAATGGAGTAGAACAGCCTTATATGATCAATTATATTAGGGTAAGACACAAGCATACTAAGACACTAAGATAATTTGGCATTTATACGATACTGTATATACTAATCAATGGGTATATGTCATTCATTAAAATGACCATTGAACAGCTACAAACGTTTTAGATTGTACCTTTAAGAGTCCATAACTAATATATGCTATATAACACAACATACATTTTTCAAGAAAATGTGATAGACTGTACTATTACTACTACATTGATTCTTATACAATATAACAAATATGTGGCGGTGCTATTTTGGGCTGAAATATATATTTTGGCTTTAAAGGAGAGGGGTTTTGTAGGTGTTTCCATGGCAATGCTCTTCGAACTGTTCTTGGGGTACAGTTGAATTATAGGATTTGGGAGTCCCTGCCATGTCGGTGAAACACCAGTATTCATTTGCTAAAGCTTCCAGATGTCTTAGGGCGTTTTTACACATAGTTCTGAGCTATAGTTCGAATTAGAGTTACATTATTTGTTTTTTTTCATTGGGTCCGATTGGTTTCACATTGCCAAATGTCAAACGATCTAAAATGCCTAAACAAAACCAAGTGTTCATGCAAGTCATTTGCTTGTGTTAAATCCATCTATAATTATCAAGAAGCATAACTTGTGTGTTCCAAACTGAAATTGGGATCCTCTGCTCCAGACAAGGGATTTTCTGGACATAGAGCCGACCGACAGACATGGAATTAAATAATATTAAAAATATTTCGAAAATTCCAAAAGCAAATCCCTTATACAAATGTTAAGTTCAAATAATGCAACAAAATCCTTCTTTTTTATTTTTACTATAAACATTAAGTTTCCCTGCCAGACAAGGATTGTCCTGACTTTCAAGAATACCTGAATCATATTATAATTATTGCATGAATATCATGCTGGAATATACACTGAGTGTACAAAACATTTAGGACACCTTCCTAATATTGAGTTGCACCCCACCTTTTGCCCTCAGAACAGCCTCAATTCATCTGGGCATTGCCTCCACAAGGTGTCAAAAGCATTCCATAGGGATGCTGGCCCATGTTGACTCAAATGCTTCCCACAGTTGTTTCAAGTTGGCTGGAGGTCCTTTGGGTGGTGGACCATTCTTGTTACACACAGGAAACTGTTGAGCATGAAAAACCCTGCAACATTGCAGTTCTTGACACAAACTGATGTGTCTGGAACCAACTACCATGCCCCGTTCAAAGGCAAGTAAATATTTTGTCTTGCCCATTCACCCTCTGAATGGCACACATACACAATCCATGTCTCAATTGTCTCAAGGCATAACAATCCTTCTTTAACCTGTCTCCTCCCCTTCATCTACACTGATTGAGGTGGATTAAAAAAGTTACATCAATAAGGGATTATAGCTTTCAAATCAAATCAAATCAAATTGTATTTGTCACATGCACTGAATACAAAAGGTGTAGACTTTACTGTGAAATGTTTACTTACAAGCCCTTAACCAACAATGCAGTAAAAAAAAATAAAAAAATAAAAAGAGATCACACAAAAAAATTAAAAATTAAATAATACGAAATAAAAGTAACAAATAACAATAGCAAGGCTACAGTGGGGGAAAAAAGTATTTAGTCAGCCACCAATTGTGCAAGTTCTCCCACTTAAAAAGATGAGAGAGGCCTGTAATTTTCATCATAGGTACACGTCAACTATGACAGACAAAATGAGAAAAAAATATACATAAAATCACATTGTAGGATTTTTTATGAATGTATTTGCAAATTATGGTGGAAAATAAGTATTTGGTCAATAACAAAAGTTTCTCAATACTTTGTTATATACCCTTTGTTGGCAATGACACAGGTCAAACGTTTTCTGTAAGTCTTAACAAGGTTTTCACACACTGTTGCTGGTATTTTGGCCCATTCCTCCATGCAGATCTCCTCTAGAGCAGTGATGTTTTGGGGCTGTCGCTGGCAACACGGACTTTCAACTCCCTCCAAAGATGTTCTATGGGGTTGAGATCTGGAGACTGGCTAGGCCACTCCAGGACCTTGAAATGCTTCTTACGAAGCCACTCCTTCGTTGCCCGGGCGGTGTGTTTGGGATCATTGTCATGCTGAAAGACCCAGCCACGTTTCATCTTCAATGCCCTTGCTGATGGAAGGAGGTTTTCACTCAAAATCTCACGATACATGGCCCCATTCATTCTTTCCTTTACACGGACCAGTCGTCCTGGTCCCTTTGCAGAAAAACAGCCCCAAAGCATGATGTTTCCACCCCCCATGCTTCACAGTAGGTATGGTGTTCTTTGGATGCAACTCAGCATTCTTTGTCCTCCAAACACGACGAGTTGAGTTTTTACCAAAAAGTTATATTTTGGTTTCATCTGACCATATGACATTCTCCCAATCCTCTTCTGGATCATCCAAATGCAATCTAGCAAACTTCAGACGGGCCTGGACATGTACTGGCTTAAGCAGGGGGACACGTCTCGCACTGCAGGATTTGAGTCCCTGGCGGCGTAGTGTGTTACTGATGGTAGGCTTTGTTACTTTGGTCCCAGCTCTCTGCAGGTCATTCACTAGGTCCCCCCGTGTGGTTCTGGGATTTTTGCTCACCGTTCTTGTGATCATTTTGACCCCACGGGGTGAGATCTTGCGTGGAGCCCCAGATCGAGGGAGATTATCAGTGGTCTTGTATGTCTTCCATTTCCTAATAATTGCTCCCACAGTTGATTACTTCAAACCAAGCTACTTATCTATTGCAGATTCAGTCTTCCCAGCCTGGTGCAGGTCTACAATTTTGCTTCTGGTGTCCTTTGACAGCTCTTTGGTCTTGGCCATAGTGGAGTTTGGAGTGTGACTGTTTGAGGTTGTGGATAGGTGTCTTTTATACTGAAAACAAGTTCAAACAGGTGCCATTAATACAGGTAACGAGTGGAGGACAGAGGAGCCTCTTAAAGAAGAAGTTACAGGTCTGTGAGAGACAGAAATCTTGCTTGTTTGTAGGTGACCAAATACTTATTTTCCACCATCATTTGCAAATAAATTCATTAAAAATCCTACAATGTGATTTTCTGGATTTTTCTTTCTCAATTTGTCTGTCATAGTTGACGTGTACCTATGATGAAAATTACAGGCCTCTCTCATCTTTTTAAGTGGGAGAACTTGCACAATTGGTGGCTGACTAAATACTTTTTTTCCCCACTGTATATACAGGGGGTACCGGTACTGAGTCAATGTGCGGGGGCACCGGTTAGTCGAGGTAATTGAGGTAATATGTACATGTAGGTAGAGTTATTAAAGTGACTATGCATAGATAATAAACAGAGAGTAGCAGCAGCGTAAAAGAGGGGTGGGGGGCAATGCAAATAGTCTGGGTAGCCATTTGATTAGAAGTTCAGGAGTCTTATGGCTTGGGGGTAGAAGCTGTTTAGAAGCCTCTTGGACCTAGACTTGGCGCTCTGGTACAGCTTGCCGTGCGGTAGCAGAGAGAACATTCTATGACTAGGGTGGCTGGAGTCTTTGACCATTTTTAGGGCCTTCCACCTGGTGTAGAGGTCCTGGATGGCAGGAAGCTTGGCCTCAGTGATGTACTAGGCCGTACGCACTACCCTCTGTAGTGCCTTGCAGTCGGAGGCCGAGCATTTGCCATACCAGGCAGTCATGCAACCAGTCAGGATGCTCTCGATGGTGCAGCTGTAGAACCTTTTAAGGATCTGAGGACCCATGCCAAATCTTTTCAGTCTCCTGAGGGAGAATATGTTTTGTTGTGCCCTCTTCACGACTGTCTTGGTGTGCTTGGACCATGTTAGTTTGTTGGTGATGTGGACACCAAGGAACTTGAAGCTCTCAACCTGTTCCACTACAGCCCCGTCAATGAGAATGGAGGCGTGCTCGGTCCTCTTCTTTTTCCTGTAGTCCACAATCATCTCCTTTGTCTTGATCACGTTGAGGGAAAGGTTGTTGTCCTGGCACCACACGGCCAGGTCTCTGACCTCCTCCTTATAGACTGTCTCGTCGTTGTCGGTGATCAGACCTACCACTGTTGTGTCATCGGCAAACTTAATAATGGTGTTGGAGTCGTGCCTGGCCATGCAGTCATGAGTGAACAGGGAGTACAGGAGGGGACTGAGCACGCACCCCTGAGGGGCCCCTGTGTTGAGGAGCAGCATGGCGGATATGTTGTTAACTACCCTTACCACCTGGGGGCGGCCCGTCAGGAAGTCCAGGATCCAGTTGCAGAGGGAGGTGTTTAGTCCCAGGGTCCTTAGCTTAGTGATGAGCTTTGAGGGCACTATGGTTTTGAACGCTGAGCTGTAGTCAATGAACAGCATTCTCACATAGGTGTTCCTTTTGCCCAGCAATGAAAGGGCAGTGTGGAGCGCAATAGAGATGGCATCATCTGTGAATCTGTTGGGGTAGTACGCAAATTGGAGTGGGTCTAGGGTTTCTGGGATAATGGTGTTGATGTGAGCCATGCACTTCATGGCTACGGGTCAGTAGTCATTTAGGCAGGTTACCTTAATGTTCTTGGGCACAGGGACTATGGTGGTCTGCTTGAAACATGTTTGCATTACAGACTCAGACAGGGAGAGGTTGAAAATGTCAGTGAAGACACTTGCCAGTTGGTCAGCGCATGCTCAGAGTACACGTCCTGGTAATCCATCTGACCCTACTGCCTTGTGAATGTTGACCTGTTTAACGGTCTTACTCACATCGGCTACGGAGAGCGTGATCACACAGTCGTCCGGAAAAGCTGATGCTCTCATGCATGCTTCAGTGTTGCTTGCCTCGAAGCGAGCATAGAAGTGATTTAGCTCGTCTAGTAGGTTTTGTGTCACTGGGCAGCTTGCAGCTGTGCTTCCCTTTGTAATCTGTAATAGTTTGCAAGCCCTGCCATATCCGAGCGTCGGAGCCGGTGTAGTACGATTCGATCTTAGTCCTGTATTGACTCTTTGCCTGTTTGATGGTTCGTCGGAGGGCATAGCGGCTCCTTGAAAGCGGCAGCTCTACCCTTTAGCTCAGTGCGGATGTGGCCTGTAATCCATGGCTTCTGGTTGGGGTATGTACGTACAGTCACTGTGGGGACGACGTCATCGATGCAGTTGTTGATGAAGCCAGTGACTGATGTGGTGTACTCCTCAATGCCATTGGAAGAATCCCAGAACATATCCCAGTCTGTGCTAGCAAAGCCGTCCTGTAGCTTAGCATCTGCTTCATCTGACCACTTTTTTATTGACCGAGCCACTGGTGCTTCCTGCTTTAGTTTTTACTTGTAAGCAGGAATCAGGAGGATAGAATTATGGTCAGATTTGCCAAATGGAGGGCGAGAGAGAGCTTTGCACGCGTCTCTGTGTGTGGAGAAAAGGTGGTTTAGAGTGTTTTTCCCTCTGGTTGCACTTTTAACATGCTGGTAGAAATGAGTTAAAACGGATTTAAGTTTCCCTGCATTAAAGTCCCCGGCCACTAGGAGCGCCGCCTCTGGATGAGCATTTTCCTGTTTGCTTATGGCCGTATTCAGTTTATTGAGTGCGGTCTTAGTGCCAGCATCGATTTGTGGTGGTAAATAGACGGCTACGAAGAATATAGATGAAAACTCTCTTGGTAGATAGTGTGGTCTACAGCTTATCATGAGATACTCTACCTCAGGTGAGCAAAACTTTGAGACTTCCTTAGATATTGTGCACCAGCTGTTGTTTACAAATATACATAGACTGCCACCACTTGTCTTACCTGAGGCTGCTGTTCTATCCTGCCGATACAGTGTATAACCCGCCAGCTGTATGTTATTCATGTCTTCGTTCAGCCACGACTCTGTGAAACATATGATATTACAGTTTTAATGTCCCGTTGGTAGGATATACAGTATCTCACAAAAGTGAGTACACCCCTCACATTTTTGTTAATATTTGAGTATATCTTTTCATGTGACAACACTGAAGAAATGACACTTTGCTACAATGTAAAGTAGTGAGTGTACAGTTTGTATAACAGTGTAAATTTGCTGTCCCCTCAAAATAACTCAACACACAGCCATTAATGTCTAAACCACTGGCAACAAAAGTGAGTACAGCCCTAAGTGAAAATGTCCAAATTGGGCCCAATTAGCCATTTTCCCTCCCCGGTGTCATGTGACTCGTTAGTGTTACAAGGTCTCAGGTGTGAATGGGGAGCAGGTGTGTTAAATTTGGTGTCATCGCTCTCACACTCCCTCATACTGGTCACTGGAAGTTCAACATGGCACCTCATGGCAAAGAACTCTCTGAGGATCTGAAAAAAAGAATTGTTGCTCTACATAAATATGGCCTGGGCTATAAGAAGATTGCCAAGACCCTGAAACTGAGCTGCAGCACGGTGGCCAAGACCATACAGCGGTTTAACAGGACAGGTTCCACTCAGAACAGGCCTCGCCATGGTCGACCAAAGAAGTTGAGTGCACGTGCTCAGCGTCATATCCAGAGGTTGTCTTTGGGAAATAGACATATGAGTGCTGCCAGCATTGCTGCAGAGGTTGAAGGGGTGGGGGGTCAGCCTGTCAGTGCTCAGTCCATACGCCGCACACTGCATCAAATTGGTCTGCATGGCTGTCGTCCCAGAAGAAAGCCTCTTCTAAAGATGATGCACAAGAAAGCCCGCAAACAGTTTGCTGAAGACAAGCGGACTAAGGACATGGATTACTGGAACCATGTCCTGTGGTCTGATGAGACCAAGATAAACTTATTTGGTTCAGATGGTGTCAAGCGTTTGTGGCGGCAACCAGGTGAGGAGTACAAAGACAAGTGTGTCTTGCCTACAGTCAAGCATGGTAGTGGGAGTGTCATGGTCTGGGGCTGCATGAGTGCTGCCGGCACTGGGGAGCTACAGTTCATTGAGGGAACCATGAATGCCAACATGTACTGTGACATACTGAAGCAGAGCATGATCCCCTCCCTTCGGAGACTGGGCCGCAGGGCAGTATTCCAACATGATAACGACCCCAAACACACCTCCAAGATGACCACTGCCTTGCTAAAGAAGCTGAGGGTAAAGTTGATGGACTGGCCAAGCATGTCTCCAGACCTAAACCCTATTGAGCATTTTTGGGGCATCCTCAAACGGAAGGTGGAGGAGTGCAAGATCTCTAACATCCACCAGCTCCGTGATGTCATCATGGAGGAATGAAAGAGGTCTCCAGTGGCAACCTGTGAAGCTCTGGTGAACTCCATGCCCAAGAGGGTTAAGGCAGTGCTGGAAAATGATGGTGGCCACACAAAATATTGACACTTTGGGCCCAATTTGGACATTTTCACTTAGGGGTGTACTCACTTTTGTTGCAAGCGGTTTAGACATTAATGGCTGTGTGTTGTGTTATTGAGGGGACAGCAAATGTACACTGTTATACAAGCTGTACACTCAGTACTTTACATTGTAGAAAGTGTAATTTCTTCAGTGTTGTCACATGAAAATATATACTCAAATATTTACAAAAATGTGAAGGGTGTACTCACTTTTGTGAGATACTGTATGTGCTTGTAGTTCGTCCACTTTATTATCAAGCGATTGTAAATTGGCCAATAATATCGATGGCAAAGGCAGATTAGCCACTCGTCGCCGGCTCCTTACCAGGCACCCCAATCTCCTTCCGCGTTATCTCCTTTTCTTTCTACTGCGAATGACGGGGATGAGGGCCCTGTCGGATGTCTGGAGCAAATCCCTCTCGTCCGACTCATTAAAGAAAAACTCTTCGTCCAGTTCAAGGTGAGTAATCGCTGTTCTGATGTCCATAAGCTCTTTTCGGTCATAAGAGACAGTAGCAGCAACATTATGTACAAAATAAGTTACATACAAAATAGCACGGTTGGTTAATGGTCCATAAAACGGCAGCAATCCCCTCCGGCGCCATTGTACTGTATCACCTGGTCAGTCTATGTAATGTAAAGAGCAGGTGTCCTTAATGTTCCGAAAGTATTCACACCCCTTGACTTTTTCCACATTTTGTTGTGTTACAGCCTCTATTAAATTGAGCTTTTTTGTCACTGGCCTACACACAATACCTCATTAATGTCAAAGTGGAATTACATTTTTTTGAAATGTGTACAAATTAATTATAAATGAAAAGCTGAAATGTATTGAGTCAATAAGTATTCAACACCTTTGTAATGGGAAGCCTAAATAAATTCAGGAGTAAAAAAATCTTAACGAGTCACATAATAAGTTACATGGACTCACTCTGTGTGCAATAATAATGTTTAACATGATTTTTGAATGACTACCTCATCTCTGTACCCCACATATACAATTGTCTGTGAAGTCCCTCAGTCGAGCAGTGAATTTCAAACACAGATTCAACCACAAAGACCAGGGAGTTTTTCCAATGCCTCGCAAAGGGCACCTATTGGTAGATGGGTAAAAAAAAAAAAAAAGCAGACATTGAACATCCCTTTGAGCATGGTGACGTTATTAATTACACTTTGGATGGTGTATCAATACACCCAGTCACTACAAAGATACAGGCGTCCTTCCTAACTTAGTTGCTGGAGAGGAAAGAAACCGCTCAGGGATTTCACCATGAGGCTAATTGTGACTTTAAAACAGTTACACAGTTTAATGGCTGTGATAGGAGAAAACTGAGGATGGATCAACAACATTGTAGTTACTCCACAATACTAACATAAATGACAGCGTGAAAAGAAGGATGCCTGTACATAATTTAAATATTCCAAAACATGCATCCTGTTTGCAACAAGACACTAAAGTAATACTGCACAAAATGTGGCAAAATCAATTCACTTTTTGTCCTGAATACAAAATGTTATGTTTGAGGCATATTCAATACAACACGTTACTGAGTACCTTCATATTTCCAAGCATAGTGGTGGCTGCATCATGTTATGTGTATGCTTGTAATCATTAAGGACTGGGAATTTTTCAGGATAAAAAGAAACGGAATGGAGCTCAGCACAGGCAAAATCTTAGAGGAAACAAGGTTCAGTCTGCTTTCCACCAGATACTGGGAGATGAATTCACCTTTCAGCAGGACAATAACCTAAAACACAAGGCCAAATCTACACTGGAGTTGCTTACCAAGAAGACAGTGAATGTTCCTGAGTCGACGAGTTACAGTTTTGACTTAAATCTACTTCAAAATATATGGCAAATCTTGAAAATGGCTGTCTAGCAATGATCAACAAAGATCTTGACAGAGCTTGAAGAATTTTGAAAATAATAATGGGTAAATGTAGCATAATTCAGGTGTGGAAAGCGCTTAGAGACTTACCCAGAAAGACTGACAGCTGTAATCGCTGCCAAAGGTGTTTCTACAAAGTATTGACTCAGGGGTGTGAATATGTATGTAAATTAGATATTTCTGTATTTCATTTTCAATACATTTGCCAACATTTCTAAAAACATGTTTTCACATTTTCATTATGGGGTATTGTGTGTAGATGGGTGAGGGAAAAAATGGATGTAATATATTTTGAATTCAGGCTGTAACACAACAAAATGTGGAATAAGTCAACGGGTAAAAAACTAAAGAATTACATGCTAACGAATGCTAACCATAAGTTACTGTGTCTGATGCTAGTTAGCTTAATCCGAAATAAGTGTTTGCAACAATAACAGCCAAGTTTAATCTTAGCGACTGTGTTAAACAACAGTCTAAAGAACATGTAGGCCTGCTGTAAGAAAACAACATTTATTATGAAATGAACAGGCAAATCACTACGGAATCCTAGTGATTGTGGTAACATTAGCAATGCTAGCTAGCTAAATAAAGTGTTTTAAAAAATAACGGCCAAATACAGCCGTAGTGACTGTCCAAGCAAACATCCAACAATAGAGTAGGCCTATTGGAACTAATAAAAAGTATGAAGTTTACAAGTAATTCACTATGAAAATATAGGCTATTTGGAAAGGGCACGATGGTGTCACGACTTCCTCCGAAGCTGCCTCCCCTCCTTGTTCGGGCAGGCTTCGCGTTCGTCGTCACCGGCCTTCTAGCCACTGCCGCTCCATATCTCATCATTCCATTTGTCTTGTCTTGTCAATTACACACACCTGGTTCATATTCCCCTCATTAGAACGTGTTTAAGTGTACCCCCTGCCCCCTTGTCCTTGTGGGTGATTGTTCATTGTGAGGATTAGTAGCTCGGTTGATCTCAGTATTTTGTATTGCCGGGATATTTTCCCCGTGTGCATGTTTGTTCCAGTGCGACTGTTATGCGCACTGGACTGGTTACGCTGGATTACGGAATAAACTCTGTATACTGTGATTTACCCTCCTGCGCCTGACTCCTTCAAATCACTCATCACAGATGGCTGCCGGAGCTGCAACTTCAACAGTGATGGTGGGAGTGGTTTTGCCTAATGGAATCATGGGAGTTTGAGCCTTGAACAACAGAAAAATATTGGAGTAAGCTGTCTAGAAATATCATTCAATTGGTTTTTGAGCATCTATTTAAAATATTTACAGATGTTATTAGATAGAAGACAACAAGAGCATCATACTACAGGGAGTTCCAATATGATCAGAAAACTACAGACAGGTTATATAGATAGCTGTAAATGACATTCCATAATTTATTTTATTAGTCATCTCAGGGTTCCTATTTGAAAATGTCACAGAGAAGCTATTTCCAGTTTTGCTAATCACTAAACAGTCAATAGACATGAAAACATAAAACTACACTAAATCTAAATGGTCAAATAGGAGGTGATTATATTGATCTTATTTCACACATGTACAAATGTGTAACCTGTACAAGGTCTGGTGTGAAATGGAAATGTGTTTTTTGCATATCCCACTCCCCCTAAGATACGCTCGGAGAGTGGGGTCACGGCCAGGGATCAGCCATTATTGACGGTGACACTGGAGCAATTAGGGTTAAGTGACTTGCTCAAGGGCAGATCGACAGATTTTTCATCTAGTCGGGTCCGGGATTCGAACTAGCAACCTTTTGGTTACTGGCCCAACGCTCTAACCGCTCTAACACCCTTCATAATAACAACCCAAATGTTCAAAGTTGTGGAGTTGCCCTTCAGTGTTTGACCTTCCCTGTATGAGGACACAGCTGATCGTACCAAAAGTGACATTGGAATTAATTTCCTGTTAGAAAGGCAATATTAATGTTAATATTTTATGATCTTTCTCTCGCTCTATTTATCCTGATATGAGACAATCAAGTCATTGAGAGAACCATCAATTATTCAAAATCTGTTCAACAAGGGTCACCAAGGATGACAAGGTTTACCAAGGATGCATTGTCATACAGGTCCTGTATATTAGGGCAGCACACAATTGGCCCAGTGTCGTCCGGGTTTGGCCGGTGTAGGCCGTCATTGTAAATAAGAATTTGTTCTTAACTGACTTGCCTAGTTAAATAAAGGTTGAATTGAAAAAAATATAATATATATATATATACAGTGGGGGAAAAAAGTATTTAGTCAGCCACCAATTGTGCAAGTTCTCCCACTTAAAAAGATGAGAGAGGCCTGTAATTTTCATCATAGGTACATGTCAACTATGACAGACAAAATGAGAAAAAAATTCCAGAAAATCACATTGTAGGATTTTTAATGAATTTATTTGCAAATTATGGTGGAAAATAAGTATTTGGTCAATAACAAAAGTTTCTCAATACTTTGTTATATACCCTTTGTTGGCAATGACACAGGTCAAACGTTTTCTGTAAATCTTCACAAGGTTTTCACACACTGTTGCTGGTATTTTGGCCCATTCCTCCATGCAGATCTCCTCTAGAGCAGTGATGTTTTGGGGCTGTCGCTGGGCAACACGGACTTTCAACTCCCTCCAAAGATGTTCTATGGGGTTGAGATCTGGAGACTGGCTAGGCCACTCCAGGACCTTGAAATGCTTCTTACGAAGCCACTCCTTCGTTGCCCGGGCGGTGTGTTTGGGATCATTGTCATGCTGAAAGACCCAGCCACGTTTCATCTTCAATGCCCTTGCTGATGGAAGGAGGTTTTCACTCAAAATCTCACGATACATGGCCCCATTCATTCTTTCCTTTACACGGATCAGTCGTCCTGGTCCCTTTGCAGAAAAACAGCCCCAAAGCATGATGTTTCCACCCCCATGCTTCACAGTAGGTATGGTGTTCTTTGGATGCAACTCAGCATTCTTTGTCCTCCAAACACGACGAGTTGAGTTTTTACCAAAAAGTTATATTTTGGTTTCATCTGACCATATGACATTCTCCCAATCCTCTTCTGGATCATCCAAATGCACTCTAGCAAACTTCAGACGGGCCTGGACATGTACTGGCTTAAGCAGGGGGACACGTCTGGCACTGCAGGATTTGAGTCCCTGGCGGCGTAGTGCGTTACTGATGGTAGGCTTTGTTATTTTGGTCCCAGCTCTCTGCAGGTCATTCACTAGGTCCCCCCATGTGGTTCTGGGATTTTTGCTCACCGTTCTTGTGATCATTTTGACCCCACGGGGTGAGATCTTGCATGGAGCCCCAGATCGAGGGAGATTATCAGTGGTCTTGTATGTCTTCCATTTCCTAATAATTGCTCCCACAGTTGATTTCTTCAAACCAAGCTGCTTACCTATTGCAGATTCAGTCTTTCCAATCTGGTGCAGGTCTACAATTTTGTTTCTGGTGTCCTTTGACAGCTCTTTGGTGTTGGCCATAGTGGAGTTTGGAGTGTGACTGTTTGAGGTTGTGGACAGGTGTCTTTTATACTGATAACAAGTTCAAACAGGTGCCATTAATACAGGTAACGAGTGGAGGACAGAGGAGCCTCTTAAAGAAGAAGTTACAGGTCTGTGAGAGCCAGAAATATTGCTTGTTTGTAGGTGACCAAATACTTATTTTCCACCATAATTTGCAAATAAATTCATTAAAAATCCTACAATGTGATTTTCTGGATTTATTTTTCTCAATTTGTCTGTCATAGTTGACATGTACCTATGATGAAAATTACAGGCCTCTCTCATCTTTTTAAGTGGGAGAACTTGCACAATTGGTGGCTGACAAAATACTTTTGTTCCCCACTGTATATAGTATCTACTGTTAGACATCAAAAAGGAATGATTCAAGTAGGTTTACATAACACTGTGGGACCAATAGTAAATATCAAGATGATCAAACTTTGTTCCACATCTTATTTATTTTAATCAAAGTAATTATGTATATATATATATATATATATGTATATATATAAACTACCATTCAAAAGTTTGGGGGTCACTTAGAAATGCCCTTGTTTTCGAAAGAAAAGCAATATTCTTGTCCGTTAAAATAACATTAAATTGATCAGAAATACAGTGTAGACATTGTTAATGTTGTAAATGGCTATTGTAGCTGGAAACGGCTAATTTTGAATGGAATATCTACATAGGCGTACAGAGGCCCATTATCAGCAACCATCAGTCCTGTGTTCCAATGGCACGTTGTGTTTGCTAATCCAAGTTTATCATTTTAAAAGGCTAATTGATCATTAGAAAACACTTTTGCAATTATGATAGCACAGCTGAAAACTGTTGTGCTGATTAAAGAAGCAATAAAACTGGCCTTCTTGAGACTAGTTGAGTATCTGGAGCATCAGCAATTGTGGGTTTGATTACAGGCTCAAAATGGCCAGAAACAAATAACTTTCTTCTGAAACTCGTCAGTCTATTCTTGTTCTGAGAAATGAAGGCTATTCCATGCGAGAAACTGCCAAGAAACTGAAGATCTCGTACAACGCTGTGTACTACTCCCTTCACAGAACATCGCAAACTGTCTCTAACCAGAATAGAAAGAGGAGTGGGAGGCCCCAGTGCACAACTGAGCAAGAGGACAAATACATTAGAGTGTCAGGCACATTTGAGAAACAGGCACCTCACAGGTCCTCAACTGGCAGCCTCATTATATAGTACCCGCAAAACACCAGTCTCAACGTCAACAGTGAAGAGGCGACTCCGGAATGCTGACCTTCTAGGCAGAGTTGCAAAGAAAAAGCCATATCTCAGACTGGCCAATAAAATAAAATATTAAGTTTGGCAAAATAACACAGACACAGGACAGAGGAAGATTGGAAAAAAGTGTTATGGACAGACAAATCGAAGTTTGAGGTGTTCGGATCACAAAGAAGAATATTTGTGAGACGCAGACCAAATGAAAATATGCTGGAGGAGTGCTTGATGCCATCTGTCAAGCATGGTGGAGGCAATGTGATGGTCTGGGGGTGCTTTGGTAGTGGTAAAGTGGGAGATTTGTACAGGGTAAAAGGGATCTTGAAGAAGGAAGGCTATCACTCCATTTTGCAACGACATGCCATACCCTGTGGACGGTGCTTGATTGTGGCCAATTTCCTCCTACAACAGGACAACGACCCAAAGCACAGCTCCAAACTATGCAAGAACTATTTAGGGAAGAAGCAGTCAGCTGGTATTCTGTCTATAATGGAGTGGCCAGCACAGTCACCGGATCTCAACCCTATTGAGCTGTTGTGGGAGCAGCTTGACCGTATGGTATGTAAGAAGTGTCCATCAAGTCAATCCAACTTGTGGGACGTGCTTCAGGAAGCATGGGATGAAATCTCTTCAGATTACCTCAACAAATTGACAACTAGAATGCCAATGGTCTGCAAGGCCATTATTTCTAACCTTGTCAATGACTACATTTCCTAGGCATTTTACTATATTTCCTATTCAAACTAATTTAATGTATGTTTTCATGGAAAACAAGGACATTTCTAAGTGACCCCAAACTTTTAAACGGTAGTGTGTATATGTAGATATATATACTACCAGTCAAAAGTTTGGACACACCTACTCATTCAAGGATTTTTCTTTATTTTTACTACGTTTTACATTGTAGAATAATGGTGAAGACATCAAAACTATGAAATAACACATATGGAATCATTTTGTAACCAAATAAGTGTTAAACAAATAAGAATATATTTTAAGAAGGCACACCTGTTAATTGAAATGTATTCATGAAGCTGGTTGAGAGAATGCCAAGAGTGTGCAAACCTGTCATCAAGGCAAAGGGTGGCTATTTGAAGAATCTCAAATATAAAATATATTTGGATTTGTTTAACACTTTTTTGGTTACTACATGATTCCATATTTGTTATTTCATAGTTTTGATGTCTTCACTATTATTCTACAGCTGCAATAGGATTGTGAGTTTTCTCAACATTTGGGCATATAGCTGAACCAACATACACCCTCAAGTTGAACTGTATGTTCATTCAACTGTGTGTTCACTCAATTTTAGGTTGAGTGAACATACAGTACAATTCCACTTGAAAATGTATTCAACCATATTTGCATATTTCCCAGAGTGCCTTGTCTTTTGAGTGAATTGTAGTTACCACCCATTACTTTATTTGTTAGTGACAGAGACATGGTTGTCGTATTCAAGGGTTTTAAGTACTGTAGCCTTCACCAAGTTAGTGTCTAAGTGAATATGTTATCTTTAAAATGTAACTCTTTATGACAATACATTACATACTGTATATCATAAGGCCTTTCTTTGAGGGCCTAGTTACACCCTAACACACTGGTCTGAAACTCCTGGTTTACAGGCCACATCAAGCCTGCAAGTCACATTACGCTGGCTTGCAAAGTTATGTTTAATTCCTATTGGAATCCAGCCAAGCCAGAGTGAGGATATCCAACAATTTGAACTTTTTGTCACTTGTAACCTGCATCCATAATGACTGCCGGGGTAGAGAAGACTGATTATTGAGACTACCTAAATCATAGAAACTCGAATAGCCATCTCAGTAACGGGTGCAATAAATCCAACTACTAAAAGATTAGATTTGTTTATAAAAATGCTATTCATGTTTTTGTAGGATAAGATTAATCAACGAATCAAAGTACATGCAAAAACATGTTCTGAAAATTAACCTGCAAGAAAGCATGCTGGGAAATGATCGGTGTGGTTTTGAGTTGTTTTGAGCAAACATTAATTTGTAATTTTACTCAACGAGCTTGTTCAAATTCAGCTGACTTTGAGCAGAGTTTGTTGAGTAAACACACTAACACATTAGCTCAAAGCACACTGACACCAAATATGCCTACCGCACTGTTTAACCACAGATGCTAATCACAGCAAGCTGATAAGAACCACTCTTCAATCTCTCAATACATGGTTTCACGACCGGAATGGTATCCCACCAAACTCCCTCCGACCCAGAAGACGGCAAGCACAGCAGTTCACCCTTGCATTTCATTGTGGATGCTCAGCACTTCCCCTGCCAGAGAGCATTATTACTAATGACTCGTAAACCTATCATACATTTTGGTCTGACCATCTGCTCGCTGCCCTTTACACATTATAGGTTCATGTAATTATCATTACATTTATGTAGATATAGTGAACCAAGAGTCAATAGCGTTGATCGGGAGCCATGTCTCACTGTCCCCCTCGTGAGAGTAGTCTTGTCTCCAGTTATTCACCGTTCCCTGATAGTCAGCTGAATTGCTTCCACGCAGTACTACTGTGGGACATTTTGGTCAAAAGCAGTGATAGGAACTGCCCTCTACTGAGAGCGATATATATATTTTATTGCTGTATGACATTTGGGTGTTGTTTTGTAATTGAGAAAGAGAATGTGCATTACCAAGTATATTCTTATAGGGATAGTTCACCCAAATTACAAAATTACATATTGTTTTCCTTACTCTATTAGCAGTCTATGGACACGGTATGACAGCAATCCATGCTTTGGTTTTGTTTACCTGGCAACTGTCTGCAAATGTTTGTCACAGATGCCGCCGAGGCTGCTCCTCCTCCTTGCTCGGGCAGGCTTCGGCGTTCGTCGTCCCCGGAGTACTAGCTACTACCGTTTGATGTTTTCGATGTTTGTTTTGTCATGTCTAGTTAGTGCACCTGTTTCGTATTCTGTATTGATTATGTCACCTATAAGTTCCCCTATGTTATGTTTGTATTTTGTGTGTTATTGTCCGCCTGTCATGAATGTATAGGTTCGGTACCTTGGCATTCCGTGTGATTTTACGCACTCGCGTATTTGTTTCGCCTCTTGTGTTTTTGACGTTGTTTATTTGTTTGTACCTATAGAGGTGATTAGTAAAGTCGTCTTGACTTATTCCTCTGTGTCCTGCGCTTGACTTCACCACCGCATCCACATCAGCACCTGACAATGTTTTTGTCCAAAAACCAAAAACAGTTAGCATTTTTCATGTTTCATTATATGAGTGAGATCACTTTATGGGAAGTCGCCTAGCGGATTCACTACAGGAAGAACCAATCAAACAACATCTGTCGGAGACCGCCCACTGGTTATTCTCAAGCATGTCTTTCTTCCTTGCATTCTGCGAGGAGGGAAATGCGGTAATACATCTCACTCATATTATCAAAGAACCGGGGTTACGATATTAACCTTGAGTTCTCTTTCAACTACTTGTTTCGATGTATCACTTTATGGGATATGGCCAACTTCCGTATTGCAGACATACTCTCCGAAGCCAGGGTAGTCTTCCAACAGTACCATCCCTCAGAGGCTCTGATGCTGAGGATAGTATGCGCCAATGAAGGTGAAGTGACATCCAGCCGGTAAAACCTCATAAAAGTATGAGGTGTAGCCCAACATGCCGCATCACAACTCTCTTTTAAAGAGGTGAGATTGAGGAGAGGTAAGATTTTTTGGAGGAGAGATTGACTGCATCACTGCTTATCTTTGTGAGAGGTATTGACATGTTGAAATCACAAGCTGCCTGTTTAAGTGACTAGCACACAGCTCAGACACTCATGCCTAATGAGGTTCCAAAATAAAATAAAATACACAGATAAATAACCTTAGCGAGCAGTTGCTTATCAACAGATAGTTATGATAGTATGACCATCTGTAGAGCATCTACAGATTAACTTTCCGGACTATCCAAATAAAGTGTGACCGCCAAGCCTCAGGGGCCTATAAGCCAATATGATAGCCTCCACTATCCAATTGCATAGTTGTTGACAAGAGAGGGGCCAACCTTGTAGGGGGCACCCAAGAAACAATGAGTTGTTACTCTTGCGTAAAGCTCTCGTTCTATCCAAGTAAATGCTCAACGTGCGTACTGGACACCAACAATGGAGATGCTGTTCTTCTGTAGAAGTGTAGGATGGAGGGTGAAAAAGCCACAAGCTCTAAAGGCGGGGTTAGGTAACAAAGTACTGTACCTTCGATAACCCTGGGGAAAACTGTAGGCATGAATAGTGGACTGCCTGCAGCTCACTCACTCGCTTTTCAGGGTAAGGGCAATCAGTAAAGCAGTTTTAAAGGAGAGATGTTTCATTTCTACGCTTTCCTGTGGCTCAAAATGAAAAAGCCTCAAGCACAATAGACAGGTCCCAGGACGAGCTAAAGGCTTGGAGACTGGACGTAAGCAGCACGCACCCTTCATAGATGTGCTCTGCTCAACAGAATATTCTGGACAACTAGTCTGTGTAGATGCAGCGAGCGAGTGCCACAATGGCGGTTGATGTATGCCATCACAGTCGTATTGTCTGGGAGTAGAATCCGAGATGTCTCTCTGACGCTGGTATTGCTTTGATTGCCCCTTTGCTCAATAGAGAGGATATTTCCTGCTCTAGTATGTGAGCTGAGTCACCACTCGCTACTGAAGCAAAAATTCTGTTGAAAACGGGTGGCTTCATTGCCAACTGCATTCTGTACCCCTTTGTAACTGTGGTCAAGACCCAGGGCTGGACTGCGCATGCATGCCAGTTCTGTGCTCTTGCGGCGAGTCGCCCACAAATCAGATGACTCCTGCTCACCCGTGGTGCCAGGTAGCTTAGTGGTTAAGAGCGTTGTGCCAGTAACCGAAAGGTCACTGGTTCTAATCCCCGAGCTAACTATGTGAAAAATCTGTCGATGTGCCCTTGAGCAAGGCACTTAACCCTAATTGCTCCTGTAAGTCGCTCTGGATAAGAGCGTCTGCTAAATGACTAAAATGTAAAAATGTAAATGTGCCGAAGCGCCCTCTAGTGGTGTAAAAACAAGTTGCCCTTTTGTTGTATTTTTGCAGTGTGCCATTTACAACACGCCTGGATGCGACAAATACATTTTTATTAAAAGGGTAGTGTGAAAACACTGGGTTTCAGTGCTTGGTGACGACTGAAAATGTGTCTTTCTGCATCGGCTAATGGAAAAAGAGCAGAAAGGAGAGCTGTGGCACAGAGGGAACTTGGGGGTCGAGTGAGCCCCCTCCGCCTGTGAGCGGACGCATAGGAATGTGTCACTGCATGAGGGGCATGACGTGAACTGTTGGCTGTCCCTCTCTGCTGCTGGGGACGTACCCTAGGTCGAACGCCCCTTCTTCCCTCCAGGGGAGTCAGCTGGTCGGGACCGCATCCCCCACTGTCGGCCTCTGTTGGGAGACCCGTACTTCTGATTCGTTGCCTGCTGCGTCGCTGGGGGTTTCACATTGTGGAAAACCCTGGTGCCAGCGTGTTGCCGTGAAGTCTTGGCTTGTGGTGGGGTGGCCCAGGTTGCCACGGTACCCGGGTCTGTGGAGTAGGCAGAAATTGAAGGCTTCGCCCTCCTCCTTTTGAAGTTCACACTTCTGCCGCATGGCAGTGACAGCTGGCCCAAACAGTTCCTTCGGCTCGATAGGAGCGTCACGGAAATCTGCTTTGAGCCATAGGGCTCTCTCTCCTACCACAGCAAGGCTCATGGAGTGTCCACAGCCTTGTATGGCACCTCTAGAGGCCAGAAGGTTGAGGTCTGCCACAAAGCAGATTTCGTCCCAGAGGTCTGGGTTGGCTATGCCTTTGGCTAAGAGATTGCCCACCTCTAGCAACAAATCGGCCTGGTTTAGTTGATTAGGATCCCCATTAGCGGTTGCACATGCAGCAGCTACTCTTCCTGGGGTCCACATAAAACATAAAATACATGACAGAGCACAGAACAGGTATAGACAACAACAACATAAAATATTATTACATTAAAATAAAAAGTAATATTGTCAATGCACCAAGAAACAACAACAAAAATATTCATATACTGTACTTATATACAGTACAGCTAATATACTGTATAGTAGAAAGAGGAGAAACAAGGTATTATATTATACAGTACCGGTCAAAATAATAGAACACCTATTCATTCAAGGGTTTTTCTTTATTTTTACTATTTTCTACATTGTAGAATAATAATGATGACATCAAAACTATGAAATAACACATATGGAATCATGTAGTAACCAAAAAAGTGTTAAACAATTCCAAATATATTTTATATTTGAGATTCTTCAAAAAGCCACCCTTTGCCTTGATGACAGTTTTGCACACTCTTGGCATTCATGATTCTACCTGGATTATGTTGGAAAAGCTTCCATTACAGAACACCCTCTGTGTTCTGTTAGACATGTAACTCTTTATCCACAATATAGCAGGGGGTGTAAACCCATAATACATACGCTACCAGCCAAAAGTTTTAGAACACCCCATTTTTCCATTTTTATTTATTTATTTAAGCAGTTCAAGTCCAGTGAATAACCTGAAATGGTACAAAGGTAAGCGGTAAACTGCCAAAGGTTTAAAAAAAATTTAGGTTACCAAAAACTGAAAAAATAATGTACATTTCAGAGTTATAAAAAAAATGCTTTTTTTCGGGGAACAAGTAATTGGTTAAAAACTTACAGCTGTTCTGCAGCAATGGATGTAAATTAAGCCTTGAAAGTTGATGCTAACAATTCCTACAGGTGTCCCAATTTTTGGTGATTACTTATAAACCCTCTGTCTGTATAAAAGCAGTGTTGGAACAGACTGTGTTACTACACCCTCTTAAGCATTATTTGTACAGTATTGTACTGCAGGAAGTAGTATACAGGTAAAAGTCAGTAAATTAGAATATTTTGAAAAACTTGATTTATTTCAGTAATTGCATTCAAAAGGTGTAACTTGTACATTATATGTATTCATTGCACACAGACTGATGCATTCAAATGTTTATTTCATTTAATTTTGATGATTTGAAGTGGCAACAAATGAAAATCCAAAATTCCGTGTGTCACAAAATTAGAATATTACTTAAGGCTAATACAAAAAAGGGATTTTTAGAAATGTTGGCCAACTGAAAAGTATGAAAATGAAAAATATGAGCATGTACAATACTCAATACTTGGTTGGAGCTCCTTTTGCCTCAATTACTGCATTAATGCGGCGTGGCATGGAGTCGATGAGTTTCTGGCACTGCTCAGGTGTTATGAGAGCCCAGGTTGCTCTGATAGTGGCCTTCAACTCTTCTGCGTTGTTGGGTCTGGCATTCTGCATCTTCCTTTTCACAATACCCCACAGATTTTCTATGGGGCTAAGGTCAGGGAGTTGGCTGGCCAATTTAGAACAGAAATACCATGGTCCGTAAACCAGGCACGGGTAGTTTTTGCGCTGTGTGCAGGCGCCAAGTCCTGTTGGAACCTGAAATCTCCATCTCCATAGAGCAGGTCAGCAGCAGGAAGCATGAAGTGCTCTAAAACTTGCTGGTAGACGGCTGCGTTGACCCTGGATCTCAGGAAACAGAGTGGACCGACACCAGCAGATGACATGGCACCCCAAACCATCACTGATGGTGGAAACTTTACACTAGACTTCAGGCAACGTGGATCCTGTGCCTCTCCTGTCTTCCTCCAGACTCTGGGACCTCGATTTCCAAAGGAAATGCAAAATTTGCTTTCGTCAGAAAACATGACTTTAGACCACTCAGCAGCAGTCCAGCTCTTTTTTTCCTTAGCCCAGGTGAGACGCTTTTCGCGCTGTTTCTTGGTCAACAGTGGCTTGACACGAGGTATGCGGCAGTTGAAACCCATGTCTTTCAAGCGTCTCTTGGTGGTGGATCTTGAAGCCCTGACTCCAGCAGCTGTCCACTCCTTGTGAATCTCCCCCACATTTTTGAATGGGTTTTTTTTCACAATCTTGACTAGGGCGCGGTGATCCCTATCGCTTGTACACTTTTTCTGACCACAGTTTTTCCTTCCCTTTGCCTCTCTATTAATGTGTTTGGACACAGAGCTCTGAGAACAGCCAGCCTCTTCTGCAATAACCTTTTGTGTCTTTCCCTCCTTGTGCAATGTGTCGATGGTCGCCTTTTGGACAGCTGTCAAATCTGAAGTCTTCCCCATGTTTGTGTAGGCTTCAGAACTGGACTGAGAGACCATTTAAAGCCCTTTGCAGGTGTTTTGAGTTAATCAGCTGATTAGTTTGTGGCACCAGGTGTCTTCAAAATGTAACCCTTACACAATATTCTAATTTTGTGACACACGGAATTTTGGATTTTCATTTGTTGCCACTTCAAATCATCAAAATTAAATGAAATAAACATTTGAATGCATCAGTCTGTGTGCAATGAATAAATATAATGTACAAGTTACACCTTTTGAATGCAATTACTGAAATAAATCAAGTTTTTCAAAATATTCTAATTTACTGACTTTTACCTGTATTGCTATCATAATGGCGAGAAACAGGCAATTAACAAAGGAAGACAGACAGACCATTATAACCATTCAAAGTTTAAGTCTTCCCTTTAGAGAAATTGCAAAGAAAGCCAAGGTGTCAGTGAGTACAGTTTCCTACACCATCAACAGGCACTTGGAAACTGGAGGAAACTCTGACAGGAAGAGGTCTGGCAGATCCAAAGCCACAACAGAATCAGAAGACAAGTTTCTGAGAGTCAACAGCTTGCGTGATAGGCCAACAACTTCAAGCACAGCTTAACACTGGTCGAAGTAAGCAAGTCTCAGTTTCAACTGTGAAGAGAAGAATTTGACCTGCAGGTTTTGACAGGTGGAGTGGCAGTAAGAAAGCCATTGCTAAGATGGCAAAATAAGAAAAATAGTCTTCCCTGGGCCATGAAGCACCGCCAGTGGACTACTGAAGACTGGGAGAATATTTGATTTCCATTGTAGAAAGAATGCCACAAGTGTTTTCGGCTGTTATGTCTGCAAAAGTTGGCTACTTTCATGAGTCAAAAATTGAGATTAGATTTTGTTAAACAAAACGATTCCATGATTTCTTTTTTGTCTCTAATTGTTTATTTGTTCTATGCTTTAATTTCAGAGTACATTAAGACATTAAACTGTGTGAATTTCAATATAACTGGAAAAATGTAGGTGTTCTAAAACCTTTGACCGGTAGTGTACGTTTTTCCAGCAGCAGACTATGATCGATAATGTCAAAAGCCGCACTGAAGTCTAACAAAACCGCTCCCACAATCTTTTTATCATCAATTTCTCTCAACCAATCATCAGTTACTTGTGTAAGTGCATGCGTGTTGAATGTCCTTACCTATAAGCATGCTAAAAGTATGTTGTCAGTTTGTTTGCTGTAAAATAGCATTGTTTCTGGTCAAACACAATTATTTCCAAAAGTTTACTCTGGGTTGGTAATACATTGATTGGTTGGCTATTTGGGCCAGGAAAGGGGGCTTTACTATTCTTGGGTAGCGGAATGAGTTTTGCTTCCCTCCAGGTTGGCAGGCACACTTTCTTGTAGGTTTAGATTGAAGATATGGCAAATAGGAGGGGCAATTTCGTCCACTACTATCCTCAGTAATTTTCCATCCAAGTTGTCAGACCCAGGTGGATTGTCATTATTGATAGACAACAATCATTTTTTCACCTTTTTTTCACCACTCACTTTTCAGAAAACAAAATTACAATGCTTGTCTTTGATAATTTGGTCAGTTATACTTGGATGTGTAGTGTCGGCATTTGTCGCCAGCATGACATGCCTAAGTTTTCTAATCTTGCCGATGAAAAAATAATTCTTGTAGTTGGCAATATCAGTGGGTTTTGTTATGAATGAGCCATCTCATTCAATGAATGATGGAGCTGAGTTTGCCTTTTTTTATATAATTTATCTCTGTTTCATAGTATAGTTTCTTCTTCCGTTTGCAGTACGTTTGCCAATCGGTGTTGCAGCTATTCCTTTTGCCTAATCCCAATCAACCATGCATTTCTTTCAAATTCTCATCAATCCACAGGGATTTAACAGTTTTTACAGTCATTTTATTAATGGGTGAATGCTTATTAGTAACTGGAAAAAACAATTTCACAAATGTGTCAAGTACAGTGTCTGGTTGCTCCTCATTACACACCACAGACCCACAAATATTATTTACATCATCAACATAGGAATCACTGCAAAATGTATTGTATGACCGCTTATACACTGTATTAGGCCCAGCCTTTGAAACTTTGGTTTTCCTAGATATGGCTACTATTTTGAGATCACTACAGTTGGATACAGCTTTAAAGCAGATTTCTGCAGCATTAGTAAAGATGTGATCAATACTGTGCCTTGCAAAAGTATTCTTCCCCCTTGGCATTTTTCCTATTTTGTTGCATTACCACCTGTAATTTAAATGGATTTTGATTTTGATTTCATGTAATGGACATACACAAAATAGTCCAAATTGGTGAAGTGAAATGAAAAAAATCACTTCTTTCAAAAAATTCGAAAAAATTAATAACGGAAAACTGATGTGTGCATATTTATTCACCCCCTTTGCTATGACGCCCCTAAATAAGATCTGGTGAAATCATTTACCTTCAGAAGTCACATAATTAGTTAAATAAAGTCCACCTGTGTGCAATCTAAGTGTCACATGATCTGTCACATGATCTCAGTATATAAACACCTGTTCTGAAAGGCCCCAGAGTCTGTAACACCACCAAGCAAGGGGCACCACCAAGCAAGCGGCACCATGAAGACCAAGGAGCTCTCCAAACAGGTCAGGGACAAAGTTGTGGAGAAGTACAATTCAGGGTTGGGTTATAAAAAAAGATCAGAAACTTTGAACATCCCACGGAGCACCATTAAATCCATTATTAAAAAATGGAAAGAATATGGCACCACAACAAACCTGCCAAGAGAGGGCCGCCCACCAAAACTCATGGACCAGGCAAGGTGGGCATTAATCAGAGAGGCAACAAAGAGACCAAAGATAACCCTGAAGGAGCTGCAAAGCTCCACAGCGGAGATTGGAGATGCTGTCCATAGGACCACTTTAAGCCATACACACCACAGAGCTGGACTTTACGGAACAGTGACAAGAAAAAAGCCATTGCTTAAAGAAAAAAATAAGCAAACACGTTTGGTGTTCGCCAAAAGGCATGTGGGAGACTCCCGAAACATATGGAAGAAGGTACTCTGGTCAGATGAGAATAAAATTGAGCTTTTTGGCCATCAAGGAAAACGCTATGTCTGGCGCAAACCCAACACCTCTCATCACCCCGAGAACACCATCCCCACATTGAAGCATGGTTGTGGCAGCATCATGCTGTGGGGATGTTTTTTATAGGCAGGGACTGGGAAACTGGTCAGAATTGAAGGAATGATAGATGGCGCTATAAACAGGGAAATTCATGAGGGAAACCTGTTTCAGTCTTCCAGAGATTTAAGACTGGGATGGAGGTTCACCTTCCAGCAGGACAATGACCCTAAGCATACCGCTAAAGCAACACTCGAGTGGTTTAAGGGGAAACATTTAAATGTCTTGGAATGGCCTAGTCAAAGCCCAGACCTCAATCCAATTGCGAATCTGTGGTATGACTTAAAGATTGCTGTACACCAGCGGAACCCATCCAACTTGAAGGAGATGGAGCAGTTTTTTTGGGGGGTGAATAATTTTCAGTTTGTCTTATTTCTTGTTTGTTTCACAATAAAACATATTTTGCATCTACAATGTGGTAGGCATGTTATGTAAATCAAATGATACAAACCCCCCCAAAATCAATTTTAATTCCAGGTTGTAAGGCAACAAAGTAGGAAAAATGCCAAGGGGGGTGAATACTTTCACAAGCCACTGTACATGTTGATGATTTCATTGCTGTGCTGTTTGTAACTATCCTGGTAGGTTGACTGATAACCTGAACCAGGTTGCAGGCATTGGTTACATTTTGAAGATTTCTCTTGAGTGGGCAGCTTGATGAAAGCCAGTCAATATTAAGGTCACCCAGAAAATATACCACTCTGTTGATATCAAATACATTATCAAGGATTTAAAACATATTATCCAGATACTGACTGTTAGCACTTGGTGGTCTATAGCAGCTTCCCACAAGAATGGGCTTTAGGTGAGGCATGTGAACCTGTAGACATATTACTTCAACAATATATAACATGACATCCAGCTTTACAGGAATGCGGCTCTGTATATAGGCCACAACAACGCCCCCATTGGCATTTCTGTCTTCTCTGTAGATGTTATAGCCATGTATGGCTACAACTGTATCATCAAAGGTATTCTCTAAGTGAGCTTCAGAGAGAGTCAGAATATGAATGTCATCTGTTACTAGCAAGTTATTTATTTAATGAACCTTGTTTCTTAGGTCTGGGATGCTTGATTGTTTTTATTGCTTTACTGGGAAGTAGACATGATAATGTTATTTATGTTTGAGCTTATAGTTCAGGGTGAGCTGCACATAATGGACTTCCTACTAGGGCACACCACCTCTGTGCTAACAGTTTAACTCTGGTTCATAGGCATATGATTACTGTATACATTTGCTGTAGGAATCGACAGAGGCATTCAGTGGAGTTAGAGGGACATAAATTAGGTTACTTACATTGTGACTGCCAACGCCCCTGTGATAATGTACATTTGCTGCAGCATTACTACAACTCAGCGACACAATGGTAGGGATTATCTGGGCTTGGGTCATTGACAAGTCATTGTCTCAACACAGCCTTGAAATGTGTGGACAGAGACCAGGAGTCAAGATGATTTGGATGGACTCTGTCATTCCTGTAGAGCATCTTCTGTTTAAAGATGGTGTCAAAGTTATCTATAAAAGTTATTCCAACAGAGCTACAGTAATTGTTTAGCCAGATGTGTAATGCCAGTAGCCTGCTGAGTCTTTCACACACGTGGCCCAACGATGGTACTGGACCTGAAATAATTGGCTGTTCTTTAAAATCAATATTCAGCAGTTCCGAGCAAGTCCTCCAATATAGTAGTTCTCGGGCAAAGCTAGCTACCATTCGCAACGTGGGCTAGTTAGCACAATTCTAGCTGGAGAAAGCGTGAGCTTTGTTTGTCTCTCGATGAACAAAGTGTTTCTCTCAGCTTTCGAGCTGTGAAGCTTAGAATGGTCAGTCTAGTCAAGACGACACAAGAGGACGTGGGTCGAATCTAAACGAGAGAGGAGAGCTAGCAATTCTACCATCTGGCCAGGTAGAAATGCTTGTTTGGTGGTCTAGCAAGCCTTCCGGCGAGAGCTACCCAAGTCTCAGTAGCTAGCTACCACAGGAGACGTAGTGAGTAGAAAACGCAAAAGAGTGAATTCTACATGAAGCAAAAAACATTCCTTTCGGTTAGTTGTTCAACGCAAAGAGACGAGAGCTGAAGTCCTACGTTTGACAGCGTTAACCTCATGGTTCGCTTGAGAACAGTTAAAGGCCCAGTGCAGTCAAAAGCGTGATTTTCCTGTGTTTTATATACACTGAACAAAAATATAAAAGCAACATGTAAAGTATTGGTCCCATGTTTCATGAGCTGAAATAAAATATCCCAGAAATGTTCAATTCGCAAAAAAAACTTTTTTCTCTCAAATTCTGTGCACACATTTATTTACATCCCCGTTAGTGAGCATTTCTCCTTTACCAAGACAATCCATCCACCTGAAAAGTGTGGCATATCAAGAAGCTGATTAAACAGCATGTAAATATAACAGCGCCGGAGAAGATGGCTGCCGTTTTACAGCCCTCTAACCAATTGTACTATTATGTGTGTTTTTCCGCGTTATTTGTAATTTATTTTGTACATAATGTTTCTGCCATCGTCTCTTATAACCAAAAAGAGCTTCTGGATATCAGGACAGCGATTACTCACCTCGTATTGGACGAAGATTTTTTCTTCAACGAGGCGGCCGCGAAGGATATCATACAGACACCCGACAAGGCCCAAATCCCCGTCATTCGCGTGAAGAAGAGACGGAGATATCGTGGACGCAGATCGGGGTGCCTTGTAAGGATCCGATGGCGAGCGAGTAAACTGCCTCTTCCATCAATCCTATTAGCCAACGTTCAATCTTTTGAAAATAAAATGGACGATTTAAGATTACGGTTAGTCGTGGCTGAACGACGACAATGATAACATTCAGCTAGCAGGCTATACGCTACATCGGCAGGACAGAACGGCTGACTCCGGTAAGACAAGGGGCGGCGGTCTGTGTATATTTGTAAACAACAGCTGGTGCACAAAACCAAATACTAAGGAAGTCTCGAGGTTTTGCTCGCCTGAGGTAGAGTATCTTATGATAAGCTGTAGACCACACTATTTACCAAGAGAGTTTTCATCTATATTTTTCATAGCTGTCTATTTACCACCACAAACCAATGCTGGCATTAAGATTGCACTGAATGAGTTGTACAAGGCCATTAATCAACAGGAAAACGCTCATCCAGATGCAGCGCTCCTAGTGGCCGGGGACTTTAATGCAGGGAAACTTAAATCCGTTCTACCTAATTTCTACCAGCATGTTAAATTTGCAACCAGAGGGAAAAAAACTCTAGACCACCTTTACTCCACACACAGAGACGCATACAAAGCTCTCCCTCGCCCTCCATTTGGCAAATCTGACCATAACTCTATCCTCCTGATTCCTGCTTATAAGCAAAAACTAAAGCAGGAAGCACCAGTGACTCGGTTAATAAAAAAGTGGTCAGATGACGCAGATGCTAAGCTACAGGACTGTTTTGCTAGCACAGACTGGAACATGTTCCGGGATTCTTCAGACAGCATTGAGGAGTACACCACATCAGTCACTGGCTTCATCAATAAGTGCATCGATGATGTCGTCCCCACAGTGACCGTACGTACATACCCCAACCAGAAGCCATGGATTACAGGAAACATCCGCACTGAGCTAAAGGGTAGAGCTTCCGCTTTCAAGGAACGGGACTCTAACCCGGACGCTTATAAGAAATCCCGCTATGACCTCCGACGAACCATCAAACAGGCAAAGAGTCAATACAGGTCTAAGATTGAATCGTACTACACTGGCTCTGACGCTCGTCGGATGTGGCAGGGCTTGAAAACTATTACAGACTACAAAGGGAAGCACAGCCGCGAGCTGCCCAGTGACACAAGCCTACCAGACGAGCTAAACCACTTCTATGCTCGCTCGAGGCAAGCAACACTGAAGCATGCATGAGAGCACCAGCTGTTCCGGATGACTATGTGATCACGCTCTCCGTAGCCGATGTGAGTAAGACTTTTAAGCAGGTCAACATTCACAAGGCCGCAGGGCCAGACGGATTACCAGGACGTGTACTCCGAGCATGTGCTGACCAACTGGCAAGTGTCTTCACTGACATTTTCAACATGTCCCTGACTGAGTCTGTAATACCAACATGTTTCAAACAGACCACCATAGTCCCCGTGCCCAAGGACTCTAAGATAACCTGCCTAAATGACTACCGACCCGTAGCACTGACGTCTGTAGCCATGAAGTGCTTTGAAAGGCTGGTCATGGCTCACATCAACAGCATTATCCCAGAAACCCTAGACCCACTCCAATTTGCATACCGCCCCAACAGATCCACAGATGATGCAATCTCTATTGCACTCCACACTGCCCTTTCCCACCTGGACAAGAGGAACACCTACGTGAGAATGCTATTCATTGACTACAGCTCAGCATTCAACACCATAGTGCCCTCTAAGCTCATCACTAAGCTAAGGATCCTGGGACTAAACACCTCCCTCTGCAACTGGATCCTGGACTTCCTGACGGGCCGCCCCCAGGTGATAAGGGTAGGTAACAACACATCTGCCACACTGATCCTCAACACGGGGGCCCCTCAGGGGTGCGTGCTCAGTCCCCTCCTGTACTCTCTGTTCACCCATGACTGCATGGCCAGGCACGACTCCAACACCATCATTAAGTTTGCCGACGACACAACAGTGGTAGGCCTGATCACCGACAACGATGAGACAGCCTATAGGGAGGAGGTCAGAGATCTGGCCGTGTGGTGCCAGGACAACAACCTCTCCCTCAACGTGACCAAGACAAAGGAGATGATTGTGGAATACAGGAAAAAAAAGAGGACTGAGCACGCCCCCATTCTCATCGACGGGGCTGTAGTGGAACAGGTTGAGAGCTTCAAGTTCCTTGGTGTCCACATCACCAACGAACTATCATTGTCCAAACACACCAAGACAGTCGTGAAGAGGGCACGACAAAGCCTATTCCCCCTCAGGAGACTAAAAAGATTTGGCACGGGTCCTCAGATCCTCAAAACATTCTACAGCTGCACCATCGAGAGCATCCTGACTGGTTGCATCACCGCCTGGTATGGCAACTGCTTGGCCTCCGACCGCAAGGCACTACAGAGGGTAGTGCGTACGGCCCAGTACATCACTGGGGCAAAGCTTCCTGCCATCCAGGACCTCTATACCAGGCGGTGTCAGAGGAAGGCCCTCAAAATTGTCAAAGACTCCAGCCACCCTAGTCATAGACTGTTCTCTCTGCTACCGCACGGCAAGCGGTACCAGAGTGCCAAGTCTAGGTCCAAAATACTTCTCAACAGCTTCTACCCCCAAGCCATAAGACTCCTGAACAGCTAATCATGGCTACCCGGACTATTTGCACTGCCCCCCACCCCATCCTTTTACGCTGCTGCTACTCTGTTAAGTATTTATGCATAGTCACTTTAACTCTACCCACATGTACATATTACCTCAACTACCTCAACTAGCCGGTGCCCCCGCACATTGACTCTGCAACGGTACCCCCCTGTATATATAGCCTCCCTACTGTCACTTTATTTTACTTCTGCTCTTTTTTTTCTCAACACTTTTTTGTTGTTGTTTTATTTTTACTTTTTTTTGTTTAAAATATATGCACTGTTGGTTAAGGGCTGTAAGTAAGCATTTCACTGTAATGTCTGCACCTGTTGTATTCGGCGCATGTGACCAATACAATTTGATTTGATTTGATTTGATTTGATCATTACACAGGTACCTTGTGCTGGGGACAATAAAAGGCCACTCTAAAATGTGTAATTTTGTCAGACAACACAATGTCACCGATGTCTCAACTTTTAATGGCACATGCAATTGGCATGCTGACTACAGGAATGTCCACCAGAGCTGTTGCTAGAGAATTTAATGTTCATTTCTCTACCACACACCGCTTCCAACGTCATTTTAGAGAATTTGGCAGTACGTCCAACCGGCTTCACAACCACAGACCACATGTATGGCGTTGTGTGGGCGAGCGGTTTGCTGATGTCAATGTTGTGAACAGAGCGCCCCATGGTTACAGTATGGGCAGGCATAAGCTACGAACAATAAACACAATTGCATATTATCAATGGCAATTTGAATGCACAGAGATATCATGGACGAGATCCTGAGGCCCATTGTCGTGCCAATCATTTTTCAGCATGATAATGCACAGCCCATGTCGCAAGGATCTTTGTATGCAATTCCTGGAAGCTGGAAATGTCCCAATTCTTCCATGGCCTGCATACTCACCAGACATGTCACCCATTGAGCATTTTTGTGATGCTCTGGATTGACGTGTACAACAGCGTGTTCCATTTCCCGCCAATATCCAGCAACTTCGCACAGAGAAGAGGAGAGGGACAACATTCCACAGGCCATAATCAACAGCCTGAACTCTATTCGAAGGAGATGTGTCCCACTGCATGAGGCAAATGGTGGTCACACCCGCTACTGACTGGTTTTCTGATCCACACCCCTACCTTTTTTTAAAGGTATCTGTGACCAACAGATGCATATCTGTATTCCCAGTCATGTGAAATAGATACATTAGGGCCGAATACATTTATTTCAATTGACTGATTTCCTTATATATAACTCAGTAAAATCTTTGAAATTGTTGCATGTTGTGTTTATATTTTTGTTCAGTATATATTTCCACACAATGAGGTTGGAATAATACTGTGAAATTGTGAAAATTATGATAATGCCCTTTTAGTGTAAGAGCTGTTTTGAAAAGAACGCCTGAAATTTCAGCCTGTTTTTGTGGGATGGAGTTTTGTCCTGCCTGGTGACATCACTAGGAGGTAAATTAGTTAATAGACCAATAAGAAAGAGAGTTCCAAACCTCTGCCAACAACAGCTAGTTTTCAGCTTCCCCCTCCCAACTCAGACCACTCCCAGACAGTCCTAGCAAAATTATTGCTTGACATATTGCCCTTAGCTAAGAATATATTTTTGCTAGTTTTTTACTATTTTAATTTAAAACAATTAACACAGTAAGGTACTTAATTGTTATCCATTAAGATTTGATATTGAGATAAAAATGGCTGCATTGGACCTTTAAGCAAAACCGTGCTGAGGAGAGCTTCAGTAGTGTAGTGATTCTTTGCAAGGAAAAGTGCGAGAATAACCAGTGCACTGTCAACCCTGATAATTAAACAGTACTTCATGTTTTTGAGGAAATGTGTTGCCTCAATCAAATTAAGTTAATTAACTTAGTTGGTTAAGTTATATGTACTTTGAGCATATAAATTGAGTAGACTTGACCATTTAAGTTCAATGAACTTAAAATCCTTTATTCAGACAAAATAATTTTGTTTAGTTAAAACAACTGTAAATCAACTGTGTTATTTTACGCTTGTAGTACTAAAATAAGAAAATTATTTGCCTCAAATTCTTTGAGTCAATTCTTAGATAAACAAATACCAACCTAAATGTTAAAATAATGAGTGAGCAAAACTCCCACAAGCCAGATACATACAAATAGAAACAACTTAAGGTAATTTTTTATTTCAAAGGTATTGAACGGTCATCCTGAATTCCATTGAAATCACATCAGACTAGCTTACAATAACTCCTATCAAACCAGAGAAAATATGTTTTTTTTTTAGGCCCCGTACACAGTCAGGTTGTACAACTGATGTACAACACATTTGACACAATGGTTGTGATACCAGACTACTAGAACAGTACAGCTCACATTAATAATATGTTGCTCTTCCATTTCAAAGTTTTGCAAAATAACCATACTGTCAACAAACTTGCTAACTGCTAAGCGGCCTGACTTTAGTGGGAGGAATATTCAACTGCAGAACTAACTTTTTTAAAAGCCTTTTTTAGTTTGACAAGACTGGCTAGGATGTTAAACCCCAAAATATAGAAAATCTACTCTGAACTCAATTTCCAAACTTGAATGAGGCTGATTTGGCATGCTAAAGCAGAAATACAGTAGAAAACGCTGGAAACCATGGTCCAATATTTAAAGGTCCTGGCAAGTAAAAACCTATTTTTTTGTATGTGTAACATGCTTAGCCCACAAATTAGTCCATAAGCGCAAAACTGAACATCCTTCTTTAGAGCATGATGTTTTACTTGGTAGGTAACATTATGAAATTGCTTATCCCAGTTACTAATAAGCATGCACCCATTAAGAAAATGACTGTAAAAACTGTTAATCCCCGTGGATTGATGAGGATTTAAAAAAAAATTATGTTTGAGAGGGATGAGGCAAAAGAGATGGCAAATAGGTCTGGCTGTACAACTGATAGGCAAATGTACTGCAAATTCAGAAATAATGTGACTAAACTGAATAAAAAGAAGAAGAAACTTCACAATGAAACAAAGATAAATGACATAAAGAATGATAGTAAAAAGCTTTGGAGCACCTTAAATGACATTTTGGGCAAAAAGGCAAACTCCGCTTCAACACTCATTGAATCAGATGGCTCATTCATCACAAAACCCACTGACATTGCCAACTAATTTAATGATTTTTTCAATGGCAATATTAGCAAACTTAGGCATGACATGCCAGCAACAAACGCTGACACTACACATCCAAGTATATCTGACCAAATTATGAAAGACAAGAATTGTAATTTAGAATTCAGTAAAGTAAGTGTGGAAGAGGTGAAAAAAGTATTATTGTCAACAATGACAAGTCACCGGGGTCTGACAACTTGGATGGAAAATTACTGAGGACAATAGCGGATGATATTGCCACTCCTATTTGCCATATCTTCAATTTAAGCCTACTAGAAAGTGAATACCCTCAGGCCTGGAGGGAAGCAAAAGTTATTCCCCTAAATAAGAATAGTAAAGCCCCCTTAACTGGCTCAAATAGCAGACCAATCAACCTGTTACCAACCCTTAGTAAACTTTTGGAAAGAATTGTGTTTGACCAGATAAAATGTTATTTTACAGTAAACAAATTGACAACAGACTTTCAGCACGCTTATAGGGAAGGACATTCATCAAACACAGCACTTACACAAATGACTGATTGGCTGAGAGAAATTGATGATACAAAGATTATGGGGGCTGTTTTGACATTATTAATCATAGTCTGCTGCTGGAAAAACGTATGTGTTATGGGTTTACACCCCCTGCTATATTGTGGATAAAAAGTTACATGTCTAACAGAACACAGTGGATGTTCTTTAATGGAAGCCTCTCCAATATAATCCAGGTAGAATCGGGAATTCTCCAGGGCAGCTGTCTAGGCCCCTTACTTTTTTTCAATCTTTACTAATGACATACCACTGGCTTTGAGTAAAGCCAGTGTGTCTATGTATGCGGATGACTCAACACCATACACGTCAGCTACTACACTCACTGAAATGACTGCAACACTTACAAAGAGCTGCAGGTAGTTTCAGAATGGGTGGCAAGGAATAAGTTAGTCCTAAATATTTCAAAAACTAAAAGCATTGTATTTGGGACAAATCATTCACTAAACCCTATACCTCAACTAAATCTTGGAATGAATAATGTGGAAATTGAGCAAGTTGACGTGACTAAACTGCTTGGAGTAACCCTGGATTGTAAACTGTCATGGTCAAAACATACTAATACAGCAGTAGCTAAGAGTAGCTAAGAGTCTATCCATAATAAGGCGCTGCTCTGCCTTCTTAACAGCACTATAAACAAGGCAGGTCTTACAGGCCCTAGTTTTATCACACCTGGACTACTGTTCAGTTGTCTGGTCAGGTGACACAAAGAGGGACTTAGGAAAATTGCAATTGGCTCAGAACAGGGCAGCACGGCTGGCCTTTGGATGTACACAGAGAGCTAACATTAATAATATGCATTCAATCTCTCCTGGCTCAAAGTGGAGGAGAGATTGACAACATCACTACTTGTATTTGTGAGAGGTACTGACATGTTGAATGAACCGACACCCATGCATACCCCACAAGACATGCTACCAGAGGTCTCTTCACAGTCCCCAAGTCAATAACAGACTATGGGAGGCGCACAGTACTACATAGAGCCATGACTACATGGAACTCTATTCCATATCAAGTAACTCATGGATTTTGTGTTATATATACAGTTGAAGTCGGAAGTTTACATACACTTTAGCCAAATACATTTAAACTCAGTTTTTCACAATTCCTGACTTTTAATCCTAGTCAAAATTCCCGGTCTCAGCCAGGGCATTGAAAATGGATCATGGATGGGTATTCCAGCATGACAATGACCCAAAACACACGGCCAAGGCAACAAAGGAGTGGCTCAAGAAGAAGCACATTAAGGTCCTGGAGTGGCCTAGCCAGTTTCAGACCTTAATCCCATAGAACATTACATTTACATTTACATCATTTAGCAGACGCTCTTATCCAGAGCGACTTACAAATTGGAGGGAGCTGAAGGTTCGAGTTGCCAAACGTCAGCCTCGAAACCTTAATGACTTGGCAAAGATCTGCAAAGAGGAGTGGAACAAAATCCCTCACCAAACCTGGTGGCCAACTACAAGAAACGTCTGACCTCTGTGATTGCTAACAAGGGTTTTGCCACCAAGTACTAAGTCATGTTTTGCAGAGGGGTCAAATACTTATTTCCATCATTAAAATGCAAATCAATTTATAACATGTTTGACATTCTGTCTCTCACTGTTCAAATAAACCTACCATTAAAATTATAGACTGATCATGTCTTTGTCAGTGGGCAAACGTACAAAATCAGCAGGGGATCAAATACTTTTTTCCCTCACTGTAACTGGTGTATTTTACACCAATAAACCCATCCATTTAAAAATTAATTTAGTATATGTAAATCTAGCAAACCAGGCAACTAAAAGCAACTTTCTAAACAATATGTTGGTTAGTTTCTAGCTTCTTAGCTAGCTAGCTAATGTTACGTTAGCTGGGTAGCCAGTCAAAATAATGACCACATTATATAGCTGACAACGTCTTAACTTGAGCTAATTTGTATTAATTATTACATGAAAATAAACTCACTACAAGATCTTTATTTACAAGTTGCAAGCTAATTACAGAAAATACCTTATAGTTGTGAGTGTGACGAAATAAAAGCAGGGTATTCTACTGGAGAATTTTAGAACTTGGACATTGTCTCGTTGGCCTAACGTTATATCCTAATTTGACTTTGGTGCAGGTCAAGTTGTTCTTTACATTACCGTCTCTGGTAAACACACGATATATCAAATAACATAAAAGTTGATTTGTCACATGCACAGGATACAGAAGGTGTAAATGGTACAAACTGTTTTTCCCTTGTTAAATAGTTTGCCCAACAGCCAATTCTGTCTAATCAAAATAATTTGCAAAAAAACAATCAGATTTTGACAAAAATATGGCTGACGTTGCAAAATAAATTTACACATATATGTTATTCAATCATTGCACCGACACTACTCGCGCTCATCAACGAGCGTCTGCGTGGTCAGGCACTAAAATAGAACTTGTTTCTATTTGTGACACTCAACGTGCTGCATGTCCTGCCTCTCCCATTGTTTTTTAGGAGTATTTACCCATGTGGGTGATTGAAAGATGAACTGAGGTCTACGCTCTAGTCCAGTTGGTTGTGGTAATGCACCATAAAGTTGGTTGCCAACCGCCATATAAGGGCCAAAGAAAAAGAAGAAGCATGAAGGAGATCACTAGAAAACAAACTTTTACCGTTTTATCTGTGGATTAATTATCAGAGTGGAGGACCTTGTTTATTTCAGGTAAAATAACAACCCAATGTTTATATCCCAGGACAAATTAGCTAGCAACAGCAAGCTAGCTAGCTAAATTGCAATACATGTTTAATGCTTTTCGACCTGTCCCCAAATTAATATAATTGGATCAGAGTTTATTTTAATATTTCAACCTGCGTGTCCTGATCGCGTCTGGTGTGGGGGGACAAAATCAACTTGCACGCGATGGCGCGGATGCACGCGCGCATGCAGTCTGGGTAGCATGTGAGATGCAAAGAAAATTCAAGGAGAGGGGTACAAAAATGGTCAGATGAATACTGAGAAAATCCAAAACAAATCTCTTTCAAGGACAGTCTCGAAAAAAGAAGCATTCTTGCATTCTTACTACCCGCTATTCAAAGTGCTCTGAACAAATTAAGGGAATCGTTCACAAACATTGGCACATTCTCAGATCCGATGACAGAATCGGTAATGTGTTTTCGGACCCTCCCTTGGTCGTATTCTCGCAGGGCAGAAATCTCCGAGATCAATTGGTAAACTCTGACTTACCACCCCAAAATACCCCTGCACCACGTCTATTTGCGCCTCTACCGGATGGAAACTGCAAGTGTAATGGCTGCGCTCAATGCGATGGCGCTTGTTATTAAGGCACATGAAAGTTCACATGTTTCAGAAGGCATTTCTGCCAAAGAACACATTAAAAATATATATATAATGTTTACGTTCAAATGCCTCTCCTATGAAGTAGTGACGTGCGACATATGCCTAGTTTCCTGAAACGTGTCACTAATATGACCGCCTGTGTTAGGTCAATCTTTCCTCAGTTAGTGCTAGAACTAATGTAGCCTACATTTTCCGGTTTGGATGATTGTGTTATGCTGTCGCCACTTCTGTGAATGTCTGAACATTGCATCCAAAAATAAACTGGTCACATTCAGGACATAACGTTGTAAGGACTGTGTTTGTGCAAAATGTTTCTGTGAAAAAAAAAAAGTGTTGCCAGCTCAAACGCTGACTGTTGTGTCAATCAAAACAGGACGTTCTAAACAAGCATTCTAATCACACCGGTTTGAGCGTGCGCTGCAGGGACCACTGTAGAATGATCACACCTGTGTGCTGGTTGGCGTCAAAGGGCTAAAGAAAAAGGCAGATTTTTTTTATGGAATGCCTTATTTCTAGTATTAAATGCCATGCTGTAGAAGGCTGCCAAGTTTCTCAAAACCGGACCAAATAACTTAAAAAGTATCTGCACCGTTCTATAGCATGGCATTAATACTAGAAATAGGGCTTTACATTAAAGAGTCCAGCATTATCCTTTAACTGTTAGCCTGGTATACCAGCTTGATCTCGTAAACTCACATTCTGTTTCACTTCGCGGGATCAGTCTGGCCTCCCATCCTATCAGCCTCCTCTGATGTATTATGGAGGTGGTTTATTTGATGATGATAGTGAATTTAAGATGTAGCAGATACCCTTGTCATAGTCTATATTCAACATCAACATAGAAAAATCTGGCCACTGATTTGGTCTTTCCTGAAATTGAGTAGGTGTTGGAGAGAATCTCTGTATCTGCTGTGCTGAATGTGTCGCTGAGTCTTTCAGTTGATGCATAGACAGGTTTCAGGTCAAGCTAAGCACAGGGATGACTAACGGTTGCTTTTTCAAAAATGTCTGCCATGTCGGTCAAGTTACATAGTGCATTATTGAAGTCTGGATCTTCAAACTGTAACTGAAGTTGTAATCAAGTCCTATTGCTCCTTTAATCTGGCTAAACAAATCCTCAACTTAATCTGGCTTCGCAGTCAATGTTACCTTCCTTATGTCACCTTCCTTATGTCATCCTCTGTGAATAACTCTCATGACCATCTTGTGATGTGTAGGCATCTTGGGGATAAAAACAGAAAAAAGTAATGGTTAATGACTTGTTAAGCACAGAATATAATGCTTAAGAGTTGTCGTGGAAATTTTACACAGAGACACTCGAAGTCAATCTTAAATTAAGAATTATTTATAATCAGCACGCTGGAGAGGTTCCAACCAACTCAATACACATGTCGATCAGGAGCTCTCACTGGGCAGTCCCGTTAGATCCCTTATATACTGCTTACAGACGCATTACATAGGCATAGTTCATAGGGTTGGTTCCGGCATGTGTCTGGCACCGTCTCCTATCTTAATTTATAGAACATATTCTGGGCGTTCTGCCAGATGGTCCTTTACCAAGCACAGGCAGGAACCAAGGATTATATATGACACTAAGACAAGATGAACATTTTCAAGGCTGTCTCTTCACAAGATAAAATGTTCCATCACATTCTATCCTCTTATCAATTGTGTGATAATAATCATACAATTTTAAGGTGCACATTAGATTTTAGCTTCTATATCAAAATACATCATTATAATAAAGGTTATACTTAAATTAACATGATTGTAAATAATCTAATTTCATTATCATCAATTTTACGTCATTTAGCAGACGCTCTTATCCAGAGCAACTAGGGTTATGTGCCTTCACCTAGTCAGCTCGGGGATTAGAACCAGCAACCTTTTGATTACTGGCACAACGCGCTTAACCACTAAGCTACCTGCCACACAATCAAAGTGTTAAGTAAAAAAATCAACACATAAATCAACAGACACTGTCAAACCCTTCATTCGGGTTGTACAATCAAACTTGCAAAACCATGGCTTAAGACCTTTGCGTAATACAGTTACACATATGCTTCATTACACAATTTAATTTATGGATTCTGGCAATGACATTTCAGCTGGAGCTTTTGTCGTGAGTGGTATGTTATTGACAGATCGGTATCTCAGTGCATTTCTGGTCTAAAGTACTATACATTTCGCAGTGTGCAGACCTCCACAATAAACCTGATACCCCAAATAAACAATTTTGGATAAGCCTAAATTAATTACGGGCATGGTTGACCACCCCCCTCCCTCGCAGCACTCATTCTTCTGGCGTTTCAGTTCGTCCTTCCAATGGCACATGTTCAAAGTGGATGGCCTTTGATAATGTCCCGATTTCTATCACCCGAGCCGCCACTGTCCTTTACAGTCCATTATGTCTTGTCCATTTTCCTACCAGTACACCAGCAGCATGTGAGACGTTTGGACGGGATCTCTTTCCATGCTCACTCCACGTGGACTCATGTCACACTCCTGAGAGAAAAGGCATGAGAGAAAAGGCAGTTGATAGCTTCGACTGGATGCTGTGTACAGGTTGCTGGCTCGGACTCAGGTCTCACGGTAGAAGTGGTGAAGGACCATAATGAACACCATTGTTGCCATTAATTCAGCCGGTTAGGGGGGGTGAGGTTCACACTGTTCACGGCCAAATTATCCCTTCCATGCATCTAGATACCATCTGTGGTCACCTTCGCCATAAGCTTGAGAGAGGCCAGAACAGAACAACAGTTTAGTTTAGGGCATTTCTTGTTCAGGAAATCCAGATAAATTATGTACTGTATGACACATTATTACTACTACCAATATTGTTAATACAGATTTCTAAGTCAAAAGTCAAAGAGAATAACCACACACAGTTGGAACCATTTTTTTTTCTCCAAATTGGCTTACACTCCCCTATCATCTTGGTGATCTCACCGCAGAGTTACAGGGTCAGGGAGTCAGAGGCCTAATCCTTAGGGAGAAATCCCAACCATCCAGCAGACCCAATCTGGTGAGATTTGTATTGAAGCAAGACAAAAACAAACAAACAACACAACAACAACAATACACTTCTTCATATAAAACTATATGCATATTTACCAAAGGGCCCCAGGGACTGGTAATTCCCCCTTTGGACACATGACTCATATCTTGTCTGTTAAGTAAAAAATAAATGAATTAGAATAACAAATCAAATTAGATTTACAACTCTTGATAACTCCATAAGTAAATAATTGTATCCCATAAGGTAATGGTAAAATGCTAATATGTCATTTAGCAGACGCTTTTATCCAAAGCGACTTACAGTCATGCGTGCATAAATTTTTTGTGTATGGGTGGTCCCGGGGATCGAACCCACTACCTTGGCATTACAAGCACCGTGCTCTACCAGCTGAGCTACAGAGGACTAGAGACAGGTGTCCCTCATTCAGGGGCAGCGCTCTCTCTCTCTCCTTCTCTTGTTTCGAATCACACATAGGACTGTTGATAAATTATAAACTTCTTCCTAATTATCTAGTGTTTACATAGTCCATTTAAATCTCACCCAATGTCTCTAGTCTTTCTAGAGAGGGTGATCAGACCTCACCAGAAAGTCAGAACAGAGGTCAGAGGTCATTGAACCCCATTAAGTGAGTTTTCTTTCCCTGTACCTCAGACATAATTTAAAGCTATTTTAAACATTCCAAATGTTTTGTGTATCAGGTTTACATTGGGTTTTTCAGTACATTCCTTATCAAGATAATTTACATGTGTAAAACTCTGACAATAGATACTTTAGAACATGTCATTTGTATGCCCTTTAAGGTACATCCTTTCTAACCTGTGAAAAACCCACTAAAACCTAAATGAAAAGACCCCACACAATAAATTAGTATTAACACCACTAACAAAGTCCCGTACCTTTACCAAAAGTGGATATACGCCAATCTTTTTCTAAGACTCTTATTTCACCAGACCTGTTAGACAGTCATACAATGCTTTAAAGGGACCACTCTGAACATTTATCAGAATACTTTTTACACCACTTACATACGTCTACGTGTGGGTGTGCAAGTTCTATATTATTATTATTATTATTATTATTATTATTATTGTTATTATTATCTCTATCATTACTTCATCAAATCTCTAGTAGCCAATTATATTCTTAATATGTTACTTTATCTCTAATAACCCATTATACTTCCTTTACACTAATGATCTCTAGTAACAGCATATTCAGGAATAGTACTTACTCCTTTCATATCTCCACATACACTAACAGTCAAAAGTTTGGACACACCTACTCATTCAAGAGTTTTTCTTTATTTAAAAAAAAAATTACATTGTAGAATAATAGTGAAGACATCAAAACTATGAAAGAACACATATGGAATCATGTAGTAACCAAAAAAGTGTTAAACAAATCAAAATATATTTGAGATTCTTCAAGTAGCCACCCTTTGCCTTGATGACAGCTTTGCACACTCTTGGCATTCTCTCTACCAGGTTCATAAGAGTAACCTGGAATGCATTTAAATTAATAGGTGTGCCTTGTTAAAAGTTAATTTGTGGAATTTCTTTCCTTCTTTATGCGTTTGAGCCAATCAGTTGTGTCGTGACAAGGCAGGGGGGGTATACAGAAGATAGCCCTATTTGGTAAAAGACCAAGTCCATATTATGGCAAGAACAGCTCAAATAAGCAAAGAGAAATGACAGTCCATCATTACTTTAAGACATGAAGGTCAGTCAATACGGAACATTTCAAGAGGTTTGAACGTTTCTTCAAGTGCAGTCGCAAAAACCATCAAGCGCTGTGATGAAACTGGCTCTCATGAGGACCGCCACAGGAATGGAAGACCCAGAGTTACCTCTGCTGCAGACGATAAGTTAATTAGAGTTCCCAGCCTCAGAAATCGCAGCCCAAATAAATGCTTCACAGAGTTCAAGTAACAGACACATCTCAACATCAACTGTTCAGAGGGGACTGTGTGAATCAGGCCTCCATGGTCGAATTGATGCAAAGAAACCACTACTAAAGGACACCAACAAGAAGAAGAGACTTGCTTGGGCCAAGAAACACGAGCAGTGGACATTAGACCGGTGGAAATTTGTCCTTTGGTCTAGAGTCCAAATTGGAGATTTTTGGTTCCAACCGCCTTGTCTTTGTGAGATGAGGTGTGGGTGAAAGGATGATCTCTGCATGTGTATTTCCCACCATAAAGCACGGAGGAGGAGGTGTTATGGTGTCGGGGTGCATTATTTTGAATTCAAGGCACACTTAACCAGCTTGGCTACCACAGTATTCCGCAGTGAGAAGCCATCCCATCTGGTTTGGGCTTAGTGGGACTATCATTTGTTTTTCAACAGGACAATGACCCAACACACCTCCAAGCTGTGTAAGGTCCATTTGACCAAGAAGAAGTGTGATGAAGTGCTGTATCAGATGACCTGGCCTCCAAAATCCCCTGACCTCAACCCAATTGAGATGGTTTGGATGAGTCGGACGGCAGAGTGAAGGAAAAGCAGCCAACAAGTGCTCAGCATATGTGGGAACTCCTTCAAGACTGTTGGAAAAGCATTCCAGGTGAAGCTGGTTGAGAGAATGCCAAGAGTGTGCAAAGCTGTCAACAAGGCAAAGGGTGGCTATTTGAAGAATCTCAAATATCTAATATATTTTGAATTGTTTAACACTCTTTTGGTTACTACATGATTCCATATGTGTTATTACATGTTATCCTTGTTACTATTAAAACATGTTACCATGTTATCATGTTATCCTCGTTACTAATGAGACATGTTATCCTCTGAGACATGTTACCCTCGATTGAGATCCTGAGACATGTTATCCTCTACCTGTATATCCGACGGGCGGAGGTGGACTTAGGTATTTACATCCACACCCCCCCATGTGCATCTTTAATGATTCTAAATGCCTACAATAACAATAACACTCATGCTATTATCAGTGGTTCAGACCACGTAGACTTTTCTATTGTTAAATCCAATGCACCATATGTATATTCAACGGTTCTCTTTCCGCTACTTCCTATACATATTTTAAAAAACGTGCTCAATAACACTTGCGCTAGTAGTCCCAGACTACGATGGGCGGTGGTGGACGGAACCCTTAGATAAACGTAGATAATGTTATACATCGAAAAATTCAGCTCACACCGAACTGGATAACTCAGCTCACACAGAACTGGTTGGGGTATTCATTCACCTCTTTCACACGTTAGCTAGTCCCCTGACAGCTGTCATTCACTCAGTACTTAATAGCTAAATTTCAGTCCTCTTATTATCCAAATTTCAATCAGCTTATTATCCAAATGTCAAACCTTTTGTTATCCAAATTTCAATCAGCTTAACACATCCTTTCCACACTCACACAACATTCACATACATATATAATAACACCATGTGCTATTAGTAGTGGTGACAGACCACGTAGACACTTCTCTTATACAGTGGGGGAAAAAAGTATTTAGTCAGCCACCAATTGTGCAAGTTCTCCCACTTAAAAAGATGAGAGAGGCCTGTAATTTTCATCATAGCTACACATCAATTATGACAGACAAATTGAGGAAAAAAAATCCAGAAAATCACATTGTAGGATTTTTTATGAATTTATTTGCAAATGATGGTGGAAAATAAGTATTTGGTCACCTACAAACAAGCAAGATTTCTGGCTCTCACAGACCTGTAACTTCTTCTTTAAGAGGCTCCTCTGTCCTCCACTCGTTACCTGTATTAATGGCATCTGTTTGAACTTGTTATCAGTATAAAAGACACCTGTCCACAACCTCAAACAGTCACACTCCAAACTCCACTATGGCCAAGACCAAAGAGCTGTCAAAGGACACCAGAAACAAAATTGTAGACCTGCACCAGATTGGAAAGACTGAATCTGCAATAGGTAAGCAGCTTGGTTTGAAGAAATCAACTGTGGGAGCAATTATTAGGAAATGGAAGACATACAAGACCACTGATAATCTCCCTCGATCTGGGGCTCCACGCAAGATCTCACCCCGTGGGGTCAAAATGATCACAAGAACGGTGAGCAAAAATCCCAGAACCACACTGGGAGACCTAGTGAATGACCTGCAGAGAGCTGGGACCAAAGTAACAGAGCCTACCATCAGTAACACACTACGCCGCGAGGGACTCAAATCCTGCAGTGCCAGACGTGTCCCCCTGCTTAAGCCAGTACATGTCCAGGCCCGTCTGAATTTTGCTAGAGTGCATTTGGATGATCCAGAAGAGGATTGGGAGAATGTCATATGTTCAGATTAAACCAAAATATTACTTTTTGGTAAAAACTCAACTCGTCGTGTTTGGAGGACAAAGAATGCTGAGTTGCATCCAAAGAACACCATACCTACTGTGAAGCATGGGGGTGGAAACATCATGCTTTGGGGCTGTTTTTCTGCAAAGGGACCAGGACGACTGATCCGTGTAAAGGAAATAATGAACGGGGCCATTTTATCGTGACATTTTGAGTGAAAACCTCCTTCCATCAGCAAGGGCATTGAAGATGAAACGTGGCTGGGTCTTTCAGCATGACAATGATCCCAAACACACCGACAGGGCAACGAAGGAGTGGCTTCGTAAGAAGCATTTCAAGGTCCTGGAGTGGCCTAGCCAGTCTCCAGATCTCAACCCCATAGAAAATCTTTGGAGAGAGTTGAAAGTCCGTGTTTTCCAGCGACAGCCCCAAAACATCACTGCACTAGAGGAGATCTGCATGGAGGAACGGGCCAAAATACCAGCAACAGTGTGTGAAAACCTTGTGAAGACTTACAGAAAACGTTTGACCTGTGTCATTGCCAACAAAGGGTATATAACAAAGTATTGAGAAACTTTTGTTATTGACCAAATACTTGTTTTCCACCATAATTTGCAAATAAATTCATAAAAAATCCTACAATGTGATTTTCGGGATTTTTTTTCCTCATTTTGTCTGTCATAGTTGACGTGTACCTATGATGAAAATTACAGGCCTCTCTCATCTTTTTAAGTGGGAGAACTTGCACAATTGGTGGCTGATGTCCACATCACCAACAAACTATCATGGTCCAAACACACCAAGACAGTCGTGAAGAGGGCACGACAAAGCCTATTCCCCCTCAGGAGACTAAAAAGATTTGGCATGGGTCCTCAGATCCTCAAAAAATTCTACAGCTGCACCATCGAGAGCATCCTGACTGGTTGCATCACCGCCTGGTATGGCAACTGCTTGGCCTCCGACCGCAAGGCACGACAGAGGGTAGTGCGTACGGCCCAGTACATCACTGGGGCAAAGCTTCCTGCCATCCAGGACCTCTATACCAGGCGGTGTCAGAGGAAGGCCCACAAAATTGTCAAAGACTCCAGCCACCCTAGTCATAGACTGTTCTCTCTGCTACCGCACGGCAAGCGGTACCGGAGTGCCAAGTCTAGGTCCAAAAGACTTCTCAACAGCTTCTACCCCCAAGCCATAAGACTCCTGAACAGCTAATCATGGCTACCCGGACTATTTGCACTGCCCCCCCCACCCCATCCTTTTTACGCTGCTGCTACTCTGTTAAGTATTTATGCATAGTCACTTTAACTCTACCCACATGTACATATTACCTCAACTACCTCAACTAGTCGGTGCCCCCGCACATTGACTCTGCAACGGTACCCCCCTGTATATATAGCCTCCCTACTGTCACTTTATTTTACTTCTGCTCTTTTTTTTTTCTCAACACTTTTTTTGTTGTTGTTTTATTTTTACTTTTTTTGTTTAAAATAAATGCACTGTTAGTTAAGGGCTGTAAGTAAGCATTTCACTGTAATGTCTGCACCTGTTGTATTCGGCGCATGTGACCAATAAAATTTGATTTGATTTGATTTGATTTGACTACATACTTTTTTTCCCTACTGTAAATTACTACAGACAGCTGTCAGAGGGGCTTTCCATGTTACCGGTACACCCTCGCGCTAGTCTTCTCATAAGACTAGTGAATAGCCATCTCTCCAAAAATACTTTTTTTCTCTCTATATAGTTTTATTGGTTTTATCATAAAAATCAAAAATTAACATTTAAATTGACTTACTGAAATCAGTTGCCGTCCCTCAATTGTTTGCGGATGATGTGTGTCCTCCTGGGCAGCTCACAATAAGGGTCTGGGCGGGTCTCATCCTCTTTCGGTCAGACTGGAATTTCCCTCACGCTTCATAAAATGCTCCACCGGTTTTCCTCGCAGACCCCCACTGGAAAGCTCCGCAGGCAGAATCAATCATCCTGTTCGTTGACGCCAAATTGTCATGGAAATTCTACACAGGGACACGCAAAGTCAATCTTAAATGAATCATTCTTTATTATCAGCGCACTGGAGAGGTTCCAACCAACTCAATGCACTAAGTACACATGTCGATCAGGAGCTCTCACGGGGCAGTCCTGTTAGATCCCTTATATACTGCTTACACACACGTTACATAGGCGTAGTTCATAGGGTTGGTTCCGGCATGTGTCTGGCACCATCTCCTATCTTAACTTACAGAACATATTCTGGGCGTTCTGCCAGATGGTCCTAAGGAGGGGGTCATGTTGCCCCCCCATATCTTTACCAAGCACAGGCAGGAACCAAGGATTATTTATGACACTAAGACAAGATTAACATTTTCAAGGCTGTCTCTTCACAAGATAACATTTTCCATCACAGAGTAACCATTCATTTGCCACCAATTCTGTAAACTGAAAGAGGGAAAACATCATTAAGGTCTGACAGCTGAATCCCACACAGAGGGGACAGTATTTCTGCAGAGTTCATAAGATCTAAGATGCTCATTGTACCCTGCTGTCATCTCTTTGCGTACGAACAGTAACTCTGTGTTAATAGCAACAATATGTTGGAAGGCCTGAGCATAAACCAGCAGAGCGTATCATACCTGCACTGTATTTGATCCCATTTACACAGGCAGATGATGCAGCAATAACTGTTGTTAGCTGTGGATCTCTATGACAAAAGACTTGCTGAACGTTCTCGGGATAAGATGTGACTAATGCTGTAGTAACCTTGTCCAACACACAACATGAAAATGTATCAGATTGTCAGTCAAAGGACATCCTCCTTTCACACCGAACTGTTTAGTCAAGGTAGGGTCCTACCTCACCTAATGCACCAGCCTGTCATGAGTCTCTTTGGTTCGACATTCAAAGACCCCTGAACGTGCTTCGTTTTGTTGAACTTCACTTCTTGTCGCAATGCAGAATGTACAGAATCTGTCCACTATAAAGCTCTCCTGAAATCCTACAAGAGAATGGGCACCCAAATGATCTAAATAAATAAATAAATTAGGCTTAACTGAATGATAAGGAGGGTGAAGAGGTTGCTGCTCCAATGAAACAAGATCTTGAATAAGTAGATGTAGAGTCTTTGCATAGCCATACTCTTTCACATTTGAAACATTACACAGGAGAGCAAACTGGATGGAGTGGAGTGTGGACATATACTTTGCTGCACATTAGCAATCACCCAGTAAACTGCACACATTATGTGATTTTTCTTTTATGTTCCCAATGGATTGGCTACTTCAAAGTCATCAATGTAAAGGTCAAGAGCAATACTGAACTCTTCATCATTAAGAAGGCTATTTTCTTTAATATATGAACCATCTAGATAAGTGTTGTACTCATGTGGAGGACGTTCTTTTACTGACAGCTGTGTTTGTCAGACCATGAGACATCCTGAAAATCGGTCTTCTCATGGAAACGGTTCGAAAACGAATTTGAACCGTGTGGGCTACAAACTAATATGACCCCCTTGTGGAAAGGGGAGATTCTCACGAACACGATGGTGTTCTTCGTTTGTTCTCTGTTTGCTCTACGACCCCCACAAGTGTCACGGAACTCGTCTGAAGGTAACCGGTACCGATGGAAAAAATGAATGGAAGTATGGAAGTAGTTTTTTGCCTACCCCAAAAAAAGGGGTTAAATATGTGTAAAAAAAAAAAACTACAATATTTCCTGAGCTTTCTTATATCTCCTGGATATAGTAAAGACACTTTTGCCATGTATGAATGTGTTATTCAATGCATTTTTATGGGATTTCGTAATAAAGGCCAAATTCAACATTTTATCAAATATTTTTTTATATATATTTTTTTATATACCTAAAGGGGTCCTAAAGTTCAAAATCAAATAGCTACAGTAAATAATTCATGGTATGACACCACTATCCATATGTCTATATGATTAATGTTTACAGTTTTGTCTAACTGTTAGCTAACAAACTAGCTAGCTAGTTCAAGTCAACATACCTACTTCAAAACATGGAAAAATCACATGCATCAACTGGTGGTGGAGACAATCTAGAAAATGCTAGCATAGCAAAGATATTAAATGACCACCCTCTTTGATGTCAACTAGCTAGCTATGAATTTAGATCCTTCTATTGAATTATAAATCTAGCATGTATTCAAAAGTCAACGTCTGAGTGCAATGGATGAATTTTACACTGAGGAAAAAGTTACCACACAAGCGACCACTGACTTTTTATCTGAGCTGACCTAGCTAACACATGACATGATACATTTCACTTTGAGGGAAACATTGTCAGATGAACAAGTGACACTTTTACCTAAGCTAACAGATGCAATCAACTTGCTAGCTAACAAAAATATTGCTAACTACATACATTTGTGAACAACTGTCAAATTAATATTTTCTAGATTTTACTAACCGACTTTGTGTAACCGTCTGAAGTCATTCAGTGTGGTCTTCTGTTCTTGCTATGGCAGTAAATTAGCTAATCCACAAGTTGTGCTTTATCAAAGTTCGTGAACGGCAGCTCAGCACCGATCGCGACGCACCAATCAGCACACAGTACTCACGGTTGTCAGGCAGCATTTACAGTTACATGTTAGCGTCACCATTCGGCAACGGGAAAGCTTTTTTGTGAGGACCTACGATTTTACATTTATGACAGTTATGAATGCATCTGCAAGCTACAATGATGCATAAGTATTTACTGGTAAGTCTACAAATAAAATCACCTTTATGTGTTGAGTGCACACAGTTCTTTACCTCAACTCCTATCAACAATCCTGCACCACAGGTGAAAATAAAGTAGGCTACAATAGTTGGCTATGAGGTACCACAGTATGAATCATAATACCCATAAAACCTGGCGGAAAATTCCGGAAATGGTTCCAATCATTTTTCCACCATTGATATTTCCGTAGGGAATATTGGAAGGTCTGTGTTTCGTGTAGTCTTACCCTGGCATGACGATAACCACGCAAATCTCTCTCAGACAAGGTAACTTCTATCAATATATTCACCTGTAATTACCCCCCAAAAATGAAATGCTAATTAGATGCTATTGTGGCTGTCATACAGAACTACACATCCTGTCGCAAGCTCTGACATAATCACTCAAGGTGCAGGGTGGGAAAAATCTCCTATTTTCTCCAAACAATTTAGCAGACGCTCTTATCCAGAGCGACTTACAGTTAGAGAGTACATTCATTATTTTTATCATACTGGTCCCCCGTGTGAAACAAACCCACAACCCTGGCGTTGCAAACGCCATGCTCTACCAACTGAGCTACACAGGACATACAAACTCTCATCTACAAGTAGCAAGTAACCTAGCAAGTAGATATTATAGCCTTTTTAATGTTTCGTGTAAATAATTGATATTGTGTATTTCTTGTGTGAATTCTTGTTTAGCATTTTTCAAATTACCTAGGTAGCTACCTTAGCATTTCTTAATTATTATAATTTGTTTAATTACCCTGGCCTTTGTAGCTAACTAGCTAACCTTAAGTCTCTCCGTCGATCAGAAGCAGGGATGGTTCTGTGCTATGTACCGGATTGTAACCACTACTCTGATAAGCACACGTGCATTTTATCGTTTTCCGATCTCTGTAAGCAAGAGGCCTCGCTGGAGCTGTGTGATAAGGTAAGCCCTGTTTGCTAGCTGCTAACAAGCTAGTTTGGTTAGGTCAAATATCTGTGGTTAGCTAGATGCTTATGAAAATTAGCCAGAGAACCAACGACTGTAGTCACATGTCCAACGCACGTTACCTTCCTTACAAGTAAAAATAAAACCAGCACAGGCTAGCATAATGACTGTTGTGACATTTTATTATTGACAAGTCCTTTGTGAGCTAGCCAGCTAGTTAACATTAGCTCACAGTTTGTGTAGTCATACTTTTTCACGTGGTGACATGCTAGCTAACGTTAGCCCATCAGGGCAGGGAAATAGCTAGCTAAATATCACCTGGTGGGCTAGCTAGTTACGCACCTTGGTTGGCTAGTGGGCTACATTAGCTAATATTAGCTAGCTAATGTTACACCGTATCTCACCGTGGTGTAGTTGGACTTTCCCAACAGGCGGTGACATGCTAGCGAATGTGCCTCACGTTAGCAATTAGCGCTAACTAGCTAACATTCAATATCCCTGGCCTGGTAGACTTGCTAGCATGTCACCACCATTGGGGGGTCTGGGAAATAATATGACTACACTAACAATGAGCTAACATAACTAGCTAGCTAAACGTTCGCTAAATATCCCTGCCCTGGTAGACTAACATTAGCTAGCATGTCACCAAGTGGAAAAGTGTGACTACACGAACGGTGAGCTACCGTTAACTAGCTGGCTATCTGGGCACAATGTTTTCCCATACAAAACACAAACGGTTTTGTTCCACGAGTGCATCTGTTGTACATGACTAATCAAATGACCTTTGAAGTCAGTTATATGTCAGCAGGGATGGAAATTAAGCTAGCCCGAGGCTAGTACTTTTCAGACTGGGCTAGTAGACAATGTGCCAAACTAGCCTGACACAGCAGTGAAATGTTGCCTTTACAAACATCGCATGCCTCAGATTTAGGACTTGAATGTTACCTGGGTTAGTAGAAATCGTGGTCTGCTGGCCATTGCCCAAAATCCTTATGTTCCATCCCTGCATGTCAGTCCTTTTCAGAAGATCCCCCTATCACTGTTGGTCCTCCTCAGTGACCTCACGGCTGAGGGTTTTAACTTTCCTCTTGAGAATCAGAAATACAGTCATATCGCAATACTTCACCTCTTCGGGCAAATAGTACCCTAGACTGTCCTGATCATCTAGTTGAGTATTCCAGATAACTCCTCCATCCCAGCAGAAATGTCCCATCCACATACTAGGATTTTAGATGTGCAGATAGACCAAAGCCCAGTCTATTTTAACGTTACTATAGTCAAATGTAGTAATTTAGCAGACACTCTTATCCAGAGCGACTTACATGTGAGTGCATACATAATTTTTTTGGTACACCTACTGGGGATCTCTTCTTTGTCTACACCCATTCAGCATCGTTCACACCTTCTTAAGCCTTAGCCCCACCCATCTTTAAGGATTCATGTGAGGCCATGTGCTAAACAGAGTGAATAGTGTAGTAAACAATCAAAGATTTCAAGACTAAAAGTTGTAAAAGTAGTAGCCTGGAGGCGAAATAAACGCACACCTGTTTAGGCGAGGTGCTGGCTAGCGGAATAGAACACTAGAAAAAGAAAAGGAGAGGAGAGCTGCACACTAGGAGCTCAGATGCAATATTTTAATAACCTAATACCCTGATGAAGACAGCTTGTCTGTCGAAACGTTGGTTATTAGGTTATTAAATTATTGCATCTGAGCTCCTAGAGTGTGCGTCTCTCCTTTTCTTTTTCAAAAGTAGTAGCCTACAATAAGGAAAAACTCCAGGTAAAAATTAACTTTATCTAGTCCTTGGCTTATATCCTAATCTGACTTTGGTGCAGGTCATGTTGTTCTTCACATTACCGTCTCTGGTAAACACACACTATATCAAATAAATCAAAGTTTATTTGTCACATGCACAGGATACAGAAGATGTCAACGGTACAGTGAAATGGTTACTTACATATTTGCATAGTAGCAATAACAAAAACAGAAAGTGTCCAGATTAAAATAATTTATAAATATATGATGACGCATACCAAGACACACTTGTCTAAATTGATGGGTGATGTGAAAGAAATGCTATAACCCCCAGCCACATTTTGCTAAGTGGATGGGTCTCTACAGAAGGTGCAAACGGTACAGTGAAATGGTTACTTGCAATATCAAAAATAGAAAGTGTCAATATAAAAAAAAGAACAAAGTGTCAATGACAGTAGAGAAAGCACAAAATAAAATACAGGATGTACAAGAACAATATCAATAACAAAATCATTGATACTGGTGATAGACAAGGTAGTTATATGCATACAATAATGAGTAAAGTGGCCGAGCAGCAGGATTTAAAAAATGTATTGTAGCAGCAACGTATGGCTTGTGTGTGTGTGTTAGGAGAGAGTAATGTGAATGTGCATAGAGGCACTGCAGATAGTCCGGATGACTGGGAACTCAATCAATCAATCAAATGTATTTATAAAGCCCTTTTTACATCGTCAGATCTGCTATTCAAAGTGCTATACAGAAACCCAGCCTAAAACCCCAAACAGCCCTCAGTGATGAACTGGTCCGTCCGCAGCACGCATGAACCATGCATGAACAGGGGAATCTATATTCGGATAGTCTGTTTCTGTCCTGCCCTTGACTTTGGTGCAGGGCATGTGATGTCTGCTAAAATGTAAATGTAATGTCCATGGCCTCTTCGTCGCAAAACTCCCTGATCTGCTCAAAAAGATAAGTTTGTCTAGATGTGTCCAGTCCAGGTGGTTCTTCTACAGGCAGACCATCCTTGGCGACACCAGGCTCCAGAGCATCGAAGCTGTAAAACAGGAAAATGTACACATAAATGCATAACATAAATTCACCTCCCAAGATTAGATAAGAAGAATAACCTCATACAATGCAATGAAAATTATATTCACCTGAAGTGCTGGTACTGCATGATCTATGGAAGCGGCCTGAAGTACGGAGTCAGGTGTTGTTGCCAGCCATAGTTTCCACCAGCACCGTACCATCCTCCAGTCTAAACAGCTGTGGGATGTTGACCCCTGTCACAGTGCTGTCCTTCACCACACCAGCAATCTATCAACAGATTACTGAAGGAAGACAGCCCGACTACACGTACCTCTGAAAAATACACACATAATGTGAGATCAATAAAGGTAGTGCCAATCATGTTGGTGGTAAATGAAATAATCAAAAGATGTGTTGTTTATGCTTTACATACCAAGTGTTGTCATCGATTCCTTGTAGAGACGCCACACCGCTGCTTTTGTCACATGAGATTCCAACAAAGTGTTTGTGTCCTGGGTGGCGTCCTGGTAATACTATTGCATTTAAAAAAACTAACACTTTAGTCATTTAGCAGACGCTCTTATCCAGAGCGACTTACAGTTAGTGAGTGAATGCATTTTTCATACTGGCTAACTGGATTCGAACCCACAACCCTGGCGTTGCAAGCACAATGCTCTACCAACTGAGCTACAGGAGGCCTGTATCCTCTGCATAGTTGTTGATGAAGTTCACAACTCGCTACAAGTCCTCATGCTTCAGGTGTAACCTGTGCTTGCTTGTGCCGGCTCTCTTTTTGATGGGAGGTATTAGACCATTCTCCTTGTATGACTGGTGGAGGAGAGTCAGGCGTGGTCTACTGATGCTGAAAGACAAATTCCAGATACAAATATTTTAGCATTATTATACAATAGATGGCCGTAGTCACCGCCAGACACACCTGGCTAACTTGATGGGTCATGTAATCATCTGACGAAGTGGAGTCTTTTGTTTAGACTAGCTAACTAGCTAAACAATGAACCATAATCCCAATCCATAGAGTACCAGCAATACAAACCGATTGTAGCTAGCTAAAGCTAACCAACTAGGTTCAATGTTAGTTAGCCAGCTAACATTAGGCTATAACTAGCAATGCAAATGGCTTTCTGAGATAATATTACTACACAGATCATAGACGTAATGTTAGCTAGTAAGCCAGCCAGCTATTGTTAGTTAGCTAGCTAACAGTACGCTTTAACTTGCAATGAAAACAACTTTCTGACCAAATTAGAAATGTATAATATCTGATAATGTAGCTAGACTCTTATACCTATACATGGATGAACGCTGCATGGCAGACTGCAACCCCTTTTATTAAATAAGACGTCCTGTGTCGTTTCCGTTTTGTTTGTACAGCTTGCTTGGCCCATTGTGTCAAGTCACTCTGGTTCACCACTCTGGTTCACAGTGACCATGTGCAATGCCACAAGGATCATCAGATCTTTCTCCCTCTCTGTCACGGATGCCATGGTTGCCCTTAGTTTGAAAATGTAATCCGAAGAAAAACGTATGCAGTTCTCCCTGATATCGTTCAAAAAAGCTGCAGTAGAAAGGATTATCTACACATACCGAGCAGCTCATGATATAGACAAATCCAAACTCATCTCTAGGGCATTTCCAGCCCATTCACTATCTCAGCCAATCATGGCTAGTGGGAAGGTTCCTGTCTTTTTCCGTGGCTAAACCAACTATGTTCATAATTTAACAATTGTATTCGTATTTACAGATAGCATACAAGTTTGTTATTAAGGCACATGAAAATTCACGTTCCAGAAGGCATTTCTGCCAAAAAACGCAATAAAATAAAAAGTTAAAACGCCTCTCCTGTGAAGTAGTGACGTGCGACATGAGCCTAGTTTCCTGAAACGAGTCACAAATGTCTCTGTTTTCCAGTCCGACAGGAGTGCATCCCTCAGGCCATCCGGTGAAAAGCCATAAAACATGTGTTTTCTCAACATCAGGTCATGGTCAATAATATCAAAGGCTGCACTGAAATCTTAAAAGTACAGATCCTACAATGTTCTTATTTTCAATTTCTTTCAACCAATCATCAGTCATTCGTGTCAGTGCAGTATATGTTGAGTGTCTTTCTCTATAAGCATGCTCAAAGTCTGTTGTTAATTTGTTTACAGAAAAATAGCGATGTACAGCGGCTTGCGAAAGTATTCTTGGCATTTTTCCTATTTTATTGCCTTACAACCTGGAATCAAAATTGATTTTTGGGGGGTTTGTTTCATTTGATTTACACTACATGCCTACCACTTTGAAGATGCAACATATTTTTTATTGTGAAACAAACAAGAAAATATACAAAAAAACAGACAACTTGAGCGTACATAACTACATAACAGTTTCCCAGTCCCTGCTGATGAAAAACATCCCCACAGCATGATGCTGCCACCACCATGCTTCACTGTGGGGATGGTGTTCTCGGGTGATGAGAGGTGTTGGGTGTGCGCCAGATATAGCATTTTCTTGATTGCCAAAAAGCTCAATTTTAGTCTAATCTGACCAGAGAACCTTCTTCCATATGTTTGGGGAGTCTCCCACATGCCTTTTGGCAAACACCAAACGTGTTTGCTTATTTTTTTCTTTAAGCAATGGCTTTTTTCTGGCCCCTCTTCCATTAGGCCTATGGGCTCCCGAGTGGCGCAGCGGTCTAAGGCACTGCATCGCAGTGCTTGAGGCGTCACTACAGATCCCCTGGTTTGATTCCAGGCTGTGATTGGGAGTCCCATAGGGTGGCGCACAATTGGCCTGGGTTTGGCCGGTGTAGTCTGTCATTGTAAATAAAAAATGTTTCTCAACTGACTTGCCTAGTAAAAAAAAAAAGCCCAGCTCTGGGGAGTGTATGGCTTAAAGTGGTCCTACGGACAGATACTCCAATCTCTAATGTGGAGCTTTGCAGCTCCTTCAGGGTTATATTTGTTGCCTCTCTGATTAATGCCCTCCTTGCCTGGTTCGTGAGTTTTGGTGGGCAGCCCTCTCTTGGCAGGTTTGTTGTGGTGCCATATTCTTTCCATTTTTATAATGGATTTAAGGGTGCTCCGTGGGATGTTCAAAGTATCTGATATTTTTTTATAACCCAACCCTGATCTGTACTTCTCCACAACTTTGTCCCTGACCTGTTTGGAGAGCTCCTTGGTCTTCATGGTGCCGCTTGCTTGGTGGTGCCCCTTGCTTAGTGGTGTTGCAGACTCTGGGGCCTTTCAGAACAGGTGTATATACAGTGGGGAGAACAAGTATTTGATACACTGCCGATTTTGCAGGTTTTCCTACTTACAAAGCATGTAGAGGTCTGTAATTTTTTATCATAGGTACACTTCAACTGTGAGAGACGGAATCTAAAACAAAAATCCAGAAAATCACAATGTATGATTTTTAAGTAATTAATTTGCATTTTATTGCGTGACATAAGTATTTGATCACCTACCAACCAGTAAGAATTCCGGCTCTCACAGACCTGTTAGTTTTTCTTTAAGAAGCCCTCCTGTTCTCCACTCATTACCTGTATTAACTGAACCTGTTTGAACTCGTTACCTGTATAAAAGACACCTGTCCACACACTCAATCAAACAGACTCCAACCTCTCCACAATGGCCAAGACCAGAGAGCTGTGTAAGGATCAGGGATAAAATTGTAGACCTGCACAAGGCTGGGATGGGCTACAGGACAATAGGCAAGCAGCTTGGTGAGAAGGCAACAACTGTTGGCGCAATTATTAGAAAATGGAAGAAGTTCAAGATGACGGTCAATCACCCTCGGTCTGGGGCTCCATGCAAGATCTCACCTTGTGGGGCATTAATGACCATGAGGAAGGTGAGGGATCAGCCCAGAACTACACGGCAGGACCTGGTCAATGACCTGAAGAGAGCTGGGACCACAGTCTCAAAGAAAACCATTAGTAACACACTACGCCAACATGGATTAAAATCCTGCAGCGCACGCAAGGTCCCCCTCCTCAAGCCAGCGCATGTCCAGGCCCGTCTGAAGTTTGCCAATGACCATCTGGATTATCCAGAGGAGGAATGGGAGAAGGTCATGTGGTATGATGATACATAAATAGAGCTTTTTGGTCTAAACTCCACTCGCCGTGTTTGGAGGAAGAAGAAGGATGAGTACAACCCCAAGGACACCATCCCAACCGTGAAGCATGGAGGTGGAAACATCATTCTTTGGGGATGCTTTTCTGCAAAGGGGTAAGAAGCATCTCAAGGTCCTGGAGTGGCCTAGCCAGTCTCCAGACCTGAACCCAATAGAACATCTTTGGAGGGAGCTGAAAGTCCGTATTGCCCAGCGACAGCCCCGAAACCTGAAGGATCTAGAGAAGGTCTGTATGGAGGAGTGGGCCAAAATCCCTGCTGCAGTGTGTGCAAACCTGGTCAAGACCTACAGGAAACGTATGATCTCTGTAATTGAAAATAAAGGTTTCTGTACCAAATATTAAGTTCTGCTTTTCTGATGTATCAAAAACTTATGTCATGCAATAAAAAGCAAATTAATTACTTAAAAATCATACAATGTGATTTTCGGGACTTTTGTTTTCGATTTTCGATTCCGTCTCTCACAGTTGAAGTGTACCTATGATAAAAATTACAGACCTCTACATGCTTTGTAAGTAGGAAAACCTGCAAAATCGTCAGTGTATCAAATACTTGTTTCCCCCACTGTATATTCCTTGTCTATGGATTTGAAAGTGGTTACATTTCCCCAGCCCCATCCCTCAGCTATGTACCAAAACAGTGTTGGAGTGGCCGCTTTGTTATTGTTGACCTGCAGATTGCCCCTTTAAAGGCCAAGTGAAGTCAAAATTCTGTTTTTCCTGTGTTTTGTATCATATAGTACAACAGCTGATGAAAGTAACACTGTGAAAGTGTGATTTTTTATCAGTGTTATTTCCTGATAGTTGCTGATTGAAAGTACAATCTACACAGTACCTTCTAATCAGCAGGTTTCATGGGTGTGTGTTTCAGCTTGCATGGTGACATCACCAGACTGTAAATTGGTTAATAGACCAATAACAAAGAGAGTTCCAAACCTATCAGCTACTTTTCAGTTTCCCCCACTTAGGCCACCCCGAGACAGTCCTAGCAAACATCTTGCTTGTGAAATATTTTTTGGCTTAAAAGCTATTTTTGTAAATTTTAATGGAAAACTATTACAGTAAGACACTTAATTGTTACGCAGAAATTATTTGATATTGATATAAAAACGTCTGCATTGGGCCTTTAATATTCCTCCAATTATGTAATTTTTTATCATTGGAGAATATGTTATTTCCTTTAATTTACCTGATCTCAGTTAACTAATTCCATTCTTCCTAAAATAAGTCTGATCAAGGTTTATTAAACCTCTTAAGGATCGGACCCTTTTTTTCAATTTTCGCCTAAAATGACATACCCATATTTAACTGCCTGTAGCTCAAGACCTGAAGCAAGGATATTATGGATACCATTTGAAAGGAAACACTTTGAAGTTTAGGCGTAATTTAGATCTTGGCCACTAGATGGCAGCAGTGTGTGTGCAAAGTTTTAGATTGATCCAGTGAAGCTTTGCAATACTGGACTATATTGTATCGTTTGCCCAAATGTGCCAAATTGGTCAATTGATACATTTTCAAGTACATAACTATAGAGACATGGTAATACAAAATGTAAGTTTACACACTCCCAGGAATGTCATACATGATGGCTCATTAGCTTATACACTTACTTTCACACATCTAGATGGCCGGGCAGGGTGGGTGTGGAGCCAGAGACAGCAGGGGTTCAAACTGTAGAACCCAGTACCTACATTTGAACATAAAAATTGATTTTATCAAACAAAACTATGCTACATTTTATCTCTGGGACCCTTAGGATGACAAATCAGAGCAAGATTACTGAATGTAAGTACATTATTTACCTTCAGAGGTGAATGTATCAAACCAGTAGCCGTGATACGTTTTTGTTGTTGTGCACTCTCCTCAAACAATAGCATGGTATTGTTTCACTGTAATAGCTACTGTAAATTGGACAGTGCAGTTAGATTAACAAGAATGTAAGCTTTCTGCCAATATAAGACATGTCTATGTCCTGGAAGGTTTGCTGTTACTTACAACAGTCATGCTAATCACATTAGCGCAAGTTAGCTCAACCGTCCCATATACGGGACACCGATCCCGTAGAGGTTAACCAATTTTCTTCCTCAATCTCACACTTTCACAAAACTAAAATCAGACAGCATCCTACGCATTTCAGTCTCAGCTGATTTCTAAAAGTAGGCCACAGTTTTAAACCCTTCCTCTCTTCACTGCTGTGTTCCTGTACAGTGTATATTGGGCTGAGATGTGACAAGTATATAAATCTACTCAGAGACATTTGCTGTGAGATTGACAGTTGATTGTCTTCAGGTGTTTTGTTGCATCCTCGCCTAAGCGGATTTGAAGGAGTGATCTAAGTTGTTGAGGGAAATCTCTTCCGGCAGGTCAGAATTTCGTCCTAAAAACATTTTTTCCCATTGTTTTTGGTTTGTGCTGATGGTAGAACCCATAGCACAATGTGTCATCAGCACAATGTGAGCCCTTGCAGAGTAGGGAACAATAGTCACACTTTTGTAGCTGCGTAATTATACATTTTTAAAAAACTTTCAGCTGCAAAATCAGATATTTTGTTTTTTACACCAGGGGATTGGGGTCAATTATTTTCTCATCATTATGTGTAAAACCAATACTAGTACAAGTATTATAACTTTCTTAAGGCCCACTAAACTCTAGAGACTTCCTCTCCTTACGTGGATTTTGTTGAATATATATGCCCACTTCAAATCAAATGTCAGGTACACAGTTTACAGCATGTATAAAAGGTGCAGTGAAATGCTTGTGTGCTAGCGCCCTCAATATTGCAGTACAATAATCAATAGCAATAATAAAAAAGTCTAATAAAAAATAACAAGTAATTAGAAGGTACCATGCAAAGTAATAAACACTTAATTCAACTCAGTTGCAAAGGTTGAGATTTTCCAATTCAATATACAGTATATGATTTTCTCATGAATTCAACTAACCAACTTCAATTAATTGAATTGACCCCAATCCAGGTTTTGCAGAGTACACTTTGGCATGTAGCCCCTTGTTCAGAATATGCCTTCAACTACTGTTCCGTGCAAAACAGCCCTTGAGAATGTTTAGAATCAATATAGTTTCATGCCGCTTTACCCACGTGTGTTCTGGCTCTGGCCCAACCCATCAGTTTCTGGGACCAATCAGAATGGTTAGAATGTGTTTGCGATCTAGAAATTGTCGGGGAGGTACTCCGATCTAGACTCATTGCGGAGAAGGCACTAACGTCCATGGGCATGGCGTAGCGTTTGGTCGGAGCAAGGAGTTTAGATAGCCAAGCAAATGCTGTTTTACTCTGAAAAAAAGTTTAAAAGGCTGACATCTGTGTCGACATCTGATCTTAAAAGCCTTGACACTGTATATCTGTCAAAATTTATTAAGTCATTTAGTCGTAAAATTTTTCTTGTACAGACCAAAAATTATGTAAGATACAGTTGAAGTCTGAAGTTTACATACACTTAGGTTGGAGTAATTACAACTTTTATTTAAACCACTCCACAAATTTCTTGTTAACAAACTATAGTTTTGGCAAGTCGGTTAAGACATTACATTTACATTTACGTCATTTAGCAGACACTCTTATCCAGAGCGACTTACAGTTTAGTGCATACATTATTATTTTTCATACCCCCTGTGGGAATCAAACCCACAACCCTGGCGTTGCAAACGCCATGCTCTACCAACTGAGCTACATCCCTGCCGGCCATTCCCTCCCCTACCCTGGGCCAATTGCGCACCACCCCATGGGTCTCCCGGTCGCGGCCGCCTACGACAGAGCCTGGATTCGAACCAGGATCTCTAGTGGCACAGCTAGCACTGCGATGCAGTGCCTTAGACCACTGCGCCACTCGGGAGACTCAGGACATCTACTTTGTGCATGACACAAGTAATTTTTCCAACAATTGTTTACAGACAGATTATTTCCCTTATAATTCACTGTATCACAATTTCAGTGGGTCAGACGTTTACATACACTAAGTTGACTTTAAACAGCTTGAAAAATTCCAGAAAATGATGTCATGGCTTTAGAAGCTTCTGATAGGCTAATTGACATAATTTTAGTCAATTGGAGGTGTACCTGTGGATGTATTTCAAGGCCTACTTTCAAACTCAGTGCCTCTTTGCTTGACATCATGGGAAAATCAAAAGAAATCAGCCAAGACCTCAGAAAAAGAATTGTAGACCTCCACAAGTCTGGTTCATCCTTGGGAGCAATTTCCAAATGCCTGAAGGTACCAAGTTCATCAGTACAAACAATAGTACGCAAGTTTAAACACCATGGGACCACGCAGCCGTCATACCGCTCAGGAAGGAGACGCATTCTAACTCCTAGAGATGAACGTACTTTGGTGCGAAAAGTGCAAATCAATCCCAGAACAACAGCAAAGGACCTTGTGAAGATGCTGGAGGAAACAGGTACAAAATGATCTATATCCACACTAAAACGAGTCCTATATCGACATAACCTCAAAGGCCGCTCAGCAAGGAAGAAGCCACTGCTCCAAAACCGCCATAAAAAAGGCAGACTACGGTTTGCAACTGCACATGGGGACAAAGATCATACTTTTTGGAGAAATGTCCTCTGGTCTGATGAAACAAAAATAGAACTGTTTGGCCATAATGACCATCGTTATATTTGGAGGAAAAAGGGGGTTGCTTGCAAGCCGAAGAACACCATCCCAACTTTGAAGCATGGGGGTGGCAGCCTCATCCTGTGGGGGTGCTTTGCTGCAGGACGGACAGGTGCACTTCACAAAATAGATGGCATCATGAGGAAGGAAAATGATGTGGATATATTAAAGCAACATCTCAAGACATCAGTCAGGAAGTTAAAGCTTTGTCGCAAATGGGTCTTCAAAATTGACAATGACCCCAAGCATACTTCCAAAGTTGTGGCAAAATGGCTTAAGGACAACAAAGTCAAGGTATTGGAGTGGCCATCACAAAGCCCTGACCTCAATCCTATAGAAAATGTGTGGGCAGAACTGAAAAAGCGTGTGGGAGCAAGGAGGCCTACAAACCTGACTCAGTTACACCAGTTCTGTCAGGAGGAATGGGCCAAAATTCACCCAACTTATTGTGGGAAGCTTTTGGAAGGCTACCCAAAATGTTTGACCCAAGTTAAACAATTTAAAGGCAATGCTACCAAATACTAATTGAGTGTATGTAAACTTTTGACCCACTAGGAATGTGATGAAAGAAATAAAAGCTGAAATAAATAATTATCTCTACTATTATTCTGACATTTCACATTCTCAAAATAAAGTGGTGATCCTAACTGACATAAGACAGGGAATTTTTACTAGGATTAAATGTCAGGAATTGTGAAAAACTGAGTTTAAATGTATTTGGCTAAGGTGTATGCAAACTTCCGACTTCAACTGTAAATACTATATGAGACAACAGATAGACAACTCAATACTCCATACGTGTTTTTCATTTAACACCATATTTCTATACTTAATCATTTCTGATTCACCAATTATCTAAATATCCATTTTTAAAATCTTCAAACTTTTATGTGTCATTTATCAAGTAATTTCTCTGCTCAATGCTCCAAAATGAATGATATTTTGTTTACCCAGAACCATTGGAATTCACACCTCACAGTATTTATTTATGCTTCAGTACCATGGTATATCATGCAACGTCCATAGCCAGAATCCATTCACTTTTTTTTCTGGCATGATTAGAGAGCTCTGGGTTTGTGTGATGTTGTTCACCAGTACCTACTGGAAATCATGTGTTAATTTCTCCAATGAATTACATGACTTTGTGGCCATAATGTTTTATAATAAACAAATCAAATCAAATTGTATATGTCACATGCGCCGAATACAACAGGTGTAGTAGACCTTACAGTGAAATGCTTACTTACAAGCCCTTAACCAACAATGCAGTTTTAAGAAAGAATACCAAAAAAAAAACATTAAAGAGCAGCAGTAAAAATAACAATAGCGAGGCTATATACAGAGGGTACCGGTACCGAGTCAATGTGCGGGGTCACCGGTTAGTCGAGGTAATTGGGGTAATATATACACATGTAGGTAGAGTTATTAAAGTGACTATGCATAGATAACAAACAGAGAGTAGCAGCAGCATAAAAGAGGGGTGGGGGGCCAATGCCAATAGTCTGGGTAGCCATTTGATTAGATGTTCAGGAGTCTTATGGCTTGGGGTAGAAGCTGTTTCGAAGCCTCTTGGACACACTCTCACATATTCTGTACTTTCCACAGGATTAGGAAAGAATGCATGCTAAAGTCAGCTAATTAATAATGGCAAATGTTCACACAAACAATCTATCATCAGACAAGTTCACAGCTAATAAAGTGTGTCTCAATGCGTCCTAACCTCCCCAAGAACAGGAACTTGCAACACTATCCCTCTCCATTAAATGGATAACTAAAGATGAACAACACCTCAGATGGAACTTGAATGTATTTTGACAGTCAGCAGAGGATCTGTGTTGTCTCATGTTTTCTCTAGCCTGCAAAAATGTGACCTGGACATGTTTTAATCTGGTCGTTGGGTAGAGTATACCGTTCTGTCTCTGGTATACAGTACATTCAAGAGCGAATATTAAATGTTTCTAAAGGCAATACATTTAAAGAGTTATGCATTTAGACCCCTATTCATTCAATTGCAGGTAAAGGAGAACTGCACTGGAGGTTCATTGAGAATGTTATGCTGTTTCTGAGGTTATAAACATTTTGTGTATCAGACTATTTGCAGCTAAATGTGATATGTCATTACATTAAAGTTCATGGCTAACTTTGCCATGAAATCAGTTGCATATTATTGATCTCAGTGTCCTTTTGGTTATTGTCTGCCCTGAGATTGGAAGGTTAGGGTCATACCAAAGGTCGAGTCATACTAAAGGATCAACAAATGGGAACTGCTGCCTCTCTTCTTGGTATCCAGCATTAAGGAGAGGGACAGACTAGTGTCCTGTATTTGTACATCAAGCTGCCTCACACTACAGAAGCAGGAGATAGTTTGGCAACACTTTACATTAAGTTTCCCTTATTACTATGTAACTACACAGGTGTTACCTATGTGTTACTATGTAAATACATGATACTAGGGTTGTAGCGGTATCAGTTATTACACAGTTGGAGTAAGGACTGTGTAATTACACATCCACTTGCTAATCAGGGAGTCATACTGAGACCAAGGTCTCTTTTACAGATGAGCCCTGAATTACGTAAATTGCAGAAAATACACACACCGAATATAAATACAAAATGCAAGCAGAAAGAAAAACACAGTCAATACTAATCTTTAAAACGAAAGCAATTTAGGTCAAAATAGTTCATATTAACAAAGGAAATAGAGGGACTAACAGTACAGATAGATAGCAATAAAAACTGTACCCGAGAGGCACAAAATAGCGATATTTTGGAGATTATTATGTTTTTCAAATAACCGAGTGGGTGAGTGAGAGGTCGTAATCTGAATAAATGGAAAGAGGCTATTATTTCACACCGGGTGAGCCATTCTTACTAATGTGCTAGAGAACCAGTTTGGATTTAAGTATAACTGTTGTATGACTGAAGCCTTTAGTGAGAGGTTCAATGCTTTAATATTTAATTATTTTAGCCCTTCGAATTCATATTCATGATATAAATAGGCCCGTTAAATTTTCTCAGGCTTGCCGTTCCAAAGTGGAATCTTTTTTACTCATATAATTTACAAAAACTAGTTGTTCGGTTTAGGCAGGGCCATTAGTAAATAAGTAAACTGGGATATGACTAAAGAATTAATCAGGGTGATTTTTCCACAAATAGTATTTACCTTTCCATGGTAGCAAGACCATATTTATTTTTGCTAACTTTCTATTAAAATGTATTGTAGTGAGATCATTTATTTATTTCGGGATTTGAATACCCAGTATGTCCACTTCACCGTCAGACCATTTTATTGTTAAACTACATGGTAATGTAAAAGTTGTCTTTTTTAGCGATCCAATACATATACTTATCTTAGTTGAGTTGTAATCCAGAGGTTAAAGAAATTATCTAGATACTCTATGAGGCTGTGCAGGGATCCAAATTGCGGATTTAAAACAATAAAATGAGTCTTCAGCGTAAAATGACACCTTATACATTATAATAAAATATAATACAAATTTTAAACATTAAAATACATTTTACAACAGATTTCACAATACATTAAGTGTGTGCCCTCCGGCCTCTACTCTACTACAGCACACAATCCAGGTGTACGTGTGTGTATAGTGTGTATGTTATGTGAGTTTGTATGTGTGTTACTCTTCACAGGCCTCGCTGTTCCATAAAGTGGATTTTTATCTGTTTTTAAAATCTGAAATTTACTGCTTGCGTGAGTTACTTGATGTAGAATTAAGTCCCAAATAGCCATGTAGATTTCTAGCCCCTTGTTATTATTGTTAGATCTTTTCGATTGGCCATAATGTCGACAGTGGACAACCCTGTTTTACTCATCTTGACAGTTAAATACTTTCTGAGAAGTAGCCATTATTTGCTATTTTACACCTGGGGCTACACAGGTGTAAAATAGTCAAGGCATTTATATATATATTCTAGTGATACTTTACCAAAGCCTTTTCAAAATAAGCTATGAATACCAGGCCTGGTTTCCCAGATTTTTCATAGTGTTCTATTGTTTCCAGTACTTGTCTTATATTATCTCCAATGTATTGTCCATGTAAAAAACCTTAGGATGAATAATATCCGACAATACCGTTTTAATTCTATGCAATCTATGTATTTTGCTAGAATTTGTGTAAGGGTCCTCCAGTTTTTCAGGTGGACTGGATCTTTATATTTACCACCTAGGTCCAGTTTTAGTAATAGTGAAATCAGACCTTCTTACTGAGTATCTGATAGTCTACAATTTTTATAGCAGTGGTTAAAACATTCTAATAACGGACCTCTGAGTACATCGAAAAAGGTTTGATATACCTCAACTGGTATGCCATCCAGACCTGGAGTCTTACCGGACTTAAATTCTTTAATTGCATCAAGAAGTTCCTCTCTAATTTGGCCTTCGCATTTAGTTTTTCTATACAGCTGTTCATTTTACACTATTAATAGAAAAAAATAAAATTTGGTGCATTTTCCCCATATTCCATCCAGTTCGCTTTATTTATTTTATATATTACACTTGATCTTTCTTGAATAAGTTCGTCCAGTTCTTTTTGTTTTTCCTCTAACTTATTCTGTGCCTCTGTCGTACCATTTTTATTGCTATCTTTCTGTACTGTTAGTTCCTCTATTTCCTTTGTTAATATCAACTCTTTTGACCTAAATATTTTTTTTATGAAATATGAGTTGCATGACCTCTAAAGACACATTTGAAAGTGTTCCATACAATAAGGGGATCTGCTGTACCTGTGTTATGTAGGAAAAAGTAAGTTAGAAAATATTATGTCTTGGTTGAAAATAAGTTGTCATCCAGGAGGCTTTGATTACATTTCCAATATCTCCACCCACGTGGAAATTCCGTAATGTGTAATGTGTATGCCAATTATTTGATGGTCCAACCGCATTCTGTCCCCTATCAACACTTTTTAAACTTTTGGTGCCAGCAAGAATGACATAAGAAAGTAGTGAAGACAACTAGCTTGACTGAGCCTCCGCCATGTATATCTCACTAGGTCAGGATATTTAAGCCTCCATATCGTTTATTCGTGATTTCCTTAAGTGCATGAGGGTGATAGTTTGTAGTGTGATTTTCTTTACGGTCCATTGAGGTACTTAAAACCGTATTATCGTCTCCCACCATAATAATAGAGTCGTATATTGCTTGTAAACTCAATAAATTATTATATGTATTTTCAAAGAAGCGTGGATCATCATTATTTGGACCCTGTCCTTTTTCTTCATCTAAAAATGTTGAAAATGTTTCCTGAAAACAATAGATATTATATTCCTTTTCTTTTAGCCAGGTAAAGACTGATCATCTTTTCTCATTATCTGCTAAACCATTACAATTATAACTAGCTATACTTATTTCACCACTTACCATAATGATATACAAGTTTTGATTATACTTACCATAATATATGTTTGTAAACTTACCATTAAAAAGTAACATGATGATTGATTGTCCATACAGCGTTACCATCATATTTGCACTGTTAAGCACACTGTAGCTGTGACTGAGTAAACCTCCATTTGACCTCCAGTATTCCATACACTGAAACCTCCCCCGATCCCAAGTTTGGTTGTCCTCCCTGTGACTGGCAGTCCACCCCTGTACACATGGATCCTAGGGCCTTTGAGAGATTGAGACCCATCTTTGAAAAGAGCACATAGTGCCACCTACAGAACAGAACCAGATTAGCGGTCAAGAGCATTTCTAACGCTTTCGTCTCGGTTGTACTGACTGTATAGAGTTATTTAAAATATATACACAGTATCAGTCAAAAGTTTGGAAACACCTACTCATTCAAGTGTTTTTCTTTCTTTTTTACTATTTTCTATTTTGTAGAATAATAGTGAAGACATCAAAACTATGAAAGAACATATATTGAATCATGTAGTAACCAAAAAAGTTAAACAAATCAAAATAGATTTTAGATTTTAGATTCTTAGCCACCCTTTGCCTTGTGTCACGATCGTTGAAGGTGCAGCGTTGAAGGTTAACATACTATTTATTTAGAATGATCACACGATCAAAACAACAACGATAACGTGACGTCTACGGTATAACACAAACCAAATCAGAACAAGATCCCACAAAGAATAGCTGAAAACAGCCTACCTAGAGTGGCTCCCAATCAGAGACAACGAGCAACAGCTGCCTCTGATTGGGAACCACCCTGACCAACATAGATCTATATGATCTAGAACAAAACCCAAAACATAGAAAACACAACATAGAAGCTACCCCGTGAAACTAAACATAGAAAATCCACACCCTGGCTCAACATTTCAGAGTCCCCAGAGCCAGGGCGTGACAGTACCCCCCTAAAGGCGCGGACTCCGACCGCGCCAACAGAACACCACAGGGAGGGACCGGGTGGGCACTCCGCCTTGGCGGCGGATCCGGCTCTGGGCATGATCCCCACTCCTCTCTAACCCCCACAGTACCCCTGGTCCGGTCTGGCCCTGCTGGCCGGAGCTGGACTGAACACTGGTGGAGCGGATTGCTCTAGCTCCGACGTGAAGCATCTGACCGGTGCCGACCAGCCACCGGTGGAACAGGCACGGGCCGTGCCGGACTGACGACGCACACCACTGGCTTGGTGTGGGGAACAGGAGCGGGCCGAGCCGGGCTGTCGGGCTGCACCCCTGACTTGGTGCGGAGAGCAGGAACGGGCCGAGCCGGACTGACGACGCACACCACTGGCTTGGTGTGGGGGAGCAGGAGCGGGCCGAGCCGGTCTGTCGAGCGCACCCCTGACTTGGTGCGGGAGCAGGAACGGGCCGAGCCGGGCTGACGAAGCGCACCACTGACTTGGGTCGGGAGCAGGAACGGGCCGAGCCGGTCTGACGGGCGCACCACTGACTTGGTGCGGGGAGCAGGAACGGGCCGAGCCGGTTGACGAAACGCACCACTGACTTGGTGCGGGGAGCAGGAGCCGGGCCGGACCGGGCTGGACGGCGCACCACTGATTTGGTGCGGGAGCAGGAACGGGCCGCGCGCGGCTGACGAAACGCACCACTGACTTGGTGCGAGTGGCAGGAACAGGCCGGACCGTACTGGGAACACACACCACTGGCCCTACGTGGGGATCAGGAACAGGCCGGACCGGACTGGCAACACACGCCAGTACCTCTCGCCGTGCCTCTACAACCTCCTTCCCCTGGTGACCAGTGACTCCCGTAACCTGGCGTCCTCCTGCTGCCCGCGCTCGTTCACGGCGTTAGCCCCCTAAAAAATGTATGGGCTTCACTCCTACCCGTGGCCAAGGCCTCCATCCCTCTTGCCAGACTCGCACTCATCTCCTCCCACGTCCATCCTCTCTTCTCGTCACGCTGCTTGATCCAGTCAAGGTGGGATCTTCTGTCACGATCGTTGACACATGATGAAGCGGACCAAGGCGCAGCGTTGAAGGTGAACATATTATTTATTTAGAATGATCACACGATCAAAACAACAACGATAACGTGACGTCTACGGTATAACACAAACCAAATCAGAACAAGATCCCACAAAGAATAGCTGAAAACAGCCTACCAGAGTGTAGCTCCCAATCAGAGACAACGAGCAACAGCTGCCTCTGATTGGGAACCACCCTGACCAACATAGATCTATATGATCTAGAACAAAACCCAAAACATAGAAAACACAACATAGAAGCTACCCCGTGAAACTAAACATAGAAAATCCACACCCTGGCTCAACATTTCAGAGTCCCCAGAGCCAGGGCGTGACACCTTGATGACAGCTTTGCACACACTTGGCATTCTCTCAACCAGGTTCACCTGGAATGCTTTTCCAACAGTCTTGAAGGAGTTCCCACATATGCTGAGCACTTGTTGGCTGCTTTTCCTTCACTCTGCGGTCCAACTCATCCCAAACCATCTCAATTGAGTTGAGGTTGGGGGATTGTGGAGGCCAGGTCATCTGATGCAGCACTCCATCACTATCCTTCTTGGTCAAATAGCCATTACACAGCCTGGAGTTGTGTTGGGTCATTGTCCAGTTTACAAAACAAATTATAGGCCCACTAAGCGCAAACCAGATGGGATGGCATATCGCTGCAGAAGGCTGTGGTAGCCATGCTGGTTAAGTGTGCCTTGAATTCTAAATAAATCACAGACAGTGTCACCAGCAAAGCACCCCCACACCATCACACCTCCTCCTACATGCTTTACGGTGGGAAATACACATGTGAAGATCATCTGTTCACCTACTCTGCGTCTCACAAAGACACTGCGGTTGGAACCAAAAATCTCACATTCGTACTCATCAGACCAAAGGACAGATTTCCACTGGTCTAATGTTCATTGCTCGTGTTTCTTGGCCCAAGCAGGTCTCTTATTCTTATTGGTGTTCTTTAGTAATGGTTTCTTTGCAGAAAATCGACCATGAAGGCCTGATTCACGCAATGTCCTCTGAACAGTTGATGTTGAGATGTGTCTGTTACTTGAACTCTGTGAAGCATTTATTTGGGCTGCAATCTGAGGTGCAGTTAATTGCCGATTTCTGAAGCTGGTAACTATAATGAACTTATCCTCTGCAGCAGAGGTAACTCTGGGTTTTCCTATCCTGTGGCGGTCCTCATGAGAGCCAGTTTCATCATTGCACTTGATGGTTTTTGTGACTGCACTTGAAGAAACTTTCAAAGTTCTTGAAATGTTTCCGGATTGACTGACCTTCATGTCTTAAAGAAATGATGGATTGTCATTTCTCTTTGCTCATTTGAGCTGTTTTTGCTCAAATGGACTTGGTATTTTACCAAATAGGGCTATCTTCTGTATACCACCCCTACCTTGTCACAACACAACTGATTGGCTCAAACTCATTATGAAGGAAAGAAATTCCACAAAGGCACACCTGTTAATTGAAATGCATTCCAGGTGACTACCTCATGAAGCTGGTTGAGAGAATGCCAAGAGTGTGCAAAGATGTCATCAAGGCAAAGGGTGGCTACTTGTAAGAATCTCAAAACTCAAATATATTTTGATTTGTTTAACACTTATTTTGTTACTACATCATTCCATATGTGTTATTTCATAGTTTTGATGTCTTCTGTCACATCTGCTCCTGCAACGCCCTCTACTGCTCATCCTGTTTCTCCTTAACCTGCCGCCACTCCCCCAGTACTCTCTCCCTCTCCCTCTCTCTGTGTGTGTGTGTGTGTGTGTGTGATTGTGTGGGCGGAGACAGGTGTGCTGGAGTCAGAGAAGATCCCCACCAGCTGCAACCTGTTCCATAATCAAGACCTCTACATATACTCAGTCCTGCCACTTCCACACTGCCAGATCGTAATCTCTGCTCAGTCAGTTTACGGTTCTAGCCGTTTGTTACTATTCAGATCCTGTTATCCTGTTGTGCCTGTTTTCCTTGCCTGACGCTGGTTTCCTCTCCGCTACAGTTCTGCCGCTCCGACTCTGGTCCCTGTCTCTAGTCCCACGCCTCGTCATCCTGCTACTCTGTCCTGGATTCTCCACTCTACTACTCCCTTGGATTCCCCTCTGGACCTGCTCACCCTGTCACAACCCCCCTCGCTCCAGCCTCAGCCTAAACACATGGTTTACCAGCAGTTTCCCCTGACATGCACTCCATCTTCCCCCTGTGTTTCAATAAATACCTTGATTACTTCATTCCAATCTCCTCGTCTGTGTCTTCTCTTGGGTTCCCCTGTTCCACTCCGCGTAACAGTACGATCTGGCCCAAGAGATTAACCCAGCAGACTCTGCTACTCCCCACTCGGCCAAGGCACCCTGCTCGAGCAACATGACCAAGCCCTGAAGTCCCTTCTGGAGCACATCAAGGAATTTTCACAGGGCCGACCCTTCGCCCAGAGCTCACATCCAGTACCATGTCCTTCTTCCCCACTCAGGGAGACGTTTGTTCTGACTCCCGAGCGTTACAATGGCAACATCGGAGCTTGCAGAGCCTTTTTGGTACAATTTTCACTAGTATTTAAACAACAGCCCTACTCTTATGCTAGTGAACGGACCTTGATTTCCTTTCTGAATGGCTGCCTCCGTGGAGCAGTGCTGTCCTGGGCCATGGCGGTGGGAGAGAGTCAGTTCCCCATCTGCTTCTCCTACTCCAGATTCACGGAGGAGCTAAAAAAAGTATTCGACCACCCTGGCTGCGGTAAGGATGCTACTAAACGACACCTGTCCCTCCATCAAGGCTCCCATAGTGTTGCAGAGATGGCATGTGAGATCCGCACCCCCGCCGCTGAGAGTGGCTGGAATGAGGAGGCCCTTCAGGGAGCATTCCGGAATGCGCTCACTGAGACCCTCAAGGACGAGTTGGTGTCCAGGGATGAGGCTGATGGTCTTGATGAACTCATCTCTCTCGCTAACCACGTCGACAACCATCTCTGTGAGCGTCGGAGGGAGAGGGTAGGTAGGGTTGCATGTCCCATAACACCGGCTTCAGTGCCTTGTCCTCCTTCTCCGACTGCATCCCATCCCCAGGCTCGTCCTGATCCTGAACCCATGCAGCTCGGCCGGGCCCGTCTCTTTCCTGAGGAGAGGCAACGACGAATCAGCACTAGGAGCTGCCTATACTGTGGCCAGGTTGGTCACATTGTCTCCACTTGTTCCCTGCGTCCAGCAAAAGAGGGGGCTTGGCAGTAGTGGGGGATATACTGTTGAGCCAAATCGCCTGCCCATCTTCCCCCAGACCCCTGCTTGAAAGAAACCTTGTGTGGCAGAGCCAGGCTTTTCCTCTGTCTGCTCTCATCGATTCGGGCACGGACAAGAGCTTCCTGGACCGAGGTGTCGTTACCCAGTTAGGCCTAGACACTGTTCCACTCGATTCACCCCTCGATGCCAACGCTCTCAATAGACCGTTTCTCACCCGTGTCTGTGAGAGAACCGTCCCTGTCATCCCGCGTCTCTCTGGAAATCACCTGGAAAAGATCAGTTTCCACAAAATCGACTGTTCTTACTCTCCCCTGGTTCTTGGCCATCCATGGTTAAAGCTTCACAACCCACAGCTTGACTGGACCACAGGAAAGGTAAACACTTCTAATTGTTTACATTCTGCCCTTCCCCCTGCCTTGTCTGTGTCCCAGTTCATTCCAGTACCTACGGACCTGTCATCAGTTCCTCCCGAGTATCATGATCTAGCTCCTGTGTTCAGCAAGCACCACGCCCTGTCGCTGCCGCCTCATCGGTCGTACGACTGTGCCATTGACATCCAGCCTGCAGCTCCTCTCCCCAGTAGCCGGTTGTTTACCCTCTCTCGTCCCGAGCAAGAGGCTATGGAGAGGTACATCCAGGATTCTCTGGCTGCAGGACTTATCAAGCCATCTTCTTCCCCGGTGGGTGATGGGTCACTGAGGCCGTGCATAGACTTCCGTAGTCTGAATAATATCACTGTTAAGAACAAGGACCCCTTGCCACTCATCAGCTCTCTTTTGTTCCCCTCCATGGTGCCACGGTATTTACCAAACTCGACCTCTGGAATGCCTACCACCTTGTCCGCATAAGAGAGGGAGACGAGTGGAAGACTGCGTTCAACACACCACTTGGTCACTTTGAGTATTTGGTCATGCCTTTTGGTTTTACTAACGCCCCTGCTGTTTTCCAGAACCTAGTCAATGACGTGCTGAGGGATGTGATTGGACGCTTCGTTTTTGTCTATTTAGATGACATCCTGATTCTTTTCCAAGGACCCTGAGGCTCACCAGCAACACATTCGCCAACGGCTGTTGGAGAATAAGCTTTTTGTTAAAGCTGACAAATGTGAGTTCCATGCTGCCACAGTGTCTTTCCTGGGTTATATTATTGCACAGGGACAGTTACGTATGGACCCCGCCAAGGTCATGGCAGTCACAGAGTGGCCTGCGCCCTCCAACCTTAAGCAGCTACAGCGTTTCCTGGGGTTTGCACATTTTTACAGACATTTCTTCCGCAACTACAGCCGTCTGGCAGCACCTCTCACCTCCACCTCCACTCCGTTCCACTGGACTCCAGAGGCAGAGGCAGCATTCCTGGAACTCAAGCGTCGCTTCACCTCCGGTCCTTACTCAGCCTGACCCAGAACTCCAGTTCATCGTGGAGGTGGACGCCTCTGACACTGGGGTAAGTGCTGTTCTGTCTCAACGTAACCCCTCTGATCAGAAGGGCCACCAATGTGCATTCTTTTCCCGTAAGCTCTCACCTGCAGAGAGGAATTTTAACATTGGAAACCGGGAACTCCTGGCAGCTAAGCTGGCTCTGGAGGAATGGCGTCACTGGCCGGAGGGCTCTGTAACACCCTTCATCGTGTGGACTGACCATAACCTGTCCTACATCCAGACCGCCAAACGTCTGAACTTCCGACAAGCCAGGTGGGCATTGTTCTTCGGTAGATTCAATTTCACACTCCCTTATCGCCCCGGTTCGAAGAATACCAAGCCTGATGCCCTCTCTCGCCAGTTCACCAAAGACAACATGGGTACCGAGCCAGAAGCCATTGTGCCATCCACCTGCATCGTTACCGCCGTCACCTGGGAGATCGAGTCCCGGCTCAGCAGAACCAGCCGGATCCGGGTAATGGTCCTAGTAATGCTCTGTTTGTCCCAGATTGTGTTTGCTCTGATGTTCTTCAGTGGGGCCATTCTACCCACCTCACCTGTCACCCTGGTATGAACTGGACCCTTGCCTTCCTGCGTCAGTGCTTTTGGTGGCCCACTATGGAGAGAGATGTCCGGGAGTTTGTATCAACCTGTTCGGTTTGTGCCTGGAACAAAACCTCCACTAAACCCACTTCCGGTCTCTCCAAGCTCCCTTCCTCCAGAGAGACTGCGGACCTGTTAGTATCCCATGTGTTTCGTCTGCATGGCATCCTCACTGACATCATTCCGACAGAGGATCCCTGTTTAACTCCCAGGTATGGAGATCCTTCTGTCCAGGTATGGAGATCCTTCTGTCCGGCTCTTGGTATCAATGTCAATCTTTCTTCTGGATATCTCCCCCAGACCAACGGCCAGACGGAACGGGCCAACCAAGAGATGGAGACTGCCCTACGCTGCGTGATTTCTTCTAACCATTCCTCCTGGAGCGCTCAGCTACCCAGGGTTGAATATGCCCACAACACCCTCACCAACGCCTCGTCAGGTATGTCACCCTTCGAGTGTGCTCTGGGTTACCAACCCCCCCCTTGTTCCCCAGCCCAAGAGGTTGCGGTTCCCTCTGTCCAGGTCCATCTGCACTGTTGTCACCATACCTGGAGGAAGGCCCGGGCAGCCCTTCTTCGTGCCTCTGACAGGACCCAGTCCCAAGCAAACCGTCGCCGGACCTCAGCTCCAGTCTACACCCCGGGTCAAAAGGTATGGCTCTCATCGAAGGACCTGCCATTGAAGGTGGCATCGAAGAAACGTTCCCCCCGATTAATTGGTCATTTGCTGGTCAAGGGCAGTCAAGTCTGGGGTGAACCAGGGGCTATATCTGTTCTTAGTTCTACATTTTTTGAATGGGGCATGCTTATTTAAGATGGAGAGGAAAGCACTTTTAAAGAACAACCAGGCATCCCCTACTGACAGAATGAGGTCAATATCCATCCAGGATACCCGGGCCAGGTCAATTAGAAAGGCCTGCTCGCTGAAGTGTTTTAGGGAGCGTTTGACAGTGTTGAGGGGTGGTCGTTTGACAGTGGACCCATTACTGATGCAGGCAATGAGGCAGTGATTGCTGAGATCCTGGTTAAAGACAGCAGAGGTGTATTTAGAGGGTAAATTAGTCAGGATGATATTTTTTTATGTTTTTTTATTTCACCTTTATTTAACCAGGTAAGCCAGTTGAGAACAAGTTCTCATTTACAACTGCGACCTGGTCAAGATAAAGCATAGCAGTGCGATAAAAACAACAACACAGAGTTACATATGGGGTAAAAAAACATAAAGTCAAAAAATACAACAGAAAATATATATACAGTGTGTGCAAATGTAGCAAGTTATGGAGGTAAGGCAATAAATAGGCTATAGTGCAAAATAATTACAATTAGTATTAACACTGGAATGCTAGATGTGCAAGAGATTATGTGGAAATAGAGATACTGGGGTGCAAAAGAGCAAAATAAATAACAATATAGGGATGAGGTAGTTGGGTGGGCTAATTTCAGATGGGCTGTGTACAGGTGCAGTGATCGGTAAGGTGCTCTGACAACTGATGCTTAAAGTTAGTGAGGGAGATAAAAGTCTCCAGCTTCAGAGATTTTTGCAATTCGTTCTAGTCATTGGCAGCAGAGAACTGGAAGGAATGGCGGCCAAAGGAGGTGTTGGCTTTGGGAATGACCAGTGAGATATACCTGCTGGAGCGCAGACTACGGGTGGGTGCTGCTATGGTGACCAATGAGCTAAGATAAGGCGAGGATTTGCCTAGCAGTGATTTATAGATGGCCTGGAGCCAGTGTGTTTGACGACGAACATGTAGTGAGGACCAGCCAACAAGAGCGTACAGGTCACAGTGGTGGGTAGTGTATGGGGCTTTGGAGACAAAACGGATGGCACTGTGATAGACTTCATCCAATTTGCTGAGTAGAGTGTTGGAGGCTATTTTGTAAATGACATCGCCGAAGTCAAGGATCGGTAGGATAGTCAGTTTTACGAGGGCATGTTTGGCAGCATGAGTGAAGGAGGCTTTGTTGCGAAATAGGAAGCCGATTCTAGATTTAACTTTGGATTGGAGATTCTTAATGTGAGTCTGGAAGGAGAGTTTACAGTCTAACCAGACACCTAGGTATTTGTAGTTGTCCACATACTCTAGGTCAGACCCGTCGAGAGTGGTGATTCTAGTCGGGTGGGCGGGTGCCAGCAGCGTTCGATTGAAGAGCATGCATTTAGTTTTACTAGTGTTTAAGAGCAGTTGGAGGCTACTGAAGGAGTGTTGTATGGCATTGAAGCTCGTTTGGAGGTTTGTTAACACAGTGTCCAATGAAGGGCCAGATGTATACAAAATGATGTCGTCTGCGTAGAGGTGGATCTGAGAGTCACCAGCAGCAAGAGCGACATCATTGATATACACGGAGAAAAGAGTCGGCCCAAGAATTGAACCCTGTGGCACCCCCATAGAGACTGCCATAGGTCCAGACAACAGGCCCTCCGATTTGACACACTGAACTCTATCTGAGAAGTAGTTGGTGAACCAGGCGAGGCAGTCATTTGAGAAACCAAGGCTATTTAGTCTGCCAATAAGAATGCGGTGGTTGACAGAGTCGAAAGCCTTGGCCAGGTCGATGAAGACGGCTGCACAGTACTGTCTATTATTGATCGCGGTTATAATATCGTTTAGGACCTTGAGCGTGGCTGAAGTGCACCCATGACCAGCTCGGAAATCGGATTGCATAGCGGAGAAGGTACGGTGGTATTCGAAATGGTCGGTGATCTGTTTGTTAACTTGGCTTTCAAATACTTTCGAAAGGCAGGGCAGGATGGATATAGGTCTGTTTGGATCAAGAGTGTCACCCCCTTTGAAGAGGGGGATGACCGCGGCAGCTTTCCAATCTCTGGGGATCTCAGACGTTACGAAAGAGAGGTTGAACAGACTAGTAATAGGGGTTGCGACAATTTCGGCGGCTAGTTTTAGAAAGAAAGGGTCCAGATTGTCTAGCCCAGCTGATTTGTAGGGGTCCAGATTTAGCAGCTCTTTCAGGACATCAGCTGTCTGAATTTGTGTTAAGGAGAAGCGGGGGGGGGGGGGCATGGGCAAGTTGCAGCGGAGGGTGCAGAGCTGGTGGCCGGGGTAGTGGTAGCCAGGTGGAAAGCATGGCCAGCCGTAGCAAAATGCTTGTTGAAATTCTCGATTATTGTAGATTTATCGGTGGTGATAGTGTTTCCTAGCCTCAGTGCAGTGGGCAGCTGGGAGGAAGTGCTCTTATTCTCCATGGACTTTACAGTGTCCCAAAACTTTTTGGAGTTCGTGCTGTTCGTGCTACAGGATGCAAATTTCTGTTTGAAAAAGTTAGCCTTTGCTTTCCTGACTGCTTGTGTATATTGGTTCCTAACTTCCCTGAAAAGTTGCATATCGCAGGGGCTATTTGATGCTAATGCAGTACGCCACAGGATGTTTTTGTGCTGGTCAAGGGCAGTCAAGTCTGAGGAGAACCAGGGGCTATATCTGTTCTTAGTTCTGTATTTTTGAATGGGGCATGTTTATTTAAGATTGAGTGGAAATTACTTTTAAGAACAACCAGGCATCCTCTACTGACGGAATGAGATCTATATCCATCCAGGATACCTGGGCCAGGTCAATTAGGAAGGCCTGCTCGCTAAAGTGTTTTAGGGAGCGTTTGACAGTGATGAGAGGTGGTCGTTTGACCACGGACCCGTTACGGACGCAGGCAATAAGGCAGTGATCGCTGAGATCCTGGTTGAAGACAGCGGAGGTGTATTTAGAGGGTAAGTTAGTCAGGATGATATCTATGAGGGTACCCATGTTTACGGAATTAGGGTTGTACCTGGTAGGTTCGTTGATAATTTGTGAGATTGAGGGCATCTAGTTTGGATTGTAGGATGGCCGGGTATTAAGCATATCCCAATTTAGGTCACCAAGCAGTACGAACTCTGAGGATAAATGGGGGCAATCAATTCACATATGGTGTCCAGGGCACAGCTGGGGGCTGAGGGGGGTCTGTAGCAAGCAGCAACAGTGAGAGACTTATTTCTGGAAAGGTGGATTTTTAGAAGTAGAAGCTCAAATTGTTTGGGCACAGACCTGGATAGTATGATAGAGCTCTGCAGGCTATCTCTACAGTAGATTGCAACTCCACCCCCTTTGGCAGTTCTATCTAGACGGAAAATGTTATAGTTGGTGATGGAAATTTCAGAATTTTTGGTGGCCTTCCTAAGCCAGGATTCAGACACTGCTAGAACATCAGGGTTGGCGGAGTGTGCTAACGCAGTGAATAACTCAAACTTAGGAAGTAGACTTCTGATATTTACATGCAGGAAACCAAGGCTTTTGCGATGACAGAAGTCAGCAAATGATAGCGCCTGGGGAGTAGGAGTGATACTGAGGGCTGTGGTCCTCTGTAGCTCAGCTGGTAGAGCACGGCGCTTGTAACGCCAAGGTAGTGGGTTCGATCCCCGGGACCACCCATACACAAAAATGTATGCACGCATGACTGTAAGTCGCTTTGGATAAAAGCGTCTGCTAAATGGCATATTATATTATATATTATTGCAAGGCCTGGGTTAGCCTCTACATCACCGGAGGAACAGAGGAGGACTAGAATAAGGATACGGCTAAAGGCTTTAAGAACTTGTCTTCTAGTGCGTTGGGTACATAGAATAAAGGGGGCAGATTTCCGGGCGTTGTAGAAAAGATTCAGGATATTATGTACAGACAACGATATGGAAGGATGTGAGTAAAGTGGAGGTAAACCTAAGCATTGGGTAACAATGAAAGAGATAGCATCACTGGAGGCACCAATTGAGTCAGTCTCCGCGTGTATGGGGGGTGAGACAAAGGAGCTATCTAAGGCAGGTTTAGCTGGGCTGGGGGATCTACAGTGAAATAGTACAATTAGAAATAACCGAAACAACAATAAGCTAACCATATTGAGATGGGAGAGAGGCATAAAGCAATCACAGGTGTAATTTGAGAGAGCTAAGGCAACAGCTGGTAATGACGACACAGTTTGGGCTGAGGCTAAACATAAACAGGATGCGGTACCGTAAAAAGGAACAGTCCAGCAGACATCAGCTGTATAGCTGAGTTATCATAAGGTCCGGTGAACAGCAGTAGGATAGTTCGGAGGTAGTTCGGGGGCTGCTAAAGCACTAGTGAGCAAGAGGCCACGGTGAGCGTGTGCTAGCGGGCCGGGGCTAGCAGATGGAATCTTCGTGGTCGACGTCGTAACGGGAAGCCTGTCGTAACCACATCAGACGATTGACAGAGAGGTAGATAGCCGGGAGATGGGCCTAGCTCAGGATGATTAGCCAGACCACAACGTCCATTTTGTTGCATCTAGCTGGTAGCGATGAATCCGGAGTTAAAGGTCCAGTGATTCAGTGATTCCGGCAGAAATACGGATATGTTCTGGGTCGATAACGCGCTGTGCAGACAGTGCAGACTGGCCGAATAATAGTCCAGACTAGAGCTGGCTGGTGGGTGGTGCAGGCCACGGACAATGGTGAAAAACCGCTAACGGTAGCAGATAGCATGTAACTAGTTAGCTGGCTACTCCCGTCCGGTAGACCTAGAGGTAGATATGAGCCTGGCTCTAGGCTAGCTCGGGGCTAACTGGTGCTTGCATCGGGGGCAGTGGTGATTAGCCAGACAGCAACATCCATTCGGTTGCGGCTAGCTAGTTGAGATCCGGTGATTAATGTCCAGTGATTAAATTATTCCCGCAGAAAAATACAATGTTCTGGGTGAAATACCGCTAACTGTGGCTAATAGCAAGTAGCTAGTTAGCTGGCTAGCTAGTTTCAACTGGAGATTCTAGATAAAAGGTAAGTCAATAATAGAATCCGTTCCACATTGAGTGAGGCAGGTTGCAGGAAAGTATATTTTGTAGAAGGATGAAAAGTCTGATAGGGAAATATGTACGAAAAATAAAATAAAAAACAGGGTATTTACAGGCTATTTACAGACACACGACAAAAACAGGACTGCACTACTACGCCATCTTGGATCTATGAGGATGCCCATGTTAACGGATTTAGGGTTGTACCTGGTTGGTTCCTTGATGATTTGTGTGAGATTGAGGGCATCTAGTTGAGATTGTAGGACAGCCGGGGTGTTAAGCATATCCCAGTTTAGGTCACCAAGCAACACAATCTGAGGATAGATGGGGGCAATCAATTCACATATGGTGTCCAGGGCACAGCTGGGGGCTGAGGGGGGGCTGTAGCATGCGGCAACAGTGAGAGACTTATTTCTGGAAAGGTGGATTTTTTTGGGACACAGACCTGGATAATATTTTCGGGTGTTGACTTTTGTGATTGTACGCTCCCCTATCAGACTATGTTCAATGCTCCTCTCCCAGTTTCATTAATTAGTCCCTCAATTGCAAATATGGAACAAACTTCAGCTAACAACCTTTCTGCAATTCCTAGATTATTGTCCAATCACCATATTGCGAATACTACTTACATGCAGAGAGGTATTGTTAGTAGTAATCTTGTCCCCATAAAATTGAGCTCTGTCAATAGCCCGAAAATGGTTTATTGCTCATTCAGTGCAGCTTCAGGTGCTACCTTGGATACTCCATCTGATATGAATTCCCGTAGCAATGGCATTGGAATAATTCATTTGAATGCTAGAAGCCTGATCCAAAAAGTTGGACTTTATTTACATTTGGTCTCACAATCAAATGTTGACGTACTGATTGTATCTGAATCGTGGCTGTGTGATTCTGTGCCTGATTCAGATGTTCAGTTGATTGGGTACAATATTTATAGAGCTGATAGAGTTGGTAGAGGTGGTGGTATCGCGATTTATGTAAAATGCTGCTTAAATGTTTCTGTGTCCATATCAACCTCTGTCCCAAAGCAATATGAATGTCTAGTTTTAAATGTGGTACTTGGTAATAATGCTCATTTAACTATAGCAGGGGTATATCGCCCCCCCCTCAGCTCCTCCTTGTACTCTATGCAAATGATCTGATATACTGTCTAACTATGCACACTCTGAATAACTGATTTTGGGAGATTTTAACCTGGATTGGCTTTCACCAGTATCCGATAAATTAAAATATATTTGTACTGAGCTAAATCTAACTCAGCTGATAACTAAACCAACCCGTCCCAACTTTAAGAATCCAGTAAAATCTACTCTACTAGACATTATTCTAACAAATACCCCCCATAAATACACAGCCAGTGTTTTTTTTTTCAAATGATATCAGTGACCACTGCTCTATTGCTTGTATTAGAGATACCAGGCTGAAACACTCTGATCCCTGTATAATCTCTAAGAGAAATTATAAACATTTCTCACAGCAAGCTTTTATCCTTGACTTATATCACTCTGAGCATTTATCCACTTGCTGCTTTATGGACCCGGTTTTAGCCCTTGCTTTTTTCTCTTCTATTGTTACCTCTATGTCTGATAAACATGCCCCGCTTAAGAATCACGGAGAAAGAAACCGAACCAGTTCTTGGTTCTCTCCTGAATTGTCAGGTCTTTTTCTGCAAAATAATTGGGCCTGGGCCTTGGCGAGGAAAACAGGTACTCCAGCTGATTGGCTGTTTTTTAGGCAATTGAGAAATAAATGTACTGCAGCTGTCAAAAATGCAAAATCAAATTACTTCCTTAATGCTATGACAGATTCTGCAAGAGATCCTGCAAAATTCTGGAAAACCGTAAATTCACTGAAACGGGGGAATTCTGCTGTTTCTCTTCCTAAGCAAATTATCTCAGACTCCTGTATTCTAAGTGAAAAAATTATATTTGTGATGCTTTTAATAAGCATTTAATCTCTGCTGGTTTTTATTTGAAAAGAAAAGTGGCCATTGTGGTACTGGCCAGTTAGTTGATTTTTCGTCTTGCTTTTCAACTGTTACTCTGAAAAATGGTAACCCTGTTTTTAGTTTCCAGAAAATAACTGAAGCAGAGGTTCTAGCTGCCCTGTGTGCCATTGATACTAAGAAATCCTTAGGCGCTGACAATTTAGACCCGTACTTACTTAAGTGTGCTGCACCTATCATTGCTGGTTCAGTGACACACATTTTAAATCTAACATTAAGCACAGGAAATATCCCTAAATTGTGGAAAGCAGTTTTTTGTTCTGCCATTACATAAGGGAGGTGACGGTAGTGATTTGGATAACTATCGCCCCATCTATAGGCTCCCTTGTCTGGCAAAGATCCTAGAATCTATAGTCAACAAACAGTTACAATCTTTTCTTTCTGTTAACAGTATTTTTAGCCCCAATCAATCTGGTTTTAGATCTAAACACAGTACCACATCGGCCACTATGCTTGTTGTAAATTATATTGCAAATGCCTTAGATCAGGGGTGTCAAACTCAAACGTCCGGCCCACGGGCCGGATCAGGCCCGCAAACGGGTTTAATCCGGCCCGCGAGATGATAAAAATAAAAAATAAAAATAATAATAATAATAATAATAATAATTTTGTCAAGTATAAAAATGCGCTGCAATTTTTCAATAAAATAAACTGCTGTTCCAATTGCGTCCACTGGATGGCGCAATAGCAATTGTGTTAAGCAAGCAAACTGTTTATACCGGGGCAGAGCAAGTAGGTCAAGCACGTGCAGCCAATGAGCTACTTTGTTTTGCCCGCGATATTTATTACGGCTTCTACTTTTAACATTATGTGCTTTGGCACCCTCATTGCCCCAATATGTCTCTGTCAAAAAAGAGAAAAGTGGACACAGAGTGCAGAGTGTTCCAAGAAAAATTGTCATCCTTCTATTTATTCACGGAATTGAATGGGAAAGCTGTATGTTTGGTGTGTTCAGAGCATGTTGCAGTGCTGAAAGAATATAACCTTCGTCGCCACTATGTGAGTCTTCATGCCGACAAATATGACAACTTTCAAGGACAGCGGAGATGAGAGAAGGTGAATGAACTGTTGGCGGGTCTGAAGAAACAGCAGTCTGTGTTTACTCACAGCCGAGACATCAGTGACGCGCTGCAGTGAAAGCTAGCTACCTCATTGCTAATGAAATCGCAGTGGCTTCAAAACCATTTAGTGAGGGTGAATTTGTAAAAACATGCATGATGAAGGCAGCAGAGATTGTGTACCCTGAAAAGCGGCAGGCTTTTGCAAATATCAGCCTGACAAGAAACACAGTTGCAGACAGGATTTCCGATCTTTCAGTGGATTTGGACAGCCAGTTGAAGCAAAAAGTAAAGTCATTTATTGCGTTTTCGGGTTGCAATTGATGAAAGCACGGACATTACAGATGTTGCACAACTGGCCATTTTCATCCGCGGAGTTGATGACACATTGACCATCACCGAGGAGTTCGTGGAGTTGGTGCCGATGACAGATACAACGACAGCAGCTGATATTTTTACCGCACTCGCTTCGGCGCGCTGGACAGGGTCGGAGTGGACTGGTCCTGCGCTGTCAGCCTGGCTACAGATGGTGCGCCCTCAATGATCGGGAAAAAAGCAGGCGTTGTGACAAAGTTCAGAGAGAAAGTGCAATCTGCAAATGGAGGACGTGATTTTTTGACTTTTCACTGTATTTTGCACCAGGAGGCTTTGTGTTGCAAGTCATTAAAGATGGATAACGTCATGAAGGTGGTCATCCAAACTGTTAATTTCATCCGATCCAGAAGCTTGAATCACCGTCAGTTTGACAGCCTTCTCAGAGAGAAATACCACATCTATGGCCTGCCATACCACACTGAGGTAAGATGGTTAAGCCAAGGTGCTGTGCTGAGGCGTTTCTTTGATTTACGAGAAGAAATTGAACAGTTCATTGAAGAAAAGGGCAAACCAGTGTTAGAATTTCATTCCGCAGAATGGATGCAGGACCTTGCATTTATGGTGGATGTTACAGAGCACCTGAATAACTTGAACAAACAGCTGCAAGGGCGCAACAAAGTTGTCACGCAGTATTATGACAGCATACGTTCTTTCAAGTTGAAGCTGTCATTGTGGGAGACGCAACTTGCCGGTGGTGATGCAGCTCACTTCCCCTGTCTGAAAAATGTGTGCGCGACCCAACATGTGGCAGACATTAAGCCGTTCAAAGATAAAATAACGGGACTGTTACGGGAGTTTGAGCAACGCTTTCAGATTTATGTTTATATGTTTTTATGTTGATGTGCTATTGTTTTTAATTGATTTTATTTTATTTGTATATTTAACCTATTCTTGACTCTGTGGTTCTTGCACTTGTTTGGGGAACAGGATTTCATTATTTATATCTACATTTCTGCCTGAGAAATGACACCCTGATATAGTTCTGTGATCTGTGATATACTTCTGTGAATCACTGAGGCATTGTGTGTTTGTGTGTTCTTTGTCCTCAGAACTTTCAAATAACTTGAGGTGTTTTATGATTAATAGTGATGTTGTGCTTTTGGACACTGTCCTCAGGCTCCAGCTTTATGTTTATATGTTTTTATGTTGATGTGCTATTGTTTTTAATTGATTTTATTTTATTTGTATATTTAACCTATTCTTGACTCTGTGGTTCTTGCACTTGTTTGGGGAACAGGATTTCATTATTTTTATCTACATTTCTGCCTGAGAAATGACACCCTGATATAGTTCTGGGATCTGTGAAACAGTTCTGTTAATCACTGAGGCAGTGTGTGTTTGTGTGTTCTTTTTCTTTAGAATTTTCAAATAAACTTGACGTGTTTTATGATTAATAGTGATGTTGTGCTTGTACTATTTTGGACACACTGTCCTCAGGCTCCAGCTTTATGTTGTATGTTGATCGTATTAAAACAAAGAAAACAATCTGAAGTTGTTGTTTTTAAGTTATATATACCATGATTTTTCCGGTCCGGCCCACTTGGGAATAGATTTTCCTCCATGTGGCCCCTGAGCTAAAATGAGTTTGACTCCCCTGCCTTAGATGATAGAAAGCACGGGGGCGGCAGGTAGCTTAGTGGTTAAGAGCGTTGTGCCAGTAACCGAAAGTTCGCTGGTTCTAATCCCCGAGCCGACTAGGTGAAAAATCTGTCGATGTGCCCTTGAGCAAGGCACTTAACCCTAATTGCTCCTGTAAGTCGCTCTGGATAAGAGCGTCTGCTAAATGACATAAAATACAAAATAAATACAAATAAAATACACTGTGCTGCGTTGTTTGTAGATTTGTCAAAAGCTTTTGACACTGTAGACCATGCTATCCTTTTGAGTAAGCTGTCATCTATAGGACTGATCCCTGTCGATGGTTTTATGACTATTTTAAAGATAGAACTCAGGCCGTCATGGTCGACGGGGTCAAGTCTGACCCCTTACAGTTACTTAAAGGGGTCCCTCAGGGTTCAATAATTGGCCCACTATTGTTCTCACTTTATATAAACAACATTGGTGATGATGTCAGATATTGTAAATTCCATTTATATGCAGATGACACAGTGATGTACTCTATTGCTCCAACAGCGGACCAAGCTTTAATGCAGTTGGAGTCTGATTTTAGGAAACTACAGGGGTCTCTTTTACAGCTTAAACTTGTTTTAAACGCTAAGAAAACAAATGTCATGTTTTTTTCTAGGTCTAAACTCTCAATTAGAAACACTTTTGTAATCACTAGCTTGGATGGTACTCAAATCAAACAGGTCTCTGCATATAAATACTTAGGGGTATGGTTAGATGATAGGCTTTCTTTTAAAAAACATGTTACTGAATTGGGAAAAAAGCTCAAATTCAAGACAGGGCTTGTCTGTCCTCCGTAAATAGAAAACAAATTGTGCAGGCTACTTTTATGTCCGTTTTAGATTATGGTGATATTATCTATATGCATGCATCGGCAAACACATTAAAACCACTGGATGCTATTTACCATTGTGCACTCAGGTTTATCATGGGTGATAGTTACAAAACTCATCACTGTATCCTATATCAACATGTGGGTTGGGCCTCTGTATCTGTGAGGCGAGAGCAACATACTCTCTTGTTTATTTATAAAGCACTTCTTTTAAAACTACCTCCATATATATCATCATTAATTTCCACTAGATATACTAATTTTAAAACCAGATCACAGATGTGGATTACATTAGAGACTTCTGTGGTCTCCACAGAGTTGGGTAGGACTACCTTGAGTTCCTTTGCACCTTATTTATGGAACAAACTGCAGATCCAACTTAAGTTAGACACTCTGGTGTCCCTTGCCCATTCAAAAAATGTTATGGAGGATCAATATGATGTTGTCTGTGATTGTTTCTGTTGAATTGTGTTTTTTGTTTTGTATGTTTGAAATGTTTTTGTCAGTATGTCTAAAACTGTACATGTCAAAATGTTTACACAGGGCACAGCCGTAAAAGAGATCCAGGTCTCAGTCTGTTTTTCCCTGTTAAAATAAAGATTTTTAAAAAAAAAAGTATGATAGACCTCTGCAGGCTATCTCTACAGTAGATTGCATCTCTGCCCCCTTTGGCAGTTCTATCTAGACGGAAAATGTTGAAGTTGAGAATGGAAATTTCTGAATCTTTGGTGGCCTTCCTAAGCCAGGATTCAGCTAGAACATCAGGGTTGACGGAGTGTGCTAACGCAGTGAATAGGGAGGAGGCTTCTGATGTTAACATGCAAGAAACCAAAATGGTTTTCACTTTGTCATTATGGGGTATTGTGTGTAGATGGATGAAAAAATATACATTGAAACCATTTTGAATTCAGGGTGTAACAACAAAATGTCGAATAAGTCAAGAGGTATGAATACTTTCTGAAGGCACTGTATATATTGCATCCTAATATTGTACAATCTGTGTGTCACTTCATTGGCCTGGGCTGCTGTTTGTTTGAATTCAAGACCAGATTGATCTCAGTTTGTCAGTGTCAGAGTAGCCACTCATTTCAGTCATTTGTGTGGTATTAAAAAAAGATTCAGCTAATGTCTTCTATCATGTAAGTGACGTATGCATTTATTTGATTGTTTTTGTACCTGTAAAAGAGAAAATACATTTTTAAAAGTTAGTCACAAAAAAATGGGTGAATCGTACCTTTAATTGTTAGTCAGAATTGATTTGATATTGTGATTTAAATAAAATGGCTGCATTGGACCTTTAACTAAAGGTTTTATGATTTTTTTATTTTATTTTTGAAAATCACACTGACATCTCAGCTCTTATACTCTCCTCCTGTATTTCTATTTATTAAGGATCCCCATTAGCTGCTGCCAAGGCAACAGCTACTCTTTATGGGGTCCTGCAACATTAAGGTAATCACACACAATTTAAAATATTACATGACATTATATTTAATAACACTTTAACTTTAGTTCCCTCAGGCCACTACTACACTATCACATATTTACAATACAACATCCATGTGTATGTATGTGTAGAGTGAGTGGCTGTATATGTATGTGTGTACAGTGAGGGAAAAAAAGTATTTGATCCCCTGCTGATTTTGTACGTTTGCCCACTGACAAAGAAATGATCAGTCTATCATTTTAATGGTAGGTTTATTTGAACAGTGAGAGACAGAATAACAACAAAACAATCCAGAAAAACCCATGTCAAAAATGTTATAAATTGATTTGCATTTTAATGAGGGAAATAAGTATTTGACCCCCTCTCAATCAGAAAGATTTCTGGCTCCCAGGTGTCTTTTATACAGGTAACGAGCTGAGATTAGGAGCACACTCTTAAAGGGAGTGCTCCTAATCTCAGCTTGTTACCTGTATAAAAGACACGTGTCCACAGAAGCAATCAATCAATCAGATTCCAAACTCTCCACCATGGCCAAGACCAAAGAGCTCTCCAAGGATGTCAGGGACAAGATTGTAGACCTACACAAAGCTGGAATGGGCTACAAGACCTTTGCTAAGCAGCTTGGTGAGAAGGTGACAACAGTTGGTGCGATTATTCGCAAATGGAAGAAACACAAAAGATTGTAAATCTCCCTCGGCCTGGGGCTCCATGCAAGATCTCACCTCGCGGAGTTGCAATGATCATGAGAACGGTGAGGAATCAGCCCAGAACTACACGGGAGGATCTTGTCAATGATCTCAAGGCAGCTGGGACCATAGTCACCAAGAAAAAAATTGGTAACACACTACGCCGTGAAGGACTGAAATCCTGAAGCGCCCGCAAGGTCCCCCTGCTCAAGAAAGCACATATACAGGGCCGTCTGAAGTTTGCCAATGAACATCTGAATGATTCAGAGGAGAACTGGGTGAAAGTGTTGTGGTCAGATGAGAGCAAAATCGAGCTCTTTGGCATCAACTCAACTCGCCGTGTTTGGAGGAGGAGGAATGCTGCCTATGACCCCAAGAACACCATCCCCACCGTCCAAACATGGAGGTGGAAACATTATGCTTTGGGGTGTTTTTTCTGCTAAGGGGACAGGACAACTTCACCGCATCAAAGGGACGATGGACGGGGCCATGTACCGTCAAATCTTGGGTGAGAACCTCCATCCCTCAGCCAGGGCATTGAAAATGGGTCGTGGATGGGTATTCCAGCATGACAATGACCCAAAACACACGGCCAAGGCAACAAAGGAGTGGCTCAAGAAGAAGCACATTAAGGTCCTGGAGTGGCCTAGCCAGTCTCCAGACCATAATCCCATAGAAAATCTGTGGAGGGAGCTGAAGGTTCGAGTTGCCAAACGTCAGCCTCGAAACCTTAATGACTTGGAGAAGATCTGCAAAGAGGAGTGGAAACAAATCCCTCCTGAGATGTGTGCAAACCTGGTGGCCAACTAAAAGAAACGTCTGATCTCTGTGATTGCCAACAAGGGTTTTGCCACCAAGTACTAAGGCATGTTTTGCAGAGGGGTCAAATACTTATATACCTCATTAAAATGCAAATCAATTTATAACAATTTTGAGTTTTTCTGGATTTTGTTGTTGTTATTCTGTCTCTCACTGTTCAAATAAACCTACCATTAAAATGATAGACTGATCATTTCTTTGTCAGTGGGCAAACGTACAAAATCAGCAGGGGATCAAATACTTTTTTCCCTCACTGTATGTACCTGTGTGTGTGTCTCTTCACGGTCCCCGCTGTTCCACAAGGTGTATTTTTACCTGTTTTTTAAATCTGATTCTACTGCTTGCATCATTTACCTTATGTGGAATAGAGTTCCATGTAGTCATGGCTCTATGTAGTACTGTGTGCCTCCCATAGTTCGTTCTGTACTTGGGGACTGTGAAGAGACCTCTGGTGGCTGTCTGCCAGTATTCCAAACAGACAGCTCGGTACATTCAGCTCGTCGACACCTCTCACAATAACAAGCAGTGATGAAGTCAATCTCTCTTCCACTCTGAGCCAGGAGAGACTGACATGCATGTCATCAATGTTAGCGCTCCGTGTACTTTTAAGGGCCAGCCGTGCTGCCCTGTTCTGAGCCAACTGCAATTTTCCCAAGTCCCTCTTTGTGGCACCTGACCACACTACTGAACAGTAGTCTAGGTGTGACGAACCTAGGGCCTGTAGGACCTGCCTTGTTAGTGTTGTTAAGAAGGCAAATAAGCGCTTAATTATGGACATACTTGTCCCCATCTTTGCTACTGTTGAATCAATATGCTTTGACCATGACAGTCTACAATCCGGGGTTACTCCAAGCAGTTTACTCACCTCAACTTGCTCAATTTCCACATTATTCATTACGAGATGTAGTTGAGGTTTAGGGTTTAATGAATGATTTGAACCGAATACAAAGCTTTTAGTTTTGAAAATATTCAGGACTAACTTATTCCTTGCCACCCATTCCGAAACTAACTGCAACTCTTTGTTAAGTATTGCAGTTATTTCAGTTGCTGTAGAAGCTTACGTGTATAGTGTTGAGTCATCCGCATACACAGACACACTGGTTTTACTCAAAGCTACCCTTTGCCTTGATGACAGCTTTGCACAAGCTTGGCATTCTCTCAACCAGGTTCATGAGGTAGTCACCTGGAATGCATTTCAATGAACAGGTGTGCCTTCTTAAAAGTTAATTTGTGGAATTTACTTCCTTCTTAATGCGATTGAGCCAATCAGTTGTGTTGTGACAAGGTAAGGGGGGTATACAGAAGATAGCCCTATTTGGTAAAAGACCAAGTACATATTATGTCAAGAACAGCTCAAATAAGCAAAGATAAATGACAGTCCATCATTACTTTAAGACATGAATGTCAGTCAATCCAGAATATTTCAAGAACTTTGAAAGTTTCTTCAAGTGCAGTACCAAAAACCATCAAGTGCTATGATGAAACTGGCTCTCATGAGGACCGCCACAGGAATGGAAGATCCAGAGTTACCTCTGCTGCAGAGGATAAGTTCATTAGAGCTACCAGCCTCAGAAATTGCAGCCCAAATAAATGCTTCACAGAGTTCAAGTCACAGACACATCTCAACATCAACTGTTCAGAGAGGACTGTGTGAATCAGGCCTTCATGGTCGAATTGTTGCAAAGAAACCACTACTAAAGTACACCAATAATAAGAAGAGACCTGCTTGGGCGAAGAAACACAAGCAATGGACATTAGACCGGTGGAAAGTTGTCCTTTGGTCTAGAGTCCAAATTTGAGATATTTGGATCCAACCGCCGTGTCTTTGTGAGACGCGGTGTGGGTGAACGGAAGATCTCCGCATGTGTAGTTCCCACCGTAAAGCATGGAGGAGGAGGTGTTATGGTGTGGGGTTGCTTTGCTGGTGACACTGTCTGTGATTTATTTATTATTCAAAGGCACACTTAACCAGCATGGCTACCACAACATTCTGCAGTGATATGCCATCTCATCTGGTTTTTGCTCAGTGGGAATATCATTTGTTTTTCAACAGGACATTGACCCAACACACCTCCAGGCTGTGTAAAGGCTATTTTACCAAGAAGGAGATTGATGGAGTGCTGCATCAGATGACAAGGCCTCCACAATCCCCTGAACTCAACCCAATTGAGATGGGTTGGGATGAGTGAATGAAAAGCAGTCAACAAGTGCTCAGCATATGTGGGAACTCCTTCAAGACTATTGGAAAAGCATTCCAGGTGAAGTTGGTTGAGAGAATGCAAAGAATGTGCAGCGCCATCTACTTGAGGTTGTTTGTATATCATGGAATGAGTAATTTTAGGCCAAAAATCGTAACTAAAATATAATCATATTTAATTAATTTAAAAAATATATTGCGGGCCGGATTGAAGTTCCCGGCAGGCCAGATACGAACCACGGGCTGTACTTTGCCCCCCCTTGCTCTTTAACCTGTTTGTTCATATGCCTTGACACCATGATATACTGTGCATTCGGAAAGTATTCAGACCCCTTGACTTTTTACACATTTTGTTACGTTATAGCCTTATTCTACAATGGGTGAAATATTTTTTTTCCCTCATCAATCTACACACAATACCCCATAATGACAAAGTGAAAACAGGTTTTTATACATTTTTGCAAATGTATTATAAATAACAAACAGAAATACCTTATTTACATAAGTATTCAAACCCTTTGCTATGAGACTCGATATTGAGCTCCGGTGCATCCTTTTTCCATTGATCATCCTTGAGATGTTTCTACAACTTGATTGGAGTGTTTCTACAACTAATTGGTCATGATTTGGAAAGGCACACACCTGTCTATATAAGGTCCCACAGTTGACAGTGCATGTCAGAGCAAAAACCAAGCCATGAGGTCGAAGGAATTGTCCATAGAGCTCCGACACAGGCTTGTGTCGAGGCACAGATCTGGGGAAGGGTACCAAAAAATGTCTGCAGCATTGAAGGTCCCCATGAACACAGTGGCCTCCATTATTCTTAAATGGAAGAAATTTGGAACCACCAAGACTCTTCCTAGATCTGGCCGCCTGGCCAAACTGAGCAATTGGGGAAAAGGGCCTTGGTCAGGGAATTGACCAAGAACCCGATGGTCACTCTGACAGAGCTCCAGAGTTCCTCTGTGGAGATGGCAGAACCTTCCAGAAGGGCAACCATCTCTGCAGAACTCCACCAATCAGGCCTTTATGGTAGAGTGGCCAGACGGAAGCCACTCGTCAGTAAAAGGCACATGACAACATGCTTGGAGTTTGCCAAAAGGCACATGATTCTCTGGTCTGATGAAACCTAGATTGAACTCTTTGGCCTGAATGCCAAGGGTCACATCTGGAGGAAACCTGGAACCATCTCTACGTTGAAGCATGGTGGTGGCAGCATAATGCTGTGGGGATGTTTTTCAGCGGCAGGGACTGGGAGACTAGTCAGGATCTAGAGATAGATGAACGAAGCAAAGTACAGAGAGATCCTTGAATTATACCTGCTCCAGAGCGCTCAGGACTTCAGACTGGGGCTAAGGTTCACCTTCCAACAGGCCAACAACCCTACGCACACAGCCAAGACAACGCAGGAGTGGCTTCGGGACAAGTCTCTGAATGTCCTTGAGTGGCCCAGCCAGAGCCCGGACATGAACCCGATCGAACATCACTGGAGAGACCTGGAAAAAGCTGTACAGCTTGAGAGAATCTGCAGAGAAGAATGGGAGAGACACCTAAATACAGGTGTACCAAGCTTACCCAAGAATACTCAAGGCTGTAATCGCTGCCAAAGGTGCTTCAACAAAGTACTGAGTAAAGGGTCTGAATACTTATGTAAATGTCATATTTCAATATTTTATTTTATTTTTGGTGCAAAAATTGCAAAAAAAACGGTTTTGTCATTATGGGGTATTGTGTGTAGGTTGATGAGGAAAAAATACTGCAGCACAGCTTGCGGGTTGCTGCGGAATGGTATGGCATGTTGGAGTGCATGACGTCATAGTATTTTAGTGTCAGCCAATGTTGCCATTAATGCTAGTTCGACCACCAGAGGGCATTTTTTCGAAGCTAAGTTATTGAAATGACACGGAGCTGTAGGCCTACGAGTCCTGTTTACTGTAGCTGTTTTAGCTTAACTTACTTATTGGCGTAAAGGCCTACTTCAATATACAGTATATCAATAAATCATTCATTAATTTGTCATCACACAGAATACAAGTCATCCATGTCTTTAAATACAGTCAAGCATTTTAGTTATAAAACGAAATAACAAAGGGAGCCTTGAATAATTAAATAATGAATAAACCACAACATGTCGGCTAAAGCGGTTGAATTCACAAAATCATTTGAATGTTTTTAATATTGGCTGTAAAAGAGACTATAAAACCTTTTTTTGTTAGAACAGACTATATGAGATTGATTATAATTTGTTTGTAAATTATTATTGTATTTGTTGTGTTGTTCATATTGTTAGAAATGTTGCTTAATTAAATTGATTAACATTATGCTATTTCTATTCCAAGAAAAATGAAAATGCATTTTACAGTAGCCTATGTAGGCCTCAGGGTTTGGAGATGGGGTGTGAGCAGGTGGGTCTGGGCAGGTGTGATGTAGTTGTTGTTTGTATGTGTATGTTTTGTATTGTCTAAAAATATAAAATAAAATCTTTAAATTATTCATTATGAATAGGATTTTTATTTTTTTTCGTTTACATTCTTCATTGTAACCACAATGTCACAAATAATTGAACACACACAACATGAGCAGATTAACTTGGTCAAAACATTTCTTTATTAAAGACTATCAGAAATAATGTTGGTATTTATTTATGTTAATCCAAAGCCACGAATGAGTGAGTCACTCAGCTTTATGCTGACAAATATAGCTTTATGCTGCAAAATAGCCTACTAAATAGGCCAGCCAACTAAATTCATTCAGTTTCTTCTTCACATCAGCAAAGAAGGACTCCGTGTTTCAGAAACACACTTTATATAGAGGGGCTATCACTCTTTCACACTGTGGTAAATAAAGCCAGTTTGTTATTTAGAATGATTTCTTTCTGTTTTTAGAGGGAGAGAAACCAAAAAGCCACCCTGTCAAGTGTAATTGCGCTGTTATATTTTTTTTGTTTTTGCCTGATGTAGGACTCTAGTGCCAGAGAAGAGAGACTCTCGGACTGAAACATTCACACCTCCATTAATTTACGAAAAGATAGTCAATTTGTGCCACAGTTTAGACTACCGTTACATCAGCATTCTAACTCCCCCTTGTGATAGTGTGGTGCAATGACAGAATGACGCAATTTACCACAATCTGCCACCATCTACCACAAATGGTCGCGGCATAAGCTCAAAACTTTTAATTGAGGAACCACTGTAGGCCTAAGGCCGATACAATACGACCAAGACACAGTGGCAGAATACATTTAACCACACATTTGTTTCATTACAAAACCGGAGAGCAACATCTGTCCATAAAAGTCCATAAAACATATTGCATGTAACAAATAGTTACATGACCTACAGCATGGTCAAGCAAGGCAATGTTTCAGACATTTTCAGACTACTAAACAACTGTTGAACTTCCATCCTCTCAAGCCAAGGGCACAATGTATTAATTTGGATAGGAATCGCCGTTATAATCATTGGCCAGTACGGAGTATTAAGTAAAACCACAAGAAGTCCAAATCCCTATCTCCATCCATGGCTAATTTAGGAAAGGGCCCATTTTAGCTAGCTAACCACCGGAGAACAACGACAAAACGAGATGCAACAATTCAAAACAATTTCTGTTGATGATGTTTGGCTTCTGATGTGATGAAATTGGTCTGAAGCCAAATCCAAACTGGATCCCTTGACACTTTATTTTGGTGCAGCAGGACCATTCACAGATGAGCTCACTCATTTTAGCTCAACGCTGATTGGATATTATTATTATTTTTGTTTTATCAAGGGATGCCAAATGCTCGCTGGCTTCCCTTGCATTCAATGCTACGGGCGGCAACAATGTCATACTCTTTTTGACCAGACAGCATCAGATACACTCTTAGAAAAAAGGGTTCCAGGGGCCTCCCGAGTGGCGCAACGGTCTAAGGCACTGCATCACAGTGCTAGAGGCATCACTACAGATCTGGGTTCGATCCTGGGTTGTGTCGCAGCCGGCCTTTTTTCTAAGAGTGTAGATACGGTACACATACTGAGACAGTGGGGCGCTGTTTCGTTCGCTCGGATGCTTTCTCCGGTGATATACATTCAGCCTCTTTCAAATTGAAGGACATTTATAGAGCACAGGGAGACGTATGTTAGTATTAGTATTTCTTCTTGGTACATTTTTTGGGGAAGCCTGGCTTCCCTTGGCAACCATGAATACACGCCACTGATGCAGAGCAGCTCCAAAAGTATTGAGACAGTGCCACATATTTGGTTATTTTGGCTCTGTACTTTGGATTTGACATGATACAATAACTATGAGGCTAAAGTGCAGACTGTCAGCGTTAATTTGAGGGTTTTCCATCCATATCGGGTGAACCGTTTAGAAATTACAACACTTTTTGTACATAGTCCCCCCATTTTGGGGATCAAAAGTATTCTGCCAATTTCACTTATGTGTATTAAAGTAGTAGAAAGTTAAGTATTTGGTCCCATATTCATAGCACGCAATGACTACATCAAGCGTGACTCTACAAATCTTTACATTTTAGTCATTTAGCAGACGCTCTTATCCAGAGTGCATACATTTTCATACTGGCCCCCCGTGGGAAACGCACCCACAACCCTGGCGTTGCAAGCGCTTACTCTACCAACTGAGCTACAGGGGACTATTTGTTGGATGTATTTGCTCTTTTGTTTTGGTTGTGTTTCAGATTATTTTGTGCACAATAGAAAAGAATGGTAAATTATGTATTGTGTCATTTTGGAGTAACTTGTATTGTAAATAAGAATATCACATGTTTCTAAACACTTCTACATTAATGTGGATGCTACCATGATTAAGGATAATCCTGAATGAATCGTGAATAATGATGAGTGAGAAAGTTACGGTTAGCATGTCTTTGGGGTATGATATTTGTGCGTCCATAATTTTCTCACTCATCATTATTCACGATTCATTCAGGATTATCTGTAATCATGGATAAGCGAATTTCTCCCAATACTTTTGGTTCCCTAATGGGGTGACTATGTACAGTACATAAAGTGTTGTAATTTCTAAACGGTTCACCCGATAAGGATGAACATACCCTCAAATTAAAGCTGACAGTCTGCACTTTAACCTCATAGTCATTGCATCATTACATATCCAAAGTGTTGGAGTACAGAGCAAAAACAACAAAACATTTGTCACTGTCCCAATACTTTTGGAGCTCACTGTATGTGAATGAAAAGGACCACAATTGTAGTTTTCTCCTCTATGTTCCAACATTAATGTTTCTATGAAGTCCTGTCATAAACACAAACTATGGCCTTTGGATATTATTGTTCCCAAAGGTGTATTTTTCACAATATATTCTCACAAAAATGCTTAAGAATGAATGTGAACGTACGGAACAATACCAAATGACATGGCTTTCAATGTGCTTCTAATAACAGCAGGCGGAATAGTAATTATCTGTATAATTCTTGAGGCTGAACTAATTAAGGTTGTAGTAATGCCCATGTCTGAAGTGAATATCTCTGATAAAGTGTCTGTTTAAAGTGTCCGAAGTCATTCATAGTTTGCTGCACATTGCCATACATTATATTATGAATAGCATACTAAATACAATCCATTACAAAGCCCTATAACAAAGCCCAGGCATTCGTCATAACCTTTTGAGAGCAGATGTGTATATGATTGAATGGTCTTAATTGGTAATGTAGACATTACCATGATGGATCAATTTAATAACACCTTATGGGTATTACTACCCAGTAAATTGGGGGTTCCTTATATTTATAAGACTAATGTGTTACAAAAAGGTCTAACGTTTTCCCATTCACCTCAATAAGAGGATGAAAAAAATGAATGGAAAATGTCATATATTTTAACTACCACTGAAATTCTGACTGGTGTTCCAGCACTGGGTGGCATGAGAGCTATTTCGACATTGGACGCCGTGCACCTTGTTTGAATTAGTTCAGCCTTGCCCCCATTCCTGTAATTACTGCACCCTCTATGAATGGACTTAGCAGGCTAGTGTAAAGAAGGCCCCAGCGTGGGTCTTTTCAGCCCTGTATATTCAGGACTGCCATTAAAAAAATAAATATTACCCCCTTGGAGCCCTCATAAATGTCATGCCATTCTCTCCCGGGTCGGAGGGGTCTCAACTATGGTGGTGGTCAAAGAGCCTGTGCCTTCAAATACCAACGGGAGGGCCAGACATAAAAATAAAAAAAAAGGTGTAAATGAACAACTAATGCCTCTGCTCATCGATATATCTGATCATATTTAGAAAGGGAGAAAGGACCAGGGTTTGTACAGTGCCAGTCAAACGTTTGGACACACCTCCTCATTCAAGGGTTTTTCTTTATTTTTAATATTTTCTACATTGTAGAATAATAGTGAAGACATCAAAACTATGAAATAACACATATGGAATCATGTCTTTACTATTATTGTGCAATGTAGAAAACAGTATAAATAAAGAAAAACCTTTGAATTATTAGGTGTGTCCAAACTTTTGACTGGTATTGTATATAAAATTACGCTACCGTGAGCTGTTCTTTCCTTAATCTTTTAAAGAATCGATGGAATACAGATCCATAGTCACAATTCCAAAGCTCGGCTGTACGTTATCTAAGCAACCTGATGGATGTTCAAATACTTACATCTTTAAACTCAATGATCCCCCCCCCCACCGAGGTGTAGCGCTTATAGTGCAGGGATTTGTGAAAGTCGGGACGATCCTTGTCCGGCAGAGAAACGTTATTTGTATGTATTTTTTGTTGCATTATTTGATCTTAAAAATTACATTTAGGGGAATTTTATAAGGAGAAATATTTGTTTTGGGAATTTTCTAAATATTTTAAATATAATTTTCATGTCGGCTCTATGCCCAGAAATGCCCTTGTCCGGAGCAAAGGATTTCAATTTCAAACTCTCCAAAAAAGCATTAATGAATATTAACTGAAAAATGATATTATCTAGTTCCTTGCAATAGCCCTCTCTGACTATATACAGTGGGGAAAAAAAGTATTTAGTCAGCCACCAATTCTGCAAGTTCTCCCACTTAAAAAGATGAGAGAGGCCTGTAATTTTCATCATAGGTACACGTCAACTATGACAGACAAAATGAGGGAAGAAAATCCAGAAAATCACATTGTAGGATTTTTTATGAATTTATTTGCAAATTATGGTGGAAAATAAGTATTTGGTCAATAACGAAAGTTTCTCAATACTTTGTTATATACCCTTTGTTGGCAATGACACAGGTCAAACGTTTTCTGTAAGTCATCACAAGGTTTTCACACACTGTTGCTGGTATTATGGCCCATTCCTCCATGCAGATCTCCTCTAGAGCAGTGATGTTTTGGGGCTGTCGCTGGGCAACACGGACTTTCAACTCCCTCCAATGATTTTCTATGGGGTTGAGATCTGGAGACTGGCTAGGCCACTCCAGGACCTTTCGTTGCCCGGGCGGTGTGTTTGGGATCATTGTCATGCTGAAAGACCCAGCCACATTTCATCTTCAATGCCCTTGCTGATGGAAGGAGGTTTTCACTCAAAATCTCACGATACATGGCCCCATTCATTCTTTCCTTTACACGGATCAGTCGTCCTGGTCCCTTTGCAGAAAAACAGTCCCAAAGCATGATGTTTCCACACCCATGCTTCACAGTAGGTATGGTGTTCTTTGGATGCAACTCAGCATTCTTTGCCATCCAAACACGACGAGTTGGGTTTTTACCAAAAAGTTATATTTTGGTTTCATCTGACCATATGACATTCTCCCAATCCTCTTTTGGATCATCCAAATGCACTCTAGCAAACTTCAGACGGGCCTGGACATGTACTGGCTTAAGCAGGGGAACACGTCTGGCACTGCATGATTTGAGTCCCTGGCGGCGTAGTGTGTTACTGATGGTAGGCTTTGTTACTTTGGTCCCAGCTCTCTGCAGGTCATTCACTAGGTCCCCCCGTGTGGTTCTGGGATTTTTGCTCACCGTTCTTGTGATCATTTTGACCCCACGGGGTGAGATCTTGCATGGAGCCCCAGATCGAGGGAGATTATCAGTGGTCTTGTATGTCTTCCATTTCCTAATAATTGCTCCCACAGTTGATTTCTTCAAACCAAGCTGCTTACCTATTGCAGATTCAGTCTTCCCAGCCTGGTGCAGGTCTACAATTTAGTTTCTGGTGTCCTTTGACAGCTCTTTCGTCTTGGCCATAGTGGAGTTTGGAGTGTGACTGTTTGAGGTTGTGGACAGGTGTCTTTTATACTGATAACAAGTTCAAACAGGTGCCATTAATACAGGTAACGATTGGAGGACAGAGAAGCCTCTTAAAAAAGAAGTTACAGGTCTGTGAGAGCCAGAAATCTTGCTTGTTTGTAGGTGACCAAATACTTATTTTCCACCATCATTTGCAAATAAATTCATAAAAAATCCTACAATGTGATTTTCTGGATTTTTTTTCCTCAATTTGTCTGTCATAGTTGACATGTACCTATGATGAAAATTACAGGCCTCTCTCATCTTTTTAAGTAGGAGAACTTGCACAATTGGTGGCTGACTAAATACTTTTTTCCCCACTGTATACCACTTGAATAATAAAGAAAAATGACAATTTTGGCAACACTGTAAAACATCAACTCCGTCAGATTTTTGTCTAACGTCAACTCTGTCTTGCTGTAAGATCTGATCGAATTCTTATGTTGTTATTTGGGATTTTCAAATTAATTATTTTCTATATTTTACAAATGTTTGTATTGATCTTTCATTTTTACAGGCAAAAAAATGTATTTTATGAGTGTTTGTTGTCGACTCCATCAGTGGCTTAGCCCTTACTTTTAGCACAGCAAATACCTCAATAGCATGTTACAGAAAATATATTTTCAGAATATTGTCAAAACAATCTACCTTAAGGGGGTTAGCCATCAGTGCTTACCCCCTTAAGATCTTTTTTTTTTTTTACAATATTCTGAAAAAACATTTGTATCACTGTTCTGTAACATATGCTTAAACTATTGAAGTATTTGCTGTGCTAGATCAAAGGGATAATGTTTTCTTTATAAATGTTACAGTGCCTTCAGAAAGTATTCACACCCCTTGACTTTTTCGACATTTTGTTGTATTACAAAGTGGGATTAAAATTGATTTAATTGTCATTTTTTGTCAACGATCTACACAAAATAATGTCAAAGCGGAAGAAACATCCGGCCACTGAGGAACATTCACTGTCTTCTTGGTAAGCAACTCCAGTGTAGATTTCAAATTCCTTATATTAAGCAAACCAGACGCCACCATTTTCTTGTGTTTTCAATATACGGATCGCCAGAGGCACACTCCAACACTCAGACATAACTTACAAACGAAGCATTTGTGTTTGTGAGTCTGGCAGATCAGAGGCAGTAGGGCTTACCAAGGATGTTCTCTTGATAAGTGAGTGAATTGGACCAGTTTCCTGTCCTGCTAAGCATTCAAAATGTAGTGAGTACTTTTGGGTGTTAGGGAAAATGTATGGAATAAAAAGTACATTATTTTCTTTAGGAATGTAGTGAAATAAAAGTAAAAGTAGTCAAACATATGAATAGTAAAGTAAAGTACAGATACCCCAAACAACTACTTAAGTAGGACTTTAAAGTATTTTTACTTAAGTACTTTACACCAATGCCATTGGCCTCATGGTAAAATCCCTTCTTTGTGAGGCATTGGAAAACCTCCCTGGTCTTTGTGGTTGAATCTGTGTTTGAAATTCACTGCTCGACTGAGGGACCTTACAGTGTGGGGTACAGAGATGAAGTAGTCATAAAAAAATCATGTTAAAAACTATTATTGCACACAGAGTGAGTCTATACTTATTATATTACTTGTTAAGCACATTTTTACTCCTGAAGTTATTTAGGCTTGCCATAACAAAGGGGTTGAATACTTATTGACTCAAGACATGTCAGTTTTTCATTTTTAGTTAATAAAAAAATTATAATAATGAAAAACATAATTCCGCTTTGCCAGTGACAAAAAAATCGAAATTTAATCTATTTTAAATTCAGGCTGTAACACAACCAAATGTGGAAAAGTCAAAGGTGTGAATACTGTCTGAAGGCACTGTATGTTCTGAATCTAGAAAAAAAAGAAAAAAAATGTATCCCTGGAGTATTATATAGTGCTTTAAAACAAAAATAATTGTGGAGATTTTAATTACATATTTGAATAAATTAATGTTAGAAATAAACAATCACGTCCTTTAAACACCGGTTTATCGCAGTTGAAAAAAACACGTTATGGCTTTTCAACCTCCATATTGTGGATTCAGAGCTATCTACTAGAACACAGAGTTTTCTTTAATAGAAGCTTCTCTAATGTTAACCATGTAAAGTGTGGTGTATCGCCAGGCCGCTCTCTTGGCCCTCTCCTCTTTGGTTATTATTTTTATTTTAATTTTTTTATAATGACCTGCCACTGTCATTAAACAAAGCCTGTGTGTCCATGTACAGTCCATTCGGAAAGTATTCAGACCAGTTGAATTTTTCGTTACAGCCTTATTCTAAAATGGATTTAAAAAATGTTTCCTCATCAATCTACACACAATAGTCCATAACTAAAAAGCAAAAACAGGTTTTTAGAACTTTCTGCAAATGTATGAAAATAAATAAACTGAAATATAACTTTTACATACACTGCCGGTCAAAAGTTTTGGAACACCTACTCATTCAAGGGTTTTTCTTTACTTTTCATATTTTCTACATTGTAGAATAATAGTGAAGACATCAAAACTATGAAATAACACATATGGAATCATGTAGTAGCCAAAAAAGTGTTAAACAAATCAAAATATATTTTATATTTGAGATTCTTCAAATAGCCACCCTTCGCCTTGATGACAGCTTTGCACACTCTTGGCATTCTCTCAACCAGCTTCGTGAGGTAGTTTAAATAAAGAAAACCCTTGAATAAGTAGGTGTTCTAAAACTTTTGATTGGTAGTGTAAGTATTCAGACCCTTTACTCAGTGATTACAGCCTTGAGTCTTCTTGGGTATGACGCTACAAGCTTGGCACAACTGTATTTGGAGAGATCCTTTCAAGCTCTGTCAGGTTGAATGGGGAGCACAGATATTTTCAGGTCTCTCCAGAGATGTTCGATCGGGTTCAAGTCCGGGCTCTGAATGGGCCACTCAAGGACATTCAGAGACTTGTCCTGAAGCCACTCCTGCGTTGTCTTGGCTTTGTGCTTAGGGTTGTTGTCCTGTTGGAAGGTGAACCTTCGCCCCAGTCTGAGGTCCTCAGCGCTCTGGAGCAGGTTTTTATCAAGACTCTCTCTGTACGTTGCTCCATTCATCTTTCCCTTGATCTGGACTAGCTCCCAGTCCCTGCCTCTGAAAAACATCCCACAGCATGATGCTGCCACCACCATGCTTCACCGTAGGGATGGTGCCAGGTTTCCTCCAGATGTGACACTTGGTATTCAGGCCAAAGAGGTCTGAGAGTGCCTTTTGGAAAACTCCAAGCGGGCTGTCATGTGCTTTTTACTGTGGAGTGGCTTCCGTCTGGCCACTCTACCATAAAGGCCCGATTGGTGGAGTGCTGCAGAGATGGTTGTCCTCCTGGAATGTTCTCCCATCTCCACAGAGGAACTCTGGAGCTCTGTCAGAGTGACCATTGGGTTCTTGCTCACCTCCCTGACCAAGGCCCTTCTCCCCTAATTGCTCAGTTTGGCCGGGCACCCAGCTCTAGGAAGATTCTTGGTGGTTCCAAACTTCTTCCATTTAAGAATGATGGAGGCCACTGTGTTCTTGGGGACCTTCAATGCTGCAGAAATGTTTTGGTACCCTTCCCCAGATCTGTACATCATCACAATCTTGTCTCGGCGCTCTACGGACAATTTGTTCGACCTCATTGCTTGGTTTTTGCTCTGACATGCACTGTCAACTGTGGGACCTTACATAGACAGGTGTGTCCAATCAATTGAATTTTCCCCAGGTGGACTCCAATCAAGTTGTAGAAACTTCTCAAGGATTATTAATGGAAACAGGATGCACCTGAGCTCAATTTCGAGTCTCATAGCAAATCATCTGAATATTTATGTAAATAAGGTATTTATTGTTTTATCAGTAATACATTTGCAAAATTTTAGAGAAACCTGTTTTCACTTTGTCAATATGGGGTATTGTGTGTAGATTGATGAAGAAAAATGCCAGTCTCTCTTGGCTAAGAGTTAAGGAAAGACAGACTGCATCATTTCTTGTTTGTATAAGAAACATGAATGTGTTGCAAATTCCAAATTGTTTGCATAGTACAGCACTGACACACACACACTTACCCCACCAGACTTGCCACCAGGGGTCTTTTCACAGTCCCCAGGTCCAGACCAATTTCAAGGAAATGATTGCATGGAACTCCCATCTCATATAGCGCAAGTGAACAGCAAACCTGGTTTCAAAAAACAAATAAAGCAACACCTCACACCTCACGGCACAATGCCTCTCCCCATTACTTACTTTTGTGTATATGTCCTTACATACAAAAAAGTTTGGGGTCACTTAGAAATGTCCTTGTTTTCGAAAGAAAAGCAAATTTTTTGTCCATTAAAATAACATAAAAAAATTGATCAGAAATACAGTGTAGACATTGTTAATGTTGTAAATAGCTATTGTAGCTGGAAACAGCTGATTTTTTATGGAATATCTACGTAGGCGTACAGAGGCCCATTGTCAGCAACCATCAGTCCTTTGTTCCAATGGCACGTTGTGTTTGCTAATCCAAGATTAATATTTTAAAAGGCTAATTGATCATTAGAAAACCCTTTTGCAATTATGTTAGCACAGCTGAAAACTGTTGTGCTGATTAAAGAAGCCTCCTTGAGACTAGTTGAGTATCTGGAGCATCAGCTATTGTGGGTTCAATTACAGGCTCAAAATGGCCAGAAACAAATAACTTTCTTCAGAAACTCGTCAGTCTATTCTTGTTCTGAGAAATGAAGGCTATTCCATGCGAGAAATTGCCAAGAAAGATCTCGTACAACGCTGTGTACTACTCCCTTCACAGAAGAGGAGTGGGAGGCCCCGGTGCACAACTTAGCAAGAGGACAAATACATTAGAGTGTCTAGTTTGAGAAACAGACGCCTCACAGGTCCTCAACTGGCAGCTTCATTAAATAGTACCCGCAAAACACCAGTCTCAACGTCAACAGTGAAGAGGCGACTCCGGGTTGCTGACCTTCTAGGCAGAGTTGCAAAGAAAAAGCCATATCTCAGAATGGCCAATAAAAATAAAAGATTAAGAAGGGAAAAAAGAACACAGACACTGGACAGGGGAAGATTGGAAAAAGGTTTTATGGACAGACGAATCGAAGTTTGGGTGTTCGGATCACAAAGAAGAACATTTGTGAGACGCAGACCTAATGAAAAGATACTGGAGGAGTGCTTGATGCCATCTGTCAAGCATGGTGGAGGCAATGTGATGGTCTGGGGGTGCTTTGGTGGTGGGAAAGTGGGATTTTTGTACAGGGTAAAAGGGATCTTGAAGATGGAAGGCTATCACTCCTTTTTGCAACGCCATGCCATACCCTGTGGACGGCGCTTGATTGGAGCCAATTTCGTCCTACAACAGGACAATGACCCAAAGCACAGCTCCAAACTATGCAATAACTATTTAGGGAAGAAGCAGTCAGCTGGTATTCTGTCTATAATGGAGTGGCCAGCACAGTCACTGGATCTCAACCCTATTGAGCAGTTGTGGGAGCAGCTTGACCGTATGGTATGTAAGAAGTGCCCATCAAGCCAATCCAACTTGTGGGAGGTGCTTCAGGAAGCATGGGGTGAAATCTCTTCAGATTACCTCAACAAATTGACAACTAGAATGCCAAAGGTCTGCAAGGCTGTAATTGCTGCAAATGGAGGGTTCTTTGACGAAAGCAAAGTTTGAAGGACACAATTATTAGTTCAATAAAAAATCGTGGCCTTTCTCTTGCATTTCAAAGATGATGGATAAAAAACAAAATAGAAAACGCATGTTTATTCATTTGTTTGTATTATCTTTTAACGGATCAAATGTGTTATATTCCTCTATATTATTTTCACATTTCCACAAACTTCAAAGTGTTTCCTTTCAAATTGTATCAAGAATATGCATATCCTTGCTTCAGGTCCTGAGCTACAGGCAGTTCGATTTAGGTATGTCATTTTAGGCGAGAATTTAAAAAAGGGTTAGATCCTTAAGAGGTTATTAATTGTATGTAACTTGTATGTCAAAAGTATTTTGTCTATAATGTATTTTTCGTTATGTGTCAGACCCCAGTAAGACTAGCTGTGGTCATTGGCGTCGGCCAATGGGGATCCTAATAAAAGTATATATTAATGTGCATTTATAGACTACACTAAAAGTTTGTCCAGACCGTGTTGCACAGATTAGCATTGTCTTACTACTCAGTGCATAGTCTTGATGCCAGTCAGAACCTGAATGACATTTTTAGCAGTTGTCCTCAGCGATTACTGGATATGGCTTGAAAATGTGTATTGTGTTGATGTTTTTTGCATCATTACAATGAAACAGAATATCCTGTGTAGGTAGTAAACCTGCTGTACGTCAGGTAGCATAAAACCACTGAAAATACTTAACCCCATTTCCATCATATGCATTTGGTCATATGACTGTGTTTGGAATGATGCAACATTTAGATTTGTTGCATTGCCTCCGCTTTGAGCAGTGGCAGTACTGTAAACCCAGTCACCGTGGTGCAGTCTGGTTCAGAGAGCTTGAAGACATGGAGCTAATGGAGAGAGAGTGCGTCTCTGTTTCAGTAGTCATGTACACAGGGAGGGTGAAATAGAGGTTATGGAGGCTCTTTAATATTTTACAGGGGAACCCCTCCCAGGCCATAATTAGACAGATGACCTGTTAGCCATGCTTCTCTGTACTGAAATGTTTTAAAACTGGTCTATCCTCGAGGCAAATGGAAAGGCAAGTCAAAAAGAATTACACGCTGTCCGGGCAATGGTGAATCTTCTATTAATGGCCACGGCAAAAATGAAACCTTCTCATGTGGAGTAGCGATAAAAAATTTATCCGTTTGAGTACAAAAGGTTTGGTTAAATATTTAGAGGCCTTATGGCTGTCAGTGGCATTCAGATGTCCAGATGAGTTCAATCACTCAAACGCTGAGTTGTTTGGGGTAATTCTACTGTAGACACATGAAATCGACCAAAAAAACAGTTGGTGTTAAAATATTTTCTCTATTTTGAAAAATAAATAAACAATATTGGTATTAGGGTTCTAGTATCTAAAATATTTGTCCTAATTTTGATGCCATTCAATTTGGCTTTAAATTTAATTTCTTAATTTACTCAAATACATTTTGAAAGAGGTGTACTTTACAGTGTCTATGCTGTTTATGATGCATAACATTATGTAAATAGTATATGTATGTTATAACTGCAGGACTTAAACCCACACCCTAGGCGTTGATAGTGCCACAACAGACACATTTTATAGAAATTATATGTAATATTTCCTGTTTATAGATTCAAAGTGTACATGTATTGGCTTTTCGAACATGTGTTAACCAGGTCAGTCTTAAATCATACATGAAACATGCCCAGTGAATCAACAGTGTAAAGCATAACTCCATGAGTTAGTTTGCACACTTTTAGACCTTTACCAATGTCTGGGTTTCAGATTTCGGCAAGGTAATATACGTAATGACTTCATATAGCACAAGATGAAGTGATGTGGTAGAAAGGGTGCTGCACTGAGAGGCTACTCCTTACAAACAGCGGATATCAAGCAGACATGCCAACATATTTATTTTACTGAAGAGAGCCATGCTTGGGAACTGTGGTGAAACCCTGGTGGACTGTCTGTGTCCAAAGTGATAGAGAATCTGTTTTTCTGTCCTCCACAACTGCTGATTACTGATCTGACTGATGAAAGCAATTGGGGGTGCAGGGGCGTCATGCACCCCAAAAATCTGAGGGGTCACAAAGTATGTGAGGATTGCTGCTTGGTAGTCCGGAGAGGGGCCACCCGTCCGTAAATTGGAAAATTTAGAATTCTTCTATCATCTGAAAAAGCTTTTTCCTGCAATCTAGAGCAAAAAATGCATACCTATTGAGCTGTCTGTATACTGCAAGGCACCCGACAGCAAGGCTCTACAGAGGGTGGTGAGTACGGCCCAGTTGACTACCTCCATTGACCCTTCTTTGGACACACACTGGACTCACACATTCTTATACTGACACCCCAACACACACACATACACACACATACACTTTTTTGCACTAACTCTCCTGCACTGACTCTATGCACACACACTGGACTCTACCCACATACTTACACTGACACCCCAACACACACACACTTTCACCACATACATTGCTGATACTGTCTTATCTATCCTGTTGCCTAGTCACTTTACCCCTACCTACACTCAGTGTACAAAACATTAGGAACACCTGCTCTTTCCATGACATCCACTGACCAGGTGAATCCTGGTGAATGCTATGTTCCCTTATTAATGTCACTTGTTAAATGCAAGTAAATCGGCTTGATGAAGGGGAGGAGACAGGTTAAAGAAGGATTTTTAAGCCTTGAGACATGGATTGTTTATGTGTGCCATTCAGAGCAAGACATCCTTGAGGAATGACACCTTGTAGAGTCCATTCCCCAATTAATTGAGGCTGTTCTGAGGGAATGTTTTGTACTCCCAGTGTATATGTACATACAGTGAGAGAAAAAAGTATTTGATCCCCTGTTGATTTTGTACGTTTGCCCACTGACAAAGAAATGATCAGTCTATAATTTTAATGGTAGGTTTATTTGAACAGTGAGAGACAGAATAACAACAAAAAAGTCCAGAAAAACGCATGAATTTTTTTTTATTAATTGATTTGCATTTTAATGAGGGAAATAAGTATTTGACCCCCTCTCAATCAGAAAGATTTCTGGCTCCCAGGTGTCTTTTATACAGGTAACGAACTGAGATTAGGAGCACACTCTTAAAGGGAGTGCTCCTAATCTCAGCTTGTTACCTGTATAAAAGACACCTGTCCACAGAAGCAATCAAACAATCAGATTCCAAATTCTCCACCATGGCCAAGACCAAAGAACTCTCCAAGGATGTCAGGGACAAGATTGTAGACCTACACAAGGCTGGAATGGGCTACAAGACCATCACCAAGCAGATTGGTGAGAAGGTGACAACAGTTGGTGCGATTATTCGCAAATGGAAGAAACACAAAATAACTGTCAATCTCCCTCGGCCTGGGGCTCCATGCAAGATCTCACCTTGTGGAGTTGCAATGATCATGAGAACGGTGAGGAATCAGCCCAGAACTACACGGGAGGATCTTGTCAATGATCTCAAGGCAGCTGGGACCATAGTCACCAAGAAAACAATTGGTAACACACTACGCCGTGAAGGAATGAAATCCTGCAGCGCCCGCAAGGTCCCCCTGCTCAACAAAGCACATATACAGGGCCGTCTGAAGTTTGCCAATGAACACCTGAATGATTCAGAGGAGAACTGGGTGAAATTGTTGTGGTCAGATGAGACCAGAATCGAGCTCTTTGGCATCAACTCAACTCGCCGTGTTTGGAGGAGGAGGAATGATGCCTATGACCCGAAGATCACCATCCCCACCGTCAAACATGGACTTGGAAACATTATGCTTTGGGGGTGTTTTTCTGCTAAGGGGACAGGACAACTTCACCGCATCAAAGTGACGATGGACGGGCTCATGTACCGTCAAATCTTGGGTGAGAACCTCCTTCCCTCAGCCAGGGTATTGAAAATGGGTCGTGGATGGGTATTCCAGCACGACAATGACCCAAAACACACGGCCAAGGCAACAAAGGAGTGGCTCAAGAAGAAGCACATTAAGGTCTTGGAGTGGCCTAGCCAGTCTCCAGACCATAATCCCATAGAAAATCTGTGGAGGGAGCTGAAGGTTCGAGTTGCCAAACGTCAGCCTCGAAACCTTAATGACTTGGAGAAGATCTGCAAAGAGGAGTGGGACAAAATCCCTCCTGAGATGTGTGCAAACCTGGTGGCCAACTACAAGAAATGTCTGACCTCTGTGATTGCCAACAAGGCTTTTGCCACCAAGTACTAAGTCATGTTTTGCAGAGGGGTCAAATACTTATTTACCTCATTAAAATGCAAATCAATTTATAACATTTTTGACATGCGTTTTTCTGGATTTTTTTGTTGTGATTCTGTCTCTTACTGTTGAAATAAACCTACCATTAAAATTATAGACTGATCATGTCTTTGTCAGCGGGCAAACGTACAAAATCAGCAGGGGATCAAATACTTGTTTCCCTCACTGTAGCTACCTCAATTACTTTGTACCCCTGCACATCTACTCGATACTGGTACTCCCTGTATATAGCCATGTTATTTTTTACTTGTTATTGTGTTTGTTATTCAATGTGTATTCATTATTTGTGTCACTATTTCTATTATTTTCTACTATTATATATATACAGTGCCTTCAGAAAATATTCACACACCTGACTTTTTCCACATTTTGTTGTGTTACAAGGTGGGATTAAAATTGATTTAATTGTCATTTGTCAACGATCTACATTAAATACTATGGAATGTCAAAGTGGATTTTTTTAAATGAAAAGTAAAACACTAATGTGTCTTGATTACATAAGTATTCAACCCCCTGAGGCAATACATGTTGGAATCACCTATGACAGCGATTACAGCTGTGAGTCTTTCTGGGTAAGTCTCTAAGAGCTTTGCACACCTGGATTGTACAATATTTGCACATTATTCATTTAAAAATTCTTCAAGCTCTGTCAAGTTGGTTGTTGATCATTGCTAGACAGCCATTTTCAGGTCTTGCCATATATTTTCAAGCCAATTTTAGTCAAGACTTTAACAAGGCCATTCAGGAACATTCAATGTCATCTTGCTAAGCAACTCCAGTGTACATTTGAGTTTTAGATTATTGTCCTGCTGAAAGGTGAATGTGTCTCCCAGTAGCTAGGTTACCACCCAATTGGCGACAGGTTTTCATATGAATATACTAAAATATGCATAAATAAAATATGCACATTGTCACACCAGAGTCAAAAGTTTGGACACACCTACTCATCCAAGGGTTTTCTTTATTTTTACTAGTTACTACATTGTAGAATAATAGTGAAGACATCAAAACTATGAAATAACACATATGAAATCATGTAGTAACCCAAAAAGTGTTAAACATATCAAAATATATTTTATATTTGAGATTCTTCAAAATAGCCACCCATTGTCTTGATGACAGCTTTGCACACTCTTGGCATTCTCTCAACCAGCTTCATGAGGAATGCTTTTCCAACAGTCTTGAAGGAGTTCCCACATATGCTGAGCACTTGTTGGCTGCTTTTCCTTCACTTTGCAGGTCCAACTCATCCCAAACCATCTCAAATGGGTTGAGGTCGGGGGATTGTGAAGGCCAGGTCATCTGATGCAGCACTCCATCACTCTCCTTGGTCAAATAGCCCTTACACAGCCTGGAGGTGTGTTTTGGGTCATTGTCCTGTTGAAAAACAAATGATAGTCCCACTAAACGCAAACCAAATGGGATGGCGTATCGCTGCAGAATACTGTGGTAGCCATGTGCCTTGAATTCTAAATAAATCACAGACAGTGTCAACAGCAAAGCACCCCCACCTCCTCCTCCATGCTTCACGGTGGGAACCACACATGCAAAGATCATCCGTTCACCTACTCTGCGTCTCACAAAGACATGGCGGTTGGAACCAAAAATCTCACATTTGGACTCATCACACCAAAGGACAGATTTCCACCGCTCTAATGTCAATTGCTCAAGTTTCTTGGCCCAAGCAAGTCTCTTCTTCTTATTGGTGTCCTTTAGTAGTGATTTCTTTGCAGCAATTCGACCATGAAGGCCTGATTCACGCAGTCTCCTCTGAACAGTTGATGTTGAGATGTGTCTGTTACTTGAAGCATTTATTTGGGCTGCAATCTGAGGTGCAGTTAACGTTAATGAATTTATCTTCTGCAGCAGAGGTAACTCTGGGTCTTCCTTTCCTGTGGCGGTACTCATGAGAGCCAGTTTCATCATAGCGCTTGATGGTTTTTGCAACTGCACTTGAAGAAACTTTCAAAGTTCTTGAAAATTTCAGAATTGTCTTAAAGTAATGATGGACTGTCATTTCTATTTGCTTATATGAGCTGTTCTTGCCATAATATGGACTTGGTCTTTTACCAAATAGGGCTATCTTCTGGATACCACCCCTACCTTGTCACAACACAACTGATTGGCTCAAACACATTAAGAAGGAAATAAATTTCACAAATTAACTTTTAACAAGGCACACCTGATAATTAAAATGCATTCCAGGTGACTACCTCATGAAGTTGGTTGAGATAATGCCAAGATTGTACAAAGCTGTCATCAAGGCAATGGGTGGCTATTTTGAAGAATCTCAAATATAAAATATATTTTGATTTGTTTAACACTTTTTTGGTTACTACATAATTCCATATGTGTTATTTCATAGTTTTGATGTCTTCACTATTATTCTACAATATAGAAAATAGTAAAAATAAAGAAAAACCCTTGAATGAGTAGGTGTGTCCAAACTTTTGACTGGTACTGTATGTTTCCATCAAATTGACTTGTTGTGGATAAAAGTCTGTGCGGTTAAATTCCCATATACCGAATACAAAATGCAAGTTAAATGGGTTTCCATAGCATTTTCAACTCTACTGATGGTTTTGTAACAAAAAAATTTGCGTTATATAGCGAATGTGTCCATTCTGGTATTGGCACGTTCATTCTAGCCAGCAGCTCGCAGATACAGTGTGGGTATGGCCTACATTATTAGATTATTATGGACAAAATAACGAGATTATTTTAATTCGTCAAACGGCAGCCAAGCATTGATCATCATGAATAAGACCCTCGATATCTATTGGAAAGGAGCATCAATCACATCACCTTGCACTTTCAACACCCTTTGAAGTTCATCATAATTTATTTAATCTGTAGCAGAATAAACTGCATGGTTTCCCGAGTCGTAGTGGGAGGACCACACACCATATCATCGCCTGACTCCAAGTTTATTTCGATATAATGGTTATTCTATCAATATTTGCGCTTAAAGGTGTTTCCACCGTCGTTTCTGGCATAATTCATTTTACCTACACAAAAAGATGCCACCATGTCAAACGAACAGATTGTCTGTCGGCATTTGTAAAATTGTACTGAAACTTCCTGTTTCCATCACAGCAGTTGTGATTTATTTTATACGGTATTACTTTACTCGCTTAAAAACTTTGGATGGAAACGGGGTTAGTGTCTGTTGGAAAGCAGACTGAACCAGGTTTTCCTCTAGGATTCAAATGTTTAATTAATTTGTAAACATTTCAAAAAACATAATTCCACTTTGACATTATGGGGTATTGTATGTAGGCCAGTGACAAAACAATCTAAATGTAATCTCGGACAACAAACTGTGGAAAAAGGGGTGTGAATACTTTCTGAAGGCACTGTATACATATCTTTTTTTATCTTTGTCATGACTGTCCCTGGGTGAGGATCAAAGGCCTCACATCAGCCTGGCAAATGGCCGACAACAACCAGACCCTGGTTGTGCCGGTTTTGATACCTTAACACTGCAAGGAGAGGAGGAGAATCTATCTCTGGCCCTCTAGTATAGTGAAAGGAATGCTTTTGTTTCAGATACTTTTTGCCAGCCAAAAACTTCAACATCCAACAACGAACATTGGGACAATATATTTCAACATACAAATGTTGGGAATGATGAGCAATGGGATATGGAAAATGAATGTCTATTTTGTGATGTCATTAAAAATGGTATAAAGGCGTTATAACGAAAACATTGTGGATATCAGGTTTACATCCTTTACGTTGTGTAGAAAATATCAAGGAGGAAGACAATGTTTTCGTGATGATAGGAATGTGATTTTAGCTTTCTAACAAAATCATAGTGATGAGAATAGTTTTGCCTCGTAACTAGCCATACCCGAGCGAGCTCAGAGAGCGTGTCAGTATAACAGAAACGCCCCTCTTTACCAGAGTGCATAAAAGATTGAGTTAAGAATTATCAGATCAGACTAGACGGACCTCAGAATGAGACTGTTATGAGGTAAATTATTAATAAATGACTGTTAAATGACAAGAGCTATCTAGATATCTTTAGGGTTCATTCGGGAAATGGTATCTCGTTAAACAACTTTTCCCGTGGTGCCCCAAATTCCTATTGAGTTAATTGTTACATGATTAATGTAATCTAGTAACAATTAAACATAGTAGGTAATTATGCGATAAATAATAGTCTTCACAATAATGAAAGTGACGTCACGACATATTGGAGCCCCCGTGCGAGGAGGCTAAAATAGAACCAGGCCTTACTGTTGATTTCAGTCTATAGGAATTGTGGAGCAAGATATGTTGTACACCAATAGCACTGTAGACAGGATGGTTGTTGAGAGTGGCGTGTGTGATCCCTTTTCATCCAGATACTAGTAGGGAGAGATTGACTCCGGTGTTGTACAGTTGAAGTCGGAAGTTTATATACATTTAGGTTGGAGTCATTAAAACTCGTTTTTCAACCACTCCACACATTTCTTGTTAACAAACTATAAGTCGGTTAGGACATCTACTTTGTGCATGACACAAGTAATTTTTCCAACAATTGTTTACAGACAGGTTATTTCACTTATAATTCACTGTATCACAATTCCAGTGGGTCAGAAGTTTACATACACTAAGTTGACTGTGCCTTTAAACAGCAATGATGTCATGGCTTTAGAAGCTTCTGATAGGCTAATTGACATACTTTGAGTCAATTGGAGGTGTACCTGTGGATGTATTTCAAGGCCTACCTTCAAACTCAGTGCCTCTTTGCTTGACATCATGGGAAAATGAAAAGAAATCAGCCAAGACCTCAGACATTTTTTTTAGACCTCCACAAGTCTGGTTCATCCTTGGGAGCAATTTCCAAACGCCTGAAGGCACCATGTTCATCTGTACAAACAATAATACGCAAGTATAAACACCATGGGACCACGCAGCCGTCATACCGCTCAGGAAGGAGACGCGTTCTGTCTCCTAGAGATTAACGTACTTTGGTGCGAAAAGTGCAAGTCAATCCCAGAATAATAGCAAAGGACCTTGTGAAGATGCTGGAGGAAACAGGTACAAAAGTATATACAGTGGGGAGAACAAGTTTTTGATACACTGCCGATTTTGCAGGTTTTCCTACTTAATTCACATTGTATGATTTTTAAGTAATTAATTTGCATTATATTGCATGACATAATTATTTGATCACCTACCAACCAGTAAGAATTCCGGCTCTCACAGACCAGTTTTTTTTTTTTAAGAAGCCCTCCTGTTCTCCACTCATTACCTGTATTAACTGAACCTGTTTGAACTCGTTACCTGTATAAAAGACACCTGTCCACACACTCAATCAAACAGACTCCAACCTCTCCACAATGGCCAAGACCAGAGAGCTGTGTAAGGACATCAGGGATCAAATTGTAGACCTGCACAAGGCTGGGATGGGCTACAGGACAATAGGCAAGCAGCTTGGTGAGAAGGCAACAACTTTTGGCGCAATTATTAGAAAATGGAAGAAGTTCAAGATGACGGTCAATCACCCTCGGTCTGGGGCTCCATGCAAGATCTCATCTCGTGGGGCATCAATGATCATGAGGAAGGTGAGGGATCAACCCAGAACTACACGGCAGGACCTGGTCAATGACCTGAAGAGAGCTGGGACCACAGTCTCAAAGAAAACCATTAGTAACACACTACGCCGTCATGGATTAAAATCCTGCAGCGCACGCAAGGTCCCCCTGCTCAAGCCAGCGCATGTCCAGGCCCGTCTGAAGTTTGCCAATGACCATCTGGATGATCCAGAGGAGGAATGGGAGAAGGTCATGTGGTCTAATGAGACAAATATTGAGCTTTTTGGTCTAAACTCCACTCGCCGTGTTTGGAGGAAGAAGAATGATGAGTACAACCCCAAGATCACCATCCCAACCGTGAAGCATGGAGGTGGAAACATCATTCTTCGGGGATGCTTTTCTGCAAAGGGGACAGGACGACTGCACCGTATTGAGGGGAGGATGGATGGGGCCATGTATCGCGAGATCTTGGCCAACAACCTCCTTCCCTCAGTAAGAGCATTGAAGATGGGTCGTGGCTGGGTCTTCCAGCATGACAACGACCCGAAACACACAGCCAGGGCAACTAAGGAGTGGCTCCGTAAGAAGCATCTCAAGGTCCTGGAGTGGCCTAGCCAGTCTCCAGACCTGAACCCAATAGAAAATCTTTGGAGGGAGCTGAAAGTCCGTATTGCCCAGCGACAGCCCCGAAACCTGAAGGATCTGGAGAAGGTCTGTATGAAGGAGTGGGCCAAAATCCCTGCTGCAGTGTGTGCAAACCTGGTCAAGACCTACAGGAAACATATGATCTCTGTAATTGCAAACAAAGGTTTCTGTACCAAATATTAAGTTCTGCTTTTCTGATGTATCAAATACTTATGTCATGCAATAAAATGCAAATTAATTACTTAAAAATCATACAATGTGATTTTCTGGATTTTTGTTTTAGATTCCGTCTCTCACAGTTGAAGTGTACCTATGGTAAATATTACAGACCTCTACAGTCTTTGTAAGTAGGAAAACCTGCAAAGTCGGCAGTTTATCAAATACTTCTATATATATCCACAGTAAAACAAGTCCTATATTGACATAACCTGAAAGGCTGCTCAGCAAGGAAGAAGCCACTGCTCCAAAACCGCCATAAAAAAGCCAGACTACGGTTGCAACTGCACATGGGGACAAAGATCGTACTTTTTTGAGAAATGTCCTCTGGTCTGATGAAACAAATATAGAACTGTTTGGCCATAATGACCATTGTTATGTTTGGAGGAAAAAGGGGGTTGAATGCAAGCCAAAGAACACCATCCCAACCGTGAAGCACGAGGGTGGTAGCATCATGCTGTGGGGGTGCTTTGCTGCAGGAGGGACTGGTGCACTTCACAAAATAGATGGCATCATGAGGAAGGAAAATTATGTGGATATATTGAAGCAACATCTCAAGACATCATTCAGGAAGTTAAAGCTTGGTCGCAAATTGGTCTTCCAAATGGACAATGACCCCAAGCATACTTCCAAAGTTGTGGCAAAATGGCTTAAGTACAACAAAGTCAAGGTATTGGAGTGGCCATCACAAAGCCCTGACCTCAATCCTATAGAAAATGTGTGTGTGAGCAAGGAGGCCTACAAACCTGACTCAGTTACACCAGCTCTGTCAGGAGGAATGGGCCAAAATTCACCCAACTTATTGTGGGAAGCTTGTGGAAGGCTACCCGACACGTTTGACCAAAGTTAAACAATTTAAAGGCAATGCTACCAAATACTAATTGAGTGTATGTAAATTTCTGACACACTGGGAATGTGATGAAATAAATAAAAGCTGAAATAAATAATTCCCTCTAGTATTATTCTGACATTTCACTTTCTTAAAATAAAGTGGTGATCCTAACTGACCTAAGACAGGGAATTTGTACTAGGATTAAATGTCAGGAATTGTGAAAAACTGAGTTTAAATGTATCTGGCTAAGGTGTATGTAAACTTCCGACTTCAACTGTATATCTGACGAAAAGTCTGTGTGTAGGTGATTTACTGAATGCTACGAGCCAGGACATATGGGCCGGCCGATTTAGCTATTCTGAGGCATATACTCGTTGCCCGAAACGTGTACTATTTCTGTCTTTCGCGTTTCAGGAGCGAGTACACCTGCGTGTGTGTGGAAATTAGATTCCCTGTACAAGTAGGGTAGCTTTGCACTAGATGCTAAGCTAACGAAGGGAGAGCAGCCATTTTTTTCCCCTATGTTCCAACGGAAGTTCCGCCCCTCGGGACTCCCGTTTGATTTCAGCTTTCTGCGACCAGCAACCTCTTGTGGTGAAGAATCGCCAGTAATTGTTTTTGAAACAATTCATGTGAGGGCACACTCTTAACCCACTGTTACAACGGGTTACACTGTATGATATCTATTCAATCTCAACTGGTTGGATATCATTGTCTCCTTCGAATTAACCGGAAAGGTGAATCGCCAAACAAACCTTTTTCAGGGTTGGGAGTTTGGATAAGGTCCAAATGTATTTGTTCAAACCAATGAGACATTTTAAACTTTCTCCACATTAACCTACATACAGCAACACTTTTCAGGTTAATTCAAGTTTAATTCCCAGATAGCCTATACAGGTATGATTGATCATTGTCATTTATTTGAACTACTGGTTACACTTAGGATATACAGCAAATCTAAAATGATTGGATATCATTGTCTCATTCAATTTAATACATTAAATTGCCAAACATTTCAGGTTGATCATTTAGATAAGATCCAGATTGATTTGGTTCAACAAAGGAGACAATTTAAATGTTTCCATATTAACCTAGATACAACAGTGCTATCAGGTTAATTAAAGTTTAATTCCCAGATAGCCTATACAGGTATGAATAATCAATAACATTGATTAATCAATTGAAATTGCTTTTGCAAGTTCGTTAAAAGCCAACTCCCACATTACTGATCCAATATTGACGTCTGTAAGCTGATAAAATCATTTTTGCAGCTTCCAAGACTCAAAACCCAAAATGTTACATAAGTTCAAACAACTAATAATAATCAAGATGAGCAAGCTATCAGAGGGGGTGCCATCCATTCCCCCGCTAATAAGTGAACCCTCACCCACAGAAAGATTGGTCGCTGACCTCAGCAGCGATGCAAATCCAAACTATGCCGAAGGGTTGAGAATGTTAGATCACAATGCCATAAGCGAAACTACTGCAGAAATCGCGACTGACGCCCTCCAAAATAGGCCGGCAGGCACAGGCCTTGTGAAGGTTCTCGCCAGTTTAGCCCTGAACTATGCCCACAAGCAGAGATGGACATTGGTCCAATACCACTGTGCTCAGCATAACCACGAGCAAGAAACTGTTGAGATGAAGGGACAGGTGGAGAGAACCAGGAAGCTAATGACAAAAGCCGACAAAGACAAGATGCTGCTAGCCGAGGAGCTGCATTTGAGAACTGATCAAATAACAGAATGAACGATGAGAGAACCCAGGTGAGGAAGTTGGAAAACTTGACCTCTAAGCAAGCGGAGGACATCTCATCACTGAATCTCTCACTCCGCACTCGAGACCTCTCCCTGCAAACCATGACAGATAAGTGAGGCCGGACGGAGCAACTGTGACACTCACGTGTCTAAAATAAATGCCCTCAGCTCCCAAGTGGACTCTGCGATGGAGCAGAACACCACCCTTAGGTACCATCTGGAGGAACTACAGATCAGCCACGCGCTACCGCGTGACTACCCAACCTCGCAACCAACCTCGCAACCGGAGCCTGGGTGTAGACGACAGGAGGTTTCAGACTTCACCTCTCTTAGGGGTCCCTCAGTCTTTTCATCTTGGTCATTCGGCCCAGAGTAACATGGCGCCTCTTTGCCAACAACATTTCTATTTGGCTTTTCCTCTTGGCCCTTCGGTCAAAAATTCCCGACAGAAGGAAGCAGATACTCCCTGCGCACTTGGCGCGAAACGCCTTGACAAAATCGTCAAAAAGCATCTTTGACCCAGTTCCAGGTAAGCCAAATGACACTGAGACGTTCTTAGCAGACATAGCGGGCGCCTTGGATGGCTACCCAAACACTACGAATACTGACAAGCTTTACCTGTTGAAGCGAACGTCCAACAGACACGTGACAAGGTTTATCCGTCTACAACAGCAACACGTGCAAAACGACTACACTGAACTTGCCACAGCTTTGAAAATAGAATTTAGTGGTTCTGCAACTTGCAAACACGACAGCTCGCTGGCTAACACTGTCAAACTAGCTCGGAATGAACACCCACAAGCCTACTATCATAGGCTTCGTTCAGTTTACTTTGGCATGCTCATTGAAACAGGAATGGAAGAGCTATTTCCATTCAAACAAATGTTTCTGTCAAACATCCCAACTTCATTAACTACTTGGGCCCTACTGCCCACCTTGGTTTGCCAATCTCGGCACTCCGAGAGCTTGCGAGCACAGCTTTTGATGCAACCAAAGCGGGCCGGGCTAAGAGCCCGGACACCTCGGTTTTCAAGATTGGGGGGGTGCAATCACTCCAGTTGGAGGGTGCGGCATCAGGGACAGGAGCGGAAAAAGATGACGCACCAGGTGTGCGGCTACCACGTACATACCCCACCGATGACCACCGCAGTAACGATAGCTACAAAGAACGTCCTCAACCAAACAGGCCCCGCAGAGGTCGATCTGGCCGCTACATTCCTGCATCTAACCCTCACAAATGGTCAGGGACCAAGGGTAACAAGCGTAACAAGAGTAACAAAGTGTTCGATGCCGACCAAAACATAACCCAAAGCTCTCTAGAAGCTCTGATAAGAGATGTACTGCAGCGAAAACATTTTGAGAAAGGGGGAAAAGATAAGTCACCATGACTAGGCGTGAAATTGCCGGAGAATGGGTCCCCCGAAATGAACACCATTTGCGAGGTCGGAAACGTTCACCTTAACCCCAGCCTCACTCAAATCCCAGTCCAGGGCCGGCTCGATCTAGACACAAGCCCATGGGCTTTGTCTAGAGACCATGATACAGATGTTGCGATGCACAAGGTAAGCAGCGTTGCAACAGCTGATTCCTCTCCCATTCCGATAGAGGACCCACTGGGTCACGAAGTACAGCAATCAGTCTTAAAAATCGACACAGATAACTCACCACTCCGTTCTGCCAACCCACTTTGTTGGCGACATGACAAGAAAAACCCACTCGAACAGGCCATACTTCAAAGCTGTCTTAGAGGACTGTTTGACCTGTGATGCACTGATAGATTCGGGATCAACTATTTCCCTCATATCTCAAACTTTGCTGGATGAACTCAAAAGGGCAGTGGACACAGTTGGTTAAAAAACGGAACGATGCGACACTAAACTTTGAGGTTTCACTCAGGCTACCTCTTACCAAGCGTATCCTACTAAAACTGAACTTCGAAAGCGTGTCACTTGTCCACCCTGTGTACGTGACTAGCATTGACACCGAGCAGATGCCGATTGGGATGGATTTAATATACTGTTTGGTACCACTGATGGATTGGAAATCTAACCAAATCTGGTCACAAATCGCAAAAACTGCTGACACCACTGCCTTCATCGAAGGCTGCATGCAATACGTTATGCGACGACGACGGTAATGAGTCCGCCATTTGTGGCAGATGACAGGGTGACTAGCTCAACTCGGTAACTAACCGAAAATGAGCTTTTCCTATGTAGTTTGGGTGAATCACCAGCCGATACATACCGCCCTCCACTAATAGGCGGCGTGTGCCTAAACTGTACAATAGTTGAGGATGCCATACTGGCAACCTGGTCCAAAAAATCTGCTATCAGTTTGGAAATGTTCAACAACATTTCAAAAGCGGCTAATTGCCACCCCCTTGTTCCGAAAACGTTCAGATTCCCACTGGGAACGACTTCCCAGACAACACTTTCCACTTTAGGGGTATGTGCACTATCGATCCACATTGGAAACAAGGAAGTATTTCACTACTTACTGGTTATCGCGAACCTCCCGCATACAGTCTATGTGCGGGCGGACATTTTGGTGAGATTGGGGGTTAAACTCGATACCATACACCAGGGTTCTTCAATTCCGGTCCTGGAGGGCCGAAACACTTCTGTTTTTTATTTCTACCTGGTAGTTAATTGCACTAACCTGGTGTCCCAGGTCTGAATTAGCCCCTGATTAGAAGGAGAGGATGAAAAACAGAGGTGTTTCGGCCCTCCAGGACCGGAATTGAGGAACCCTGCCATACACCAAGTTCTTTGGTCTTTGGCCAGCCAGATCAACATGCCTTGTCTTTCGACCCTGTGCGAATGGCATCCGGGCAGACTATTCCTGAAAATTGCAATGTGATAACTGAGTCTGCCGTGGTGATACCGGCAAGAACCACAGAGGTTTCTATAAGACTGAACCTGGTGCCCGGCTACGGGATGGAAGGCACCACTGCGTTCTTCCAACCCTCGCCGCAATTATTTGAATTGGGGCTAACTATCAATGGTAACCCGCTGTTGGAGCTAAACGCTAGATCCACTCACCTCTTGGTGCAGAATCTGACTCAAGCGGATATCTCCATTCCTCAGCACACTCAGCTAGGAACATTGATTGATTACTCATTCCATGATTTTGAACTTATTGTTCCCGTGATTGGGCCTCTTCCTTTCTCCCTAGACCTATGTTGTGAGGAAGGGACGCTTTTTACTTGTCCGTCAAAGGCAATCGCAATAACTCCCGTATTGCCACTGGACGACACATCAACGTTAAGGCTGGATGTCGATTCTGACAACGACCTGTTGATATACTCCATCGTCACGGAGGATGATACCGCATCCTCTTCTGCACGTCAAGTACACACTGATGACGTAACAGCTCATGATTCCCCCACCATTGACAAGCCGTCACCACCTGATGAAGACCTGTACAATGCTGCTGAACCATATCCTGGTTTCATTGCACAGGTACTACAGCTACTGACGGAGGCAGACACACTTGTCAATGACACTGAAAGACATCAGTTGCAGGACTTATTTAACAAACAGAGAGATCTGGTTGACAGACTTGCTGGATTGCGGGGTTACGGGTATTCTGGTGGTAAACACACACTCTACTCTCCTGAACAAAACCCTCCTGTCGGTAGGCAAGCTAGTAGAGGTCATGAACCATGACTATGCCCATGCCCAATATGTTCAATTGTTGTTGGAGGATTTTCTCTGTGAAGTTAGCTCTTCTATGGACCACTTGGCCATGAATAGAATCCCCTCATATCTAGTGCCCCTCTCAATGGTGCACAACATATTGACCTCAGCTACCACAACCATGATAAAGCCATTACAGTCACACCTGGCCTATAGTCTGGGGTCTGCAATTGCAATACACATTGATGTTAATCGAAATGAAGTGGGTTTTTTACTGATGCTGCCGGTTGTTGAACTGGAGAATATCTATAGGTTGAAAGCAGTTCTAAACGTAGGATTTTGGCGCGACAACACCCATTTGAACATCATCACACCTCCAGTCAGAGCTTAACAGGATAGACACAAATATTGAAATGCCTGATGCTTTTGCTAAACGTTCCCTTGAGGTACCACCAGCTATTCAAAACCAAATTCAGTACGAGGGTCCGTTGACTGTTGATCTTAGCGTACAGAATGAGGCACTTTTACTTGACCCTATTGGCTATAAGCCAAAAGATTGGTCTGTCACCCGCAGTCAGCACAAAGAAAACAGGAGCACTGCCTCTGCTATTACAGCACCACTTCAACTTAAACATTTAAACATAATTAAATCAACTAGGCTATATGCTTAGTCTAATACAGTGAAAACAAACTTAAAGATAAAAAACGATATTGCTAAATAACATGTGGCTGTCCATGGTACTGATTTCTGTGTGTGTGTGTGTGTGTGTGTGTGTTTGTGTTTGTGTGTGCATGCGCAAGTAGAAAAAACATGTTGACTCACCCTACTTGTAGACTATGCCATCCTCCTCTCTTTCATGTTGGTAAATGAGTCTATGACTCTGTGATACAGTAGTACACACTTTTAGTTTTTGTTGTCATAGGCTACCTGGCTAAAATGCTTGCTAGCCTAACTTCCTCATATGGGTAACAATGAACTAGCTAAGTTAGCTAGCTAGTTAACATGAGCCTACTAGGCTACATCTAGACTACATAATTAACTTAAATCGTATCAGGCTAGTGTCACAATATATGAATTTATGGTTAGATTAGAATCTCCTTATAATCATTGGCCTGTATGGAAAATTAAGTCAAAACCACAAGTTATGGCTTAGGAAAGGTCCGAATTAGCTAGCTAGCTACTGCAGGACAACACAAGCAGACCAGAAACAGACATGTTTTGACTCAGAGTCAATTCAGACTCTGAGTACAACATACAACGTTCACAACGGCAAGCAGAACGAAACAAATGGACGCACTGACAGCATTGCAAATGCTGCAGAATTTAGATGAGTTGTAGTCAGATGGAGGATCGGATATTGAGCTTGAAATCGACGTTGCTACTGAAGAGTCTTCATCTGATTCTGATGTGAACTTCGAGCCTCCGCCTCCAATACCTGAGCCTCGATGCAGAAAAACCAGAACAGAGCCAACTGAGACGGTGATCCCAACTGCCACGGTGAGACAGGAGTCTGGGAGGGATGGCACGGTTTGGGTAGAAAAGAGTGAAGAGAGCGCAACAGGAAGGCGGCCTTCCTAGAATATTTTCACAGACAGAGCAGGCCGTACAACTCAGTGCCAGCGCACTCAACAGTTTTCTTTGTTTATGTGACATGCAGATGTTGCAGCACATCAGAGATTTACTGCCGCTAATGCGCACAGAAAAGGAAACAGTACGTGGGACATGTCTATGGATGAAGTCAAAGCATTTATTGCACTCTTGTATGTCCTCTGAGCATTTGGCGGAGAGAGCATGGATGTGGAGTCATTTTGGTCTGATAGGTATGGGGTGGACTTTTTCAGAGACCATGCCACGCAATCGCTTCAGAGAGGTTATGCGACACCTGTGTTTTGATGACAATTAGACAAGACCAATACGCGTGCAGACAGACAAGTTTGCCGCCGTCTCAGACACCTAAAAGAGTTTTGTAAATAATTGCATTGCTTGTTACAAGCCAGCAGAGAACGTAACTGTTGATGAGCAACTGTTCCCAACAAAAGCTCGGTGCCGTTTTACCCAATATATAGCCAACAAACCAGACAAATTTGGAATTAAGTTTTGATTAGCCGCCGATGTCGAAACCAAGTACTTGCTCAATGGCTTTCCATATCTGGGGAAAGATTAAACCAGGCCAGTGGGTGAGCAACTGTCTGACACTGTGGTTTTGAGACTCGTGGAGTCTTACATGGGAAAAGGCAGAAATGTGACCATAGACAACTTCTTCACATCAATTTCCCTGGCAGACAAGTTGATTGCAAAGAAGACTAGCCTGCTCGGAACAGTGAACAAACAAAGGCGGGAGCTGCCCACCTCTGCGCAAAACAACATACCAGCTGAGCTGTACTCCACATCAGTGATGGAGAGTGGTAAAGCAACTGTCATGGTGTACAGATGTAAAATAAATAAGAGTTTGCATCCTCAGCACCTTGCATCCCACTGTTGCCATCGGCAGTGACCAGAAGACGAAACCGGAGACGGTGACAGACTACAATCGCACAAAGGTATATATCTCTGCCATATAGAGGTAGCCTTTCCACTTGCCAAACACCAAATATGATCTCATTTTATTATATTACATTAATATTGTTATTACTATTAGTATTATTATTATTCTATATAATTCAAAAATTTTCTATTCTATTTTATTTGATGCAGTAGGTTGGTGTGGATGCATTCGACCAGATGGCAAGACTGTACTCTGTATAAGGAGGTACTTGCCGCTGGCTTGTTGCAGTGCTCTACAACGTGTTCGACATGGCTGCTATCAACGCGCATGTGTTGTACAAGCAATGACTTGACAAGAGAGTCAGCAGGAGAGATTCCATCATGGATCTGGCATGTGAGCTTTGTGAGAACATGAAATCCAAGCAAGAAGCTACAGCTGCCAAGCAGGCCACCAAGGCTGCAGCAGGGTCTGCTCTCCCTCTTCCCCAAGCACCACAGCTACCACTCTGGAAAAACAAGATACAATGTCAAGTCGGCAGGTGCACACGAAACAAGACCAATGAAAACTGTGTGCATTGCAGCCGATTCAAATGTTTGGACACACCTACTCATTCAAGGGTTTTTCTTTATTTTTACTATTTTCTACATTGTAGAATAATAGTGAAGACATCAAAACTATTAAATAACTCATATGGAATCATGTAGTAACCAAAAAAGTGTTAAACAAATCAAAATATATTTTATATTTGAGATTCTTCAAAGTAGCCACCCTTTGTCTTAATGACACCTTTGCACAATCTTGGCATTCTCTCAACCAGCTTCATGAGGTAGTCACCTGGAATGCATTTCAATTAACAGGTGTGCCTTCTTAAAAGTTAATTTGTGGAATTTCTTTCCTTCTTAATGCGTTTGAGCCAATCAGTTGTGTTGTGACAAGTACATATTAGGGCAAGAACAGCTCAAATAAGCAAAGAGAAATGACAGTTCATCATTACTTTAAGACATGAAGGTCAGTCAATCCAGAAAATGTCAAGAACTTTGAAAGTTTCTTCAAGTGCAGTCACAAAAGCCATCAAGCGCTATGATGAAACTGGCTCTCATGAGGACCACCACAGGAATGGAAGACCCAGAGTTATCTATGCTGCAGAGGATAAGTTCATTAGAGTTACCAGCCTCAGAAATTGCAGCCCAAATAAATGCTTCACAGAGTTCAAGTCACAGACACATCTCAACATCAACTGTTCAGAGGGGACTGTGTGAATCAGGCCTTCATGCTAAAATTGCTGCAAAGAAACCACTACTAAAGGACACCAATAATAATAAGAGACCTCTTGGGCCAAGAAACACGAGCAATGGACATTGGACCGGTGGAAATGTGTTCTTTGGTGTGGAGTCCAAATTTGAGATTCATGGTTCCAACCGCCGTGTCTTTGTGAGACGCAGTGTGGGTGAAAGGATGATCTCCGCATGTGTAGTTCCCACCGTAAAGCATGGAGGAGGAGGTGTTTTGGTGTGGGGGTGCTTTGCTGGTGACACTGCCTGTGATTTATATAGAATTCAAGCCACACTTAACCAGCATGGCTACCACAGCATTCTGCAGCGATACGCCATCCCATCTGGTTTGGGCTTAGTGGGACTATGATTTGTTTGTCAACAGGACAATGACCCAACACACCTCCAGGCTGTATAAGGGCTATTTTATCAAGAAGGAGAGTGATGGAGTGCTTCATCAGATGACCTGGCCTCCACAATCCCCCAACCTCAACCAAATTGAGATGGTTTGGGATGAATCGGATGGCAGAGTGAAGGAAAAGCAGCTAACAAGTTTTCAGCATATGTGGGAACTCCTTCAAGACTGCTGGAAAAGCATTCCAGGTGAAGCTGGTTGAGAGAATGCCAAGAGTGTGCAAAGGTGTCATCAAGGCAAAGGGTGGATATTTGAAGAATCTCAAATATAAAATATATATTTTGATTTGTTTAACACTTTTTTGGTTACTACATGATTCCATATGTGTTATTTCATAGTTATGATGTCTTCACTATTATTCGACAATGTAGAAAATAGTAAAAATAAAGAAAAACCCTTGAATGGGTAGGTGTGTCCAAACTTTTGACTGGTACTGTAAGTATTCAGACCCTTTGCTATGAAACTCGAAATTGAGCTCAGGTATATCATGTTTCCATCGATCATCCTTGAGATATTTCTACAACTGGATTGGAGTCCACCTGTGGTAAATTCAATTGATTGGACATGATTTGGAAAGGCACACATGTCTATATAAGGTCCCACAGTTGAAAGAGCATGTCAGAGCAAATACCAAGCCATGAGGTTGAAGGAATTGTCCGTAGAGCTCCGACACAGGATTGTGTCGAGGCACAGGACTGGGGAAGGGTACTAAAACATTTCTGCAGCATTGAATGTCCCCAAGAACACAGTGGCCTCCATCATTCATGAATGGAAGAAGTTTGGAACCACCAAGACTCTTCCTAGAGCTGGCCGCCTGGCCAAACTGAGCAATCGGGGGAGAAGGGCCTTGGTCAGGGAATTGACCAAGAACCCGATGGTCACTCTGAATGAGCTGAAATACAGGTGTGCCAAGCTGTTAGCGTCATACACAAGAAGACTCGAGGCTGTAATCGCTGCCAAAGGTGCATCAACAAAGTACTGAGTAAAGGGTCTGAATACTTATGTAATTGTGATATTTCCGTTTTTTATTTTAATACATTTGCAATTATAATAATTATTTTACTGTTTTTTTCTTTTTCATTATGGGGTATTGTGTGTAGATTGATGAGGAAAAATAACAATTTTAGAATAAGGCTGTAACATAACAAAATGTGGAAAAAGTCAAGGGGTCTGAATACTTTCCGAATGCACTATATATTATTATTATTATTATCATCTTTTTCGTTTCTACTTTGTCAAAATAAGCTGTAACTGGACTTTATTAATTACTATAACTCTATTACTAATCAAATCTACAAAAAAGTTGATCAAACGGATTACACATTAATTGTATTATTGTAAGGGAAACTAAAATAAACTTTAGGCCTACATTTTTTCTAGGACTTTGTAGAATTATACAAAACATATCCTTGACTCTATCTAAACAATTAACTATTGTTTTTTATTGATATATTTCCACAAATATTTATTCATGCAATTAATCCTTTACAATAGTTTATGCAGTATTGATCAAGTGTGGGTGCTTATGTTTGCACACCTTGCGGGTTGATATGCATCTGATGCATATGCTCAAGGGATGCCCGGCAACATTCTCTTGTATGCTGAAAGGCCAGGCGGTTTTAGTGTTAAGGATTCACATGTGAGGCCATGTGCTAAACGAAGTGAGTATGGTAGTGTAGTAAACAACCAAAGATTTCAAGACTAAAAGTGGTGAAAGTAGTAGCCTACAATAAGGAAAAACCCCAGGTAATAATACACTTTATCTACTCCTTGTCCTATATCCTAATCTGACTTTGGAGCAGGTCATGTTGTTATTCACATTACCGTCTCTGGTAAACACACACTATATCAAATAAAATCAAAGTTTATTTGTCACATGCACAGAATGCAGAAGGTGAAAACGGTACAGTGAAATGGTTACTTATTTTACATTTTAGTTTATTTAGTAAACTTTTCTTAACTCTATGTTCTTAAAACTGCATTGATGGTTAAGGGCTTGTAAGTAAGCATTTCACGGTAAGGTCTACAGCTGTTGTATTCCGCGCATGTGACAAATAACATTTGATTAGAATTTTTGATTTTATGTGGTGGAAAGCTAAAAAAAAAAAAAAAGAAGCAATATCTGGAATAAAACACATTTTGATAAAACAAATGTTTTACTTTCAAATGCCTCTCCTGTGAAGTAGTGACATGTGTCATATTCCTAGCTTCCTGAAATGGGGCACATTTATCAAGGGACGCCAAATGCTTGCTGGCATCAATCAACCAAAGGCTATGGAGGCAAAATGTCATACTCTTTTTATCCAGACAGCATCAAATACATGGGCTACACATACTGAGCGCTGTTTCCCTCGCTCTGGTGATTTCTCCTGTGTGATAGATTCGGCGAATTGAAGGACAATTATGAAAATGCAGAGAGACAAAATATAATAAAAATACAAAAATAATGATCACATTTTTGGGGAAGCCTGGCCTCCCTTGGCATCCATGAGTAAATGTCACTGACCTTAAGTAATTGCTTGCTTTTCTAAAGTCTACCAACATCGCCAGCAGGCCTGCCAGCTAAGATAGTTAGACAAGTTAGCTACTCTAACTTCACTGATAGCCTAAAATTGCTTCTTGGTAGCTAGTTTTGAGGTTTGGAGATTGGGAACTTATCTGGGCCAGCTGAAGCCAGCTTCATAAAATTGCAAGGTGACTAGGACCAAGTCACTATTAGAGTCACGAGCAAGTCTCATGTCATTAATTTTTTTACATTTCTTTTTTGACATATAGTCATGCTGATACCAAGGTCTCTTTTACAGATGAGCCCCGGAATTACAAAAAAATATACACATCAATCCACTATGAAAAGCAAAACAAATAGAAAACACAATTATAGAAAACAAACACATTCTTCAGTGAAAATTGCCCTACAGGCACCAAATCATAAAATGTTAGAGAATTTGCTAGATTATTCCACAAGTAAGGTGCAAAATAACTAACTTCATTATTGATGAAACCCCCTGGTTACGTTTAGCTTTTTCTAGCACGGACTGTATTATTCACTGGGTTGCATGGGGAACATATTTTGGAGATGGACCGGTTTCTAGGCAACAGTCCGACACAAGAGAGTTGAGGAGAAGGGACGGGACCGTTGGAACTAGCTAGCTACTTTGCTAGCCATTATAAAATGGGTTGTTTGAATCCTGGATGCTGATTGGTTGATAGCAGGGAGTTAGAAACTAAGGTAAAGCAAATGAAAATGCAAATAGTTTGCTGTCATTTCAACCGCTCGATGTGGTTGTGTGTTGCTTTAGTTGATTAGCTAGCTAGCTAGCAAAGGAGAAGTAACCTTAGCCTAGCTATCCTTAATAACTATCTTATTGACTCGACAATCAGTTGCCTATTCATAAAAAATATTTAAAAAAATATTTGCTGAAGTTTTTGTGGCATATTTATTAAATCATTGTTTATTGAAGATCTTGTCTCTTGTCACCATTGGACATCTGCTAGGTACATGCAAATGATTTGTTTAGCATAGCAACGTGGAATTAATATAACCAATGACTGGGTCAAAACATCCCAATTGAATTAGTGACTAACCTGTTTGGTCAGAACAGTCAGACTACAGTGCATTCAGAAAGTATCAGACCCCTTGACATTTTCCACATTTTGTTACGTTACAGCCTTATTCTAAAATGGATTAAATTAAAAAGTTCCTCATCAATCCACACACAATACCGCATAATGACAAAGCGAAAATAGGTTTATTACAAATAAAAACAGAAATATCTTATTTACATAAATATTCAGACACTTTGCTCTGAGACTCGAAATTGAGCTCGGGTGCATCCTGTTTCCATTGATCATCCTTGAGATGTGTCTACAACTTCATTGGAGTCCACTTGTGGTAAATTCAATTGATTGGACATGATTTGGAAAGGCACACACCTGTCTATATAAAGGTCCCACAGTTGACAGTGCATGTCAAAGTAAAAACCAAGCCATGAGGTCGAAGGAATTGTCCGTAGAGCTCCGAGACAGGATTGTGTCGAGGCACAGATTTGGGGAAGGTTAGCTAAAAATGTCTGCAGCATTGAAGGTCCCCAAGAACAAAGTGGCCTCCATCATTCTTAAATGGAAGAAGTTTGAAACCACCAAGACTCTTCCTAGACCTGGCCGCCCTGCCAAACTGAACAATCGGGGGAGAAGGGCCTTGGTCAGGGATGTGACCAAGAACCCGATGGTCACTCTGACAGAGCTCCAGAGTTCCTCTGTGGAGATGGGAGAACCTTCCACAAGGACAACCATCTCTGCAGTACTCCACCAATCAGGCCTTTACGGTAGAGTGGCCAGACGGAAGCCACTCGTCAGTAAAAGGCAAATGACAGCCCGCATGGAGTTTGCCAAAAAGGCACCTAAAGGACTCTCAGACCATGAGAAACAAGATTCTGTGGTCTGATGAATCCAAGATTGAAGTCTTTGGCCTGAATGCCAAGAGTCACATCTGGAGGAGACCTGGCACCATCCCTACGGTGAAGTATGGTGGTGGCAGCATCATGCTGTGAGGATTTTCTTCAGCGGCAGTGACTGGGAGACTAGTCAGGATTGAGGGAAAGATGAATGGAGCAAAGTACAGAGAGGTCCTTGATGGAAACTTGCTCCAGAGCGCTCAGGACCTCAGATTGGGGTGAAGGTACACCTTCCAACAGGACAACGACCCTAAGCACAAAGCACACAGCAGTGCAGGAGAAGCACAGTTCCCGCTCAGCCCAGTCAAAGCTATTCGCTGCTCTGGCACCCCAATGGTGGAACAAGCTCCCCCACGACGCCAGGACAGCAGAGTCACTGACCACCTTCCGGAGACACTTGAAACCCTACCACTTTAAGGAATACCTGGAATAGTATAAAAGTAATCTACCCCCCCTCCCCCACCCCCCCATAAAAAAAGAAAAGTGGTTGTCCCACTGGCTATCATAAGTTGAATGCACCAATTTGTAAGTCGCTCTGGATAAGAGCGTCTGCTAAATAACGTAAACGTAAACGTAAGTCTCTGAATGTCCTTGAGTATCCCAGCCAGAGCCTGGACTTGAACCCGATCAAAAATCTCTGGAGAGACCTGAAAAAAGCTCCCCATCCAACCTGACAGAGCTTGAGAGGATCTGCAGAGAAGAATGGGAAAAACTCGCCAAATACAGGTGTGTCAAGCTATTAGCGTCATACCCAAGAAGACTCGAGGCTGTAATCGCTGCCGAAAGTGCTTCAACAAAGTACTGAGAAAAGGGTCTGAATACCTATGTAAATGTGATATTTCAATTTTTTATGTGTATACATTTGCACAAATTTCTAAACATGTTTTAGCTTTGTCATTATGGTGTATTGTGTGTAGATTGATGTGGGGAAAAAAAACTATTAATTCCATTTTAGAATAAGGCTGTAATGTACTAAAATGTGGAAAAAGTCAAGGGTTTAAGAATGTATTAATACTAATTTACTAAAAAAATTCATGAAAACATGTTAATATTTTTTATACACCATATATACAAAAAGTATGGTGACACCCCTTCAAATTAGTGGATTCGGCTATTTCAGCCACACCCGTTGCTGACAGGTGTATAAAATTGAGCACAGAGCCATGCAATCTCCATAGACAATTATTGGCAGTAGAATGGCCTTACTGAAGGGCTCAGTGAGTTTCAACGTGGCACAGTAATAGGATGCCACCTTTCCAACAAGTCAGTTCGTCAAATTCCTGCCCTGCTAGCTGCTCCGGTCAAATGTAAGTGCTGTTATTGTGAAGTGGAAATGTCTAGGAGCAACAATGGCTCAGCCGCGACGTGGTATGCCACACAAGCTCACAGAACGGGACCGCTGAAGCTTGTAGCACGTATAAATCGTCAGTCCTCAGTTGCAACACTCACTACTGACTTCCAAGCTGCCTCTGGAAGCAACGTCAGCACAATAACTGTTCGCTGAGAGCTTCATGAAATTGGTTTCCATGGCAAGCAGCTGTACACAAGCCTAAGATCACCGTCTGGCAGTCCGACGGACAAATCTGGATTTGGCGGATGCCAGGAGAACGCTACCTGCCCGAATGCATAGTGCCAACTGTAAGGTTTGGTGGAGGAGCAATAATGGTCTGGGGCTGTTTTTAATGGTTCGGGCTAGGCCCCTTAACACTACAGCATACAATGTAATTCTAGACGATTCTGTGCTTCCAACTTTGTGGCAACAGTTTTGGGAAGACCCTTTACTGTTTCAGCATGACAATGCCTTCGTGCACAAAGTGAGGTCCATACAGAAATGGTTTGTCGAGATCGGTGTGGAAGAACTTGACTGGCCTGCACAGAGTCCTGACCTCAACCCCATCGAACACCTTTGGGATGAATTGGAACCCCGACTGCGAGCCAAGCCTAGTCGCCAAACATCAGTGCCCAACCTCACTAATGCTCTTGTGGCTGAATGGAAGCAAGTCCCCGCAGCAATGTTCCAACATCTAGTGGAAAGCCTTCCCTGAAGAGTGGAGTCTGTTATAGCAGCAAAGGGGGGACCAATTCCATATTAAAGCCCATTATTTTGGAATGAGATGTACATTCTTTTGATCATGTAGTGTATGTTGGCAACCTTTTTATAAAAGCAATAAGGCCCTCTAACCGGTGAATTATTGTGTAATCACATGATAATCCCCGGGATCTAAATTTGCCAATTTGTGTACTGAAAATAAGAACTGCTAGCCACGGGACCACGATCATTGTGACCATCATCTTGTGTTTGTTTCTCTGTCTGAGAAAGCAACTCTGTCAAGAGACTGGTTCATTTTCTTTGCACTGCCGCTCAGTCAGAGTCAGAGGCGGGAGAAAGACTGTGAGAGAATCTGAATGTCTTCATCTTGTGAGTGACCTAACCATTCGTTGTGGTGAAGGAACTGGCACCATTTCTTTGAAGACAGTGTCAAAGATACTGATTGTCATTAGTTTTTTTCAAGGAGGAACTTTGTATCTGTTTTTATTGTCAGTCACTATGCGATTGGATTTGCCATAGGACCTTTCAGTTTGCATGCCTCTCACAGGAGCCCTTGGTCATACGCTGATTTTTTCTTGCTCCTTTTATTTTGTTGAAGGGCATCCCGATTTAAAGTATCAATGAGCGTTCTTAGGGCTGTTGCAGTCATATCATTTTGTCAGTCGGTGATTGTCATGCAAATAACTGCCGGTCTTACGGTAATTGACCGTTAATTAACATAAACACGTTTAGCATCTCCGGGCTTCCACTGACATCTACATTTTAAAAAAGTATAATAAATCAATTTAATATAGCCTACACCATCACAATAAATCCATGATGTATTTTAGGCAGGTCTAAAAAAACATTCTCATGTAAATGTAGCCTATTTAAGAAGAACAGAATGGCATATTCAGAGTCGTCCTTGTAAGGCCCTGATCTGGCTATGCCATATGGCTGTGGGCTACACTAGTTAATTTAGCAGACAAGATTTACTTATAATTCCCTTGGCATTATTTTATATTAAGAAGAATACAATTGAACATAGCTGAATAAAATATAAAGGATATTTTTCCCAAACAATTTCGGAGGGAGTGCGCACATGTGGCTATTCTGTGTTGAAGAAACACGTCCTTCTATATACTTAATTTAGAGTTATTTATGCAACTTTAGTTGTCATACAAATGTTATATGTTTTGAAACATTCTAAGGCTGCAAGATGCTTTGAAAAAATGTCGCTGGAAAGGCATGCGCTCTGCTCTGTTTCTTGTGCAGGCTGCACACACTTCATCAGTTTCTCATTCACAATTTGACAAGCACTTGACAATATTGTCACCCATCAGACAATTCTCAATTTAATCTGGTATATAGTTTGGCATATACAGTGGGGAAAAAAGTATTTAGTCAGCCACCAATTGTGCAAGTTCTCCCACTTAAAAAGATGAGAGAGGCCTGTAATTTTCATCATAGGTACACGTCAACTATTACAGACAAATTGAGAATGTTTTTCTTCCAGAAAATCATAATGTAGGATTTTTAATGAATTTATTTGCAAATTATGGTGGAAAATAAGTATTTGGTCACCTACAAACAAGCAAGATTTCTGGCTCTCACAGACCTGTAACTTCTTCTTTAAGAGGCTCCTCTGTCCTCCACTCGTTACCTGTATTAATGGCACCTGTTTGAACTTGTTATCAGTATAAAAGACACCTGTCCACAACCTCAAACAGTCACACTCCAAACTCCACTATGGCCAAGACCAAAGAGCTGTCAAAGGACACCAGAAACAAAATTGTAGACATGCACCAGGCTGGGAAGACTGAATCTGCAATAGGTAAGCAGCTTGGTTTGAAAAAATCAACTGTGGGAGCAATTATTAGGAAATGGAAGACATACAAGACCACTGATAATCTCCCTCGATCTGGGGCTCCACGCAAGATCTCACCCCGTGGGGTCAAAATGATCACAAGAACAGTGAGCAAAAATCCCAGAACCACACGGGGGGACCTAGTGAATGACCTGCAGAGAGCTGGGACCAAAGTAACAAAGCCTACCATCAGTAACACACTACGCCGCCAGGGACTCAAATCCTGCAGTGCCAGACGTGTCCCCCTGCTTAAGCCAGTACATGTCCAGGCCCGTCTGAAGTTTGCTAGAGTGCATTTGGATGATCCAGAAGAGGATTGGGAGAATGTCATATGGTCAGATGAAACCAAAATATAACTTTTTGGTAAAAACTCAACTCGTCGTGTTTGGAGGACAAAGAATGCTGATTTGCATCCAAAGAACACCATACCTACTGTGAAGCATGGGGGTGGAAACATCATGCTTTGGGGCTGTTTTTCTGCAAAGGGACCAGGACGACTGATCCGTGTAAAGGAAAGAATGAATGGGGCCATGTATCGTGAGATTGAGTGAAAACCTCCTTCCGTCAGCAAGGGCATTGAAGATGAAACGTGGCTGGGTCTTTCAGCATGACAATGATCCCAAACACACTGCCCGGGCAACGAAGGAGTGGCTTCGTAAGAAGCATTTCAAGGTCCTGGAGTGGCCTAGCCAGTCTCCAGATCTCAACCCCATAGAAAATCTTTGGAGGGAGTTGAAAGTACGTGTTGCCAAGCGACAGCCCCAAAACATCACTGCTCTAGAGGAGATCTGCATGGAGGAATGGGCCAAAATACCAGCAACAGTGTGTGAAAACCTTGTGAAGACTTACAGAAAACGATTGACCTGTGTCATTGCCAACAAAGGGTATATAACAAAGTATTGAGAAACTTTTGTTATTGACCAAATACTTATTTTCCACCATAATTTGCAAATAAATTCATTAAAAATCCTACAATGTGATTTTCTGGAGAAAAAAAATCTTATTTTGTCTGTCATAGTTGACGTGTACCTATGATGAACAAGTATTTGATACACTGCCGATTTTGCAGGTTTTCCTACTTACAAATTATGTAGAGGTCTGTCATTTTTATCATAGGTACACTTCAACTGTGAGAGACGGAATCTAAAAAAAAAATCCAGAAAATCACATTGTATGATTTTTAAGTAATTAATTTGCATTTTATTGCATGACATAAGTATTTGATACATCAGAAAAGCAGAACTTAATATTTGGTATAGAAACCTTTGTTTGCAATTACAGAGATCATACGTTTCCTGTAGGTCTTGACCAGGTTTGCACACACTGCAGCAGGGATTTTGTCCCACTCCTCCATACAGACCTTCTCCAGATCCTTCAAGTTTCGGGGCTGTTGCTGGGCAATACGGACTTTCAGCTCCCTCCAAAGATGTTCTATTGGGTTCAGGTCTGGAGACTGGCTAGGCCACTACAGGACCTTGAGATGCTTCTTAGTTGCCCTGGCTGTGTTTTTCGGGTCGTTGTCATGCTGGAAGACCCAGCCACGACCCATCTTCAATGCTCTTACTGAGGGAAGGAGGTTTTTGGCCAATATCTCACGATACATGGCCCCATCCATCCTCCCCTTAATACGGTGCAGTCGTCCTGTCCCCTTTGCAGAAAAGCATCCCCAAAGAATGTTGTTTCCACCTCCATGCTTCACGGTTGGGATGGTGTTCTTGGGGTTGTACTCATCCTTCTTCTTCCTCCAAACACGGCGAGTGGAGTTTAGACCAAAAAGCTCTATATTTGTCTCATCAGACCACATGACCTTCTCCCATTCCTCCTCTGGATCATCCAGATGGTCATTGGCAAACTTCAGACGGGCCTGGGCATGCGCTGGCTTGAGCAGGGGTACCTTGCATGCGCTGCAGGATTTTAATCCATGACGGCGTAGTGTGTTACTAATGGTTTTCTTTGAGACTGTGGTCCCAGCTCTCTTCAGGTCATTGACCAGGTCCTGCCGTGTAGTTCTGGGCTGATCCCTCACCTTCCTCATGATCATTGATGCCCCATGAGGTGAGATCTTGCATGGAGCCCCAGACCGAGGGTGATTGACCGTCATCTTGAACTTCTTCCATTTTCTAATTATTGCGCCAAAAGTTGTTGCCTTCTCACCAAGCTGCTTGCCTATTGTCCTGTAGCCCATCCCAGACTTGTGCAGGTCTACAATTTTATCCCTGATGTCCTTACACAGCTCTCTGGTCTTGTCCATTGTGGAGAGGTTGGAGTCTGTTTGATTGAGTGTGTGGACAGGTGTCTTTTATACAGATAACGAGTTCAAACAGGTGCAGTTAATACAGGTAATGAGTGGATGAATAGTGATCAAATACTTATGTCATGCAATAAAATGCAAATTAATTACTTTAAAATCATACAATGTGATTTTCTGGATTTTTGTTTTAGATTCCGTCTCTCACATTTGAAGTGTACCTATGATAAAAAATTACAGACCTCTACATGCTTTGTAAGTAGGAAAACCTGCAAAATCGGCAGTGTATCAAATACTTGTTCTCCCCACTGTATGTGTGGAATAATGTTTAATTTAGATTTGCCCACAAAAAAAAAGTAATCTCTAGCCTGCACTCAAATTGCAAATGGAGGTAATAGCTACACCGGATGTAAAGCGGATTAATGTGCTTATTTTTAAAAGAATTTAGCAAAAAATATAGCAGCACAAAAAGCTGGGATCGTCTTTTAAATGGTTGCCATTAAAACTCTGTTTTTCCACGCGATTGCGCAATGACTGGGCTCATAAGAACATGTTTCAATAGGCTCTGTATGCTAAGGGCTCTCCAACACTGTTCCAGGAATACTAGACCTATAGGCTACATTCGGAGTTATTTGGCCATTTTAGTTGTGATACAAACCATATAAAAAAACATAGGCCTATGGGCTAGGCTACATGAGCATGGCATTTTTTTTGCCTAATTCAGTTTTTTTCCCCAAATTCATGAGAGACAGTTTTATCATTGCGCTTGATAGTTTGTGCGACTGCACTTGAAGAAACTTTCAAAGTTCTTGACATTTTCCGGATTGACTGACCTTCATGTCTTAAAGTAATGATGGTCTGTCATTTCTCTTTGCTTATTTGAGCTGTTCTTGCCATAATATGGACTTGTTCTTTTACCAAATAGGGCTATCTTCTGTATACCACCCCTATCTTGTCACAACATAACTGATTGGATCAAGCGCATTAAGAAGGAAAGAAATTCCACAAATTAACTTTTAAGAAGGCACACGTTAATTGAAATGCATTCCAGGTGATTACCTCATGAAGCTGGTTGAGAGAATGCCAAGAGTGTGCAAAGCTGTCATCAAGGCAAAGGGTGGCTACTTTGAAGAATCTCAAATATAAAAATATATTTTGATTTGTTTAACACTTTTTTGGTTACTACATGATTCCATATGTGTTACGTCATAATAATATAATAATAATAATAATATGCCATTTAGCAGACACTTTTATCCAAAGCGACTTACAGTCATGTGTGCATAAATGTTTACGTATGGGTGGTCCCGGGGATCGAACCCACTACCCTGGCGTTACAAGCGCCATGCTCTACCAATTGAGCTGCAGAGGACCACCATCATAGTTTTGATGTCTTCACTATTATTCTACAATGTAGAAAATAGTAAAAATGAAGAAAAACCCTTGAATGAGTAGGTGTGTCCAAACGTTTGACTGGTACTGTATAAGCCTGTGATATCAACCATTCAAAGTTGGCCTAGATGGGAGTAATTTCATAAAAAAAGAAAACAAATGCCCTTTTTTACAAGTCCATACAAGTCTTGCTCTACACTGTCGGAGGCAAAGTGATCATTGTAACGTATCCTCCCTCTGCCCTCTTGTCCAGACCTGCGGCTCATTAACCGTTTTACGGTTCTGCGCCCCCTGACTTCACCGGGGCCCTCCGATTAGGCCCTCCTCTGCTCCCCCTGTCCTTCCCACTCCACCTCAGCACCCAGCACAAGCTCCTCTTGATCTGGTCGTGGGTTACTGAACTGGCCATCCCTTTGATCAGCCCCCATAGCAAGTCCCACAGGCTCTTGTCGTCTTTCAGTGATGGTTGTGATCCGTCAAAATTTTGGAAAACAGATAATGCACTGAAGCGTGGAAATTCCTCTCCTTCCCTGCCTAAGCAAGTTGTGTAGGACTGGCATCATTACTGAGAAAAATGAGATAAGGGATGCTTTTAATCAGCATTTTATCTCAGCAGGCTTTTTATTTGAAAGAAATGGTGGATTAATTGACCCTGGTCAGCCAGTCGACTGCCTGCCCCTCTCCCATCCTCTAGTTGGCTCAATGGAAGTTCTGTCAACTTCTAGTGAATCTTTGTTTTCATTTCAATCATTTTTTACTTGTGATGTGCTAAACAGCTTGCGCAAGATTATGTAAAACAATTGGTAACACTTTATTTGGATATTCCATCTGTAGATGCTCATGACCTACAGACAGTAACATTTCAACTAACTATCTACTAACCCTAGCCCTAAACTTAACCCTTATCCTAACCCTAAACTTAACCCTTACCCTTATTCTAAACCTTACCCTAACCATAACCGTAATCTTAGCAAGCAGTTGCTTATCAACAGATAGTTTGTTGATAGTATGAACCCTATCAAAATAAAGTGTGACCAGAAAATCCACTGGATCATGCCTTTTGATTCTTTCTTGCTGCAGCTTTCTGCTCCTCTGATTGCAGAATCTTTAACACATATTTTTTACCTTCCAATTATTTCTCAAATCAATCAAATTGTTTTTGTCACATGCTTCGTAACCAAAAGGTGTAGACTAACAGTGAAATGCTTACTTGCGGGCCCTTCCCAACAATGCAGATAGAAACATTTAAAAATAAGAACACAAGGACAAATACACAATGAGTAACAATAACTTGACTATATACATGTTGTACCACTACCAAGTCGATGTGCAGGGGTACGAGGTAATTGAGGTAGATATGTACATATAAGTAGGGATAAAGTGACTAGGCAACAGGATAGATAAACAGTAGCAGCATCGTGTGTGATGAGTCAAAAGAGTTAGTGCAAAAAGGGTTAATGCAGACAGTCCGGGTAGCTATTGGTTAACTATATAACTACAGTGGCTTGTGAAAGTATTCACCCCCTTGGCATTTTTCCTATTTTGTTGCCTTACAACCTGGAATTAAAAGGGATTTTTTGGAGGTTTGTATGATTTGATTTACACAAGATGCCAACCACTTTGAAGATGCAAAATACTTTTTTTTTGTGAAACAAACAAGAAATAAGACAGAAAAACAGAAAACCTGAGCGTCCATAACTATTCACCCCGCAAAGTCAATACGTTGTAGAGCCACCTTTTGCAGCAATTACAGCTGCAAGTCTCTTGGGGTATGTCTCTATAAGCTTGGCAAATCTAGCCACTGGGACTTTTGCCCATTCTTCAAGGCAAAACTGCTCCAGCTCCTTCAAGTTGAATGGGTTCCGCTGGTGTACAGCAATCTTTAAGTCATACCACAGATTGACTAGGCCATTCCAAGATATTTAAATGTTTCCCCTTAAACCACTCGATTGTTCCTTTAGCAGTATGCTTAGGGTCATTGTCCTGCTGGAAGGTGAACCTCCATCCCAATCTCAAATCTCTGGAAGACTGAAACAGGTTTCCGTAAAGAATTTCCCTGTATTTAGCGCCATCCATCATTCCTTCAATTCTGACCAGTTTCCCAGTCCCTGCGGATGAAAAACATGATGCTGCCACCACCATGCTTCACTGTGGGGATGGTGTTCTCAGGGTGAAGAGAGGTGTTGGGTTTGTGCCAGACAGTTTTCCTTGATGGCCAGAAAGCTCGATTTTAGTCTCATCTGACCAGAGTACCTTCTTCCATATGTTTGGGGAGTCTCCCTCATGCCTTTTGGTGAACACCAAATGTGTTTGCTTATTTTTTTCTTCAAGCAATGGCTTTTTTCTTTTCTGGCAACTCTTCTGTAAAGCCCAGCTCTGTGGAGTGTAACGCTTAATGTGGTCCTATGGACAGATACTCCAATCTCCGCTGTGGAGATTTACAGCTCCTTCAGGGTTATCTTTGGTCTCTTTGTTGCCTCTCTGATGAATGCCCTCCTTGTCTGGTCCATGAGTTTTGGTGGGCGGCCCTCTCTTGGCAGGTTTGTTGTGGTGCCATATTCTTTCCATTTTTTAATAATGGATTTAATGGATGTTCAAAGTTTCTGATATTTTTAATAACCCAACATTGATCTGTACTTCTCCACAACTTTGTCCCTGACCTATTTCGAGAGCTCCTTGGTCTTCATGGTGCCGCTTGCTTGGTGGTGCCCCATGCTTAGTGGTGTTGCAGACTCTGGGGCCTTTCAGAACAGGTGTATACAGTGAGGGAAAAAAGTATTTGATCCCCTGCTGATTTTGTACGTTTGCCCACTGACAAAGACATGATCAGTCTATAATTTTAATGGTAGGTTTATTTGAACAGTGAGAGACAGAATAACAACAAAAAAATCCAGAAAAACACGTCAAAAATGTAATAAATTGATTTGCATTTTAATTAGGGAAATAAGTATTTGACCCTCTGCAAAACATGACTTAGTACGTGGTGGCAAAACCCTTGTTGGCAATCACAGAGGTCAGACGTTTCTTGTAGTTGGCCACCAGGTTTGCACACATCTCAGTAGGGATTTTGTTACATTCCTCTTTGCAGATCTTCTCCAAGTCATTAAGGTTTCGAGGCTGACGTTTGGTAACTTGAACCTTCAGCTCCCTCCACAGATTTTCTATGGGATTAAGGTCTGGAGACAGGCTAGGCCACTCCAGTACCTTAATGTGCTTACATTTACATTTACATTTTAGTCATTTAGCAGACGCTCTTATCCAGAGCGACTTACAGTTAGTGAATACATATATTTTTTTTTATTTTTTTTTACTGGCCCCCCGTGGGAAACGAACCCACACCCCTGGCGTTGCAAACGCCATGCTCTATCAACTGAGCTACATCCCTGCCGGCCATTCCCTCCCCTACCCTGGACGACGCTGGGCCAATTGTGCGCCGCCCATGAGTCTCCCGGTCGCGGCCGGCTGCGACAGAGCCTGGATTCGAACCAGGATCTCTAGTGGCACAGTTAGCACTGCGATGCAGTGCCTTAGACCACTGCGCCACTCAGGAGTACAGTGCTTCTTCTTGAGCCACTCCTTTGTTGCCTTGGCCATGTATTTTGGGTCATTGTCATGCTGGAATACCCATCCACGACCCATTTTCAATGCCCTGGCTGAGGGAAGGAGGTTCTCACCCAAGATTTGACGGTACATTGCCCCGTCCATCGTCCCTTTGATGCGGTGAAGTTTTCCTGTCCCCTAAGCAGAAAAACACCCCCAAAGCATAATGTTTCCACCTCCATGTTTGACGGTGGGGATGGTGTTCTTGGGATCATAGGCAGCATTCCTCCTTCAAACACAGCGAGTTGAGTTGATGCCAAAGAGCTCGATTTTGGTCTCATCTGACCACAACGCTTTCACCCAGTTTTCCTCTGAATCATTCAAATGTTCATTGGCAAACTTCAGACGGCCCTGTTTATGTGCTTTTTTGAGCAGGGGGACCTTGCGGGCGCTGCAGGATTTCAGTCCTTCACGGCGTAGTGTGTTACCAATTGTTTTCTTGGTGACTATGGTCCCAGCTGCCTTGAGATCATTGACAAGATCCTCCCGTGTAGTTCTGGGCTGATTCCTCACCGTTCTCATGATCATTGCAACTCCATGAGGTGAGATCTTGCATGGAGCCCCAGGCCGAGGGAGATTGACAGATCTTTTGTGTTTCTTCCATTTGCGAATAATCGCACCAACTGTTGTCACCTTCTCACCAAGCTGCTTGGCGATGGTCTTGTAGCCTATTCCAGCCTTGTGTAGGTCTACAATCTTGTCCCTGACATCCTTGGAGAGCTCTTTGGTCTTGGCCATGGTGGAGAGTTTGGAATCTGATTGATTGATTGCTTCTGTGGACAGGTGTCTTTTATACTGTGGACAGGTGTCTTTTTACCTGTATAAAAGACACCTGGGAGCCAGAAATCTTTCTGTTTGAGAGGGGGTCAAATACTTATTTCCCTCATTAAAATGCAAATCAATTTATACCATTTTGACATGCGTTTTTCTGGATTTTTTTGTTGTTAATCTGTCTCTCACTGTTCAAATAAACCTACCATTAAAATTATAGACTGGTCATTTCTTTGTCCGTGGGCAAACGTACAAAATCAGCAGGGGATCAAATACTTTTTTCACTCACTGTATATATGTATGTATGTATGTATATATATATATATGTATATATATATATATATATATATATATATATATATATATATATATATATATATATATATATATATATATTGTGTGTGTGTATGTATGTATGTGTATATGTGTATGTTTATATATATATATATATATATATATATACACTGCTCAAAAAAATAAAGGGCACACTTAAACAACACAATGAACTCCAAGTCAATCACAAACTGGAAGCAACACTGATTGACAATAAATTTCACAGGCTGTTGTGCAAATGGAATAGACAACAGGTGGAAATTATAGGCAATTAGCAAGACAACCCCAATAAAGGACTGGTTTTGCAGGTGGTGACCACAGACCACTTTTCAGTTCCTATGCTTCCGGGCTGATGTTTTGGTCACTTTTGAATGCTGGCGGTGCTTTCACTCTAGTGGTAGCATGAGACGGAGTCTACAACCCACACAAGTGGCTCAGGTAGTGCAGCTCATCCAGGATGGCACATCAATGCGAGCTGTGGCAAGAAGGTTTGCTGTGTCTGTCAGCGTAGTGTCCAGAGCATGGAGGCGCTACCAGGAGACAGGCCAGTACATCAGGAGACGTGGAGGAGGCCGTAGGAGGGCAACAACCCAGTAGCAGGACTGCTACCTCCGCCTTTGTGCAAGGAGGAGCAGGAGGAGCACTGCCAGAGCCCTGCAAAATGACATCCAGCAGGCCACAAATGTGCATGTGTCTGCTCAAACGGTCAGAAACAGACTCCATGAGGGCCCGACGTCCACAGGTGGGGGTTGTGCTTACAGCCCAACACCGTGCAGGACGTTTGGCATTTGCCAGAGAACACCAAGATTGGCAAATTCGCCACTGGCGCCCTGTGCTCTTCACAGATGAAAGCAGGTTCACACTGAGCACATGTGACAGATGTGACAGAGTCTGGAGACGCTGTGGAGAACGTTCAGCTGCCTGCAACATCCTACAGCATGATCGGTTTGGCGGTGGGTCAGTCATGGTGTGGGGTGGCATTTCTTTGGGGGGCCGCACAGCCCTCCATGTGCTCGCCAGAGGTAGCCTGACTGCCATTAGGTACCGAGATGAGATCCTCAGACCCCTTGTGAGACCATATGCTGGTGCGGTTGGCCCTGGGTTCCTCCTAATGCAAGACAATGCTAGACCTCATGTGGCTGGAGTGTGTCAGCAGTTCCTGCAAGAGGAAGGCATTGATGCTATGGACTGGCCCGCCCGTTCCCCAGACCTGAATCCAATTGAGCACATCTGGGACATCATGTCTCGCTCCATCCACCAACGCCACGTTGCACCACAGACTGTCCAGGAGTTGGCGGATGCTTTAGTCCAGGTCTGGGAGGAGATCCCTCAGGAGACCATCCGCCACCTCATCAGGAGCACGCCCAGGCATTGTAGGGAGGTCATACAGGCACATGGAGGCCACACACACTACTGAGCCTCATTTTGACTTGTTTTAAGGACATTACATCAAAGTTGGATCAGCTTGTAGTGTGGTTTTCCACTTTAATTTTGAGGGTGACTCCAAATCCAGGTTGATATATTTGTTTTCCATTGATAATTTTTGTGTGATTTTGTTGTCAGCACATTCAACTATGTAAAGAAAAAAAGTATTTAATAAGATTATTTCTGTCACACCCTGGCTCTGGGACTCATTATGTTGAGCCAGGGTGTGTTCATTCTATGTTTGTATTTCTATGTTGGCCTGAGTGACTCCCAATCAGAGGCAACGAGTGTCAGCTGGTGCTGGGTGTCTCTGATTGGGAGCCATATTTAAACTGTGTCTTTCCCTTTGTGGTTGTGGGTTTTTGTTCGTATTTGGTTTGTGTGAAACCGTTAGACATCACGCTATCGTCTGTTGTTTTGATCGTGTGATCATTCGTTTAATAAATATGTTCACCCTCAACGCTGCGCTTTGGTCCTCCTCCTTAGACGATCATGACAGAAAAACCCACCAGAACTGGACCAAGCAGCCTAGTGAGGAGCAGAAAGGGTGGACTTGGGAGCAATGGAGGAAGACCTTCGACTGGGTCAAGCCTATTGAGGAGCTGAATAGCGGGAGTTGGAGGCAGAAGAGCGAGAGTTGGGCGAGGACTATAGAGGCCTGGCCCACGGGGAGGAGAGACCCCCAGAAAATTTTTAGGGGGGGGGCTCACGACGTCGGGGCAGCAGGAGGCCGCGATAGAGCGGTCCAGCGGGTTGGCAGAGGAGGCCGCCAGGTTACGGGAGTCACTGGTCACCAGGGGGAAGGAGGATGTAGAGGCACGGCGAGAGGTACTGGCGTGTGTTGCCAGTCCGGTCCGGCCTGTTCCTGATCCCCACGTAGGGCCAGTGGTGTGTGTTCCCAGTACGGTCCGGCCTGTTCCTGCTCCCCGCACCAAGCCTACGGGGTGCGTCGCCAGCCCAGCCCGGCCTGTCCCTGCTCCACGCACCAAGCCTACGGCGTGCGTCGTCAGCCTGGTAAGGCCCGTTCCTCCTCCACGCACCAAGCCAGGGGTGCGCGTCGTCAGTCCAGCACAACCCGTGCCTGGGTCACCGGTGCCTGGTAAGGCCCCGGTCAACTGCTCCACTACGGAGCTGAAGCTATCCGCTCCACCAGTGTGCAGTCCAGCTCCGGTCAGCAGGGCCAGACCGGACCAGGGGTACTTTGGGGGTTTAGAGAAGGAGTGGGGATCAGGCCCGGAGCCGGATCCGCCGCCAAGGCGGAGTGCCCACCCGGTCCCTCCCCTGTTTTGTTTAGTTGAGGCGCGGTCGCAGTCCGCGCCTTTAGGGGGGTTACTGTCACACCCTGGCTCTGGGACTCATTATGTTGAGCCAGGGTGTGTTCATTCTATGTTTGTATTTCTATGTTGGCCTGAGTGACTCCCAATCAGAGGCAACGAGTGTCAGCTGGTGCTGGGTGTCTCTGATTGGGAGCCATATTTAAACTGTGTCTTTCCCTTTGTGGTTGTGGGTTTTTGTTCGTATTTGGTTTGTGTGAAACCGTTAAACATCACGTTATCGTCTGTTGTTTTGATCGTGTGATCATTCGTTTAATAAATATGTTCACCCTCAACGCTGCGCTTTGGTCCTCCTCCTTAGACGATCATGACAATTTCATTCATTCAGATCTAGGATGTGTTTTTTTAGTGTTCCCTTAATTTTTTGAGCAGTGTATATATATATATATATATATATATATATATATATATTTATGCGAGAAAAAAAACATATGGGGGATTGGAAGTGATGCAGACAATTACATTGATGGAAGTTACAATCTATCTGAAATATTAAAGCTGATCTACCCCCCATGTGCAGTTGCAAACCATAGTCTGGCTTTTTTATGGCGGTTTTGGAGCAGTGGCATCTTTTTATTTTTAAAACTATTTTTTTTTTTTTTGTGGGGGCCCCACAAAAAAAAAAAAAAAAAAAAGATGCCACTGCTCCAAAACCGCCATAAAAAAGCCAGACTACGGTTTGCAACTGCACATGGGGACAAAGATCGTACTTTTTGGAGAAATGTCCTCTGGTCTGATTAAACTAAAATATACCTCTTTGGCCATAATGACCATCGTTATGTTTGGAGGAAAAATGGGCTAACTTGCAAGCTGAAGAATACCATCTCAACTGTGAAACACGGGGGTGGCAGCATCATGCTGTGGGGTTGATTTGCTGCAGGAGTGACTGGTGCACTTCACAAAATAGATGGCATCATGAGGAAGGAAAATTATGTGGATATATTGAAGCAACATCTCAAGATATCAGTCAGGAAGTTAAAGCTTGGTTGCAAATGGCTCTTCCAAATGGACAATGACCCCAAGCATACTTCCAAAGTTGTGGCAAAATGGCGGTTACGCCTCACAGTTCCAGACAGGGCAGGTCGCAGGGAAGATTGGAAACAACAACAACAAACAGCAGGGTTCTAGACAGCCACAAGCCCGGGACAATCCGCGGTCCCAGCCACAATGGCTAACCGCGTTGCGGGCTGCGTTCAAGCCCTCAAGAAAACCTACTACCTACTACGCCAAGCAGCTCCTCAGACCCGGCCTTGGTCGGCAGGATCACTGCACAGATAGTAGCTGTCCCAGCAACTGATGCCAACCGCATCACGGGATCCAAACTCAAAAGGTAGCTAGCTATTAACCAAACTTTCCAAAACAACAAACTTTCCAAAACAACAAACCGAGCTCTCCCTTATTCCCAGTTCTAAACTTTGCGAGGCACGTCACTTTGCCCATCTCGTCGCATAGCCCACCACATGCACTGTTTTCTTAACCACAACTGAATGGATCCATAAAGAATTACTGTGGTAATAAATATCACTGATTGACGTAGATATTGTAATAAAGTAGACTAATGCAATTGAAGGCATCAAATTGTTGCTTTCTGAAACTCCCAAAGTCAATCCGATTGTTATAATACATTTGAAGCAATAGCCTACCTGTGTGTGTTCAACTATTTCAGCTTCGCTTCATGCTGCTTTGAGACAAGCGTGGGGACACGTCTTGATAAACCAATCAATGTACCAGCTGTGTGAGAAGCACCAGCTGTGAGAGACCTGATTACTGTGGAGTTACTGACCTCTCTCTCTTTCTCTCTCACTCACACACTCACACTCACACTCACACTCATACACACACTCACACACACACTCACACTCACACACACACAGAGCTGGTACATCCACCCTCCACGTTTCCACCACACACAGTTTGCACAGACTCACCAATGCCGAGTACTTTGGTTTGTGGTCTGACAATTCTGGCTTGCTGAGTCAGTGGCTAGAGGGTTGGGGTGAGGACTACAGAAAGTCATGTACAAGGGCTGTGGTTCATCTGACTGCTCATCCTAGGATGCAAGAGGTGGCAGGGAGAGGCTGACGCTGGCTGTCCTTCTTTTATGAAAGGTACGACAATCTGCCAGCCAATACAAATAATATAAAATATATACCCAATACACAGTGTTCCCACTTCTGCAATCAATGAGTCCAGCTCAAAACAATTCAGTCATTAGCAGGATCTCTGTGAGCAATTTACAATATAGTGCATTTAATCAAAGTATACTGAACAAAAATATAAACGCAACATATACAGTGTTGGTCCTATGTTTCATGAGCTGAAATAAAAGATAGCACAAAAATGTATCTCACTGAACAAAAATATAAACGCAACATTCAACAATTTTAATGATTTTACTGAGTTAGGAAATCAGTCAATTGAAATAAATTCAGTCTATGGATTTCACATGATTGGGAATGAAGATATGCATACGTTGGTCACAGATACCTTAAAGAAGAGGTAGGGGCGTGGGATGAGAAAACCAGTCAGTGTCTGGTGTGACCACATTTTGCCTCATGCAGCGTGAAACATCTCCTTCGCATAGAGTTGATCAGGCTGTTGATTCTGGCCAGTAAAATGTTGTCCCTCACCTCTTCAATGGATGTGCGAAGTTGCTGGATATTGGCGGGAACTGGAACATGCAGTCGTACACTTTGATCCAAAGTATCCCAAACATGCTCAATGGGTGCATATGCAAGCCACTGAATAACTGGGATATTATCAGCTTCCAGGAATTGTGTACAGATCCTTGCGACATGGGCCATGCATTATCATGCTGAAACATGAGGTGATGGCGGCGGATGAATGGCACAACAATGGGCCTCAGGATCTCGTCACGGTATCTCTGTGCATTCAAATTGCCATTGACAAAATGTAATTGTGTTTGTTGTCCGTAGCTTATGCCTGCCCATACCATAACCCCACCGCCACTATAGGGCACTCTGTTCACAACATTGACATCAGCAAACCGCTCGCCCACACAACACCATTTGCCCAGTACAGTTGAAACCAGGATTCATCCGTGAAGATCACACTTCTCCAACGTGCCAGTGGCCATCGAATGTGAGAATTTTCCCACTGATGTCGTTTACGACGCCAAACTGCATTCAGGTCAAGACCCTGGTGAGGACAACGAGAATGCAAATGAGCTTCCCTGAGACGCTTTCTGACAGTTTGTGCAGAAATTATTCGGTTGTGCAAACCCACAGTTTCATCAGCTGTCCGTGTGGCTGGTCTCAGACGATCCCGCAGGTGAAGAAGCCAAATGTGGAGGTCCTGGGCAGGCGTGGTTACACGTGGTCTGCGGTTGTGAGGCTGGTTGGACGTACTGCCAAAATCTCTAAAACAACATTGGTAGAGAAATGAACATTACATTCTCTGGCAACAGCTCTGGTGGACATTCCAGCAGTCATTCTAGACGATTCTGTGCTTCCAACTTTGTGGCAACAGTTTGGGGAAGGCCCTTTCCTGTTTCAGCATGACAATGCCCCCATGCACAAAGCGAGGTCCATACAGAAATGGTTTGTCGAGATTGGTGTGGAAGAACTTGACTGGCCTGCAACAACCCCATCGAACACCTTTGGGATGAATTAGAATGCCAACTGCGAGCCAGGCCTAATTGCCCAACCTCAGTGCCCGACCTCACTAATGCTCTTGTGGCTGAATAGAACAAAGCCCCATCAGCAATGTTCCAACATCTAGTGGAAAGCCTTCCCAGAAAAGTGGAGGCTGTTATAGCAGCAAAGGGGATTTTGGAATCAAATCAAATCAAATTGTTTTGGTCACATACACGTGTTTAGCAGATGTTCGACAAGCAGGTGTCCATATACTTTTGGTCATGTAGTGTACATTAAAGATACAATAGCAATGCATTCAATGTAAGATTATTCACATAAGGTGGACATGGATGGTGTTATTTAAACTCAACATAATGACAATAGACTGAAAATCTGCAAAGAATGGTGGATCATGTGACATACTGTTCTTCCATTAAAAGAAGTTGTCATTAGAGATATACTGTTTTTTCCACATTCCAAATTTTAAGGAAGCATTAAAAATGTAAAAACATTTTTTTTAAATGATTGATTATCTGAAAATGCAAGGGCTCAATTGGTCTTTTGACCAATCACATGAGATTGTTTCACATCAGATCTTTTTCAGAGCTGATGTGAATGGTCAAAAGAGCAATTATATCAGAATTGGGCTGCCTGTGTAAACGCAGCCTAAGTTGTTCTGATGATGAGGGCGGACATATCTTGAAAAACTTTGGTAGCAAGCAGGACTAAGGTAACACCGACATCAGCTTTTATGGAGCGGTAACGAGGTGACCAATAATGGTTGCAATTGAGATCAGCTGTGCAGGTGAATATAGGGCATATTGATGTTTTAACAAAAGATCAGCTTGTGATATTCTGGTGGCCATCAATGGTTGCAATTGGACCTTGGGTTTTTGGTTGCAAGCAAGTTTGTTTTAAAAGGACAATCAGTAGTTGAAACAATAACAAGCTTTTTCCCCGCCACTGTTTCGGTAAAAAGCTGAGGGATGGGGCTGAATAAATGTAATAACTCAAATTCATAGACAGAGCTATGGATGCAAGGACTGACCATCCATGATATAAAAAGTATAGTTTTAACTCTGTTTTGAGGCTATACAGTATTTGTTTACATCTACAGTTACACTAGATTATATTAGTTTTTATTGTCCTCCAAGGTGGAAATTGATATCCACATGCTCTCACAGACATAGAGACCACCAACAAACCCAAACACCCAGTCATAGCATTTACAATACCCAACCAAACTTCCCTACATCCAAGACAGAAGATAAAACAGACAGAAGACTATGAAAGCACATAAACAATGGAATATAGTACATTAGCTGTTGAGGGTGTTTAAGGATTTGGGGATGAAGCTCTTGCTGAACCGGGCCTTCTGACAGCAAAGGCACCGGTACCTGCGGTGGTCAGGGTCAGAGGCCATGGTGGTTGCTTTGCATTGGATTGCCTTGTTGTTGAGGTCAGAGATGTTTGGTGTGGGTAATCCTATTATTTTGGAGGCAGTGTGGGTGGGTGATTTTCAAAAGTTTGTTTCTGTTGGTGCCTGTGAGCATGGACATGTAGCAGAAGCTGTCTTAGAGTAGGATTGGTTCCAGAATGCTGTGGTACAGTAGGAGTAATGATGTATCCTAATGCATGTTCTTAAAGGGTTACTTCAGGATTTTGGCAATGAAGCCCTTTATCTACTTCCCCAGAGTCCGATGAACTCATTGATACCACTTTTGTATTTCTGCATCCATAGCCGTGGGAAGAAAGGTTGCTGGAGGTGCTGACTTAACTTTTTCCACATTGTGTTAAGTTACAGCCTTATTCTCAAATTGATTAAATAAAAGTATTTCCTAATCAATCTACACACAATACCCCATAATGACAAAGCGAAAACAGGTTTTTAGATTTTTTTGCAAATGTAATAAAAATTGAAAACAGAAATACCTTATTTACCTACACTACCAGTGAAAAGTTGGGACACATCTAATCATTCAAGGGTTTTTCTTTATTTGTACAATTTTTTACATTGTAGAATAATAGTGAAGACATCAAAACTATGAAATAACACATATGGAATCATGTAGTAAACAATAAAGTATTAAACAAATCAAAATATGTTTTATATTTGAGATTCTTCAAATAGCTACCCTTTGCCTTGATGACAGTTTTGCACACTCTTGGCATTGTGTCGAGGCACAGATCTAGGGAAGGGTACCAAAACATTTCTGCAGCATTGAAGGTCCCGAAGGAGACAGTGGCCTCCATCATTCTTAAATGGAAGAAGTTTGGAACCACCAAGACTCTTCCTAGAGCTGGCCGCCCGGCCAAACTGAGCATTCGGGGGAGAAGAGCCTTGGTCAGGGAGGTGACCAAGAACCCCATGGTCACTCTAACAGAGCTCCAGAGTTCCTCTGTGGAGTTGGGAGAACCTTCCAAAAGGACAACCATCTCTGCAGCACTCCACCAATCAGGCCTTTATGGTAAAGTGGCCAGACGGATGCCACTCCTCAGTAAAAGGCACATGACAGCCCACTTGGAGTTTACCAAAAGGCACCTAAAGTACTCTCAGACCAAGATTCTCTGGTCTGATGAAACCTAGATTAAACTCTTTGGCCTGCATGCCAAGCGTCACGTCTGGAGGAAACCTGGCACCATCCCTACAGTGAAGCATGGTGGTAGCAGAAACATGTTGTGGGGATGTTTTTCAGCGGCAGGGACTGGAAGACTAGTCAGGATCAAGGGAAAGATGAACAGAGAGTACAGAGAGATCCTTGATGAAAACCTGCTCCAGAGCGCTCAGGAGCTCAGACTGGGGCGAGGGTTCACCTTCCAACAGGACAACAACCCTAAGCATACAGCCAAGACAATGCAGGAGTGGCTTCGGGACAAGTCTCTGAATGTCCATGAGTGGCCCAGCCAGAGCCCTGGACTTGAACCCGATCGAACATCTCTGGAGAGACCTGAAAATAGCTGTGAAGCGACGCTCCCCATCCAACCTGACCAAGCTTGAGAGGATCTGCATAGAAGAATGGGAGAAACTCCCCAAATACAGGTGTCCCAAGCTTGTAGTGTCATACCCAAGAAAACTCGAGGCTGTAATCAATGCCAAAGGTGCTTCAACAAAGTACTGAGTAAAGGGTCTGAATACTTATGTCAATGGAATATTTCTTCTTTTTTTTACATATAAATCTGCACAAATTTCTAAACACCTGTTTTTGTGTTGTCATTATGGGGTATTGTGTGTAGATTGATGATGGGGAAAAAAAGCGATTTAATCCATTTCAGAATAAGGCAGTAACTTAACAAAATATGGAAAACGTCAAGTGGTCTGAATACTTTCGAATGCACTGTACATTACATTCATTCATCTAGCAGACACTCCCATCCATCTCCTATAGTCAACCCTTAAAACAATGCCCAAGATGCTGCCATACCCCTGGTGGAGTGGTCGCGTACACTGCTAGGTAACTCTTTCCCCTTGCTGCTCTATACCATTGAGATATCCTCCACAATCCAGTGGGAGAGACGCTGCTTAGAGACCGTCCTGCCATGAGCTGGATTAGTAAAACAGACCAAAAGTAGGTCACATAACCGGATATCCTGGGTCCGTTTAATGTACGTGCGTAAAGCTAGCACTGGTAACAGGGCATGTAACCTTTATTGATCTTCAGAAGCAAAGGGAGGAGGTGAAAAGGGAAATAGCTTAAAAGCTAAGGACCTACAAGACATAGCCATGACTTTCGGGGCGAAGGCCGTATTTGGACACAACGTCACCTTAGTCACCCGGGGCAAACTGAGTACAGGAAGGGTGTACGGATAACGCAGAGGTCCTCAACTTATTTAGTCAAGGCCAAAGCCATGAGCAGGGAGGTTTTGTAGGAGAGGATCTTCAGATCCACCGACTCCAGAGGCTCAAAGGGGGCCGCACACAGTGCCTCCAAAACCAGTGCCAAGTCCCATCTGGGCAAAACAGGTTAATAGACCGGTCTGAGATGATGTACATCACGTGTCAAACTCATTCCACGGAGGGACGAATGTCTGCGGGTTTTCACTTCTTCCTTGTACTTGATTGATGTAAGGAACTCCCCTCACCTGGTTGTCTAGGTCTTAATTGAAAGAAAAAAACAAAATCCAGCATACACTAGGCCATCCATGGAATTAGTTCGACACCCCTGATGTACAACTGTTGTGATGCTACATTTTTGCTGAACAAGTGACGTCATCAGAGTGCGCAGCTGAACACTGTGTGCTGGAAACACTTGGTTTGTTATGTTTGACTAAAACATAACCAATTGTCACGCCCTGGCTCTGGGGACTCTTATATGTTGAGCCAGGGTGTGGATGTTCTATGTGTTATTATCTATGTTTTGGTTCTAGTTCGTGTATTTCTATGTTGGCCAGGGTGGTTCCCAATCAGAGGCAGCTGTAGCTTGTTGTCTCTGATTGGGGACCATACTTAGGCAGCCTGTTGGCATATGTTTATTGGGGGATCTTGTTCTGTATAGGTTTGTGTTGGTGAACCTTTAGACTTCACGTATCGTTTTGTTGTTTTGTTGTTGGAGTAAAGTACTCATTAAAAGATGTATGCCTATCACGCTGCGCCTTGGTCTTCCTCTTACAACGATGGTGACAGAAGATCCCACTGTAATAGGACCAAGCAGCGTGTGCAGGAGCAAACGCCGGGTATGGAACAGGAGGTTACTCTGGTAGATGTCCTCCTCGGTTGGGGGAGAATCACAGAGGAGGAGGCCGTCCGCTACTGGAGGGCGATGAGGGAGGATGCCCAGGCAGGAGAGGAGAAGCAGCGCCAACCGGGTCGTCGTCGGACAGGCGAGAGGCAACCCAAAGACATTTTTTTGGGGGGGCACGGCATGGACGAAGGGGCTGCTGGAGGCAGCTACAGGACGTATCGGCGGATTAGGAGAGGAGGCCACCAGGTTTGGGGGGCTGGAAGGGAGGTTGGCGGAGCCTAGAGATAGAGCAGAGCCAACTCCCCGTACTCAGGCTAGGTAGCGTGAGACTGGGCAGGTTCCGAGTTATGTGGAGCTGCGTTCTGTGCCGCGAGTGGTCCGGCACAGTCCTGTACGTCCTGTGCTAGCACCAAGCACGTGTCGTGCTAAGGTGGGCATGCAGCCAGGACGGAGTGTGCCGGCTCAACGCTCGTGGCCTCCAGTACCCCTCCTCGGTCCCAGATATCCTGCACCAGTGCCATATGCTGTAGTGCCAGTACGAGTGCACAGCCCTGTACGTCCTGTGCTGATGCCTCACACAGAGTGTGTAGAAATAGGCATTCAGCCAGGACGGGTTGTGTCAGCTCTTCGCTCCAGACCTCCAGTCCGTCTCCACAGCCCGGTCCGGCCTGTTCCTGCTCCACGCACCAAGCCAGTGGTGCGCTTCATCAGCCCGGTCCGGCCCGTTCCTGCTCCCCGCACCAAGCCTGTGGTGCGCGTTGCCAGCCCGGTCCGGCCCGTTCCTGCTCCCCGCACCAAGCCTGTGGTGCGCGTCGCCAGCCCGGTCCGGCCCGTTCCTGCTCCCCGCACCAAGCCTGTGGTGCGCGTCGCCAGCCCGTTTCGGCCTGTTCCTGCTCCCCGGCGTCGCCAGCCCGGTCCGGCCCGTTCCTGCTCCCCGCACCAAGCCAGTGGTGAACGTCGTCAGCCCAGTCCGGCCCGTTCCTGCTCCCCGCACCAAGCCATTGGTGCGCGTCGTCACTCCGGCACGGTCCGTGCCCGTTCCACCGGTGCCTAAAGCTGCTCCAAATCGGAGCCAGAGCAATCCGCTCCACCGATGTCCAGTCCAGCTCCGGCCAGCGGGGCCAGACCAGACCAGGGGCGCTACGTGGGGGTAGATAGAGAGTGGTGGTTACGCCCGGAGCCGGATCCGCCTCCGAGGCGGAATGCCCACCCGGCACCTACCCTCTTGTGTTTGGTTGGCGCGGTCGCAGTCCGCCTATGGGGGGGTACTGTCACGCCCTGGCTCTGGGGACTCTTATATGTTGAGCCAGTGTGTGGATGTTCTATGTGTTATTTTCTATGTTTTGGTTCTAGTTCGTGTATTTCTATGTTGGCCAGGGTGGTTCCCAATCGAGGCAGCTGTAGCTTGTTGTCTCTGTTTGGGGACCATACTTAGGCAGCCAGTTGGCACATGTTTATTGTGGGATCTTGTTCTGTATAGGTTTGTGTTGGTGAACCTTTAGACTTCACGTATCGTTTTGTTGTTTTGTTGTTTATGTAAAGTACTCATTAAAAGATGTACGCCTATCACGCTGATGTACGCCGGATCACTCAGAGTTTCAATGTGACAATTGTTTGCTTGCCGAGGATTATAGGCTTGAGGTGGCTTCCTTGATCACGCAGATCGCCAGCCTACGTAAGAAACTGGGGAAAACGCAGAGTGAAATGTTCACCTTTCCTACACCGATGGCTGTATGGTGTTCGCGCTTGTTGGATGCATCTCCGCCTTGTCGTTTGTTGTTATCCGACTGGCCGGTGTTGCCCGGAGCTCCCCCATCTGATAGTGGAGTCGAAGGGGTACAGCAAGAGGAGCATGGCAATCCACAATGGTCACATGTCACGAGCCGTGGAAGCCGAAGATAGCGGCCTCCCGGAAAGTAGTCTATACTCCAAACGAGAGACCCGGAGCGGATACAAAACAACAAATAGTTTAGCCGTCCTGGAGCCTGATCTTCCTGCACCTTCGTCGCTGGGGGTACCTGTGTCTGTGGCCGCAGTGCTTACTCCTATGATTTTTAAGTCGACGTCAGCAACCTTCCGTCCCTGCTCTGGATCGAGCGGGGCTTCTCCATCTGTCAGAGGCCTGCACCAGGCCCCGGGAGCAACAGGCTCAAGTTATCCTGCCTCTCACTCATCCATAAAGGGTTCTCAGAATCCTGTGAAGCGTGGGAGTGGGCGGATATCCTTGTCCTTCTCGCCAGCCGTGATTTTGGGCAGCTCCATGGTAAGAAATGTGACCGTTCCTGTTGCAAAAACTATGTCCTATCCCGGAGCTCGAGTAAGTGGCATTACTCAGCTGCTCCCGAATGTACTATGTCAGGACATAGAAATCGATTCCATCGTAGTCCATGTGGGTTTTAATGACATTATGAAGGGCAGCTCTGAACAGTTGAAACTGGATTTTAAAGAGCTGATTGACTCTCTGCTAGACACTAATAAAAGATCCATCATATCTGGCCCTGTGCCCTCTCTAAATCGTGGCATTGAACGCTTTAGCAGGATTCTTTCTCTTCACAACTGGCTACGTGATTATTGTAGCTCAATGGGTGTAAGTTTTGTTGACAATTTCGATACGTTTTGGAAATAAAACACGTTTAAAAAGGAGGATGTGATCCACCCAAATAATTTGGGTTGCTGGATCCTTTCACAGCATTTTAAGGCTTCGTTGAGACAATGACTTATCAATGACCTAAGCCCAGCTCAGTTAATCCCTACCATTGTGACGCTGAGTTGTCATAATGCTTCAGCAAATTACATTATACCAGGGGTGTTGGTAGACACAATGTAAGTAACCTAATTTATGTCCCTCTAACTGCCACGAATGCCTCTGTTGATCCTACAGCTATTGTATGCAGCAATCATGTGCCTATGAACTAGATTTATACTGTTAGCACTGAGGCGGTGTGCCCTAGTAGGAAGTCCACTGTGTGCAGCTCACCTGCACTAACATAAATAACATGATAATATTTACTTCTGCTAAGCTTCCCAGTAAAGCAATGAAAACTGTTCCATAAGGTGTATTTTTATCTGTTTTTTTAATCTAATTTTACTGCTGGCATGGGTTACTTGATGTGAATAGAGTTCCATGTAGTCATGGCTCTATGTAGTACTATGCGCCTCCCATAGTCTGTCCTTGACTTGGGGACTGTGAAGAGACCTCTAGTGGCATGTCTTGTGGGGTATGCATGGGTATGCATGGGTGTCATTCAACATGTCAATACCTCTCACAAATACAATTAGTGATGAAGTCAATCTCTCCTCTACTTTGAGCCAGGAGAGATTAACATGCATATTATTAATGTTAGCTCTCTGTGTACATCCAAGGGCCAGCCGTGCTACCCTGTTCTGAGCCAATTGCTTTACTCAAAGCCAGTGGCATGTCGTTAGTAAAGATTGAAAAAAGTAAGGGGCCTAGACAGCTGCCCTGGGGAATTCCTGATTCTACCTGGATTAAGTTTGAGAGGCTTCCATTAAAGAACACCCTCTGTTAGAAAGTAACTCTTTATCCACATTATAGCATTATGGGTGTAAAGCCATAACACATACGTTTTTTAAGCAGCAGACTATGATTGATAATGTCAAAAGCCACACTGAAATCTAACAAAACAGCCCCCAAAATCTTTTTATCATCAATTTCCCTCAACCAATCATTACTCATTTGTGTAAGTGCTGTGCTTGTTGAGTGTCCTTCCCTACAAGTGTGCTGAAAGTCTGTTGTCAATTTGTTTACTGTAAAATAGAATTGTATCTGGTCAAACACAATTTTTTTCAAAAGTTTAATAAGGGTTGGTAACAGGCTGATTGGTCGGCTATTTTAGCCAGTAAAGGGGGCTTTACTATTCTTAGGTAGCGGAATTACTCTTTCTTCCCTCCAGGCCTTGTGGCACACACTTTCTAGTAGGCTTAAATTGAAGATATCGCAAATAGGATTGGCAATATCGTTCGCTATAATCCTCAATAATTTTCCATCCAAGTTGTCAGACCCCGGTGGCTTATCATTGTTGACAATCATAATGTTTTCACCTCTTCCACACTTACTTTATGGAATTCAAAATTACAATGCTTGTCTTTCATAATTTGGTCAGATATACTTCGATGTGTAGTGTTAGCGTTTTCTAATCTAAGGTATTGACATGTTGAATACACCGGCTGTCTGAACTACTGGCGCACAGCTCGGACACCCATGCATACCCCACAAGACATGCCACAAGAGGTCTGTTTACAGTCTCCAAGTCCAGAACAGACTGTGGGAGGTGCAAAGTACAACATAGAGCCATGACTACATGGAACTCTATTCCACATCAAATAACTGATGCAAGCAGTAAAATTTGATTTAAAAAACAGATAAAAATGCACCTTATGGAACAGCGGGGACTGTGAAGCAACACATACAGTGGGGAAAAAAAGTATTTAGTCAGCCACCAATTGTGCAAGTTCTCCCACTTAAAAAGATGAGAGAGGCCTGTAATTTTCATCATAGGTACACGTCAACTATGACAGACAAATTGAGAATTTTTTTCTCCAGAAAATTACATTGTAGGATTTTTAATGAGTTTATTTGCAAATTATGGTGGAAAATAAGTATTTGGTCACCTACAAACAAGCAAGATTTCTGGCTCTCACAGACCTGTAACTTCTTCTTTAAGAGGCTCCTCTGTGCTCCACTCGTTACCTGTATTAATGGCACCTGTTTGAACTTGTTATCAGTATAAAAGACACCTGTCCACAACCTCAAACAGTCACACTCCAAACTCCACTATGGCCAAGACCAAAGAGCTGTCAAAGGACACCAGAAACAAAATTGTAGACCTGCACCAGGCTGGGAAGACTGATTCTGCAATAGGTAAGTAGCTTGGTTTGAAGAAATCAACTGTGGGAGCAATTATTAGGAAATGGAAGACATACAAGACCACTGATAATCTCCCTCGATCTGGGGCTCCACGCAAGATCTCACCCCGTGGGGTCAAAATGATCACAAGAACGGTGAGCAAAAATCCCAGAACCACACGGGGGGACCTAGTGAAGGACCTGCAGAGAGCTGGGACCAAAGTCACAAAGCCTACCATCAGTAACGCACTACGCCGCCAGGGACTCAAATCCTGCAGTGCCAGGCGTGTCCCCCTGCTTAAGCCAGTACATGTCCAGGCCTGTCTGAAGTTTGCTAGAGTGCATTTGGATTATCCAGAAGAGGATTGGGAGAATGTCATATGGTCAGATGAAACCAAAATATAACTTTTTGGTAAAAACTCAACTCGTCGTGTTTGGAGGACAAAGAATGCTGCGTTGCATCCAAAGAACACCATACCTACTGTGAAGCATGGGGGTGGAAACATCATGCTTTGGGGCTGTTTTCTCTGTAAAGGGACCAGGACGACTGATCCGTGTAAAGGAAATAATGAATGGGGCCATGTATCGTGAGATTTTGAGTGAAAACCTCCTTCCATCAGCAAGGGCATTGAAGATTAAACGTGGCTGGGTCTTTCAGCATGACAATGATCCCAAACACACCGTCCGGGCAACGAAGGAGTGGCTTCGTAAGAAGCATTTCAAGGTCCTGGAGTGGCCTAGCCAGTCTCCAGATCTCAACCCCATAGAAAATCTTTGGAGGGAGTTGAAAGTCCGTGTTGCCCAGCGACAGCCCCAAAACATCACTGCTCTAGAGGAGATCTGCATGGAGGAATGGGCCAAAATACCAGCAACAGTGTGTGAAAACCTTGTGAAGACTTACAGAAAACGTTTGACCTGTGTCATTGCCAACAAAGGGTATATAACAAAGTATTGAGAAACTTTTGTTATTGACCAAATACTTATTTTCCACCATAATTTGCAAATAAATTCATAAAAAATCCTACAATGTGATTTTCTAGAATTTTTTTCCTCATTTTGTCTGTCATAGATGACGTGTACCTATGATGAAAATGACAGGCCTCTCTCATCTTTTTAAGTGGGAGAACTTGCACAATTGGTGGCTGACTAAATACGTTTTTCCCCCACTGTACATAGGCACAGACACATGCATACACTCACGTACACTTGGATTTTGTATTGTAGATATATGGTAGTGGTGGAGTATGGGCCTGAGGGCACACAGTGTGTTGTGAATGTATTGTAATGTTTAAAAAAAATGTATTACTGTCTTAATTTTGCTGGACCCCAGGAAGAGTAGCTGCTGCCTTGGCAGGTGCTAATGGGGATCCATAATAAATACAAATATACCTTTCAGGAACTGCACCACCAGGAGGTGAGCCCCCGGTGAGTTTCAGTCAATTCCCACATGACACGCTAAGACAGTGGCCATGTACACTTTTAAAGTGGAGAATGCTTCAAATGCTGCTGTAGGTTCATAAAGATTTCCCTCACAGAGCACTGAAAAGGAACATGTCCTTTATTTTGTCACCAGAGCTCAAACGCTTGCCAGATATACGTCCTTGCAGACTGAATGGTATCAATAACATTTGGAGGTAAACCTCTAGCCAACAGATTGGTCCTCTTAGGAACCAGGGCCATAAGAACCAAATCTATGGCCTCGCTTGCCAAACCTGCCCTGGCACCTGGGACAACAGGTCCCTGCGCAATGGGAGTTTCCACGGGTCCCCGCCTAAAAGGCAAATGATCTACATGAACCAAGGCTGCCTGGGCCAACGAGGAGCCACAAGAATCCACGGTAAGCCCTCTCGGCACACTCACTCCAATGTGGGCTGAATCAGACCCACTGGCGGAAACGCGTTAAGGAGGGTCTGAAGCCACTGGTGCGCCAGAGCGTCCATTCCCAACGGGGCACTCAAGTCCCTCATCGAGATAAATCGACGACACTGCGCATTTTCTCGCTATGTGTAAAGATTTATGTCGGCCCTGATGAAAATATCCCATACCTGCCACCTGGATAAAAGATCTGCACCCAATTTGAGGTAACCGGGGACATGTTAGGAGGGAGAGAGACAGTCTCTCCCCATCTGTTGATGCACGCCACCACTGACATATTGTCGGTTCTGACCAGCACAAGCCGGCCCGACAAAAACAGGGGGAAGCACCTGAGCGAAAGATACTTTGGGTAATTGACATGCATTGCGCTCTGCACCAGTGTCCGTATTCCCCAAATCGAGTTGCCTTTGTACAGCACACCCACCATCGGGGGAATGCGTCTGTCGTGATCACCTTGTGGGATACAACTCAGCCCATGGGAGGCCCCTGAAAATAGCAGAGGGTCCCACCACTGCGCCATGGCCCGTAGGCCTGACAGGGACATCCAATGCGAATGTCTTAGGCTGCGAGATGCATCCAGGTGAGTGGCTAGCACTCAGCGCCAGTAGGGCCATATCAACTATCACAGAAGCCATCATCCCCAGTATGCATAGGCACTGGTGAAAACGCACTGTGTGACGCAGCCGAAATTTGGCTGAGCAGAGCCAAAACCCAGACACCCTCCGTGGGGTTAGAAAAGAGTGATACGCGAGTGAGTCTAGCTCGAGACCCAGAAACCGAATGCGTTGAGATGGAGTCAGACAGCTCTTTTTCTGGTTTCTTATGAAGCCTAAAGACTGAATACGGGACAGTAGCTTGGATATGTGTAACACTGCTTGCCCCCTCAACTCCGCCGCCACCAGCCAATCGGTGTAATAGCCGGCGGCTCTTACAGAGGGCACATAAATCTAGAATGGACGCAAAGTCCCATCCCTTTTCGTAACCAGGAATACCGGCTGTACCAGCAGTCCCGGATCTTTGACATAGGAACCACTTGGAGGAGATGGGAGGATATTTCCTCCCTCAAAACGTGCACTGAGCCCTCGGGAACAGTCGACTTGATGAAGCGTGGGGGACGCACAACAAATTTCTACCTTTATCCTGACATCACTGTTCGCATGATCCAGGGTGTTCCATTGGTCGGAGCAGACAGCGAGACTCCTGTGAAGTGGGACGCTACCTTGTGGACTGGGAGAGATTGGTTCTCCTTCCATTTCCACCACTCTTGACAACCGTGTGTCTGAACATTGTTCATCGAACTCACATACAGGAGACAACACTTTTAACACCCGTGAACACGGTGGAACTCAGTTGAAAAAAACAATGTTTATCTGTGAAGTTTTGCCTAAAGCCTGGCCCACTCTGGGTACACAGGCTCAGGCGATCAGTGACGTACCCCGATTGGCCATGCCACTTGGGGATACTGTCGTCACAACAAGCCTCACTCGGTTTAGGCGGTAAGACGCGTTCCGGTAACCGGCTGGCAATTAGTGCTGGACCGCATGTATTACAAATAGACCCAGGGAAAAAACATTATCATGGAGGTTACCCTACCGAACAGTCATAGGTACTGGCGACAAAGTGCCTTGTAACCTAGCTGGGAATGGGACAGACAGCTCTGAAAAACAGACCCCTTCTGTTGTAACAGACAGGGGCGATTCGTAATTGAATCTAATTCCCAGGAATGAAAAGAGTTGAGCTGGAGACAGACAGCTCATTTGGGGGTCTCATGTGAACCACAGAGACTGCGTGTGGGATAATAGCATGGTCGTGTCCAACCCTGCTCGTTCCCTCGATAACTAATCGCCTATAGAACCCATAACCTGTATTAATAGACACCTCATAGGGACTATTGCATACATTTTTACATATTGGAGGTCACGGGGATCGAACCCACTACCCTGGCGTTACAAGCACCATGCTCTACCAACTGAGCTACAGAGGACCATTGATAAACAGGTCAATATCAACAAGAACATGCATGATTTGTAACTACTTGTCATTTTAAAGTGTTTTTCATGGTTTGCAAAGGCAAGTGATGCAAATGCCACCGCAATTCAAGAACGACCTACTTACATTTCAGAGGAGTGGCTGCTATAAGTCTTAGATCACTGAGGTTTCACTTTTTATATTTGTAGATTTTGTTTTTTAATTTAGCTCATACTGTATCTTATTACTTGGCCAAGCTCTGTATTCATTAAATACATTTAATTACCCCTGTGTGATGGAAGATAGTGATTTGACTCATAACTCCTGTTAGTTACATCAGTATTATATATAATGTTTATAATAATAGGCCATTTAGCAGACGCTTTTATCCAAAGCAACTTACAGTCATGTGTGCATTTTTTTTACGTATGGGTGGATCCGGGGATCGAACCCACTACCCTGGCATTACAAGCACCATGCTCTACCAATTGATTTACAGAGGACACACACACCTTCCATCACTACATGGTACTGCTGGGTTGCTAGGGTTGAATTCATAATTGACACTTAATCATTACATTTTGTATTTCCAAAGGCTGAGGTTATTTAATCATCAAACAGTATTTTTGTGTTATACTTGATCCATCATGTGCTGGAAATGCCCTGCCCATGTTCATTTAATTTAGTGTAGGTCGGTTGGATGGAAATAAGGAATATTTAAAATGCAAGGACATGAGTGAAATCCTGATGCAATCGTTCATGTTATCAGGGCAGATAATGCCTAATGAAAAGTGTGTCAATGTGCATACTGTAGAGCTCAATGGGTTTCACGCCCCCACACTGTATGCAACGGATCCGATGAGAGGCTCTAAAATAAAACCTTATGGGACTTCATGATAGGGCTTGAGGATGCCCAGATAACTTTCACACATTTGAACTAAACTCCTGTCTCATCATTCAGGATTGGGATTTGAAAAGATGGTTAGAGAGATGTCAGCTATGGAGGGAATGTGATGCTTATAACTAACGGGTGATCTAGAGTCAACCCTCTGCTCTATCTGTCATATGCAGCAGCCTGTTTCGAGTCAAGGAACACACACACACACACACACACACACACACACACACACACACACACAGAGAACGCTCTTTGCTGTATTATGGAGACCCCATTAGAGGAGTCCACTGGTTGATATATACTCCTTATTAGTCTTGCGGAGTGGCTTAATCATCGGACACGGTGTGTGTACCAAGTGCAGTGTAACCCTGCACTGGACTGATATGGAATGCTTTCAAGAGCAAATCAAGTGAATAGATTAGGTAACCCTTGTCAAATGCAATCACGGCTTGGGGGACAGCTTTCAGAAACAGTCATGTCGTGCTGTGGCTTAAAAAATATATCACCAAAGAAGTATCACAATATTGCAATCTGCCATTAACCGATGCTCTAAAAAGGTGAACCCCAAATAATGCGACCAACAGTTTCAAATAATCGATCATAATGTTAATTAGCATGTCAAGATTCATATCTTATGCTGTGGTAACTTACTTTGGCTGAAGTTAACTTTGGAGAGTCTCTGTTATTTGCGCACTCAGCTTCAGTATCTCCTCAGGGATCAAGTGAAGGGCAGATAAGCTACTGTAATACACCAAGCATTATGTTAAAAAAATATCTACATAATGAACAGATATTTTACGAGCTCAGCTCAGAGAAGACGCATACAGACGTAGAAATGGAGCATTTTGCTAGTTAGACGCAAGCTCATTCCTTTGTGTGTTGGATGGAAGGGAAAAGGTAATTTGTGAAGAGACCTTCCTGCCAAGATGATGGAGAGTACTCCTTTGTTGATTTTCCCTTAAGTGTCTCACAGTTAGGAGTCTAAAGAGAGCAAAGCTCACAGTGACACCTTGACTGGCAATTGGAAGAAAAAGTCCACTCGTATAATATAATTATGTTCTGTGTGGAATGCTCTGTCATTTGCACAGTACATTTTTCTTATCCTGGTGACATTATTGCCTGTTGGTTTTCTGTATGACAATATTTGTAAACAGTTTACATTTCCTCCAGGAATCCCTAACTTGTTCAATAACCAAGGCAATGCTTTCTTGCTGCAGTATGTGAGGTGTACAATGTTCATATTAGGACAGCTTGTAATATAGCTGCTGGTTGATAAAAACAAAGGTTTAAAAAAATCTTAAGTTGTTTTCCAGGACTTTCTGAAGGGTACATTTCTTTAGAAATAGTACTACGGGCTGTGGCACATCTTTTTTCTAGGGCAATCGCATGTACTATGTCCCCCGTCTCTGTGTACCATGCGTGTACAAAATTGTACTGATTTGCTAGAGCTGAAAATGGTTAATGAGCAGTTGTGAGTTTGATACAATTACAGTATGATGTAGATTGTTGATGTTGATGAAAAAGTGCACAGTGTCATGAAGAAGTTTGGTCCTCAGGCACAACTATTGCTGTGCACTAGTTTTACTAAGCATATGAACCTGTGACATATTGCAACAATAGGCCTTTTTTCATTTGGTATGTGGCTTTATATTGAAGTTGAGGGACTCCCCCTTTGAAGAGCTCTTTCAATCTATGTTGCAAGGATCAAACACAGATAATTGTGTTTGTCACTTTATAACTTAGCTGGTAGCACTTTGCATTACAGTTAAGTGATAATGCCTGAGAAGCCGGTGTTTGGAGGATATATTGGCAAAGGGGTTGTTAGGCCCGAGACGAAGTCGACGGCCGGCAAACCGTGCCAATATATCCTCCAAACACCGGCTTCGAGGTAATTATCACTTTTATACAACGGGTTACCATATTCAAATAATGATTGTCATACAGTATTTTCATAAAAAAGTTATTTTTAGGAATTTATTTGTACTATTTCATCCTTCCACAAGATATAGTCCTGACACAAATCTAGGGTTGCTAGAGACGCGACCCAGTCGTTCAGTCTTTTTGTTCTGTATCTATGGGCGCAACCCAGTCGTTCATTCTAAATGATCCATTGCCATACTGGCTGGCAACGTTCTTATCCCTTGCTTGCTAGCTAGCCAACTACGGCTAACTTACAGTCACATCCAAGCGTGCAGCCAGAATAACAACAAAGTAACTCTTTTCTAATTTGATTTATTTGGATACATCCATAACAGTGAGCTAATGATGCGCGATTTTGCCTGGCAGAGAAAATGTGTTCTCTTGTCAGGACACTGTTCAGACAAAAGAAAGACAATCCATTTGATCTGATTTGAATAAATTAAACCATACATTCTCTTTGTTATCCACCACAGCTGAGATAGCTATAGCTACTTATTGTATGTCACATTTATCTGTGCATTCCCCTGGATGGTGCATTGGTTTAAATATCTGTCGGAGTCTGTGCTACTACTTCTGCTGCCTTGCTTCAGCCTTTTGGGTGTTGATGGTGCTGCAGTGTTCCCTTTGTTTTTGGCCAGGATGCTGCTCCAGCGTTTTCTGTCTGTCAGTGAGTGATGCCAGTAGCTATGCATGGAACCTTTGCACCAATGCCCACTCACTGACATAATCTCCCTCGATTCTAAACCAGCATTGGCCAGTTTCTGGACTTTCGTGGTCCTGATGCTGTGATTTGTGTATGTCGTTTTTCCCGCTGCCCTGCAGATCTTGGGTAGAAGTGCTGCCAGATAGTTCATGCCCATCGGCTCTGACGTGTACCAGATCGAGTCCCCGATACACTCTCCTCTCCTTGGGTGGAGATAAAATGCAAGGGCTTTCTCCAGCCATTTCGATAGATATTTCTCCAGTGATGCCAACGGGCAAAGTGGGTTCCCTGGCTGCTCGAACATGAATCCCCTCTTGGACTTCCTGCCCCTCTCCCTTGGGTCCAGATGATTCTATGTGGCCTCGTTATATGCGAGAATGGCGTATCTGATAGAGAATGCATTGTTATAATATTGTTTTCCAGTAGCCTAATTACGAGTGCAACTTAGAAATAACACAAACAGCCTATGAACAACATACATTAGACCGTTCTTGTCTGTTTTTACGAGGAATGAGTTGGACTTTAGTTGTCTGTTCCCCTCTTTTCCTCTTCGACCCAGATGTAACTGGAGGTAGAACCACACTTTCTGGACCAGACCCCTTGGTGTACCGGGATTCAGAGCCTGGGAGTATTGGAGCTGGGCCATGTCCTTATCGGTGATGGGAGGGTGACTGTTTGTGATATATTTTTCTTGCATTCTTAGCTGTTTGATGTTGCCCAGATTTGTATTTGTATTTGTATTTATTATGGATCCCCATTAGCTGCTGACAAGGCAGCAGCTACTCTTCCTGGGGTCCAGCAGAATTAAGGCAGTTATACATTACAATACATTCATAGCAGATTTCGCAACACTCTAAGTGTGTGCCCTCAGGCCCCTACTCCACTTCCACATATCTACAACACAAAATCCATGTCTACGTTTGTGTATATTGCGTATGTTATCATGTGTGTGTGTATGCATGTGTCTTAGCCTATGTTTGTGTTGCTTCACAGTCCCCGCTGTTCCATAAGGTGTATTTGTATCTGTTTTTTTATATCTGATTCCACTGCTTGCATCAGTTACCTGATGTGGAATAGAGTTCCATGTAGTCATGGCTCTATGTAGTATTGTGCACCTCCCACAGTCTGTTCTGGACTTGGGGACTGTGAAGAGACCTCTGGTGTCATGTCTTGTGGGGTATGCATGGTGGTAAATTCAGTGTCCTTCATAAGGCACCAGCTGCGACCGATGGGTGGATCATTTAGAAACCGTCCACTCCGGAGTACCAGGTACAGTGAGGGAAAAAAGTATTTGATCCCCAGCTGATTTTGTACGTTTGCCCACTGACAAAGACATGATCAGTCTATAATTTTAATGGTAGGTTTATTTGAACAGTGAGAGACAGAATCACAACAAAAAAATCCAGAAAAACGCATGTCAAAAATGTTATAAATTGATTTGCATTTTAATGAGGTAAATAAGTATTTGACCCATCTGCAAAACATGACTTAGTACTTGGTGGCAAAACCCTTGTTGGCAATCACAGAGGTCAGACGTTTCTTGTAGTTGGCCACCAGGTTTGCACACATCTCAGGAGGGATTTTGTCCCACTCCTCTTTGCAGATCTTCTCCAAGTCATTAAGGTTTTGAGGCTGACGTTTGGCAACTCGAACATTCAGCTCCCTCCACAGATTTTCTAAGGGATTAAGGTCTGGAGACTGGCTAGGCCACTCCAGGACCTTAATGTGCTTCTTCTTGAGCCACTCCTTTGTTGCCTTGGCCGTGTGTTTTGGGTCATTGTCATGCTGTAATAGCCATCCGCGACCCATTTTCAATGCCCTGGCTGAGGGAAGGAGGTTCTCACCCAAGATTTGACGGTACATGGCGCCGTCCATCGTCCCTTTGATGCGATGAAGTTGTCCTGTCCCCTTAGCAGAAAAACACCCCCAAAGCATAATGTTTCCACCTCCATGTTTGACGGTGGGGATGGTGTTCTTGGGGTCATAGGCAGCATTCCTCCTCCTCCAAACACGGCGAGTTGAGTTGATGCCAAAGAGCTCGATTTTGGTCTCATCTGACCACAACACTTTCACCCAATTATTTTTTTTTTCACCTTTATTTAACCAGGTAAGCCAGTTGAGAACAAGTTCTCATTTACAACTGCGACCTGGCCAACTTAAAGCAAAGCAGTGCGATAAAAACAACAACACAGAGTTACATATGCGTTAAAACAAAACATAAAGTCAAAAAAATACAACAGAAAATATATTTACAGTGTGTGCAAATGTAGCAAGTTATGGAGGTAAGGCAATAAATAGGCTATAGTGCAAAATAATTACAATTAGTATTAACACTGGAATGATAGAGAGTGATGTGCAAATAGAGATACTGGGGTGCAAATGAGCAAAATAAATAACAATATGGGGATGAGGTAGTTGGGTGGGCTAATTTCAGATGGGCTGTGTACATGTGCAGTGATCGGTAAGGTGCTCTGACAACTGATGCTTAACGTTAGTGAGGGAGATAAGAGTCTCCAGCTTCAGAGATTTTGTTCCAGTCATTGGCAGCAGAGAACTGGAAGGAATGGCGGCCAAAGGAGGTGTTGGCTTTGGGGATGACCAGTGAGATATACCTGCTGGAGCGCATACTACGGGTGGGTGTAGCTATGGTGACCAATGAGCTAAGATAAGGCGGGGATTTGCCTAGCAGTGATTTATAGATGGCCTGGTGCCAGTGGGTTTGGCGACGAATATGTAGTGAGGACCAGCCAACAAGAGCGTACAGGTCACAGTGGTGGGTAGTATATGGGGCTTTGGAGACAAAACGGATGGCACTGTGATAGACTACATCCAATTGGCTGAGTAGAGTGTTGGAGGCTATTTTGTAAATGACATCGCTGAAGTCAAGGATCGGTAGGATAGTCAGTTTTACGAGGGCATGTTTGGCAGCATGAGTGAAGGAGGCTTTGTTGCGAAATAGGAAACCAATTCTAGATTTAACTTTGGATTGGAGAGTCTTAATGTGAGTCTGGAAGGAGAGTTTACAGTCGAACCAGACACCTAGGTATTTGTAGTTGTCCACATACTCTAGGTCAGACCCGTCGAGAGTAGTGATTCTAGTCGGGTGGGCGGGTGCAAGCAGCGTTCGATTGAAGAGCATGCATTTAGTTTTACTAGTGTTTAAGAGCAGTTGGAGGCTACTGTAGTGTTGTATGGCATTGAAGCTCGTTTGGAGGTTTGTTAACACAGTGTCCAATGAAGGGCCAGATGTATACAAAATGGTGTCGTCTGCGTAGAGGTGGATCTGAGAGTCACCAGCAACAAGAGCGACATCATTGATGGAGAAAAGAGTCGGCCCAAGAATTGAACCCTGTGAAACCCCCATAGAGACTGCCATAGGTCCAGACAACAGGCCCTCCGATTTGACACATTGAACTCTATCTGAGAAGTAGTTGGTGAACCAGGCGAGGCAGTCATTTGAGAAACCAAGGCTATTTAGTCTGCCAATAAGAATGTGGTGGTTGACAGAGTCGAAAGCCTTGGCCAGGTCGATGAAGACGGCTGCACAGTACTGTCTATTATCGATCGTGGTTATAATATCGTTTAGGACCTTGAGCGTGGCTGAAGTGCACCCATGACCAGCTCGGAAACTGGATTGCATAGCGGAGAATGTACGGTGGAATTCGAAATGGTCGGTGATCTGTTTGTTAACTTGGCTTTCAAAAACTTTCAAAAGGCAGGGCAGGATGGATATAGGTCTGTAACAGTTTGGATCTAGAGTGTCACCCCCTTTGAAGAGGGGGATGACCGCGGCAGCTTTCCAATCTCTGGGGATCTCAGACGTTATGAAAGAGAGGTTGAACAGGCTAGTAATAGGGGTTGCGACAATTTCGGCGGCTAGTTTTAGAAAGAAAGGGTCCAGATTGTCTAGCCCAGATGATTTGGTGGGGTCCAGATTTTGCATCTCTTTCAGAACATCAGCTGTTTGAATTTGTGTGAAGGAGAAGCGGGGGGCGCATGGGCAATTTGCAGCGGAGGGTGCAGAGCTGGTGGCCGGGGTAGTGGTAGACAGGTGGAAAGCATGGCCAGCCGTAGCAAAATGCTTGTTGAAATTCTCGATTATTGTAGATTTATCGGTGGTGATAGTGTTTCCTAGCCTCAGTGCAGTGGGCAGCTGGGAGGAAGTGCTCTTATTCTCCATCGACTTTACAGTGTCCCAAAACGTTTTGGAGTTAGTGCTACAGGATGCAAATTTCTGTTTAAAAAAGTTAGCTTTTGCTTTCCTAACTACTTGTGTATATTGGTTGCTAACTTCCCTGAAAAGTTGCATATCGCGGGGGCTATTTGATGCTAATGCAGTACGCCACAGGATGTTTTTGTGCTGGTCAAGGGCAGTCAAGTCTGAGGAGAACCAGGGGCTATATCTGTTCTTAGTTCTGTATTTTTTGAATGGGGCATGCTTATTTAAGATTGAGAGGAAAGCACTTTTAAAGAACAACCAGGTATCCTCTACTGACGGAATGAGATCTATATCCATCCAGGATACCTGGGCCAGGTCAATTAGGAAGGCCTGCTCGCTGAAGTGTTTTAGGGAGCGTTTGACAGTGATGAGGGGTGGTCGTTTGACCGCGGACCCGTTACGGACGCAGGCAATAAGGCAGTGATCGCTGAGATCCTGGTTGAAGACAGCAGAGGTGTATTTAGAGGGTAAATTAGTCAGGATGATATCTATGAGGGTACCCATGTTTACGGATTTAGGGTTGTACCTGGTTGGTTCCTTGATAATTTGTGTGAGATTGAGGGCATCTAGTTTGGATTGTAGGATGGCCAGGGTGTTAAGCATATCCCAATTTAGGTCACCAAGCAGTACGAACTCTGAGGATAAATGGGGGGGAATCAGTTCACATATGGTATCCAGGGCACAGCTGGGGGCTGAGGGGGGTCTGTAGCAAGCGGCAACAGTGAGAGACTTATTTCTGGAAAGGTGGATTTTTTGAAGTAGAAGCTCAAACTGTTTGGGCACAGACCTGGATAGTAGATTGCAACTCCACCCCCTTTGGCAGTTATATCTAGACGGAAAATGTTATAGTTGGGGATGGAAATTTCAGAAATGTTGGTGGCCTTCCTAAGCCAGGAGTCAGACACTGCTAGAACATCAGGGTTGGCGGAGTGTGCTAACGCAGTGAATAACTCAAACTTAGGAAGGAGGCTTCTGATATTTACGTGCAGAAAACCAAGGCTTTTACGGTTACAGAAGTCAACAAATGATAGCTCCTGGGGAGTAGGAGTGATACTGGGGGCTGCAGGGCCTGGGTTAACCTCTACATCACCAGAGGAACAGAGGAGGAGTAGAATAAGGATACGACTAAAGGCTTTAAGAACTGGTCTTCTAGTGTGTTGGGTACAGAGAATAAAGGGGGCAGATATCCGGGCGTTGTAGAAAAGATTCAGGGCAATATGTACAGAAAAGGATATGGAAGGATATGAGTACAATTGAGGTAAACCTAAGCGTTGGGTAACAATGAAAGAGATAGCATCACTGGAGGCACCGATTGAGCCGGTCTCTGCGTGTATGTGGGGTGGAACAAAGGAACTATATGAGGCAGTTTGAGAGGGACTTGGGGTTCTACAGTGAAATTGTATAATAAGAACTAACCCAAAAAGAAATAGGCAAGGCATATTGACATGGGAGAGAGGCATAAAGCAATCACAGGTGTTATTAGAGAGAGCTAAGACAACAACTGGTAATGGCGATAAAGTTTGAGCTGAGGCTAAACAGAATAAACAGGACACCGTGTAAAGGAACAGTCCAGCAGGCATCAGCTGTGCAGCTGAGCGATCATAATGTCCAGTGAACAGCAATATGTGAGTCCGAGAGCAGTTCAAATTGGGCAGGAAGCACAGTTGTAGGTTGTGTGTGCTAGAGGGCCGGGGCTAGCAGATGGATCTTCGTGGTCGACGTCGTAACGGGAAGCCCGTTGAAACCACATCAGACGATTTCGTCGGCAAACCATCGGCGGGGCTCAGTGTCAACATTAGGAGGTCCCGTCCGGTTGAAAGAGAGGTAGATAGCCGGGAGATGGGCCTGGCTCGAGGCTAGCTCAAGGCTAAATGGTGCTGCTAAGGGGCAATAGTAATTAGCCAACAACAGTTTGCAGCTAGCTGGTTGCGATGATCCGGCGCTAGGGTCCAGTGATTCCGGCAGAAAGTCCGATTTGCTCTGGGTCGATAACACGCTGTGCAGACTGGCCGACGAATTGTCCAGGCCAGAGCTAGAGCTGGCTGGTGGGTAGTGCCACGGACAATGGTGAAGACGCTAAAGGTGGCTAATAGCAAGTAGCCATTCAGTTGCAGCTAGACTAGTTTCAGCTTAAGATTCTTGATAAAAGTTATAAATAAATAATAGAATCCTTTCCACGTTGGTTGAGGCGGGTTGCAGGACAGTATATTTAGTTAAAGAATGAAAAGTAAAATTGAGAAATATATACAAAATAGACAGAAAACAAGAAACTGGCTATTTACACTAGGACACAGAAAAAGAAACACGACCGCACTTCTACGCCATCTTGGTTCTCCTCTGAATCATTCAGATATTCATTGGCAAACTTCAGACGGGCCAGTATATGTGCTTTCTTGAGCAGGGGGACCTTGCGGGCACTGCAGGATTTCAGTCCTTCGCGGCGTAGTGTGTTACCAATTGTTTTCTTGGTGACTATGGTCCCAGCTGCCTTGAGATCATTGACAAGATCCTCCCGTGTAGTTCTGGGCTGATTCCTCACCGTTCTCATGATCATTGCAACTCCACGAGGTGATATCTTGCATGGAGCCCTAGGCCGAGGGAGATTGACAGTTTTTTTGTGTTTCTTCCATTTGCGAATAATCGCACCAACTGTTGTCACCTTCTCACCAAGCTGCTTGGCGATGGTCTTGTAGCCCATTCCAGCCTTGTATAGGTCTACAATCTTGTCCCTGATATCCTTGGAGAGCTCTTTGGTCTTGGCCATGGTGGAGAGTTTGGAATCTGATTGATTGATTGCTTCTGTGGACAGGTGTCTTTTATACAGGTAACAAGCTGAGATTAGGAACACTCCCTTTAAGAGTGTGCTCCTAATCTCAGCTCGTTACCTGTATAAAAGACACTTGGGAGCCAGAAATCTTTCTGATTGAGAGGGGGTCAAATACTTATTTCCCTCATTAAAATGAAAATAAATGTATAACATTTTTGACATGCGTTTTTCTGGATTTTTTTGTTGTTATTCTGTCTCTCACTGTTCAAATAAACCTACCATTAAAATAATAGACTGATCATTTCTTTGTCAGTGGGCAAACATACAAAATCAGCAGGGGATCAAATACTTTTTTCCCTCACTGTAGCTACTTATGCTGTACTGCTCCCCCTTCCCATTTCGTACATTTCCATAAAACTGTTGGAGAAAGATGTTAAACTCTTCCTTAGTGACAGTTTTGAAGTCAACAACTTACTTTCTTCTCTGTTAGCCAGCCCTCTAAGCACCACACTGCCCAGTTTGTATTCTTAACTGTGTTTTCTTCATTGCGGCTTTTCTCTAGGTCATTCAATGCAGTAGCCCCCATATCTGCATGCCTGGGTCTTATTGCCATCTCTTTTTCCCATTCATCCATAGTCATGCCGTCGAAAAGATACAAAGAAATGTTCCACTCATCCATTTTAGTATTGATTTAGCCAGTCAATTGAAAAAAGTATTGTATGTTGCTATGACAACCAGCTCAATTTGCTGTCTGTCTCATTCTGACACATTCACTTTATATGGTACAGTGGAGATCGCAATTCAATATTGAAACAATATTGAAAAGCTCTGAGAGACCGACAGCAAGGTTTATACAAATCTCTGCTGTTGAAAACCAAATGCTAGTCTAAAGGAAATGTCTAGATTATTTTTTTAGTGGATATAAAGTTTATACATTTCCTGGCAGGGTTGATGAGACAGTGGATTGCGCAGTGAGATGGAACAGAGTAAATAGGCATTTCAACGTCATAGATTTAGCCGGTGGCAACTTGTGAAATAGACACCGGCTGGAATGTGGTTTAAACCAATCAGCATTCAGGATTAGACCCACCCATTGTCTAATAACAGTAGTTACACATAATGAAAATATAAGTTCCCTGTAACTTTTTTGTTTATTAATGTTTCAGAATAATAACCCACATGGGGGTTGTTACCCACAGGGGTAATAATACAAAAACAATATAACTTACGCTGGAAGTTGAGGATGAGGGTTGGAAAAGGAGATCCATATTACCATATTCTTATTGTATTGATATCCCTCTATACTATGGCAACGTATTATGTGTATTTCCCAGAAAAAATAATATAATCATACGCGCGCTGCTGGTATGAACTGCTAAAACCAAAACCAACATATTCTGTTGGCTTTCGGGTATAGCTTTCACTAAACAGAAGCAGGAGTTGGTTGGGCTTGACGCACCGGACAGCTTGTACTCGACCCAAAGCCTGTTGGTCTTACATGGTATGAGACTGTAATCCATCACCAGGAAGACAAAAGGCTAGGGGAGAAGACTAACAAATCAACTCCAAAATCTCCCGAAACCAGAAATGGTGGACAGTTGGACAGGGCGCTAGCAACCCCATCCCGTAGAAACTCCACCCATGTTGTTAACCCTCCTGTAGTGGCTTCCTTTCCTCTTTACCATAGCCACTGCCCTAGCCTGAAGCGGGGTTGTTTCGGACGCATACAGTCCACACTCAACGTTTCCAAACGGCCAAACATTCAATGAGATCCAGGGATATAGTGCAACAAAAAATGTTTATTCTTCTTATCTAACAAAAAGGTATTCTCCAATCAACTTAAAGCAGAGATTACTTGAAATGCAAATACATAATATAATATGACCTGTCTGTCTGTATTTCTGTATGTCTATATGGTCAAAAAACTATACCGCTCCCGCATCTAGCAAGGACTCCTCCCCCGAAGGCCCAACTTCCTGCCTTTATACTAACACAATTAACACAGTACAATGAATGGGCAAGAGGGGGGCCAAAAACTGAGTTACACTAATAACAAATGAATATATCTCAATCCGGTAAATAAATCATAAAGGTACGTACCTAATATTTCATCATATACATTAATATTTAATATATTTACACAAATGTACATGGAGCTCAGTATGTTCAGTCTTTTATACAAAATATGCCCAAATCGGCTCTAACATACCGGCCCCTAATTGTTGACTGCACTGAATGCACAACAATTACTTAATATTCAAACGTAGAGCCAATACAAAAACATTCTATACCAGAGCACCATTACAGTTCATAGCTATATACAAATATACAAGGTGCCATATAGGAAAATAGTCCATAGATCTCAGTCTGAGTTGAAGTGTAAAGGTGTTCAACTTCCAAAAAATGTCAAGAGTTTGACGTCCAAAAAATGTATGACATCAAAGAATGTAAGAGTACGACATCAACGAATCAGAGGTGCACGTGATTCAAAGATGGAGCACTGTGTGTGTGTGTGTGTGTGTGTGTCTCACTTCGTCGCCTCAAGGAGCAGACAGAGTTTATTGATAGGTCTCTGTAGGATATTGGTCTTAGTCTTAACCATGACGCTCCGGACAAGACCTTTGGCCCCTGGCAAAGCCTTCACCACACGCCCCATTAGCCAAGAGTTCCTTGGGGCGGTGTCATCGACGATGACCACAAGGTCACCAGGACTGAAGTTTCTCTTAGTTTTGTTCCACTTGTTCTGCTCCTGCATAAGTGGAAGATACTCCCTGATCCATCTCTTCCAGAAGAGGTCAGTGATATATTGTACTTGCTTCCATCTCCTTCGTGAGTATAGGTCACTTCTCTGGAATAGTCCTGGTGGCAGGACTGGCTTTGCTTTCAGATGAAGCAGATGGTTCGGAGTCAGGGGTTCTAGATCGTTAGGGTCATTTGTTACAGTAGTGATTGGTCTGTCGTTCATAATCGCCTCAACTTCACACAAGGCTGTCTGCAAAGCCTCATCATCCAGTACTTGCTCTTTAAGGACTGAATAGAGGATATTTTTCACCAGTCGGATCAACCTCTCCCATACCCCCCCATGGTGGGCTCCAGAGGGAGGGTTGAATGACCATGTCACTCCTTCCTTCAGTAATTTATTTTGAATCTTGTTGTGATCCAGCTCTTTCAGAGCTTCTCCTAGCTCTCTGTGTGTTCCAACAAAGTTGGTGCCATTGTCTGTTCTGATACTTGTTACTGGGCCCCTTCGACAGATGAACCTGCGCAGGGCATTGATGCAGGAATCAGTATCCAGATAACTAGCAACTTCTAGATGGACAGCTCGACTCACAAGGCAAGTAAAGATCACACCATACCGCTTCACATGAACGCGGCCTCGCTTCACCTCTATGGGGCCAAAGTAATCTATGCCCACATGGGTGAAAGGCGGCAAATCAGGTGCTACCCGATCTTGTGGAAGGTCAGCCATCTTCTGTTCCCCAGCTCTAGCTTGCATCCGCCTGCAGAAGACACAGCTCTTAAGGATCTTCCTTGCTAAGGAGTTGGCACAGGGTATCCAATATCGCTGGCGAAGTCTAGAAAGCATGTGACCTCTCCCAGAGTGGCCAACCTGCTCATGGATGTGGAGTAAGATCAGTTTGGAGATGTAGGAGTCTTTGGGCAGGATCATAGGATTCTTTAGTTCCGTGAGGCATAGCAGCTTTGCTTAACCTTCCTCCTACTCTCAGAATGCCATTGTCAACTATTGGATCAAGCTTACAGATTGAGCCGCTTCTCTTGGCACATTGTTTTCCTTTTACAACTAGTGCAATTTCTTGTTTAAAGTGCTGTCGTTGCTCAAATCGAATGATGACCTTTTTCTGCTTCATCTAGGTCATCTACAGACAGACTTTCTTTTCCAAACGTCAGTTTGAACTTGTCAATTTGTTCCTTCAGTGAGTTTGTCAGACTCTGATCTGATCCTGGATCAGTTTGGGTGAGAACTTTCCTTTTCTGGCTTAACTGTAGTAGAAGTCTCTTCAGTTTCAGCATCCAGGCAACTGCTTTCTTCAAGCTGTTCCATGTTGAATAGTACTCAATCAGTTTGCTGGTCGGACTCTTTTCTTCCACACATGTACTGTTTACGATGACGTCTTTTCTCACCTCTGGGTCATCTGGAGGGATGGAGCCAAGCTCCTCGGGGACTTTCGGCCATTGTGTTTCTGTTTTCTCCAGGAATTCTGGTCCTTTGCGCCATCTCTTTGAGTTCAGGAAAGTTTCAACATGTATTCCTCTTGAGGCATCATCGGCTGGGTTGTGTTTGGAGTTCAAATACCTCCACTGTTTTGCTTTCGATAGGTCACGGATCATAGCAACCCTATTAGCCACAAAAGTATGGAATCTCTTGGTATCGCTATGCGGATGTATTTTAGCACCGACTGGCTGTCTGTCCAGAAAGTTGACTCCTCAAGTTCAATCTGGAGCTCCAACCTTAACATCCTGTCCACTCGCACTGCCAATGTTGCTGCAGCAAGTTCCAGTCTGGGGATCGTCATCTGCTTGAGTGGAGTCACCCTTGATTTCCCCAGTATGAATGCGATGTGGACCTTTTCCATAACGTTTGTGAACCTAAGGTAGCTTGCCGTGCCATAACCTTGTTCACTTGCATCACCGAAGTGATGCAGCTGTGCGGTCTTGATTTGACCAAAGTTCTCCGGCATCATACACCTGTTGATCTGGAATCTGGAGAGCTGGTCCAGCTCTGAGAGCCATCTCTTCCATGAAATAGAGTGTTCTTCAGGGATGACTTCGTCCCATCCACACTTTAGCTTGCAGAGCACTTGAAGAATTTGCTTTGCCTTTAATACGAATGGGGCGAGGAAACCTAATGGATCATAAATAGAGCTGACAGTTGAGAGAATACCTCTTCTTGTAAGGGGTCTGTTCTTGACAGTGACCTGGAAGTTAAACACATCCCTTTCAATGTTCCATCGGATTCCAAGTGCTCTTTCAACAGGCAGCTTTTCTCTGTCCAGGTCCAGTTCTTTTATCTGCTTGGCTTTGTGTTCATCAGGGATAGAAGCTAGTACAGTGCGGCTGTTGCTGACCCACTTGGTCAATTTGAACCCACCTTGAGAGCACACATCCCTGAGGTTTCTTGTGAGAGCTATGGCTTGTTCTTCTGTGGCCACTGACTTGAGGCAGTCATCAACATAGAAGTTGGACTTGACTGTTTGAATCACCTCTTCATCGTACCCCTCACAGTTGTCTTCTGCAGTCTTTCGCAGTGCAAAGTTTGCACAACTTGGAGAGGATATAGCACCCGAAAAAGATGTACTGTCATTCTGTACTCCTCCAATCTTTTGTTAGTATCACCATCCGGCCACCATAGGAATCGCAGGAAGTCTAAGTCATCTTCATGGACACGTACTTGATGGAACATTCCTTCGATGTCTGCCATCATGGCAATGTGCTCTTGCCGAAATCTTAGCAAGACTCCTATAAGCGTGTTTGCCAGGTCAGGGCCTTGAAGGAGTTCACTGTTAAGAGATGTACCTTTATAGGATGATGAACAGTCAAACACCACTCGTATCGTTCCTTTGCGCTTATGGTGAACGCCATGGTGTGGTATGTACCATACCTTGCCTTTCTCTCTGAGGAGCTGTTCTTGTGGTACCTTCTCGGCGTAACCTTTTGTTATCATCTCTTCCATGAAGCCTTTGTACTCTGCAGCGTAACCTTTGTCCTTCTTGAACTTCCTGATAATATTTAGAGCCCGCTGCTTTGCCATGTCACGGTTGTTTGGCAGGACTACATCTTTGTTGCGAAAGGGCAACGGTAAGTAGTAGTGATGGTCTTTGAGGGTTATGGAGCTTGATACTATCTCCATAAACCTACGATCCTCAGCTGACATCTCACTTTTCTCTTCATACTCTCTCTCAGGGAAGTCATGGTTGTACTGATTTACAAGAAGAACCCCCAGGTCGGCCATTGAGATACGATTGGCCATCACCGTAGGGACGCCCGGATTCTTCTGCCATGGTACAACTGTTGAGAGGACCATTCATCACCCATCCAAAGAGGGTTTTCACTGCATACGGTCCGTTGCCTTGGCTATTTATGATTTGCCAGGGTTCCATTGCCTTTGGAGCATTTACGCCAATCAGAAGTTCGACGTCGGCATCAATCTCCTTCAACTGAACCTCTTTCAGGTATGGCCACCTTTTGAGCTCTTTCTGAGTGGGAATGTTCTCTCTTGTCACTGGGATCTTATGTTGGGTGTAGACCTTTGGTAATGCAAGAAATGTGTCACCTTCCACATTGCCAATCTCTAATCCAGATATCTCAAAGCTCTTGGTAGGACTCTCCTGCCCCATTGTGCGTAGCAGAATTTCAGTCGCACTGCCTTTAGCTTGCAACTGCCTCATGAGTCTCTCCGTACAAAATGTTGCTGAGCTACCAGAATCGAGAAACGCATAGGTTAACACAGACTTGCTTCCATTTGCCACCTTTACTTGAACTGGCACAATTGCAAGTGCACAATCTGTACCGGGCCCGGTATCTTCACCAGCTTCCAGTGAAACAAGAGCACTGCTGACAGTCTCCTCCCCGCTTTACTGCTACACCACTCATATCTGCCTTTTGAGATCTAAATCTCTCTCTTCCTTCAATGTGCAGGATAGTGGGGTGCTTTCTTTGACAGCTCTGACAGGTCATCCTTCTTTTACATTCTCTGCTTAAGTGTCCTCTCATCAAACAGCCAAAACAAAGGCCTTTTGATCTCAGAAACTCAACCTTGAATTCATGTGGCTGTGCCTTCACCTGTTGGCAGTCGACCAATAAATGCGCACCAGCACAAAATATACATGAGATACTGGGAGCATCAGAAGGGTAGGTGCCTGGTCTCTTTACTTTGAATGTTTGATCTTTTAAAGGTTTTTCAGAGTCACAATCTGCCACTACAGCTACTGTAGTGGCAAAGCTGCTTCCCCTACTCTTGGACTTGAACTGCTGTTTAAAGTCAGCTTCTGTTTTGGGTTTTAAAAACCTTTTGTTGTACAGGGGATCTTGAATATCTCCATACAACGGATCCTGCAGTATTTTGGCCTGTTTTTCCATGAACGTTACCAGGTCACTGAACTGGGCCCTCAGGTGACTTCTCTCTAAAATATCACATGCCATAGACCTCCATTTTTCCCTTAGTTTGTAGGGAAGTTTTGACATGATCAGCTTTATGTTGGAGGGAAGATTAAGCTCTTCCATGTTCTGTAGGTCTTGCATAGCGTTACAGCAACCTCTTAGATAGAGTGCATAACCACCCAGTCCCTTTCCATCATCGGGTTTGATGTTTGTCCAGTTCCAAGCCTTTTCCATGTAAGCAGTGGTGACTTTGATTTCATTGCCAAAGTGTTCCTTTAACAACCTCTTAGCTACTGCATAGCCTCTTCTGGCTTCCATATGCAGACAACTACGGACCAGATCCTTGGGCTGACCAGAGGTGTATTGTTCCAGGTAATAGAGCCTATCCTGGTGGCTGCTTGTCTTATCTTCTATACCATGCTCAAATGCACGCATGAATGGCCTAAAGTTTAGAGGATCACCGTCAAACATAGGTATCTCCCTAACAGGGAGTGTGGCTTGTTTGTGCTGTAGTACAAGGAGGTCAGCAATTTCATTCTGCCTTTGCATGACAGTAGAGAGGTTATCATGGCTGGTATTATGGCTGATACCCGCAGTGTTGATTCTGTGTCGATTGCTAGACCTTGCTGTTGGCTGCTGAAGAGTGTGGTTTACGACTGTTTTCGGAATAGGGTTTGATGGCTTTGTGGTCGGTTGTTGTAAAACTCTTTGTAGTGGGGGTCTTTGGAACTGCACCTAATGCAGCAAACTCAACAGGTGATGGTTCAGGTTCCACATAGACCTCTGGTTCCTGTTTCTCAAAATAAGAGTTCATTCCATCTTCTTGGCTTAGTAAATGGGCTGCCACAGAATGGGATTGAGAAGTTGACTCGGTACTCTCCAGGACCTTCAGTTTGGCATTATATGCTGCTATGTCCGTTTCCAGTGCCATTTTTTCCATCCTAACATTCAGTTGAGCTTTCTCCAGTTCCAATGCATGCTTGTCTTGTAATGATGCTTGGCGAGCTAGTAGAGCTGCTCGTTCTGCCTCGGCTTTAAGGCGTTCAGAGGACACTGAGGAAGCAGTCTTAGAATACTTAGTTTTACTTGATATTTTTGACACATTGGAAATGCTGTCATGTGGTTCAATGAGCGTTTGTGGCTCAACTTCAGCCTTTTTCCATATTTCCACCTCTTTCAGGAAATGTTCATAAGTTCTCATTCTTGGTTGATAATAGTTAATGCTCTCCTGTTCCTGTTCCTCCTCTGTGACCAGCTCTAGCACTGATTCATGAGCCTTCTTAAAGTCATTGAGCACAGCATCAAATGCTTCAAGACTCTCATTCACAGTTGCAATGTTTCCTCCATCAACAAGAAGGACTTTTATTTCATTCATTTTGCGTGTACACACTCCAAGTTTGCCTCTCCGGGCTGCATAGAGTGAATTTAGATGCTCCTCTGCCCTCTCCAGTGGAGTCTTATTTGGGATTTCCTCCTCCATCATTCACTTTTAGTTCACTCAATTTACAATGACACGGTTGTTGGTTTGATTGTTAAACGTAATGCCCCTTTAGACCTCCTTTAATCTTTAAAAACACAGTCATCCATTTCAGCATATTGACCCATTTTGAATTGCACATGTGCAAGTTTGGCATTTTAGATGCGTTTTAAACATTTCATCCCGTTGAGGTTTTGTCCCTTTAATGAAGTTTTAACACGCAGTATCTTTAGATCCTTAAGCTGCATTCGTTATGCGTTGATGGATTGCATTTCCACGTTAGGCCAAATATTAGATATATGATTAGGCTACATTGTGCATAGGATCTGTGTTTCCCAAACTTAAACTTCTTAATTGTTTTCACAGCGCTGTATTTTGAATTCCATTCCCAAGTTTATCAAACATTCCAATTATAAGCACATTTGCGCTTCCATAATATGCATGATCAAACGATCGCCTTGAACAGGGCAGCTCATTCATTCGCAGTGGTTACTCACGGCTGGCGAAATCTAGGAGTTCAAATCCTTCCAAGCGAGCTGTCCTTATGGTCCGAATGCAATTACAAATAGAACAAAATCCAGCGTGTGTCCGAACCGGAGATTTCCTTCCGGTAGTAATCCTTCACGGAGTTTTTTGACTTGAATGTAGTGGCTTCCTTTCCTCTTTACCATAGCCACTGCCCTAGCCTGAAGCGGGGTTGTTTCGGACGCATACAGTCCACACTCAATGTTTCCAAACGGCCAAACATTCAATGAGATCCAGGGATATAGTGTAACAAAAAATGTTTATTCTTCTTATCTAACAAAAAGGTATTCTCCAATCAACTTAAAGCAGAGATTACTTGAAATGCAAATACATAATATAATATGACCTGTCTGTCTGTATTTCTGTATGTCTATATGGTCAAAAAACTATACCGCTCCCGCATCTAGCAAGGACTCCTCCCCCGAAGGCCCAACTTCCTGCCTTTATACTAACACAATTAACACAGTACAATGAATGGGCAAGAGGGGGGGCCAAAAACTGAGTTACACTAATAACAAATGAATATATCTCAATCCGGTAAATAAATCATAAAGGTACGTACCTAATATTTCATCATATACATTAATATTTAATATATTTACACAAATGTACATGGAGCTCAGTATGTTCAGTCTTTTATACAAAATATGCCCAAATCGGCTCTAACACCTCCCGTTGTCCTGTCCGGGTCAAAATGACCCAGGCTACGTGTTAGAGTGAGTGGCTGTATAACCCCTAGCGTTGTCCTGTCCTGGCCGGGGTCAAAACGACCCAGGCTACGTGTTAGAGCGAGTGGCTGTATAGCCCCTAGCGTTGTCCTGTCCTGGCCGGGGTGAAAACGACCCAGGCTACGTGTCAGTGCCTACGTTTTAGAGTGAGTGGCTGTATAACCCCAAGCGTTGTCCTGTCCTGGCCGGGGTCAAAATGACCCAGGCTACGTGTCAGTGCCTATGTGTTAGAGCGAGTGGCTGTATAACCCCTAGCGTTGTCCTGTCCTGGCCGGGGTCAAAATGACCCAGGCTACGTGTCAGTGCCTACGTGTTAGAGCGAGTGGCTGTATAACCCCTAGCGTTGTCCTGTCCAGGTCAAAAAGACCCAGGCTACGTGTCAGAGCCTACGTGTTAGAGCGAGTGGCTGTATAACCCCTAGCGTTGTCCTGTCCTGTCCTGGCTGGGGTCAAAACAACCCAGGCTACGTGTCAGAGCCTACGTGTTAGAGCGAGTGGCTGTATATCCCCTCCCGCTGTCCTGTCCGGGTCAAAAAGACCCAGGCTACCTGTTAGAGTGTTAGAGCGAGTGGCTGTATAACCCCTAGCATTGTCCTGTCCTGTCCGGGGTCAAAATGACCCAGGCTACATGTTAGAGTGTTAGAGCGAGTGGCTGTATAACCCCTAGCGTTGTCCTGTCCGGGGTCAAAATGACCCAGGCTACGTGTTAGAGCGAGTGGCTGTATAACCCCTAGCGTTATCCTGTCCTGTCTGGGTCAAAAAGACCCAGGCTACGTATTAGAGTGTTAGAGCGAGTGGCTGTATAAGCGTTGTCCTGTCCTGTCCTGGCTGGGGTCAAAACGACCCAGGCTACGTGTCAGTGCCTACGTGTTAGAGCTAGTGGCTGTATATCCCCTCCCGCTGTCCTGTCCGGGTCAAAAAGACCAAGGCTACGTGTTAGAGTGTTAGAGCGAGTGGCTGTATAACCCCTAGCGTTGTCCTGTCCTGTCCTGGCTGGGGTCAAAACGGCCCAGGCTACGTGTCAGAGTGTTAGAGCGAGTGGTTGTATAACCCCTAGCGTTGTCCTGTCCTGGCTGGGGTCAAAATGACCCAGGCTACGCGTTAGAGGCATAAGCTCTGAGCCAGAGGTAGTAGGTAAGCCGTAAACAAACACCAACACCAAGAACTACTACTACTACTACTACTACTACTACTACTACTACTACTACTAATACTACTACTACTAATAATAATATTTCCTCGGTGGCATGTCCGGACACGTCCCGAAGAGAGGTCTTGGGGACTTCCCCAGCCTGGGTGCCGAAGCTATTATGAGTGCTGTGCGTTTCACGGCCAAACAGGTCCTAGAACATATATTTTCCAATGACTCTGATTGCGACGAGGAAGCGGAGGAGGAGGCGTCCGAAGAAGAAGACGGGGAGGAACACAACCCAGAGGACGAGGAGACAGCCGCCGCCGCCGACGACAAGGACGACGCCCAAGTAGAAGAAGGCCAAGGCGTAGAAGACGAACGAGACGATGATGACGACGACAACGATGACGACCAAGAAGATGAAGAAGGAGAAGAAGAACAAGGGGAAGGTGAAGGTGAAGGAGAGCGAGGAGACCACCGCCGCCGCCGCCGCCACCGCCGCCGCCGCCGCCGCCGCCGCCTCAGCCCCCGACCACAACACGATATCCCTCGAGTGGAAAGAGAGACATTCGTGTCGAGAAACTGCCAAATCCAATGGTGCTTGGTGCCCTGTGACAACAATCGGGGCGTCGGAGGGGCCGCCGCAGCGGCGAAAAGTAACAGGCCGGTTGCTGAGGTGCCGGAGGACATGAGGCCCGGGCCTACTAGGCAGGCCGTAGGCCAAGCCCGCGACATCCTCTCCACGTTCCGCCTGTTTTTCACACCGGAGATAGAAGACATCATCCTGGAGATGACCAATCTGGAGGGTGTTCGAAAATACGGAGCCCGAGGCGACGGCGACGGCTGTGGCGACGACGACCACCGCCACTACGCCGACGACCACGAAGACCACGACCGCGACCGCCGCGGCCGCTGGAAAGCGATGGACTCCACCGACCTGCGAGACTACGTAGGGCTGCTCATCCTAGCCGGCGTGTACAGATCCCGAGGCGAGGCAACTGCTAGTCTCTGGGACGCCGAGAGCGGGAGGACCATTTTCCGCGCAACCATGCCGCTCAAAGTCTTTCACTCTTACTCGAGACTCCTTCGCTTCGACGACCGCCAGACCAGAGCCGAGAGACGCGCAGCAGGCGGCAGTGACAAACTTGCAGCTGTGAGAGAGGTCTGGGACAAGTGGGTCGAGAGGCTGCCGCTCCTCTACAACCCCGGGCCCGACGTGACGGTGGACGAGCAACTGGTCCCTTTCAGAGGTGGACCGGGCCAACAACACCGTACAAGAGCACAACAACACCGTACACAACACAACACGCTAAAGCTAATCGCTTCTCTTTCCTTCCTCTCCTCTCCTCTCCTCTCTCTTTTCCTCTCTCTTTTCCTTTCTGTCTCTCTCTCTCTCTCTCTCTCTCTCTCTCTCTCTCTCTCTCTCTCTCTCTCTCTCTCTCTCTCTCTCTCTCTCTCTCTCTCTCTCTCTCTCTCTATCCTCCAGGCCGATGTCCTTTCCGCCAGTATATTCCAAGCAAGCCGGCCAAATACGGCATCAAGACCTGGGTGACCTGCGACTCCAAATCCAGCTACGCCTGGAAGATGCAGGTCTACACTGGGAAGGCCACTTGCGGAGGCCCCGAGAAGAACCAGGGGATGAGGGTCGTGCTCGATTTCACGCAGGGACTCAGGGGTCACAACGTCACCTGCGACAATTTCTTCACCTCATACGAGCTCGCGCGCCAACTCCTGAGGAGGAACGTCACCGTGGTCGGCACAGTCAGAAAGAACAAGCCAGAGCTCCCACCGGCGCTGCTCGCCTCAAAGGACAGGCTCCTCTTCTCCTCCAAGTTTGCCTTCACGCCCACCACCGCTCTAGTGTCCTACCTGCCAAAGAAAAACAAGAACTTCTTACTCCTGAGCACGCTGCACACCGAGGCTCACGTTAGCCGTCGCCAGGACAAGAAGCCGGCCATCGTCCTAGACTACAACAGCAACAAGGGAGGTGTGGACAACCTAGACAAGGTGATTGGAACCTACAGCTGCAGGAGGATGACCGCCCGCTGGCCCCTGGTCATCTTCCACAACATCCTTGACGTGTCCTCCTACAACGCTTTTATCATATGGCGAGAGCTCAACCCTACTTGGATGCCTGGTAAGCGAAACAAGAGGAGGGTGTTCCTCGAGCAGCTGGGAAAGGCACTAGTGACTCCGTTCATAAAAAGAAGGGCCCGTCTCCCTCGCACCGAAGCCTCTGCGGCACTCGTCAAAGCTGTTCAGAGGGCTACGTATCGCGATCAGCCCCGGGATCACGCCCCCGCCGCACCGGCCCACGCACCGGCCCAAGCACCCGACCCCGGACAACCCAGTAAGAGGAAGAGGTGTCAGGTCAGCCCCACAAAGAATGACTGTAAAACACACACTGTGTGCACCAGGTGTAACAAATACATCTGCAAAGGCTGTTCGCACGCATACTGTCCCACATGTTCCAATTGGGCCTTTTGTGAGAGGGGGACAGTTCGACCCGGAGGGCACGGCGTGTGTACAGAATACCAGGACAACGGGAGGGTTAATATCATAAAACAGTTCTACAGCAACTTTTCATGCACTGTGGGAACGAACAACACAAGCTTTGCTGTGAAGTCTGGAGTTTGTCAACGTTGTGTGATGTCAGCCTTACTCTTCAAGCTGGCAACAGAAGATCAGGCAAGAGGAATACGATGGACCTTGTATTCTACTCTAGAAGACTTCACTGATGACCTGGCACTTTTATCACACACACACACCAACATCTGCAAGACAAAACAGACAGAGTTCAGTCCTTTGGTCAGCAAGTCAGCCTGGTTATCAACTGCAGCAAGACAAAGGTCATACCCATCAACATAACACAGCAAAAGCAATCAAAATCAAGGAACAAGACCTGAAGTTAACCCACAGTTTTACTTACCTTGGGAGCACCATAAGCCATGATGCAGGCACCAGCAAAGACATCTGCACCAGAATCAATAAAGCAATAGCAAGTTCAATAAAATCTTAAAATCTGGACAATATAGCACAAACTCAAAACTCAAAACTATACCAGAGCTGTATACTCACTTGTGTTTGTTGTGTGGAAGTTTGTGTGGAAGAGGTGGAAAAACAATTGTTATCCATCAATAATGATAAGCCACCAGGTATAGACAACCTCGATGGGAAACTATTAAGAATGGTAGCAGACTGTATTTCCAACCCTATTTGCCATGTCTTTAACCAAAGCCTAAAGGAGTGTGTGTGTTCACAGTCGTGGAAGGAAGCTAAAGTAATTCCACTACCAAAAAAAGTAAAGCACCGTTTGCTGGCTCTAACAGCCGACCAATCAGTTTGCTGCCTGTTCTTAATGAACTGATGGTGAAAATTGTGTTTGAACAAATACAATGTTATTTTTCAAAGAACAAGTTAACTTCTGACTTTCAGCATGCATATAAGGAAAGGCATCTTGTACTGAACTGACTCTGATGATTGGCTAAATAAAATGGATAATAGGATGATAGTTGGAGATTTCAGTGCAGCCTTTGATGTTATTGATAATAATTTGTTATTTACAAAACTCACTTCTTATTGTTTTACATCACCTGCCATCACATGGTTGGAGAGTTACTTATTCAATAGAACCCAGAGTATTTTTCAATGGAAGCTTCCTAACATCAGACATGTACAGTGCGGTATCCCTCAGGGCAGTTGCCTTGGCCGTAACTCTTCTCTATTTTTATAAAATATTTGCCACATACAAGAAGCTCAAATGACTATGTATGCTGATGATTGACCACTCTACACATCAGCAGCTACAGCCAGTGAGCTCCCTGAGGCTCTTAGCAAGGAGTTACAGTCAGTGTCAGAATGGGTAATTCATTGCATTTGGTTCAAAATATTATCTTAGACCTAAACCTCAACTGGAGTTGTGCATCAAGGGTGTGACCATTGACCAAGTTGAGAAAGCTACACTTCTAGGACTAACATTGGATGGTCAGTTACCATGGTCAAGTCATATTGACAAGGTTGTTGTGAAGATGGGGAGAGGTACTGTATGTCTGTTATACACAAAAATCAACTGTACTAGTTGTCAGACTCTGATCTTGTCCCATCTTGATTACTGTCCAGTAATATGGTCAAGTGCCCCAAGGAAAGACCTAGCAAAGCTGCAGCTGGCTCAAAACAAAGCAGCATGCTTTGCCCTTAAAGGTGCAATATGCAGAAATCGCTCTGCAAATTCCTCGTCACAACTAGACAAACTTATCTTTTTGAGAAGATCAGGGAGATTTGCAACAAAGAGGCCATGGATATCACATGCCCTGCACCAAAGTTTAGTGCAGGACAGAAACAAGCTCTTTGAATAAAGGTTCCCTTGAATGAAAAACAGCCTCTATCTCAAGGCCATCAGACTGTTAAATAGCCATCACTAGCACATTAGAGACTGCTGCTGCCTATTGAAATCACTGGCCACTTTAGGAAATGGAACACTAGTCACTTTAATAATGTTTACATATCTTGCACTACTCATCTCATATACTCTATTATATTCTATAATATTCTACTGTATCTTAGTCCATGACGCTCTGTCATTGCTTGTCCATATATGTATATATTCTTAAATTCCATTCCTTACTAGATTTGTGTGTATTGGGTTTATGTTGTGAGATTGTTAGATATTACTTGTTAGATATCACTGCACTGTTGGAGCTAGAAGCACAAGCATTTCGCTACACCCACAATAACATCTGCTAAACACGTGTATGTGACAAATAAAATGTGATTTATTTGATTTGATTTGATTTATTTGACAATCACAAAGACAGGTGAAACAGATCAGGGTGTGACACTAAACAATACATTAATTGCACTATAACGGTGACAAACGGTGCCCACAAACTGTTAGGGCCTACATAAAGCTGTCCGAACAGCAGAGTCCCAACAGCAGTCCCAACACCTTACCACTGCTACACCTGGCTATCAGCGGAGCCTTGTCTGGCAGCGAAACAGTTTATTCAACCTAATTTACTGCCTTTTTAAAAAACATAGATGATATGGCTGACTTGCTTAAACAAATGGGGTTTCTACTGACAATTGAGATGTACAAACTATGGCATAAGGGGACGACATGCTGATAAGAGGCATTCCGTTATTTCGATTAAAACAATGTGTGAGCTAGGACGGATGTAGTCAATATAACTATTTGTTCAGCACTTTTGAAATGTACAGCGACAGAATTCAGAACATGGGCCATTCTTACAGTGTTCTCCCTGTACACCAAGTCAGAACCGTAGGATAAATAAAGGGGGCGAATAAGCAGACAATGAAAGCTCTTACAATATTAGATGATTACATTTCTCTAAAACAGGTTATAGGTTACATGTGCACCACCAAGTCAGAACAGTAGGCGAAATTAAGAGGGGAAAATAGATCTCATTATTAGGGTGATGCATATGGGCTACTAACAGTTTACTACACAACATACACTTAGTATTACTTTCTTAGCTACAGTATACATATCTCCCTAGCAAATTACATCATTTATGCAGCAGCATACAATATATTTTTGTACTCACCTTGTTGTGCTGTGCTCACTTGAACAGGAAGGTGGCACGGCGGTCCTTCGTGGGCAAATTTTGTCATCAAATTTTGTCATCAAAGTCTGCCATTCTCTGGATTTATGGTGCTTTCAGGACAACTGGGAACTCTGAAAAAAACAAGGTCGAATCATGATGACGTCAGGGAACTTCAGGTCGTAGCTCTAGAAAGAGGCCAGAGTTCCCGACTTACAATTCTGAGTTGGATGACCTTTCAAAACGTATTTTCCCAGTCTGAGCTAGTTTTTTCCTGAGTTTCCAGTTGTCTTGAACTCACTGAAGTCAGATTTCCCAGTTCTGAGTTAACAGTTGTTTTGAGCGCAGCAGAAATCATGCTGGATTGACAGCATGGCCAATGTTGAAGGTTAATAATTTTAAGCTTGGAAAAGAGACCCTTAAAGTGAGAATTGGGACCACACACCCACTCCACTGAATAGCAGGCTAGTGATTGCTTTGCAATGCTTGCAGTTAGCCACTGATTCCTTCCAAACTGCTCATTGTTGAATTTGCGATTTCCAACTTGTTGTGTAATGTTTATGTCCAATGGCCGATGAGCACCGATTAGTTTTATCTATAATTTCTCTTCATTATTTATCTTCATATGACAAGGATTAAAAAGGATTTTCCAGTAGATTGTCGACTTGATTCATGATGATGACTGCTAGCTAAGATTTTGAAAGTATGATGTTGACATGATCAGTCCAATCAAAGCTACTGTAGATGTAACGTGATTTGACATCATTTTATCTGTGGCCAATGACCTTGAGCCTTCTTGGATGGGCACTTCTAATGTAACTCTATGGCAGCACCCAAGGGGCTTGAATGTTCGAGCTCTACCCTTAGAATTGGCAGTGACGTAGTGTCCCCATGAGTGACAGAACACTGAGCCAATCACGGTGCAACTAGAGAACATTACCAACCCCTACATATTTTCCGCTGTCTGCCCCACCACCACAGAAAGCACTGAGCTTGGCTAAAACACCTGCATTTTGGAGCTGCCTTACTCAAGAAAGCAAAAAAGAGACCATGTTTGTGTGGAGGCTTTATATATATTTTTTTATATTGTTTGCAAACTGATATGTGACACGTATTATTGCCAAAATAACATGCAGAACAGGCATGTGGGGCTCAAAACAGTTGTAGGGTTATTGAGGTTGGTCGCGGATGGGGGTTGGAAGAGATTTTGGGGATGGGTGAGGGTTTGTTAGAAGTGAGTAGGGCTCTTTTTAAATTTTCTTAATAGTATAGGATTAGGTAGAAGGGTTTAGTTTTACTTAATGTTTTTTCTTTATTCATTTAGTCTGTAACCTGTGATTAACTACACACTCCAGTACAGTAGGTGGCGGCAATTCGAGAAGTGGAATTGTTTAGATTTTTTGTGTATCCGTCTCCCAGAGGAAGCGGACACTTCGAGTCATGCGGCTCGGGGCTCAACCTGTGGTGCGCTTTGCTCTCTGGAGCGGGGTGCCTCTAAAAGGGGTGATCAGTGGGGCTACGTTGAGTGTAGAGGTGGATCAAATGAAAATAAATATTTCTAGTGTTTGTGACACCCGCTGTTTAGTGAGACGTAGACCTGGTGGTAATGGTGAGACTGAGAATACTCTGTCTGTCTTGTTGAGCTTTGACACAGAGTTTTTACCTGATCAGGTTAGGTTATATTTGCTATTCTGTGAGGGCCTATGTTGCGAAACCGCTTCGGTGCTTTAGTAGGTGCCAAGGAATCAGACACATTGCAGCATTGTGTAGAAGGGAGATCCGACAATGCGAGAAATGTGCAGGAGGGCATAGTCATATAGTGAGGGAAAAAAGTATTTGATCCCCTGCTGATTTTGTACGTTTGCCCACTGACAAAGACATGATCAGTCTATAATTATAATGGTAGGTTTATTTGAACAGTGAGAGACAGAATAACAACAAAAAAATCCAGAAAAACGCATGTCAAAAATATTATAAATTGATTTGCATTTTAATGAGGGAAATAAGTATTTGACCCCTCTGCAAAACATGACTTAGTACTTGGTGGCAAAACCCTTGTTGGCAATCACAGAGGTCAGACGTTTCTTGTAGTTGGCCACCAGGTTTGCACACATCTCAGGAGGGATTTTTTCCCACTCCTCTTTGCAGATCTTCTCCAAGTCATTAAGGTTTCGAGGCTGACGTTTGGCAACTCGAACCTTCAGCTCCCTCCACAGATTTTCTATGGGATTAAGGTCTGGAGACTGGCTATGCCACTCCAGGACCTTAATGTGCTTCTTCTTGACCCACTCCTTTGTTGCCTTGGCCGTGTGTTTTGGGTCATTGTCATGCTGGAATACCCATCCACGACCTATTTTCAATGCCCTGGCTGAGGGAAGGAGGTTCTCACCCAAGATTTGACGGTACATTGCCCCGTCCATCGTCCCTTTGATGCGGTGAAGTTGTCCTGTCCCCTTAGCAGAAAAACACCCCCAAAGCATAATGTTTCCACCTCCATGTTTGACGGTGGGGATGGTGTTCTTGGGGTCATAGGTAGCATTCCTCCTCCTCCAAACACGGTGAGTTGAGTTGATGCCAAAGAGCTCGATTTTGGTCTCATCTGACCACAACACTTTCACCCAATTCTCCAGTTCTCCTCTGAATCATTCATATGTTTATTGGCAAACTTCAGACGGGCCTGTATATGTGCTTTCTTGAGCAGGGGGACCATGCGGGCGCTGCAGGATTTCAGTCCTTCACGGCGTAGTGTGTTACCAATTGTTTTCTTGGTGACTATGGTCCCAGCTGCCTTGAGATCATTGACAAGATCCTCCCGTGTAGTTCTGGGCTGATTCCTCACCGTTCTCATGATCATTGCAACTCCACGAGGTGAGATCTTGCATGGAGCCCCAGGCCGAGGGAGATTGACAGTTATTTTGTGTTTCTTCCATTTGCGAATAATCGCACCAACTGTTGTCACCTTCTCACCAAGCTACTTGGCGATGGTCTTGTAGCCCATTCCAGCCTTGTGTAGGTCTACAATCTTGTCCCTGACATCCTTGGAGAGCTCTTTGGTCTTGGCCATGGTGGAGAGTTTGGAATCTGATTGATTGCTTCTGTGAACAGGTGTCTTATATACAGGTAACAAGCTGAGATTAGGAGCACTCCCTTTAAGAGTGTTCTCCTAATCTCAGCTCATTACCTGTATAAAAGACACCTGGGAGCCAGAAATCTTTCTGATTGAGAGTGGTTCAAATACTTATTTCCCTCATTAAAATGCAAATCAATTTATAACATTTTTGACATTCGTTTTTCTGGATTTTTTTCATTGTCTCTCATTGTTCAAATATACCTACCATTAAAATTATAGACTGATCATTTCATTGTCAAAATCAGCAGGGGATAAAATACTTTTTCCCCTCACTGTAAGTAGTGTACAGTTGGGATAGAGAAAGCACTGTGTGTCAACTGTGGGGGTGCCTATGCAGCTGGGGATCCGAAGTGCCCTGTGTGAGAGAGACAGGTTGAGATTGCCAGAGTTCAAGTGGGGATGAGGCAGTGAAGAGAGTAGAGGATATCCCAAGGGTGAGTGAGTCGACTGGGAGGCCCCCAGTGTGTAGGCCTGAAGAGAGAGAGAGCCAGAGTGGATGACTTTTTTTTTACATTTTTACATTTACATTTTAGTCATTTAGCAGATGCTCTTATCCAGAGCGATTTATAGGAGCAATTAGGGTTGGAAATCACAGAAAAATAGATGTGGTCGTTGCAGCAGCAGAGAAATATTTGGGTGTGAGAGATTTTAGTGCAGAAGATCTACAGGAAGATTTGAGAGAAGGGGTTCCATCATCCCAGGCCGATGGCCTGGTGTAGGATCGTTCAGGGCCAAGAAGTGGGATGGGTTGGTGGGTTTTGGGGGATAGTATATAGGTGCAGGGTTAGATGGTGGTGCAATTAAAGTTTTTCCCATTCCCTTTTCCCTTTTGTTGGTGACCAAAATGCGAAATGCAGCATTATGCAACAAAGTGTCTAATCTGCCGGAAAGCCACATGAAGAAGAAGAAGGCACACTGCTTTGAAGTTAGCTGCTTAGCGATTTCGATTCATGCCTCGGAGCTCCGGTATCAAACGTAACATCACCATTAACTAGCTATTATGTTAAGGTAAGAATTATCTAAGGTAAAAAGTTGTTGCTTTGTTTGTTGACACTGTCTCTGGGCAGTGACGGTTGTTAACATTAGCTAGCTAACATTAGCTTGCTAGTTAGCTAGCATTAGTTAAAACAGACCAAAGGGGGTGTCACGCCCTGGCTCTGGGGACTCTCGTATGTTGAGCCAGGGTGTTAGTTTCTATGTTTTTGTGTTCTAGGTTGTGTTGCTTCTAGTTTGGTATTTCTATGTTGGCCAGGGTGGTTCCCAATCAGAGACGGCTGTAGCTCGTTGTCTCTGATTGGGAGCCATACTTAGGTAGCCGTTTGGCATTTGTTTAATGTGGTATCTTGTTCCGTTTGGTTTGTGTAACCGTAGGACTTCACGTTTTGTATCGTTTGTTGTTTTGTTCGTTGTGTGTACACTGAAATAAATATGTACGCATATCACGCTGCGCCTTGGCCCGCTTCTTCTCAAGACGATCGTGACAGAAGATACCACCACGACTGGGTCAAGCAGCGGGATGAGGAGAGAGGTTGGAATTGGGAGCAGTGGAGTGAGAGTTGGGCGAGAACCATGGAGGCCTGGTCCACGGGGGAGAGACACGCCCAGAACATTTTTAGGGGGGGGCTCACACCGTGGACGACGGGGCAGCAGGAGTACGGGATAGAGTGGTTCAGAGGGTTGGCAGAGGAGGCCGCCAGGTTACGGGAGTTACTGGACACCAGGGGGAAGGAGAATGTAGAGGCACGGCGAGAGGTACTGGGGTGTGTTGCCAGTCCGGTCCGGCCCGTTCCTGATCCCCGCGTAGGGCCAGTGGCGTGTGTCCCCAGTACGGTCCGGCCTGTTCCTGTCTCTCACACCGAGCCTGTGGTGCGCGTCGCCAGCCCGGTCCGGCCTGTTCCTGCCTCTCGCACCGAGCCTGTGGTGCGCGTCGCCAGCCCGATCCTGTTCCTGTCCCTCGCACCAAACCAGTGGTGCGCGTCGCCAACCCGGTTCGGTCTGTTCCTGCCCCTCGCACCAAGCCAGTGGTGCGCGTCGCCAGCCCAGTTCGGCCTGTTCCTGCCCCTCGCACCAAGCCAGTGGTGCGCGTCACCAGCCCGGTCCGGCCCGTTCCTGCTCCCCGCACCAAGCCTGTGGTGCGCGTCGCCAGCCCGGTCCGGCCTGTTCCTGCCCCTCGCACCAAACCAGTGGTGCGCGTCGCCAGCCCGGTTCGGTCTGTTCCTTCCCCTCGCACCAAGCCAGTGGTGCGCGTCGCCAGCCCGGTCCGGCCCGTTCCTGCTCCCCGCACTAAACCTGTGGTGCGCGTCATCAGCCCGGTCTGGCCCGTTCCTGCTCCCCGCACCAAGCCAGTGGTGCGCGTCGTCAGCCCGGCCCGGCCTGTTCCTGATCCCCGCACCAAGCCAGTGGTGCGCGTCGCCAGCCCGGTCCGGCCTGTTCCTGATCCCAGCACCAAGCCAGTGGTGCGCGTCGTCTGTCCGGCACAGCCCGTGCCTGTTCCACCGGTGCCTGGTCCGGCACCGGTCAGCGGCTCCACTCCGGAGCTAGAGCAATCCGCTCCACCAGTAGTCAGTCCAGCTCCGGCCAGCAGGGCCAGACCGGACCAGGGGCGCTTTGGGGGGTTAGAGAGGGAGTGGGGGTCATGCCCGGAACCGGATCCGCCGCCGAGGCGGAGTGCCCACCCGGTCCCTCCCCTTTTGTGTTTGGTTGGCGCGGTCGGAGTCCGCGCCTTTGGGGCGGGGTACTGTCACGCCCTGGCTCTGGGGACTCTCGTATGTTGAGCCAGGGTGTTAGTTTCTATGTTTTTGTGTTCTAGGTTGTGTTGCTTCTAGTTTGGTATTTCTATGTTGGCCAGGGTGGTTCCCAATCAGAGACGGCTGTAGCTCGTTGTCTCTGATTGGGAGCCATACTTAGGTAGCCGTTTGGCATTTGTTTAATGTGGTATCTTGTTCCGTTTGGTTTGTGTAACCGTAGGACTTCACGTTTCGTATCGTTTGTTGTTTTGTTCGTTGTGTGTACACTGAAATAAATATGTACGCATATCACGCTGCGCCTTGGCCCGCTTCTTCTCAAGACGATCGTGACAGGGGGTTAGATAATAGACCTTGCTTGGTTGCCTTCTTGTGCAGATCATTCTATGCATCATTCTGTTTGTGTCTAGCTAACAACGTTAAATGTTGAACATAGCGCTACTAGTTAGCTACGTTAGCTAGCTAGGTTAGGTAACAGTTGAACATTGATAACTAGCTAGCTTGTGAACTGTTTCATTACATTTACATTTTAGTCATTTAGCAGACGCTCTTATCCAGAGCGACTTACAGTTAGTGATTACATATATTTTTTTATACTGGCCCCCCGTGGGAATCGAAACCACAACCCTGGAGTTGCAAACGCCATGCTCTATCAACTGAGCTACATCCCTGCCGGCCATTCCCTCCCCTACCCTAGACGACGCTGGGCCAATTGTGCGCCGCCCATGAGTCTCCCGGTCGCGGCCGGCTGCGACAGAGCCTGGATTCGAACCAGGATCTCTAGTGGCACAGTTAGCATAAGACATAACTATTACCCCCTCCACATAAGATACACAGCTAGCTAGTTTGACAGGGCCTTCTTTCACTGTAACCAAATAAGTCATTGTATTCCCTTTTTTTAAATCTACGTTAACGTTGTAGCTAGATAGGCAACATTAGCTAGTTAAGTTAGCGAATGGTGCCATTGTATCGCCGATATTAACAGACACTACCTATAGCTAGTTAGCTAAGGCCATTAAATCTATATCTAATTAGCTAGCGTTAGGTCACAGACAACCAAACTAGCCAAGTTATCACACTACCTGGTTAGCTAGCTAGCTACAGGCTTGCTAGTTAGCATTACATTCCTCCTGCTAGTAGCCTCTTCACTCCAGGAGACCTGTACACATTGGATACACCCATGTGTAGCAGGTCACCCGGAGCGAAGAGGCTATCCTGTTAGCTGATGTTACCAACAATAGTTTTTCCTGTCAGCGAACACGTCTAGGTCCTAAAATGTATAACGTTAGCTACCTAGCCAGTTATTTAGCTAGCTAGCTAGCTAGCTATTTATGACTATGCCAGACATACTAATATCTGGTTATACATTGCTTTGATCTAGCTAGTTAATGCTGTAAACCAGAGAAACATTCAAGTCTTAGCTACCATTTCTAGCTAGTTGTCTAATGCTGGTTGTAAACAGCCGAGTTGACTTCATTTTTTAAAAAGGCCATGATGAGTAGAATAACTAGCTAGCTAGCTAATTAACGTTAGTATTTGAAACCATCCAGTCCTATTCTTAAATATCTATAATTTACAAAGCATTATTTGTTTCAGTGTAGACCTGATATTGGGTTTGTACCACATTTTCTAGATCAAGGATATATCCACCTGTAATCCGCCAACACATTTGAAAGTACAGTACAACCACAATCAAAGTAAGTACATAATAACATATTTTTTTGTACATGCACCCTTTTCTCAATATTGTGATATTGTATGTTCTACTGGAGCCCAGCCAACAGCGAGTTGCAGTAATCCAGACGGGAGATGACAAGTGCCTGGATTAGGACCTGTGCCGCTTTCTGTGTAAGGTAGGGTCGTACTCTGCGAATGTTGTAGCGATGGGACAGCGATGGGTCTCCTCATACCCTACAAATAAGGTTTGAGGGGTTAGCGAGGGAACTTTGGTCAACTCTGGGTTCAACTTTGCCTGGAAACCCGACGTTGAATTGCATTGAATTCTACGTCGAGCAGAAATAAGTGTTTGAATCAGGATGTATTTTTATCTTGTGCGCATGTAATTATACTTTTATACTTTCCTTTGGATATATTGTCTCACATTCCTACCTCAGAAAGAACCAACAGCACGGACAGCTTGAAAAGTATGTTAAAATATAATTGTATTCAACTTTCTGGCTTGAAGAGGTCGTGAGAGGAAACATTCCTTATTCAAATGCTCATTTCTGCCCTATGTAGAATTCAATACAATTCAAAGTTGGGTTTCCAGGCAAGTTTCAACTCAGGATAACTGGTACCATGATAGTGGCTCGCCTTTTAGCTAGGTACATTTCTATGGCAACGAATCTTTCAGAACTAACCTGCTCCGGGGCAGGCTTACTAAGGGCTAACTCCATTTATCTTGAATGAAGTGTCTGGGCCACGAGTTGAGGATCAATTAAATCAGAAATTCTCCCTCTCGCAAAGATTTTCATCACCCCTTCATTTGAGGAAGACGACTGATTCAATATTTTATTAATAAAATGTTTTTTTGTGTGAACAATTTTAATGTTAAAATACCAATCACATTACACATTTAGTAAGTACAGCATTTGCTTTCCAAACTTTACGTTTTTTGCACAATTGTATTTTGAAATTTGCAAAAGGCAAACTGACAGCCGCAACCAACCATAGACATAAAATCCATAGATGGCCGTTCCCATTCAATTCAAGACTGGCAGCCATTACTAGTGTACCCATGAGTTTAACAGTCAAATTGCCAGGGTTAGAGGTTCCAAAACACTTTTATGGATTATTATCTATGGCCACAATGCAACAAGCTGTTCCACAGATAGAAGGAGTGATAGGAGTGTAAAAATTGTGCTAGTGCATTGATTAGCACACCAAAGATGGCATTAACAATAAATAATAGACGGCACTACACAAAAAGCCTATTTCACACCATAGCCTGCTGAATTTGCAAGATAACTTTTCTTTCATTTTGATTTTGTCACAAATGAAAATGTAGCACTGACTCGCCCATGGATTGATATTTCAGCATTGTCTGAATGAAGAGTTCAGCATTCGACTAGCTATGTGCGACATGTACACACAGTTACAAGCCTGCGTTTGCGGAAGGCGGGCGAGCAATATCCACCGTCGTAGTACTGATGAAGCCTGACCTGGAATGTGAAGCTAACTGAAGCTGGCTAGCTTTATAAAAGCCTGAGTAATATACCACTCTGGTGACACACAGTGAGACACACACACTAACCACCATTCCCTTGTATGTCTCTGTTAGTCTAATGGCTGGGATGCCAGTGAGATAGATGTTCAACTAGGAGACGTAAGGAGTCAACTCCACCTATGTCTTCCTCTCCATGTACACGTGAGTATCCTCCCCTCAGCTCCTCAATGGCTCCTCAATGTTACGCGGAGTGGAACAGGGGAACCCAAGAGCAGACTCAGACGAGGAGACTGGGATGAAGTAACCCAAGGTATTTATTGAAACACAGGGGGGAGATGAAGTGCAAGTCAGGGGAAACTGCTGGAAACCAGGTGCGGTGGCTGAGGCTGGAGCGAGGCGGGTTGAGACAGGGTGAGCAGGTCCAGAGGGGAATCCAAGGGAGTAGTAGAGTGGGGAATCCAGGACAGAGTAGCAGGATGACGAGACGTGGGACTGGAGACAGGGACCAGAGTCAGGGCGGGCAGAACTGTAGCGGAGAGGAAAACAGCATCAGGCAAGGAAAACAGGCACAACAGAATCACAGGATCTGAATAGTAACAAACGGCTAGAACCGTAGACTGACTGAGCAGAGATTACGATCTGGCAGTGTGGAAGTGGCAGGACTGAGTTTTAGAGGTCTTGATTATGGAACATGTTGCAGCTGGTGGGGATCTGCTCTGACTCCAGCACACCTGTCTCCGCCCACACAATCACACACACACAGAGAGAGAGAGAGAGGGAGCGGGAGAGTGTACTGGGGGAGTGGTGGCAGGTCAAGGACATTTAACATTTTAGTCATTTAGCAGACGCTCGTATCCAGAGCGACTTACAGTTAATGAGTGCACAGGATGAGCAGTAGAGGGCGTTGCAGGAGCAGATGTGACAGTACCCCCCCCTCCCCTCAACGGGCACCACCTTGCACCCGACCAGGCTTATCTGGGTGTGAGGTATAGAAATCCCGTAAGAGGGAGGGGTCCAGAATGTGACGGCGGGGCACCCAGGGCGCTCCTCAGGCCCGTATCCCTCCCAGTCCACCAGGTACTGCCAGCCACGACCCCGACGGCGCACATCCAGAAGCCGCCGGATGGTAAATGCAGGATGGTCATCGATGAGCCGAGGGGGTGGAGGAGCTGCTGCAGGAGGAGATAGGGGACTGGAGCAGACAGGTTTAATCAGGAATACGTGCAAGGTAGGATGGATCCTGAGAGAGGCTGGAAATTTCAGGCACACTGCAGAGGGGTTAATGACACGGCCAATTTCAACGGTACCAATGAAACTGGGGGAACGTTTCTTCGATGCCACCTTCAATGGCAGGTCCTTCGATGAGAGCCATACCTTTTGACCCGGGGTGTAGACTGGAGCTGAAGCCCGGCGACGGTTGGCTTGGGACTGGGTCCTGTCGCAGGCATGAAGAAGGGCATCCCGGGCCTTCCTCCAGGTACGGTGACAATGGCGCTGATGGTCCTGGACAGAGGGAACCGCAACCTCAACCTCTTGGGCGGGGAACAAGGGGGGTTGGTAACCCAGAGCACACTTGAAGGGTGACATACCTGACGAGGCGTTGAGAGGGTGTTGTGGGCATATTCAACCCAGAGTAGCTGGGCGCTCCAGGAGGAAGGGTTAGCAGAAGTCACGCAGCGTAGGGCAGTCTCCATCTCTTGGTTGGCCCGTTCGGTCTGGCCGTTGGTATGGGGTTGATATCCAGAAGAAAGACTGACATTGATACCAAGAGCTGAACAGACGGATCTCCATACCTGGGAGGTAAATTGGATTCTTCTGTCGGAAACGATGTCAGTGGGGATGCCATGCAGACGAAACACGTGGGATACTAACAGGTCCGCAGTCTCCCTGGAGGACGGGAGCTTGGAGAGGGGAATGAAGTGAGCCATTTTGAGAAACCTGTCAATAATGGTGAGGATGACGGAGTTACTGTTAGATGGGGGAAGGACAGTGACGAAGTCCAGAGCTATGTGTGCCAAGGGGCGACTGGGTATGGGAAGAGGGCGGAGCAGAACGGAAGTGGGTTTAGTGGAGGTTTTGTTCTGGGCACAAACCGAACAGGCTGAGACAAACTCCCGGACATCTCTCTCCATGGTGGGCCACCAAAAGCGCTGACGCAGGAAGGTGAGGGTCCGGTTCATACCAGGGTGACAGGTGAGGTGGGTAGAATGGCCCCAGTGAAGAACATCAGAGCGAACACAATCTGGGACAAACAGAGCATTACTAGTACCGTTACCCGGGTCAGGCTGGTTCTGCTCAGCCTGGCGGATACGGGACTCGATCTCCCAGGTGACGGCGGCAACAATGCAGGTGGATGACAATGGCTTCTGGCTCGATACCCGTGTTGTCGGTGGTGAACTGGCGAGAGAGGGCATCAGGCTTGGTATTCTTCGAACCAGGGTGATAAGGGAGTGTGAAATTGAATCTACAGAAGAACAAGGCCCACCTGGCTTGCTGGGAGTTCAGACATTTGGCGGTCTGGATGTATGACAGGTTTTTATGGTCAGTCCACACGATGAAGGGGGTTACAGAGCCCTCCAGCCAGTGATGCCATTCCTCCAGAGCCAGTTTAACTGCCAGGAGTTCCCAATTTCCGATTTCTAAATTCCTCTCTGCAGGTGAGAGCTTACGGGAAAAGAATGCACATGGGTGGACCTTCTGAACAGAGGGGGAACGTTGAGACAGAACAGCACCTACCCCGGTGTCAGAGGCATCCACCTCCACGATGAACTGGAGTTCTGGGTCGGGCTGAGTAAGGACCGGAGGTGAAGCGACGCTTGAATTCCAGGAATGCTGCCTCTGCTTCAGGAGTCCAGTGGAACGGAGTGGAGGTGGAGGTGAGAGTGGTGAGAGGTGCTGCCAGACGACTGTACTTTCGGATGAAACGTCTGTAAAAATTTGCAAACCCCAGGAAACGCTGTAGCTGCTTCAGGTTGGAGGGTGCAGGCCACTCTGTGACTGCCATGACCTTGGCGGGGTCCATGCGTAACTGGCCCTGTGCAATAATATAACCCAGGAAAGACACTGTGGCAGCATGTAACTCACATTTTTCCTCTTGAACAAAAAGCTTATTCTCCAACAGCCGTTGAAGAACTTGACGAACATGTTGCTGGTGAGCCTCAGGGTCCTTGGAAAAAAATCAGGATTTCATCTAAATAGACATAAATGAAGCGTCCAATCACATCCCTCAGCACATCATTTACTCGGTTCTGGAAAACAGCAGGGGCGTTTGTAAGACCAAAAGGCATGACCAAATACTCAAAGTGACCAAGTGGTGTGTTGAACGCAGTCTTCCACTCGTCCCCCTCTCTTATGCGGACAAGGTGGTAGGCATTCCGTAGGTCGAGTTTGGTAAACACCATGGCACCATAGAGGTGCGCAAAAGCAGAGCTGATGAGTGGCAAGGGGTACTTGTTCTTAACAGTGATATTATTCAGACCACGAAAGTCTATGCACGGCCTCAGTGACCCATCCTTCTTCTTCACAAAGAAAAACCCAGCACCCACCGGGGAGGAAGATGGCTTGATATGTCCTGCAGCCAGAGAATCCTGGATGTACCTCTCCATAGCCTCTTGCTCGGGACGAGAGAGGGTAAACAACCGGCTACTGGGGAGAGGAGCTGCAGGCTGGAGGTCAATGGCACAGTCGTACGACTGATGAGGCGGCAGCGAAAGGGCGTGGTGCTTGCTGAACACAGGAGCTAGATCATGATACTCGGGAGGAACTGATGACAGGTCCGTAGGTTCTGAAATGAACTGGGACACAGACAAGGCAGGGGGAAGGGCAGAATGTAAACAATTAGAGTGACAAAATGAACTCCAAGTGTTTACCTTTCCTGTGGTCCAGTAAATATGTGGGTTGTGTAGCTTTAACCATGGATGGCCAAGAACCAGGGGAGAGTAAGGACAGTCGATTTTGTGGAAATTGATCTTTTCCTGGTGATTTCCAGAGAGACGCGGGATGACAGGGACGGTTCTCTCACAGACACGGGTGAGAAACTGTCTATTGAGAGCGTTGGCATCGAGGGGTGAATCGAGTGGGACAGTGTCTATGCCCAACTGGGTAACGACACCTCGGTCCAGGAAGCTCTCATCTGCGCCCGAATCGATGAGAGCAGACAGAGGAGAAGCATGGCTCTACCACACAAGGTTGCCTTCAAGCAGGGGTCTGGGGAAAGATGGGCAGGCGATTTGGCTCAACAGTATATCCCCCACTACTGCCGAGCCCCCTCTTTTGCTGGACCCAGGGAACAAGTGGAGACAATGTGACCAACCTGGCCACAGTATTGGCAGCTCCTAGTGCCGATTCGCCGTTGCCTCTCCTCAGGAGAGAGACGGGCCCGGCCGAGCTGCATGGGTTCAGGATCAGGACGAGCCTGAGGATGGGATGCAGTCGGAGAAGGAGGACAAGTCACTGAAGTCGATGTTATGGGACAGGCAACCCTACCTATCCTCTCCCTCCAACGCTCACGGAGACGGTTGTCGACGTGGTTAGCGAGAGAGATGAGTTCATCAAGTCCATCAGGCTCATCCCTGGACACCAACTCGTCCTTGAGGGTCTCAGTGAGCGCGTTCCGGAATGCTCCCTGAAGGGTCTCTTCATTCCAGCCGCTCTCAGCGGCAAGAGTGCGGAACTCACATGCCATCACAGCAACACTATGGGGGCCTTGACGGAGGGACACAGGGGGGAGATGGAGTGCAAGTCAGGTGAAACTGATGGAAACCAGGTGCTGAGGCTGAGGCTGGAGCGAGGGGGGTTCAGACAGGGTGAGCAGGTCCAGAGGGGAATCCAAGGGAGTAGTAGAGTGGGGAATCCAGGACAGAGTAGCAGGATGACGAGACGTGGGACTGGAGACAGGGACCAGAGTCAGAGCAGGCAGAACTGTAGCGGAGAGGAAAACAGCGTCAGGCAAGGAAACCAGGCACAACAGGATCTGAATCGTAACAAACAATTAGAACCGTAGACTGACTGAGCAGAGATTACGATCTGACAGTGTGGAAGTGACAGGACTGAGTATTTGTAGAGGTCTTGATTTTGGAACAGTTTGCAGCTGGTGGGGATCTGCTTTGATTCCAGCACACCTGTCTCCGCCCACGCAATCACACACACACAAAGAGAAAGAGAGGGAGAGGGAGAGAGGCGGCAAGTCAAGGAGATGCAGGATGAGCAGTAGAGGGCGTTGCAGGAGCAGATGTGACTCTCAATGTATTTTTAGAAGTTTTAGTAATGCATTATTTGCCTCAACAAGCACCCCGTTTCCAACCAGAATACCTGTATTTATACTGGTATACCTTACTGATAAGACCATATCAGTATTCTCTCCTTCCCATCTATCCCTCTCTCCCCCCTCAGTGTTCCTCTAGAGAGGCCTGCCTCATATGAATGAGACCGAGGGCAAACTCCAATGCCACCACCACGTCTAACTGAAGAACAATGAAGGCAAGACTGAGGATAAAATTACAGAACCATGGTCTAAGAGAGAGAGAGGCGACATGAATGAGTAGTGCTGAGAGCAGGTGGGTCACCAGAGGAATCACAGACATACACTAATACATGATCACATACAAACGTGTAACAGAGTTAAGAACATGCCGTAAGCTCACTCCGCACCTACTTGAAATGTTGCGGATGGAGCCATCCAATTGGTACCTTTTGGGTAGCTCAAACCGTTCATACGTTTTCAAGGAGGACAGTCACGTGTGTTTGCGAGCAGAGGATAACTGGTTCGAGCCCAGTGTGGGACAGGGACAGTAGGGGAAGATATACTGTTTTTGCTTTAGCACTACACACCTGATTCAAATCAGCAACACTTGATGATAAGTTGATATTTTGAATCGGCTGTGTAAGGTTAGAGCAAAAACTAAAATATGCACCCCTTTGGGTCCCCAGGACCAGGATTAAGAAACACAGTTCTATTTAGACTAATCACATTCACACAAATGAAAATATAGCACTGACTCGCCCATGGATTGATATTTCAGCACTGTCTGAATGAAGAGTTCAGCATTCGACTAGCCATGTGCGACAAGTACACACAGTTACAAGCCTGTGTTTGTGGAAGGCGGGCGAGCAATATCCATCGTCGTAGTACTGATGAAGCCTGACCTGGAATGTGAAGCTAACTGAAGCTGGCTAGCTTTATAAAAGCCTGAGTAATATACCACTCTGGTGACACATTCCCCACCTCACCTCTCCCTGGCTGTAGACCAACTCCGTGAACACATTGACTATACTTCAATGAATGTTTGTTACGTGTTCCTGTTTGCTTTCTTTGCCGACCACAAGCATGTAGGTTAGATAAGAGAGCATTGCTTGATTCTTAAAAAGTAATTGTGACACTATTTATGTTTTTCAGGTGATTCTCTAGAGGAATTTAGTCCTTGGAATGCAATTAGTTTAATCACGTGTGTTAGGTAGGGCTGGGGGAAAAGCACTCGGGGGCCTGATTGGTGACATACAGTGGGGAAAAAAAATATTTAGTCAGCCACCAATTGTGCAAGTTCTCCCACTTAAAAAGATGAGAGAGGCCTGTAATTTTCATCATAGGTACACGTCAACTATGACAGACAAATTGAGAAAAAAAATCCAGAAAATCACATTGTAGGATTTTTAATGAATTTATTTGCAAATTAGGGTGGAAAATAAGTATTTGGTCACCTACAAACAAGCAAGATTTCTGGCTCTCACAGACCTGTAACTTCTTCTTCAAGAGGCTCCTCTGTCCTCCACTCGTTACCTGTATTAATGGCACCTGTTTGAACTTGTTATCAGTATAAAAGACACCTGTCCACAACCTCAAACAGTCACACTCCAAACTCCACTATGGCCAAGACCAAAGAGCTGTCAAAGGACACCAGAAACAAAATTGTAGACCTGCACAATCTGGGAAGACTGAATATGCAATAGGTAAGCAGCTTGGTTTGAAGAAATCAACTGTGGGAGCAATTATTAGGAAATGGAAGACATACAAGACCACTGATAATCTCCCTCGATCTGGGGCTCCACGCAAGATCTCACCCCGTGGGGTCAAAATGATCACAAGAACGGTGAGCAAAAATCCCAGAACCACACGGGGGGACCTAGTGAATGACCTGCAGAGAGCTGGGACCAAAGTAACAAAGCCTACCATCAGTAACACACTACGCCGCCAGGGACTCAAATCCTGCAGTGCCAGACGTGTCCCCCTGCTTAAGCCAGTACATGTCCAGGCCCGTCTGAAGTTTGCTAGAGTGCATTTTGATGATCCAGAAGAGGATTGGGAGAATGTCATATGGTCAGATGAAACCAAAATAGAACTTCTTGATAAAACTCAACTCGTCGTGTTTGGAGGACAAAGAATGCTGAGTTGCATCCAAAGAACACCATACCTACTGTGAAGCATGGGGGTGGAAACATCATGCTTTGGGGCTGTTTTTCTGCAAAGGGACCAGGACGACTGATCCGTGTAAAGGAAATAATGAATGGGGCCATGTATCGTGAGATTTTGAGTGAAAACCTCCTTCCATCAGCAAGGGCATTGAAGATGAAACGTGGCTGGGTCTTTCAGCATGACAATGATCCAAAACACACCGCCCGGGCAACGAAGGAGTGGCTTTGTAAGAAGCATTTCAAGGTCCTGGAGTGGCCTAGCCAGTCTCCAGATCTCAACCCCATAGAAAATCTTTGGAGGGAGTTGAAAGTCTGTGTTGCCCAGCGACAGCCCCAAAACATCACTGCTCTAGAGGAGATCTGCATGGAGGAATGGGCCAAAATACCAGCAACAATGTGTGAAAACCTTGTGAAGACTTATAGAAAACGTTTGACCTGTGTCATTGCCAACAAAGGGTATATAACAAAGTATTGAGAAACTTTTGTTATTGACCAAATACTTATTTTCCACCATAATTTGCAAATAAAATCATTAAAAATCCTACAATGTGATTTTCAGGATTTTTTTTCCTCATTTTGTCTGTCATAGTTGACGTGTACCTGTGATGAAAAATACAGGCCTCTCTCATCTTTTTAAGTGGGAGAACTTGCACAATTGGTGGCTGACTAAATACTTTTTTTCCCCCACTGTATGTCACCAATCAGGCCCCCGAGTGCTGGAGTACCACGATGAGGATGACAAGATTGAGATGGAATCAACAGACTCGACGCAAGATCCAGCTTGATCTGATACAGGGCTCTCCTGGAGAGTTACCATCTTGTAGGTTTTCTCCAACCCTAATCTAGTGCACCTGATTCTAATAACTAGCGGGTTGATAAGCTACAGGAGGCTAACTCCATGAGATCTGAACCTCCACCTAGTCCCCCCACATTTTTCTCTTGTAATTTATCTCCCTCTACTATAGCCGTCTTTGGTGATTGGACTGAGAGTGATGTAAACACGGACAGTTTGCAGCTTCCATATTTAACAATGTGTGATTCATTCATCATCATTTAAAATAAAGGGAATAATCTTTGTTTCATATGCTTGTTTGTGTTAAGGAGGTCCAGTAGGTTAATATGAATAGTACTGATTATTGTATTACAATCATGTTGGTAAGGTTGACTTGAGTGAAATATTATGTTTTGGTATTGTAATACAGCTGTTGCTTACATTTCAATAGCTAAGTTGTTTATGAATTACACACAGGGGCGGCTCTAGCCTTTTGGGCTAAGATGCTGCAACATCAGTCAACAGACATCTTTGTGCGGAACAACATTCCCTGGACACTTACTGTATACAGTGCATTCGGAAAGTATTCAGACCACTTGACTTTTTCCATATATTGTTACTTTACAGCCTTATTCTAAAATGGATGAAATAAAAATGTTCCTCATCAATCTACACACAATACCCCATAATGACGAAGTGAAAACAGGTTTTTAGAAATGTTTGCAAATTTATTAAAAATAACAAACAGAAATACCTTATTTACATAAGTATTCAGACCCGTTGCTCTGAGACTCGAATTAGCGCTCAGGTGCATCCTGTTTCCATTGATCATCCTTGAGATGTTTCTACAACTTGATTAGAGTCCACCTGTGGTAAATTCAATTGATTGGACATTATTTGGAAAGGCACACACCTGTCTATATAAGGTCATAACAGTTAACAGTGCATGTCAGAGCAAAAACCAAGCAATGAGGTCGAAGGAATTCTTCCTCCAAGACAGGATTGTGTTGAGGCACAGATCAGGGGGAGGGTACCAAAACATTTATCCAGCATTGAAGGTCACCAAGAACAAAGTGGCCTCCATCATTCTTAAATGGAAGAAGTTTGGAACCACCAAAACTCTTCCTGGAGCTAGCCGCCAGGCCAAACTGAGCAATCGGGGGAGAAGGGCCTTGGTCAGAGAGGTGACCAAGAACCCGATGGTCACTCTGACAGAGCTCCAGAGTTCCTCTGTGGAAAAGGGAGAACCTTCCAGAAGGACAACCATCTCTGCAGCACTCCACCAATCAGGCCTTTACGGTAGAGTGGCCAGGCAGAAGCCACTCCTCAGTAAAAGGCACATGACAGCCCGCTTGGAGTTTGCCAAAAGGTACCTTAAGGACTCTCAGACAATGAGAAACAAGATTTTCTGGCCTGCATGCCAAGCGTCACGTCTGGAGGAAACCTGGCACCATCCCTACTGTGAAGCATGGTGGTGGCAGCATCATGCTGTGGGGATGTTTTTCAGCGGCAGGGACTGGTAGACTAGTCAGGATCGAGGGAAAGATGAACGGAGCAAAGTACACAGAGATCCTTGATGAAAATCTGCTCCAGAGCGCTTAAGACCTCAGACTGGGGTGAAGGTTCACCTTCCAACAGGACAATGACCTTAAGCACACAGCCAAGAAAATGCAGGAGTGGCTTCGGGACAAGTCTCTGAATGTCCTTGAGTGGCCCAGCCAGAGCCCGGATTTGAACCCGATCGAACATCTCTGGAGAGACCTGGAAATAGCTGTGCAGCGACGCTCCCCATCCAACCTGAAAGAGCTTGAGAGGATCTGCAGAGAAGAATGGGAAAAACTCCCCAAATACAGGTGTGCCAAGCATGTAGCGTCATACCATTTTTACATTTCCATTTTTTGTCATTTAGCAGACGCTCTTATCCAGAGCGACTTACAGTTAGTGAGTGCATACATTATTTATTTATATTTTTCATACCCCCCGTGGGAATCGAACCCACAACCCTGGCATTGCAAACGCCATGCTCTACCAACTGAGCTACATCCCTGCCAGCCATTCCCTCCCCTACCTTGGACGACGCTTGGCCAATTTTGCGTCGCCCCATTGGTCTCCCGGTCGCGGCCGGCTATACCCAAGAAGACTTGAGGCTGTAATCGCTGCGAAAGGTGCTTCAACAAGGTACTGAGTACAGGGTCTGAATACTTATGTAAATGTGATATTTCCGTTTTTTATTTTTTATAATTGTGAAACAATTTCTAAAAACCAGTTTTTGCTTTGTCATTACGGGGTATTGTGTGTAGATTAATGAGGGGAAAAAAACAATTTAATCAATTTTAGAATAAGGCTGTAATGTAACAAAATGTGGAAAAAGTGAAGGGGTCTGAATACTTTCCGAATGCACTGTATGTATGATTTTGTTATGAGACTCCAGATAATATTGGAGATATGGCCAAAGAGTAGCTAATACGATCATGGTAAGAATAGACATACAGTTGAAGTCGGAAGTTTACATACACTTAGGTTGGAGTCATTAAAACTAGTTTTTCAACCACTCCACAAGTTTCTTGTTAACAAACTATAGTTTTGGCAAGTCGGTTAGGACATCTACTTTGTGCATGACACAAGTAATTTTTCCAACAATTGTGTACAGACAGGTTATTTCACTTAAAATTCACAGTATCACAATTCCAGTGGGTCAGAAGTTTATATACACTAAGTTGACTGTGCCTTTAAACAGCTTGGAAAATTCCAGAAAATGATGTCATGGCATTAGAAGCTTCTGATAGGCTAATTGACATAATTTGAGTCAATTGGAGGTGTACCTGTGGATGTATTTCAAGGTCTACCTTCAAACTCAGTGCCTCTTTGCTTGACATCATGGGAAAATCAAAAGAAATCAGCCAAGACCTCAAAGAAAATTGTAGACCTCCACAAATCTGGTTCATCCTTGGGAGCAATTTCCAAACGCCTGAAGGTACCACGTTCATCTGTACAAACAATAGTGTGCAAGTATTAACACCATGCGACCACGCATCCGTCATACCGCTCAGGAAGGAGACGCGTTCTGTCTCCTAGAGATGAACGTACTTTGGTGCGAAAAGTGCAAATCAATCCCAGAACAACAGCAAAGGACCTTGTGAAGATGCTGGAGGAAACAGGTACAAAAGTGTCTATATCCACAGTAAAACGAGTCCTATATCGACATAACCTGAAAGGCCCCTCAGCAAGGAGGAAGCCACTGCTCCAAAACCGCCATAAAAAACCAAACAACGGTTTGCTACTGCACATGGGGACAAAGATCATACTTTTTGGAGAAATGTCCTCTGGTCTGATGAAACAAAAATATAACTGTTTGGCCATAATGCCCATCATTATGTTTGGAGGAAAAAGGGGTTCGCTTGCAAGCCGAAGAACACCATCCCAACTGTGAAGCACGGGGGTGGCAGCCTCATGCTGTGGGGGTGCTTTGCTGCAGGAGGGACTGGTGCACTTCACAAAATAGATGGCATCATGAGGAAGGAAAATTATGTGGATATATTGAAGCAACATCTCAAGACATCAGTCAGGAAGTTAAAGCTTGGTCGCAAATGGGTCTTCAAAATGGACAATGACCCCAAGCATTCTTCCAAAGTTGTGGCAAAATGGCTTAAGGACAACAAAGTCAAGGTATTGGAGTGACCATCACAAAGCCCTGACCTCAATCCTATAGAACATTTGTGGGCAGAACTGAAAAAGTTTGTGCGAGCAAGGAGGCTTTCAAACCTGACTCAGTTACACCAGCTCTGTCAGGAGGAATGGGCTAAAATTCACCCAATGTATTGTGGTAAACTTGTGGAAGGCTACCCGAAACGTTTGACCCAAGTTAAACAATTTAAAGGCAATGCTACCAAATACTGATTGAGTGTATGTAAACTTCTCACCCACTGGGAATGTGATGAAATAAATAAAAGCTGAAATAAAGCATTCTCTCTCTCAGGGAATTTTTACTAGGATTAAATGTCAGGAATTGTGAAAAACTGAGTTTAAATGTATTTGGCTAAGGTGTATGTAAACTTCCGACTTCAACTGTAGCTATAATATTCTACTTACGTTTTATGAAACTGTTGTGGCATTATGCTATTATGTCATTTAGGCGCATTGGGCCTCATTCACCAATATCTACCTAAGAATTTTCTAAACTTTGTTCTTAATAAACTCCCTAAGAAAAGTCTACGTCGGATTCATGACATGTTCTTAAACAACAGAATTGCTCGCACCTGTGTTTTTAGGTTTGATGAATCCCGCGTCTTCGTAATTGAAAGTGTGTGCCAGTTGTTCCTAATTAGCATAAGAAAACACCCCGCAAATTCCCATATAAGGACATGACACTTCAGGGCGGTGTGCAAGAAAAGTTGGAGAATGTCCAAACGACGCACAGACGATGGTGGTCCACCGATCACCAAACGAAAAAGGAACTTCAGTAATTCTGAAATATAAATTCTACTGCAACAGATAAATGCCAAATGATGCATAATATTTAGTAGTTTCCAGTGGTTTTAAAGCCACCAACAAAACGGAGGCATGGAAGGAGATCACGGATTCCGTGAACTCTGTTTCTGGACAACGTCGCTCAATTGAAGATGTAAAAAAGAAACGATTTGACTTAAAATCAGAGACCAAAAAACCCATTGCCAAACATAAGAGACATATTCTGACCACTGGAGGGGGGCATGCAGGCCCTGAGTTATCTGAGATTGACCAGCGCATTGGGGCCATTATTGGTGAGACGGCACTCTCAGGTGTGCAATCAGCGGAGCAACTGGACACTGACCAGGGCTCTATATCAACAGCTTCATATCCTCCAAGGCCATCTCCCACCAGTGAATCAGCAAGTCTTTCTGAATTTATACAATTTCATGCCATAATTTAACTGAAAGCAACGATGAAACAATGGAAAGGAATTTTACACCAGTTTGTCAAACCAAATGTGGGCCTATGTGACTGGGAATGAGTCCTCACCTGAATTCCTAGTTTATTCAGTTTGAAATCCTATCGCTTTTACAGTAGGCCTATATTGAACAAACTGAATATCAAAAAAAAAATCCAATCCAGGCAACCCCTCTGTGAAGAGGAACCTGACACCATTCCCCTTCCTGCAGTAGGCCTGCCTCTGTACGTGCCCCAAGGTCCCATCCAACTGCACGTGTCATCTCCGATACGGTCTTGGATAACCAGGAGCGGATTGCGCAAAGTCTCTGTGAAATCGCTTATACTCTGGCCACAATATCAAAAACACTCAAAGACATAAACACACATTTAAAAATATAAAGAACGCGCACTGAAACCTGTGTCATTTCATGTGTTTAATTAGTGGTATTTAAAGGACAAAACAAATAAAAACCGATAAATTATTTGTTGTCTGACTTCCACGCCAAGTCGGTTGTCTGGTCCCAGCAATGGGTCAGGACGCACATCCTGGTGTGGTGGCTAAAGTGGAAGTGGAACACCACGCTTCATAGCGATGTTGTGTAACACACAACAGGCCATGATTATTCTGCAAACCTAAAAACGGTATAAAGATGATCAAAAGCTAGAAAAACTAAATAAAATGAATTGTTGGAATTAGATTATTCTACAACATGTTCTCCATTTTCCAAACCTGAAAAAAACAAGTAGTCCTACTCACCTTCTCTGGCTTGTAAAGCAGCTTACCACCTGCTGTGTCCAAACACATCCAGCGTCCCTTCAGAATACCAATGGTTCGCTCAATGGTGGAGCGTGTGCGTGCGTGCCTCTGGTTATAAGAGGCCTCTTGGTGCGTCTGAGGGTTTGTTAGTAGCGTCATTAGCCAGGGCGCAAGGGCATACCCCCGATCTCCTAATGAAACAAGTCATTAATGAAGAAACCCACTTTTTGAAACCAACAATTGGAATTTGAAATTACTGAACGATGCTTACCAATGAGCCATGCGTCTCCAGCAGCTCCTTGTTCCAGGCGCATTCCCACAGAACTGTTCTGCAAAATATAAGAGTCATGTGCACCTCCTGGGAAGCGGGAGACCACGTTCAAGAGATGGTTGTCGGAGTCGCAGATGACTTGTACATTGAGTGATATTGCTTGCGGTTGAGGTATGGGAATGAGTCTGGTGAGGGTGCCTTAATGCGCATGTGAGTGCAGTCTATTGCCCCGATTATGTTGTGCAGACCCGCAATAGAGTAGAACCCTCTCTTGACCGGCAGCTGTTGTTGCGCTGTGTAGGGGAAGAAAATATATTGTGTGGTCAGTTGATTTATTCCATCCACAACTCGTGGGAGAGCGCGGCTGATGAATGGCTGTGAAATGCCCACCCGGTCTGCTAACTCCCGCTGAAATGTCCCAGTGTCTAAAAATCCCAAGGTGGAGAGTACCTGCACATGAGGTGGTACGGGATTGGACCGTTGGGTATGGCTTCGCAGCGCTGGCTCCAAAGTATCACACAGCTCCATTAAAACGTGTCTTGGAAGCCTAAACCGTCCGATCAAGTACTCGTCAGTCTCTGCAAACAAATCAACGTGATCCTCAAAGATACGTTCCCTTCTCAGAGCACGCTCGGCAATGTCGTCAAGCAGCAATAGATGTGCCATTTTGATAGCATGCCAGATGTGCAGAAACAGGCCAATTTTGGCCCTATAAATAGCGCGATCAATCACCACATGATGCAGGATTTAATCAGCTTAATTGCTGATGTAAATTGCAGTTTTAGTGTTTCTTTGCATACTATGATTATTTTTTCAACAAATGATCAGAAATACATTACAGTAAAATACTATCATTGTAAACGACTGTAGAATTAAATGAAATGTAGTAATCAATTATTTGGAGCAAACTGTCATCACTCAAATGTGCATAAGAATGCTCTTGAGTGTGTGTGGATTTTGTTCTTAGCTAAGAACAAATCCAAGATGAGAAAACATTAGTGAATGTCAGAATCTTCGTAAAAAGTGCGTAAGTGGGGTTTAAGAACACATTACTTTGTAAGAACGGTTGGTGAATGAGGCCCATTGTTTTGATTAGCTAATGTAGCTAACTAGCTAGCTATGTACGGTGGAGAGGTTGGTTAGATTCAACAATATGAACGTTTGTAGCCGATCTGAGCTCAGGCTTGTTAGACAGTTAATCTGCCTTCAATTTAATTGTGACAATGGCTGAGATAATATAACTAAAAATAAGTATGTTTATGGTCAATTTTGTCAGGTTACAACAAGTAAGCTTGCCAGCTAGCATACTTGTGCCATAAGTGGGCTGCTCAGATGAGACGTGAACCTGGGAGCCTGGCTAGCAAGCTAGCTAGCAACTGGCGTTACAACATTGACTAACAAAACAGATACAATTTCAATAATGTAGATTATCTGGATTTAATTCAATTTTGAATATGGCTTAGATGTGCCTGAGAAAAAATACATATTGAGCGTCAATGATGTTGCGATATCAATTTAGCTAGCTAGCTAAACCCTTGTGTAGCTAGGTACTGTTGCTAGGAGAGGAGAGTGGCTAGGTTTCAGTTTTGCGTCACAGCTCGGTATATAGAACATATAGATTTCCAGTGAGTGCATGCTGCATTTCTCACTTTGAATTAGACTGTATGATCTGTCATTCTAATTCTAATTCTGTCTATCTTTTTTTGTTTCTCCTTCAACAAAAATTAAATATCAGCATGTTAGCCCACATGTAATTTAGTTAATTATTTAGTTTACCTTCATTCTTTGCTTTAAAAGATAGCAGAGAAAATTTGGTTTTTAATTACACTACAGGTTAAACGTTTTAGAACCCCTACTCATTCAAGGGTTTTTCTTTATTTTTACTATCATCTACATTGTAGAATATAGTGAAGACATCAAAACTATGAAATAACACATATGGAATCATGCAGCAACCAAAAAAGTGTTCAATCAAAATATATTTCAAATAGCCACCCTTTGCCTTGATGACAGCTTTGCACACTCTTGGCATTATCTCAACCAGCTTCATAAGGTTGTCACCTGGAATGCATTTCAATTAACAGGTGTGCCTTCATAAAAGGTAATTTGTGGAACTTCTTTACTTCTTAAAGCGTTTGAGCCAATCAGTTGTGTTGTGACACGGTATACAGAAGATAGCCCTATTTGGTAAAAGACCAAGTCCATATTATGGCAAAAACTGCTCAAATATGCAAAGAGAAACGACAGTCCAGCAATACTTTAAGACATGAAGGTCAGTCAATATGGAACATTTCAAGAACTTTGAAAGTTTCTTCAAGTGCCGTCGCAAAAACCATCAAGCGGTATGATGAAACTGGCTCTCATGAGGACCGCCACAGGAATGGATGACCCAGAGTTACCTCTGCTGGAGATGATAAGTTCATTAGAGTTACCTGCCTCAGAAATTGCAGCCCAAATAAATGCTTCACAGAGTTCAAGTAACAGACACATCTCAACATCAACTGTTCAGAGAAGACTGTGTGAATCAGGCCTTCATGGTTTAATTGCTGCAAAGAAACCACTACTAAAGGACACGAGCAATGGACATTAGACCGGTGGAAATCTGTCCTTTGGTCTGGAGTCCAAATTGGAGATTTTTGGTTCCAACCGCCATGTCTTTGTGAGAAACGGTGTGGGTGAATGGATGATCTCCGCATGTGTATTTCCCACCGTAAAGCATGGAGGAGGAGGTGTGATGGTGTGGGGGTGCTTTGCTGGTGACACTGTCTGTGATTTACTTAGAATTCAAGGCTCACTTAACCAGCATGGCTACCACAGCATTTTACAGCGATATGCCATCTCATCTGGTTTGGGCTTAGTGGGACTATCATTTTTTTTTCAACAGGACAACATTTACATTTTAGTCATTTAGCAGACGCTCTTATCCAGAGCGACTTACAGTTAGTGAATACATCTATTTTTTTTATACTGGCCCCCCGTGGGAATCGAACCCACAACCCTGGCGTTGCAAACGCCATGCTCTATCAACTGAGCTACATCCCTGCCGGACATTCCCTCCCCTACCCTGGACAACGCTGGGCCAATTGTGCGCCGCCCATGAGTCTCCCGGTCGCGGCCGGCTGCGACAGAGCCTGGATTCGAACCAGGATCTCTAGTGGCACAGTTAGCACTGCGATGCAGTGCCTTAGACCACTGCGCCACTCAGGAGTATAAGGGCCTCCAGGCTGTGTAAGGGCTATTTTACCAAGAATGAGAGTGATGGAGTGCTGCATCAGATGATCTGGCCTCCACAATCCCCCGACCTCAACCAAAATGAGATGGTTTGGGATGAGTCGGACCGCAGAGTGAAGGAAAAGCAGTCAACACGTGCTCAGCATATATGGGAACTCCTTCAATTCTGTTGGAAAAGCATTACAGGTGAAGCTGGTTGAGAGAATGCCAAGAGTGTTCAAAGTTGTCGTCAAGGCAAAGGGTGGCTATTTGAAGAATCTCAAATTTCAAATATATTTTGACTTGTTTAACACTTTTTTGGTTACTACATGATTCCATATGTGTAATTTCATAGTTTTGATGTCTTCACTATTATTATACAATGTAGACAATAGTAAAAAGAAAGAAAAACCCTTGAATGAGAAGGTATTCTAACAAGAACACCTTTCGCGGATATTCAAACGGAAGGCACTTTCTCGGTCATTCGAGTGTCACTGTTGACAATTTTGTGGAATTTCTTAAATGTCTTCTTAGAGAATCCCTTCCGGAGAATGCTGAAATTCTATACATCTTTCCAGCAAGAAAACGAGCAAGTGGATCGCAGCGCCATCTGTTGACCATTTAGCGAATTGAGTTCTCAACCGGTGTGCCAAATTTTGTTCCGTAATATGAAGTATTGACTGAAAATGACTAGGAGAAAAACTCACTTTAACATGCATTGCTGGTTCAAAACCAAGACGATCAAATGGCAGCGTCGCGAGCGAAGCAAAAATGTTGTCGCCTCCACTAAACTCTAATTTTCTTGCCTGACAGACAGCTATATAGTTACCTAATGTTAGCTGATTAGTTACAAAACTGGGACAGTTTCCAAATGAATAGCACCGTTAGAAAGAGGGCAAAACAAACAACTTGTTAGCTGGCTATGTAAACAAATATCACTGCAACTCAAAATCACTTGAGCTCCAATGCGCAGCCTTCTACCTTAACACGACGGCTAAGCAACCTGTCAAATAATAGGAAAACAAGGCAATGTATAGCCTATGAATATCTGTAACTAGCAAACGTGACAAACTATAATGTAAGTCCAACAGATAAACACAAATTACTCTAATATCTATTTTGTGGCTAGTTGGCTAGTTGTCTTTATGGCGAACTTAGGTAGTGCAAGTGACAGCTTGACGCTTCGCTTGACAAACCTGACAGCTATATCAAGCAGCTTGTGTCGTTTCCATATTAATTACTTTGGTAGAAGCAAGACAAATAACAAACTAGTCAGCTGACTATATAGGGCCTACAGCTAAACACTGCTCTACCGCTGATGTCCTCATCTGTATCAACCCGGTGATCATGATGGCAGGACTTCCTTACTGAAAAAACAGGCTTCTGGCAAACAGTTGCGACATACCGTTCACAAATTTGCAGCAAGTTCATATTTTCACATGCAAATTAGTTTTGTGACGAACTGTTTTGGTAAATTTGCGGCAACTTGTGAACTTCTGACAATTCTGGGAAACTTGTGGCAAACTTTCTGTTTGCTGCAAACTCAGAATGAATATTCTAATTAGATCAGGTCTTTTGTTATCATGTGTTAACAACATTTAAATGTATCTACAGTGGGGAGAACAAGTATTTGATACACTGCCGATTTTGTAGGTTTTCCTACTTACGAAGCATGTAGAGGTCTGTAATTTTTATCATAGGTACACTTCAACTGTGAGAGACGGAATCTTAAACAAAAATCCAGAAAATCACATTGTAATTAATTTGCATTTTATTGCATGACATAAGTATTTGATACATCAGAAAAGCAGAACTTAATATTTGGTACAGAAACCTTTGTTTGCAATCACAGAGATCATACGTTTCCTGTAGGTCTTGACCAGGTTTGCACAAACTGCAGCAGGGATTTTGTCCCACTCCTCCATACAGACCTTCTCCAGATCCTTCAGGTTTCGGGCTGTCGCTGGGCAATACAGACTTTCAGCTCCCTCCAAAGATTTTCTATTTGGTTCAGGTCTGGAGACTGGCTAGGACACTCCAGGACCTTGAGATGCTTCTTACGGAGCCACTCCTTAGTTGCCCTGGCTGTGTGTTTCGGGTTGTTGTCATGCTGGAAGACCCAGCCATGACCCATCTTCAATGCTCTTACTGAGGGAAGGAGGTTTTTGGTCAAGATCTCGCGATACATGGCCCCATCCATCCTCCCCTCAATACGGTGCAGTCGTCCTGTCCCCTTTGCAGAAAAGAATCCCCAAAGAATGATGTTTCCACCTCCATGCTTCACGGTTGGGATGGTGTTCTTGGGGTTGTACTCATCCTTCTTCTTACTCCAAACACGGCGAGTGGAGTTTAGACTAAAAAGCTCTATTTTTGTCTCATCAGACCACATCACCTTCTCCCATTCCTCCTCTGGATCATCCAGATGGTCATTGGCAAACTTCAGACGGGCCTGGACATGCGCTGGCTTGAGCAGGGGGACCTTGTGTGTGCTGCAGGATTTTAATCCATGACGACGTAGTGTGTTACTAATGGTTTTCTTTGAGACTGTGGTCCCAGCTCTCTTCAGGTCATTGACCAGGTCCTGCTGTGTAGTTCTTGGCTGATCCCTCACCTTCCTCATGATCATTGATGCCCCATGAGGTGAGATCTTGCATGGAGCCCCAGACCGAGGGTGATTGACCGTCATCTTGAACTTCTTCCATTTTCTAATAATTGCGCCAAGAGTTGTTGCCTTCTCACCAAGCTGCTTGCCTATTGTCCTGTAGCCCATCCCAGCCTTGTGCAGGTCTACAATAATTTTATCCCTGATGTCCTTACACAGCTCTCTGGTCTTGGCCATTGTGGAGAGGTTGGAGTCTGTTTGATTGAGTGTGTGGACAGGTGTCTTTTATACAGGTAACAGGTTCAAACAGGTGCAGTTAATACAGGTAATGAGTGGAGAACAGGAGGGCTTCTTAAAGAAAAACTAACAGGTCTGTGAGACCTGGAATTCTTACTGGTTGGTAGGTGATCAAATACTTATGTCATACAATAAAATGCAAATTAATTACTTAAAAATCATACAATGTGATTTTCTGGATTTTTGTTTTAGATTCCGTCTCTCACAGTTGAAGTGTACCTATGATAAAAATTAGAGACTTCTGTATGTGTGAGCTGTTGGCTAGAGTGCATGTGACAAGACCACAGTGGGTACATAACGCAACAGGTTTTGTGACAAAACCATCAGTAGATTTGAAAATGCGATGGAAACCCATTTAACATGTATTTTTGTATTCGGTACATGGAAATGTTACTGCAAAAGTTATTTATATGTGCACTACGTCATCACGCACAGCCTTTTATCCTCAAAAAGTATGTTTGATGGAAACACATCTCCGGTGGGAAAATGCGCATATATTGTTTCATGCAGATTTTAGAATATTCACATGAAAATCTGTCGCAAATTCTAATGTCTTGGAGTCTGCAGTTATGCGTAACAGATTTTGGAATGCTGTTCCTTTAATTCAAGGTTTACAAAATACCATAATCTAATTTCCCCATCAATATCCCTATGCCTATCCACTATTTAAACGTACAGGTTGAAAGTCAATGAAGGACTTTCTGGTCTCATTGAAGCTGGGTTGGAATGTCTTCCTTCCTATCATGTAGACTGGTGTTGGGAGGACCACTGGCAGAAGTCTTAAAGCGATGTCACCTTGTGTATCTGGAGAGAAGAATGTTTAGTGAATAACTTGATTGTTTCAGGCTTAAAATGAATGAGCATCTGAGATACCACAAGCAGGGTCATTTCAAACTATACCTTCACTTCGAAGAGAAGATCTTGGGCTTGCTTCTCTCGGCTGGCGAAGCAACATTATTTGTCCTTGAAGACCGTGATCCAGTTATCAGTGTTTCCCCAAGCAGATGGATGGTAGCAGTTTGTGTGCAAAGTTTCAGATTGATCCAGTGACTATTTCGTATCAAGTCTGCCCAAATGTGCTGAATTGGTCAATTGATATATATTCAAGTACACACAAAAATGTAGAGAACACACAAAAATGTTATGGAAATACAAAATTTAAGTTTACACACTCCCAGGAATGTCATACATGATGGATCATTAGCTTATACACTAACTTTCACACATCTAGATGGCCGGGCGGGGTGGGTGTGGAGCCAGAGACAGCAGGGGTTCAAACTGTAGAACCCAGTTCCCACATTTGAATATAAAAATTGATTTTATCAAACAAAACTATGCTACATTTTATCTCTGGGACACAGGATGACAAATCAGAGTAAGATTACTGAATGTAAGTATATTATTTACCTTCAGAGGTGAATGTATTAAACCAGTTGCCGTGATACGTTTTTTGTTGTTGTGCACTCTCCTCAAACAATAGCATGGTATTTTTTCACTGTAATTGCTACTGTAAATTGGACAGTTCAGTTAGATTAACAATAATTTAAGCTTTCTGCCCATATAAGACATGTCTATGTCCTGGAAAGTTTGCTGTTACTTACAACAGTCATGCTAATCACATTAGCGCACGTTAGCTCAACCGTTCCGTATACGGGACACCGATCCCGTAGAGGTTAAAATATAGAAGTCCTGAGCAATCTAGTAAAGCAGACAAACAATAACTGTTTTTGTAATATTTAGCTTTTAGTTTTTTAGTTTTTTTGACAATAAACAAAAACATACATTGACAAAAATAATAGACAACTTAACATTTACATACATACATTTCCACAAACATTAATTGACATCACACTTGCTCAGATCCATACGTTCCCACAGTTTCCACACCTAATGCTGTTTCTAATGCTTGTGAGATTTCAAATTGGGTTATGTTGTAGCCAGACAAATAATGACTTTGCCATTGCAGTAAATCACTAGTCTGGCTAACACCAGCTACTTTGATGTTGTTGGCACGTGTCGATAATGAAGGGGGCTGTTCTTTTACTGGTTGGCTCTCCTCTGTGTCTTTCTCACTCAGCCACACACAGCCCCATTCTATTACAATAGTTGGATTTTCAAATTCAAACAATGAGAGGTCTCAACCCCAAGGAAAATTTTTTTAATCAAATCCTGTCTCACATTTTATGAGTGAATATTGCATTAACAAACAGCCTCCTTTCAAGACCAGTGTGGTCCCAGCTCTCCCTGCGCTGTGAGTCACATGGGTCGCGTCAGCCAGGCTAGTTAATCACAGCAAACAGAATCAAATTCAAGTGTCATGTTTTTGTACGAAAATTTAACCCACCATGCCTGGAGTATGCAGCAGATGCGGATATTCTCGGACTATCTCGACTGTCTTGGCCCCATTCTGTCTGGTCCACTGAGCCCTCTGGATCGCGGTCTCCTTCATGTACTTCAGATGTTGTTCAGCCACTTGGTCATCTGGGCTGCCCTCTCACATTTGACTCTGATGTGAGCACAAAGTATTCAATGAGTTATAAATTCCTTTTAACAATCAGTTTTCAAAATACACAACATCTTTTATCATGTACATGGCAAGACCCGGCTACTGCTCAAGCTTGGTGTGTCGCTTGGTGTGTCCACAGTCCTATGTATTCACATGTGTGTCCCAAGGATCTCCCCTCATGTATAAAATAGGTGGCGTTTACAGAATACTTTCTGCATGTAAAGCTTTTATGTTCTTCTTTAAATTCAGGCTATAGTCGAGTCGTCCATAAGCAAGAGCGTTTCCTGGTCCATCTCCTCCGCTGCAAAAGAGAGGGTAAAAGGGAAAGTGGGTACCTAATCATAGCACAACTAAATGCATTAAACCGAAATGTGTCTTCCGCATTTAACCCAACCCATCTGAATCAAGGCGGTGCTGGGGGCTGCCTTAATCGACATCCACATCTTCGGTGCCCGGGGAGCAGTTGTTGTTGGAGGTTAATTGCCTTTCTCAAGGGCAGAACGGCAGATTTGTCCACCTTGCTGGTTCAGGGATTTGAACCAGCGACCTTTCAGTTACTGACCTAATGCTCTTAACCGCTAGGCTTAACTGCTAGGGGGGAGATTTTAATGGATAATTTCACCAACATTTCTAAATTAAATACTTTGAGGGAAGGGTTGATAAGCCATGTAAAATGGTTACCAGCTACAATATCTCTGTAAACTATCAACTCCTCTTGTGCCCATGAGATGATCCCAGCCTGTAATGTGTGTGTTGTGTGTCAGGTTGGTCACTGTTACAGAATATATGTGCAAATGACCAATAAAGCAAGTATGGTCAAATGAAGGCCAGACTATCTATGGTAGCTGTGCATGTAATGTATCTAGTCCCAAAGTGGCTGCATGGTTTTAAGAGGCTCTGGTGAAGTTAAGTCTTTCAAGTTTTTATTAAGGTTGTACTTGTCACGCCCTGGCTCTGGGGACTCTTAAAAGTTGAGCCAGGGTGTGTAGTGTTTATGTTGTAGTTTCTATGTTTTTGTTCTAGTTCGTGTTTTCTATGTTGGCCAGGGTGGTTCCCAATCAGAGGCAGCTGATTCTCGTTGTCTCTGATTGGGAACCATACTTAGGCAGCCTGTTGGCACTAGTTAATTGTGGGATCTTGTTCTGTATAGGTTTGTGTTGGTGAACCTTTAGACTTCACGTTTCGTTTTGTTGTTTTGTTGATATTGTGCAAAGTACTCATTAAAAGATGTACGCCTATCACGCTGCGCCTTGGTCCGGTTCCTATAACGATCGTGACAGTACTATTGGTTATCGGTGACAATGTGGAAGACGTAGATGCTGTTTTACACAGGGTCAATGAAAATCTGTGTTTTTCCCCCAAAAAAACTCTGTCCCCACTTTCAAAAAGGAATTTCTCAGTTTTACTCAGTTTCCACTCATTCAGTGTATCCTTTACAAAGCTGTTCATTCATTGGCCTTGACCTCTGCATTTAAGTACAGAAATAAATAAATGTTAGAAACATACCTAGCTAGCTATACTAACTTGGCTACATCAAATCTCCTGAGTGGCGCAGTGGTCTAAGGCACTGCAGTGCAGTGCTAGCTGTGCCACTAGAGATCCTGGTTCGAATCCAGGCTCTGTCGTAGCCGGCCGCGACCGGGAGACCCCATGGGGCGGTGCACAATTGGCCCAGCGTCGTCCAGAGTAGGGGAGGGAATGGCTGGCAGGGATGTAGCTCAGTTGGTAGAGCATGGCGTTTGCAACGCCAGGGTTGTGGATTCGATTCCAACAGGGGGTATAAAAAAATAAAATGTATGCACTCAAAACTGTATGTTGCTCTGGATAAGAGCGTCTGCTAAAAATAAATAAATAATCTAAGGTAAACTCTAACGTTAGCTAGTGAACAGAATTTGCGTCCATCCTCATCAACTTTCCAACTAAAGCTGCCACTGTTAGAAACCATTGAAAACCAGTACAGTAACGCTAGCTAACTAAATCAATCACCATGCAAGCATGAGATAAGCCTGCCAAACAGCTTGGTTAAAGGAACCCAGATGGAGAATACGTAAAATCTAGCTATGGTAACTGTGTCTGAGACAGTCCAGAAAAAGTGTCAGATTTAGCTAGTTAGTAGCTAACTTTAACTAGCTACCATTACAGACACTGACATAGTTAGCTAGCTAGCTAGCCAAACATCAACAAACCATACATTTAGTTATATTATGCAACAAGACTTCAGTAAACTAGCGTCACGAGCATGGTCGTGAGGCAAACGATAGCTAGCTAGTGGTTTCTAGCTAATTATGATAGGACAACTTATTTAACGATTGTTCATTACCGCTTTTACGGTTTTCAGTCAGCCACAACACCCTTAGTCTGTTGAAGTAACGTTAGCCGTTTTCTACTCAATCTCAATAGAACTAGAAGACTTGCAAGTTGCCACGTCTCGACACTTGGTCACGTTCTGGTGGACTTCACGCGCTGGTATTAACCCATTGGCTGGGTCAAATATCCATAACCCAGCCTTAATAACCCAGCAGCAACAACCCAACCTTGCTGTTTTTACAGAAATCCACCCAAGTACTGACCCAACATCTGCAACCCAGCAATTGGGTCATCCAAACAACCCAGCATTTCTTAGAGTATAACTTATATCTCAAAGCCATGCATGCAACAAACCTTGACCTGTCTGAGGCACACATATTTCTCTGTCAGTTTGATTGAAGGCCTCAATCTGTATTTTTGCAAAAACAGGCATAATTTAGTTAATACAATTTTACAATTTATTAGGAAGTTGAATTAATAAGTTAGACACACCGGACAACTTTGGTAGGTAGCTAGATAGCTTGGTTTCCATTTTCCAAACATATTTTTCTCATTCCCCTGATTGGTCATCCATGGTTACTGGTCTTGGAACTCGTGTTCACCAGAAACAGCTTCTGGTAAACTGTTTGCCACTATTGGCAATAAATGCTGTTGCCACAGATTCAAATAGAATCTTCAGAGAATTGTCTGCTAGAAAAAACTGTTTGCCAGTAGTGGCAATACATATTATTGTTGACAAAGATTTGCAGCAGATTCACCACTAGTGGCAAACTTCTGGCAACATTTTGTGGCACAAATTTGCCTCATAGTTGCGGGACGTTTGCTGCAACAAATTTATTTTTGTAAGGGTTTCTCATTTGAGCGCTATTCCCCAAGTTTCACACCATCAAACATTGACAACACCAAACATATACAGTGCTATGAAAAAGTATTTGCCCCCTTTCTAATCTTCTCTACTTTTGCATATTTGTGATACTGAATGTTATCAGATCTTCAACCAAACCTAATATTAGATAAAGGGAACATAAGTGAACAAATAACACAACAATTACATATTTATTTCATTTATTTCATAAACAAAGTTATGCAACACCCAATTCCCCTGTGTGAAAAAAACGATTTTATCACTTTTAGAATAAGGCTGTAATGTAACAAAACGTGGAAAAACAATAACCAATAACAATAAGATATTAAAGATATTCCAATCATCTCTGACATGCTGTAAATACCCAAACTACACTGCTCAAAAAAATTAAGGGAACACTTAAACAACACATCCTAGATCTGAATGAATGAAATCATCTTATTAAATACTTTTTTCTTTACATAGTTGAATGTGCTGACAACAAAATCACACAAAAAATTATCAATGGAAATCAAATTTATCAACCCATGGAGGTCTGGATTTGGAGTCACCCTCAAAATTAAAGTGGAAAACCACACTACAGGCTGATCCAACTTTGATGTAATGTCCTTAAAACAAGTCAAAATGAGGCTCAGTAGTGTGTGTGTGGCCTCCATGTGCCTGTATGACCTCCCTACAACGCCTGGGCATGCTCCTGATGAGGTGGCGGATGGTCTCCTGAGGGATCTCCTCCCAGACCTGGACTAAAGCATCCGCCAACTCCTTGACAGTCTGTGGTGCAAAGTGGCGTTGGTGGATGGAGCGAGACATGATGTCCCAGATGTGCTCAATTGGATTCAGGTCTGGGGAACGGGGGGGCCAGTCCATAGCATAATGCCTTCCTCTTGCAGGAACTGCTGACACACTCCAGCCACATGAGGTCTAGCATTGTCTTGCATTAGGAGGAACACAGGGCCAACCGCACCAGCATATGGTCTCACAAGGGGTCTGAGGATCTCATCTCGGTACCTAATGGCAGTCAGGCTACCTCTGGCGAGCACATGGAGGGCTGTGCGGCCCCCCAAAGAAATGCCACCCCACACCATGACTGACCCACCGCCAAACCGGTCATGCTGGAGGATGTTGCAGGCAGCAGAACGTTCTCCACGGGCGTCTCCAGACTCTGTCACGTCTGTCACATGTGCTCAGTGTGAACCTGCTTTCATCTGTGAAGAGCACAGGGCACCAGTGGCGAATTTGCCAATCTTGGTGTTCTCTGGCAAATGCCAAACGTCCTGCACGGTGTTGGGCTGTAAGCACAACCCCCACCTGTGGACGTCGGGCCCTCATACCACCCTCATGGAGTCTGTTTCTGCCCGTTTGAGCAGACACATGCACATTTGTGGCCTGCTGGAGGTCATTTTGCAGGGCTCTGGCAGTGCTCCTCCTGCTCCTCCTTGCACAAAGGCGGAGGTAGCGGTCCTGCTGCTGGGTTGTTGCCCTCCTACGGCCTCCTCCACGTCTCCTGATGTACTGGCCTGTCTCCTGGTAGCGCCTCCATGCTCTGGACACTACGCTGACAGACACAGCAAAACTTCTTGCCACAGCTCGCATTGATGTGCCATCCTGGATGAGCTGCACTACCTGAGCCACTTGTGTGGTTGTAGACTCCGTCTCATGCTACCACTAGAGTGAAAGCCCCGCCAGCATTCAAAAGTGACCAAAACATCAGCCAGGAAGCATAGGAACTGAGAAGTAGTCTGTGGTCACCACCTGCAGAACCACTTCTTTATTGGGGGTGTCTTGCTAATTGCCTATAATTTCCACCTGTTGTCTATTCCATTTGCACAACAGCATGTGACATTTATTGTCAATCAGTGTTGCTTCCTAAGTCGACAGTTTGATTTCACAGAAGTGTGATTGACTTGGAGTTACATTGTGTTGTTTAAGTGTTCCCTTTATTTTTTGAGCAGTGTATAAGACATGAATACTCACAATAACCTACATAATACATATTAAGATACGTATCCCAAAAAACTACTGAACAATTTGGTTTTTGTTGGGTTTTGAGTGGAAGATTGCTTTAAAGACAAAGACAGTATAAATTATGTGACCTAGATATGCTTCCACTAACACATTAACGTACTTCTGCACTACTTAGAATATGACTGGTGAATGTAACTTTAAAGTCCTGATTGAAAGTGCACTTCAGTCCAGCAAAAGGTATTATCTGAGTCTTTGAAATCAGCGCTGAATGTTTTCAGCTCATGGTTTCATGACTTTGATTTTCATTAACCAACTATCATTATTAACAAACAGTTCTATTGTATTGCATTACTAGTACAATCTCTAAGTCCAATACAATATAACTCACCTGTTACATCCCCCCAGTTTACAGTGACTTTAAGTAAGGAGCTGCTCATAAATAAACCATGGGAGTTACAGTGAGGGAAAAAAAGTATTTGATCCCCTGTTGATTTTGTAAGTTTTCCCACTGACAAAGAAATGATCAGTCTATAATTGTAATGGTAGGTTTATTTGAACAGTGAGAGACAGAATAACAACAAAAAAGTCCAGAAAAACACATGTAAAAAAATGTTATTAATTGATTTGCATTTTAATGAGGGAAATAAGTATTTGACCCCCCTCAATCAGAAAGATTTCTGGCTCCCAGGTGTCTTTTATACAGGTAACGAACTGAAATTAGGAGCACACTCTTAAAGGGAATGCTCCTAATCTCAGCTTGTTACCTGTATAAAAGACACCTGTCCACATAAGCAATCAAACAATCAGATTCCAAACTCTCCACCATGGCCAAGACCAAAGAGCTCTCCAAGGATGTCAGGGACAAGATTGTAGACCTACACAAGGCTGGAATGGGCTACAAGACCATCGCCAAGCAGCTTGGTGAGAAGGTGACAACAGTTGGTGCAATTATTCGCAAATGGAAGAAACACAAAATAACTGTCAATCTCCCTCGGCCTGGGGCTCCATGCAAGATCTCACCTCGTGGAGTTGCAATGATCATGAGAACGGTGAGGAATCAGCCCAGAACTACACGGGAGGATCTTGTCAATGATCTCAAGGCAGCTGAGACCATAGTCACCAAGAGAACAATTGGTAACACACTACGCCGTGAAGGACTGAAATCCTACAGCGCCCGCAAGGTCCCCCTGCTCAAGAAAGCACATATACAGAGCCGTCTGAAGTTTGCCAACAACACCTGAATGATTCAGAGGAGAACTGGGTGAAAGTGTTGTGGTCAGATGAGACCAAAATCGAGCTCTTTGGCATCAACTCAACTCGCCGTGTTTGGAGGAGGAGGAATGCTGCCGTCAAACATGGAGGTGGAAACATTATGCTTTGGGGGTGTTTTTCTGCTAAGGGGACAGGACAACTTCACCGCATCAAAGGGACGATGGACGGGGCCATGTACCGTCACATCTTGGGTGAGAACCTCCTTCCATCAGCCAGGGCATTGAAAATGGGTCGTGGATGGGTATTCCAGCATGACAATGACCCAAAACAAACGGCCAAGGCAACAAAGGAGTGGCTCAAGAAGAAGCACATTAAGGTTCTAGAGTGGCCTAGCCAGTCTCCAGACCATAATCCCATAGAAAATCTGTGGAGGGAGCTGAAGGTTCGAGTTGCCAAACGTCAGCCTCGAAACCTTAATGACTTGGAGAAGATCTGCAAAGAGGAGTGGGACAAAATCCCTCCTGAGATGTGTGCAAACCTGGTGGCCAACTACAAGAAATGTCTGACCTCTGTGATTGCCAACAAGGGTTTTGCCACCAAGTACTAAGTCATGTTTTGCAGAGGGGTCAAATACTTATCTATGTCATTAAAATGCAAATAAATTTATAACATTTTTGACATGCGTTTTTCTGGATTTTTTTGTTGTTATTCTGTCTCTCACTGTTGAAATAAACCTACCATTAAAATTATAGACGGATCATGTCTTTGTCAGCGGGCAAACGTACAAAATCAGCAGGGGATCAAATACTTTTTTCCCTCACTGTATGTAAAATGCACTATGAGTTCATATCTTGAAATTGACAAATTTTCACAAAGAGATAAATAATGGCTGGAATGGAGTTAATTGAATGGTATCCAACACATGTGTTGGATACCATTCCATTAACTCCATTCCAGCCATTAAACGTCACTCCAGCCATTATTATGAACCGTCCCCCCCTCAGCAGCCTCCACTGCTCTACAATAGTACTGGGATATGCAGGGTCAGACTTAGTGTAAAGTCCTGGATCCTTGGAGAGAGTACAGGTGCTCTATAGTGAACGTTATAGACAGGGGAATTGTTGTGAAGAGAAAAAATTAGACTGGACATTTCAACATTAAGAGAGGTTAGACTTTTATGTATTATTTGGGGGTCTTCGAATCACAGTTACATTTGGTTATCAACTAAAATCAGCCTGCATTTCAAATCTACAGTTAATAAGAGAGCAACAATAAGCAAAACACACAAACAACCTGTGGTGAGCAAACAGGCATTTATTCTGAGATAAATAAGAGATATAGGGATCCAAATTAGATGGGTAAACGGTTTCAGATACTGTAGTTGTCTCCTATTTAGCTTTCAAACATGATTTACTATACAGTTTAAAAGTGGTTTGTTATACAAAGGGGTGGCTGGCAACATAACATATACAGGTGTTCGAAATTGCTATCTTCATTAGCAAGAGGCACTAGCATTAGCATAATCACCAACTAATTGACAAATTACTAACAATGTTATTATTGTAGGCCTATGTTTAGTTCAAGAGCTTTTGAAGACCTAAATCCAAATAGTATTTGGCTCTTTACATGATGTGAAAGTGACTTTAGTAAGAGTTGACATAGAAACACTTTTTTTATGAGTACATTTATACAGAGCAAAGAGTAAAACCAGAGATGTGAAGCTGATGAGAACGTCCAGAAACCCAATATGAGCTTTGTCATTGTCTGAAAAGAGAGGAGAAGGATGTTACAAGGACCACATGGTAAAGTGGCATGATGTCAGAAATGAATGCTGTACTGGAGGTTGGTCTAGTGGTCAACACAGTCGCCTCCAGATTACACATGCCCCCCAACAGTGGGTTCACATAAAGTTTGTATTAATTCAAAAGCTTATCATTGTGATCATTCTCTAACTTGAGATTTGCGTTCACATCTTTGCATTCACATTGCTATGTTTAGAAAGGAACCAAGATCTTTTGCCAAGCCATTCCATCAGAACGTGTTATCGGACAGCTAATAGATTGCATTTAGTTAAAAGAGGACACATTATCATTGTAATCAGAAGATAATATTAACATGTAAATATTATTGGTAACAGAATAAATAGCAGAAGAATAACTTCAGATTAAATAATACTGTCATTGAAAATTGTAAACCCAATTTAGGCTACAGCCCCTTTAAGAGCTAGCATTGATTTTGTACCAAATACACTATATATACAAAAGTATGTGGACACCCCTTCAAATTAGTGGATTCGGCTATTTCAGCCACACCCGTTGCTGACAAGTGTATAAAATCGAGCACACTGCCATGCAATCTCCATAGACAAACATTGGTAGTATCAGGATCACAGTGTCACAGAGGTATCAGGAGATTTTCAAGATTTTGCCTATGGATAGACTTAGCGCTATAGGATGAAAGGAAATGAAAACATTTATACTAAAGTGTGGCAGCCATAAAGGTAAGGCGAGTAAGGGGAAACAGTACTGTTTTTGCCGATATGTAAGCTTATTGCATGGAGAAATGTGAGTTGTGTATCTGAGCAGAAAGTTGGGCAATGATGTGGAAACTGTTTATTTGCAATATTATTTTTCTTCCTTTGTAATGTTTTTGTTGTTATTATTATTGTAGGTTACTAGATGCCTATGGTTTCTGATTATCATCATTGTTTCTTTCTTTGTTGATGTCCCTCCTATAGCTCAGTGGGTAGAGCATGGTGCTTGCAACGCCAGGGTTGTGGGTTCGATTCCCACGGGGGGCCAGTATGAAAAATGTATGCACTCACTAACTGTAAGTTGCTCTGGATAAGAGCGTCTGCTAAATGACTCAAATGTAAAGAGTTTGCTGTTCTGAATATGGGAGAATTGTATCTTCATATTTAAATATGTGTTTGGGTTCTTGGGGATCAAATTAAAGATAGCTGTGTGGAGAGTGATGGTTGAGCATGGTCAGGAGTTGTTTATCTTATTTATCAGGATCTTATTCACTCACTGAACAATCTTTCATTCATTTTCAAACAGAAAAGTGAAGACATTTTTAATTATAATTGATGATAATGATTAAAGGTGGTTGGGGTTGAGGTAGTGAGTCTTCAGTTTTATTGACACTCATCTGGACGTATGGAGGAGTATTAAATAGTCTTTATAAGTCCGTAAGGACTTTTATGGATTTTGTTTTGAACAGCACTGCTGTGTTGCAGTATATCATATTTGCTTCCAACTTTTCTCCCTATGGAATTACATTATAATACTCTACCAAGTACTGTGTTATATGTCTGAATTGTGTAGTTTGGTAAGAAAACATCTATGTTTATAAATGGTGCTAAAAGCTGATTGAAATTGGGGGAAAAGTTGGAGCATTGAGAGTCGTAATGGATTGAACAGTGCTTTGGTTTTCCAGTTTTAACCAAAAACGATTAAAATAAAATCTGCTTGGCTGCATAATTTGCCTGACATACCATACCATCACCTTCTAGCCCAGTCTTTTAATTAAAAAAGGGTTGATCAGTCAATGTCTCCTTAAAATATCATCAGTACTAAAAATCATGCCCGGTTCTGTTTGTTACCCATAATGCTGTCTGTCAGAGTTGCAACGCCCTCTCACAGGTGTCACAAATGCTCTGTCCCGCATCTCCCCCCAGACTGCATTACTGTCAGTGACTGCTCCACTCTCCTTATTATGTGTAATCTTTGCTTTGTCACCCATGCCCTGACACACACCTCGCTGCATGCTACTTCCACAATCCCAGCAGTCTTACCCCAAATCTCAGCTGCGGTCCGCTCTCACCTAAAGGGGTTGATGTGACACTGAAAAGGCCTGCTATGCCTGACAGCGTGTGTATTTGTACTAGTGAGATGCAAATGCTTCCCACTGTTTTGTCAGTTAATGGGACCCCCACTTGTTCTCTGTTGAGAAGGAAGGCCTTTGCAGTCCTCAAGAAACATGCCTTTTGCAAACTCATCACCACAGGGCGTTTTCAATAGTTTTTGTTATCCATGTGCTATTGTATTCCACACAAAGCCATTTTGTAGTTTATTCTTCCCCCACTGCATGATCTTGCTAGGAACCCACGGGGGGTATGGGGAAGCTGCTACACGACGCTCTTAGAAACACAACACTCTTAGAAAACTTGCACCTTTGTGTAATATCCTACTTATGATTTAAGATGACACCTAAGAATAATCCCATAATTTTAAAGACATCTGTTATAAACATTACTAGATTCACAGATTTCAATTTTGATTTTTAACATTAAATGCATTATGAAATAATGAAATAGAAAAGGTTTTAAGAGCTTTTTAACGGAAATTCAAAAGCCAAAACATTGAAAACATTCCATTGTCTCTGTCAGGTTAACATTGGGTAGACTTCAATAGAAAAATAGGAATTTACTGTATATTATTTCGTTTTTATTTGATTACTTTATTATTTTTCATTCCTTAAAGTCATCATCTCATCTCTGCTCAGGCAGTAGCAGCCAGACAACCATTTAACATTATGTCTGTGCTCCCCACACTGTATTTTCTTTGATTAATCCTATTTAGCTAGGCTAGTAGCTAGCTGACTAGCTAATAGCTGTCTAAGTATGCTGCTGAGCGGTCCGACAAAATCATTTAACTAATTTTTCTAAGTACATAAGTCATACTTTCAAGACTGCTTATTACCAACTGCTACAACTATCAATCGGGTACAGCTTCCTCACGAACTGTCTCTATGTCTCTACGTTGTTGTGTTGTGTACATTCATCTCTCATGTAAAGGTAAAATAAAATAAATAAAATAAAAATGTGGTCTAGGCTATCCATCTCTGTCCGAGCCGAGAAAAACAGTCACAATGGATTATGGTCATTGTAGTTAATTTTCATGTTTCTGCACTGAACTAGTTGAATATATGCCTAATGAAACTACAACTCCCTTCAACCCAGCCCATAGTTCTTGACTTAATTTCTCTCATGAATTATTTGATTTCTCTCTAGAGAAACGGCACGTTGAGTTCACAAAAAAAATTATGGAATTCAAGTAATTGAGCTGATGTCGAGCAATTAGTTGTTTAATAACAACAACAACAACAAATACATTTAGGTTAATTGCTCAGCACTAATGATCTCCAGTTCAGTTTTAGACCAATACATTGTATTTCTTGAAAAAATATATATATATGCAGCGTGACCCTAAATTAGTCAACAAATGTCTCAAAGTTGGGTAAAAAAAATCCAAAACTACGTCAACTCTAATAAATCATGTTTTCCAGTTTTCTATTACATACAGCATATTTAACCACATGTTGCCATATGCTATTGGCGCTACACAAAGGTTTGCCCACTCTCTCTCTTAACTATGTGCTAGCCCTCGTTGTCACTTGCATCATGGTGATATGAATAGATTCTAATGATAATCTGTTGTCAATAGGAAAAGTTATCAAGTAAACTATTGGTAACACTTTACATTTATGAGCCAAATGAGGCATGCACATTTACAAATGTTTAGCAAATGTTTAATTATTGTAAAATAAAAATTATTATAAGGTGTTACCCAAACATTTTTACAGCAACTACCTAAAAACCATCATATACTTTCAAAGACGATCTTTAGACTGTTTCATTATTTTCAGTTGAAGTCATCCATTTGTTGACTTCAGCCACAGTTGAATGATATGGATATAGTCATACCAAGCTCTGTTATGAATGACACAGTTTCCAAACTGTGTTTGTCCTTGAAAGCTTCATTGTAAGAAATAATTACTCCTGCACACACAATATTACCTCTGCACATTGTTTATTGTGTCGGTCAGAGACTTTTCATATTGAAAGCTTAACAACTGGTTCTGTAAAGTCTATTGTAATGTCTTTGCACAGCAGAGAGATCTTGAATAGTTATACACATATTTATGCACGCTGATCTGAAATGTTGTGTGCTGTATACGCACAAGCAAGCCTTTATTGTTATCTTGTTTCACATAGTATAAGGTCAGAAAGAATAATTTAATATATTCACGTTATTATAAGTGCCACTTAGCAACAGTGAAAGGCCTTGTCTACAGATGTAGGATCTTAATTGGATCACTCTTTTGTTGCTGATCATTTTCCTGCACCGCAGGACATGCAGATTACTTTCATGATTTACATAAATTCACTGAAAACATGCAATAACAACAGATGGTTATATTAACAGTATTGCGCTTTTCATGTAGCCTAATTTAATCCAGGTAATAGCCTAACCACCAATCAAGCAACATTAAGGACTAAACTTTCAACTCCTGTTGCTGCAGGATTCTTTTGCTGCGACAATACTGGTCAAATTAAAATCCCACATATGTATATTTCATGCAAAAGTTGAGAGTGCATCAAGCAAGTATGCTGTCTTTGACACCTTACTGCCTTCAAGGACATGCCATACATAAAGCATGCATACCTGAGGGGATTCTCTTTTTAAAAAGAACATTCTTTACAGTAGATGCTGTAAGCCCATCCCTCCTCCCCTATTACTTTTAATTAATTGCAAAGACTATGATACCTGCATACTAACATGGCTGGAGCTCTAAATAGGTAGCTCGCAGCACAGCAACCATATGGCGTTGTCTGACATGAAGAAATTAGGCCACCGATGCTGTCTGCGAGCTTGTCACCAACCTGGCCACCTGCTTTGTTTCACGGAGCAGATAAAAAATTACAGTATGTCTTCGTAACAATGGTCGTAGTGGTAAACTCAAAGCTTTACATTCCTTCATACAAGTTTCTGTGAGTATGTTGTAGATTTTGTCTTTGTCTAAGGGAGATTGTGTAAGTGATGGTGATGCAGATGGTTAACTTGGCCACTGTCAACAGTTCTAAAGGTCATGTCCTCGACCTTGCCATGCTGAGAAGGAGTGCCAAAGCCCAAAACACAGAGTGTATCATTAAAATCTACTCCAGCAGACTTTTAAACTCTTTATACAAAATGTTTAACCCCCAATCTTTTTTTTTACTGAATTTGCATACATAGCTATTGTAAGGGAAGTGGAAGACCATATAAACACATTTATTTACATCACCTGATATGCCTCCAGTCCTTGCAAAAGGTGTTGTTAGCATACGTCTGAGCGATTAGGTTGAGTAGAGTTGAAAAGAAGGTCTTCCAATTGATTTGGCCCCGTAAACTATTATCAAGTCTTCCAGCCTGTGTTTGAACCTTGAATCTGCAGGATTTAGACCTCGTTCTGGTTCGGAGGGGCGGTTTTACTCACGAGGCCCTGTGGAGCATTCGAAAGATTGATGAGTGCTCTCAGAATTTGTTAATTGCTCCGAAGGCCCCTGCATGTGTTATGAGTGGGATGATTGTGTTGGTGCTTAGCCTCCAAGTTCATGAGACTACTGTACATGGAATTGTTTGACAATGAAGGGTTTGCCTATGCAAAGTATAAGAGGTGGATTGGAAATATATTGTGAATAACCTAAGTTCAACCAAGTGATGCTCCCACATTGTCCTCTGTGATTATTAACGTGAATGCGAAGTTGATCATCTGTAAGCAAAAATATTTATATTGTAAATTGGGTAAATGCGTAGAGAAGCATGTGATTGAATGCCATACGAAGTTTCATGCCTTGGAGGCAAAACCTGCCCAATACTAGAAACTAACATAGGTGTTTCACGGTTCATGTTACACAAATGAGACTTTACAGATATTAGTGAAGTGCACAAGTGATACAAACTAGCATTGGACAATGCCAAAATGTAGGGTAGGTGTAAAATAAAGATATTAACAGGAAAGAGTGTCCTCACCAGCTGGCAGAGAGTTACTTAGGTCACATTACAAGTGGTTTGGCTGGGATAAGAATAGATGCATTTGAAGCAGACATCAATGTCAAGAGAACACACTCCAGGGATGGACAACAGACTCTTTTTAAGGCACTTAATATTTTGTGCCCGAATTAATTAATTAATTAATTAATATTTAATTATTGCGCTGTAGACTCAACGAAGCTCTATGGTTTCACTGATCTACACTGATCTACTGCAGAGCAACTGTCGTCTCCATTTGGCAATGACACAGCGGCTACACCCAGCTGCATCCCAACACAGAGAGAGGTGTGAGGTTCTAACAGCACCGGCTTTATTACCTGGGAAATTAATGGACATAGATTTAATAGCTGCACCATCTGTAAGAAATTACTTTCTATATGTATCTGTCTATTCAGCCATAACTCACTGGGAAAAGAAATCAGTAAGCAAGTTCCTATTGTTTCAATAAACAGCAATAAACCCCCTTCCTGCTTTGTTATTTGTTTGCATGTTTGTCACACTTAAATGTTTCATATCAAACAAATTTAAATATTAGTCAAAGATAACACAAGTAAACACAAAATGTAGTTTTGAAATGAAGGTTGTTATTATTAAGGGAAAACAAAATCCAAACCTACATGGCCCTGTGCGAAAAAGTGTTTGCCCCCCCTGTTATAACACAACTCAACTGTGGTTTATCACACCTGAGTTCAATTCCTCTAGCCACACCCAGGTCTGATTACTGCCACACCTGTTCTCAATCAAGGAATCACTTAAATAGGACCTGCCTGACAAAGTGAAGTACACCAAAAGATCCTCAAAAGCTAGACATCATGCCGAGATCCAAAGAAATTCAGGAACAAATGAGAAAGAAAGTAATTGAGATCCATCAGTCTGGAAAAGGTTATAAAGCCATTTATAAAGCTTTGGGACTCCAGCGAAACACAGTGAGAGCCATTATCCACAAATGGCGAAAACATGGAACAGTGGTGAACCTTCCCAGGAGTGGCCGGCCGACCAAAATTACCCCAAGAGCGCAGCGACGACTCATCCAAGAGGTCACAAAAGACCCCACAACAACATCCAAAGAGCTGCAGGCCTCACTTGCCTCAGTTAAGGTCAGTGTTCATGACTCCACTATAAGAAAGAGACTGGGCAAAAATGGCCTGCATGGCAGAGTTCCAAGACGAAAACCACTGCTGAGCAAAAATAACATTAAGGCTTGTCTCATTTTTGCCAGAAACCATCTTGATGATCCCCAAGACCTTTGGGAAAATACTCTGTGGACTGACGAGACAAAAGTTGAACTTTTTGGAAGGTGTGTGTCTCATTACATCTGGCGTAAAAGTAACACCGCATTTCAGAAAAAGAACATCATACCAACTGTAAAATATGGTGGTGGTAGTGTGATGGTCTGGGCCTGTTTTGCTGCTTCAGGACCTGGAAGACATGCTGTGATAAATGGAACCATGAATTCTGCTGTCTACCAAAAAATCCTGAAGGATAATGTCCGGCCATCTGTTCGTGACCTCAAGCTGAAGTGAACTTGGGTTTTGCAGCAGGACAATGATCCAAAACACACCAGCAAGTCCACATTTGAATGGCTGAAGAAAAACAAAATGAAGACTTTGGAGTGGCCTAGTCAAAGTCCTGACCTAAATCCTATTGAGATGCTGTGGCATGACCTTAAAAAGGCAGTTCATGCTCAAATCCTCCAATGTGGCTGAATTACAACAATTCTGCAAAGATGAGTGGGCCAAAATTCCTCCACAGCGATGTAAAAGACTCATTGCAAGTTATCGCAAATGCTTGACTGCAGTTGTTGCTGCTAAGGGTGGCCCAACCAGTTATTAGGTTGTAGGGGGCAATCACTGATCTGAAACATTTAAGTTTGACAAACATGCAAACAAATAAGAAATCAGGAAGGGGGCAAACACTTTTTCACACCACTGTATATCACCAAGGTTTGAAAACTTTATGATCCAATTAATTGCATGCAATTTTTACACATACTTTGTTTGTGCTTAAGGTTTCATCTATTCATGCCTTACTCAATACGTCCCTATTACTTGACACTCTTAATTACGGAAGAATACTTCCATAATATCATAGATGAATGCACATTTACAGATTGGAAATTACTGAAATTACCTTTAAGAAAGTGCCTGTTTTATCATTGATGTTTTCAAAAATACATCTTAAAATACAGTAACTAGACGAGGCTGACAAAGACACATTTTACCTAAAGGAGAAATGGTTGGCAAATATATCCACACTTTATGTAGTAAAGATCCTTCTCATTAATTACCGTTGTCTTTGGATTAGTGTCCATTACAACACAGCTAAAAGTCCTTATTGGATAAAGAATATAAATTCACCTGGTTGTATGTTTGTTGCAGCAATTTCTGTTGGACACCATTCTGTCTGGATTCTAAATGTATGAGCGGTTAGGGGTGTTTAGAGGATAGGCAATAGATAGATACACATCTTTAATGCACATATATTGAGCCAAGAGGCTGAAGCACCCCCTGTTGCATGATTTTAGTATTTCCTCTCTGCACTTTCCAGGTTCCAGCCCTTGTACCACTGTGACACATTAGTCCGCAGTTGGTGTAGATTATGGCCTAAAAGTGTGGGCTGCCAACATGCTAGTGCTCCAATGCAGCAGTAAAGGGGGTTATGCAGGAACGGCCATTCACAATTGTCATTATTTTCAATACAGCATCTATTGTGAGCTCTGATGGAGTTGTGGGAATCGCCGGTTTGGCATTGGACATTTGTGCATCGATCACTCTGAGCCGTGTGGGTGAAACATGATAGGATTATGGAGATTAAAAGTTATGGGGTGGTCCTAGTGATGGAAAATAAACTTTTTCAACTAAATGAATTGCTGCGTGTATCCATTATTTGAGGAATATTATAGCCAGTAAGTTCCCCTTCTAAAGCCATTATAGAAGCAATACAATGTTATTAATATGACAAATACCATTATCTCTTATCAACTATTCAGATGATTTATTAGCTTTAAGGAAGGAATGAAACTATTTAGATGAATGTGCCACAGGCAATATTTGAATAATAGCAGGTATAACTTTTCAATCTTTTTTTCCAGTTGAGGGATTATCATTTTGAGTTAAATATCTCTGTTCCGAATGATTGGAAATGTTTTATGCCACTGCCACCATACATCATCTAAAAGTTGCAAAATGGTAAAATTAGACTATCTTTTCTATCAGCTGTACTGAATGCTCACACTGTACCGCCAACATTTTCACACCCAAGTCATCCTCTTGCCCAGTTATGTCCATGGTACCCGGTTTGTCAAATGCCTTGTGCGTTTGAGTTACTAGGCAGATTGCTGTCAAATCTGACTACCGTCCAAATGTGTTTCATGCAGTAAAGAGAGAGCAACCAGGAGATTCCCCAAACTATCTGCTCTGACCTTTCTTTTGTGGTGCAATCAAATGGGGCTGCCTTGGTCTTTGTCTCTGAATAATTAATCGCTCCCCACAGTAGGAGTGTTTGCTAAACAGTGGGGTCCTCTGCAGTTCACTTCTTCTGCACCACTGCCACTGCACCCTTGGGGAGAGACAAGTGTATGCTTTAGTCAGAGTTAAGATGTGCCTCCTGTTTTCTGAGGAGAGACAATATGAGTGTGCCAATATTGGAGATCTGCTCTCTTCCAGAGCAAAGAGAGTAGAATAAATATAGCCAGCTATAGTGTGTAATGGTATGCATTTTCTGTTATGCTATTTACATAGTTTATATAATTTGTTCCCATCATTATTTCCATCGAAAACAAAGTCCCAATTATATATTATGTCTATAGTCGAGTATACACTTATTTGTGTGTTTCTTGATATGATAAATTGCTGTATTACTGTACACGGGTAATATGATAATAACACACAGCATGAACCAGCAAAAGGTTCAATTTAGTTTGGAGTCCTTCAGTAACTTCCTCCCTCCCCCTCGCAGCATCATCTCTACCGGTATACAGTCTTTCATAGAGGAATAATATATTGCAGAGAGAAGCTCCTGAGCCATCCTCCGCTGGCAGCGTGTGACAACCACTTTGATCTCACTGTGAGGGGCTGAAGCTCCAGGAGAAATAATCAATGAGGTGGGGAAAGAGGGGGAAAAAAGAAAACATTGGCCTGGCCAATTAGATCGAGGTATTTATTATTCAGAGCAGTGCAGGGCTCCCTCGAGTCTGTGTTTAAAGTGTGGATGAAAATTAAAATGTGTCATAATATTTAAAAAGTTGTTTTTATTACATTACTGGCCATTCCTATGAGGAATATTCATGTGCACTTCATGCAGTATTAAGTGTACAGTTAGAGTATTGCATGCTTTCATGTCCTTTTCTTCCCCCCAAAACTCACTTCATCATTTGCTATATAGTATGGGGTACCGAAAAGACTGTAGCGTAATTATTAGTGATTTTAATTCAAGGGGGCAGTATTGGACATTTTTGCAATTACCAAAAAACCTCTGTCCATCTCAGATGAAGGTAGCAAGTCAGAGGGACCTGTTTGAGCCAGGTCTCGCAAATAATCTCAGTTCTGGTTATTCAAAGTTAAACTGTTTGATGGAATTCCAATATTAATGGCAGACATTCTTATTTTCATCTGCAAACATCGAACATGATCAAATGGTTTCCTAATAGGAGGTAACTGATATCTGTTGAGGTTATTGTATAACTACGGTGCAATCATTATGTAATTCTAGTGCTTTGAGGTATAATTGACCGATTGGACATTTCGCCAAACATCACTGTTTTTGCTCACAGATCCAATGAATGATATTGGGTAGTCAACAAACAAGAATCTAAATAATATATTACAATATTTATTAAATAATTTTGGACTGTGTGTGTGTGTGTGTGTGTGTGTGTGTGTGTGTGTGTGTGTGTGTGTGTGTGTGCGTTACACATTTACACTTGCTGAGCAGAGACACAAATTACCCACCAAATTACAAAAAAAACTTCCAAAACGTTTTTTATGATTATCTACTCACAATACACTGACTATAATACATTACAGTATGATTATTTTTATGCTTGAGGATGATCAAGAATAATTAATGTTTTTGTATGAAGCATTTACAAATGCAACATTGTCATTCCCCTCTAATATTGTTTTTGCTCTCAAACTTTTTAATCACAGCTTGTGCTTCCTCAAGAGTGTATTATACATGAAGACATCCACATCCACACACGTTAAAAGCAGCTAAACCAGATATAGGTCAACGAGAAAGGATGATTTGCACATTGAGTTTGATGGAAATTATGTGCATGTGTTGCAAACAGTTATTTATCATTTGCCACAAAGCTGGAAGCTGAGTATTTGTCAGACTCATCACTTGCTCATATGCACATAGGAAAACCAAGATGGAACCAATAATACTTTAAAATGGTTTGGTCTCTCCGGTCTCTACAGCAATCCTGAAATCCTTCAGATAGTTTTAGATTGACCTACTTAAAAACCTGAGAAGAGTTCATCCATAAATTCAATGTCTCCAAACAACAATATTAAGCATGAGATTAATCACACTAAGCGGTGTGTGAAATATCCTTATCTTATGTAACAAAATGTGTTGTACAGTATCAGCTTTAAAGAGAACATGACCTTATAAAACAAGATGGTCCACTAAAGAAATACTTCACCCCTATGTTTTCTTGTATTAAAAATAGTGTAATGAAGACATAATCCACATCGAAAAATATGATCAATGCTGAAGGGAGGTGGTGTTAGTGCATGGGGGATCAGAGTCTGTGCTCTGCCCTCAGAATTTGTTTGAGTCCCGAGTCCTGAGCTCATCTGTTTGGCATGAAGGGGGAGCTGTGGCTCCTTCTGTCCGTCCAAGGTTACTGCTCAGGGTTCACCCACGGCTTGCCTTGCACATTTTCTCACACTTTTCTGGCTCCGCTGTGCCACATTGATTTAAGTGTATATGTTTAATGGGAAATAATCAATGCAAATTAGCAGCAATTCGCCCCACATGTAAGACATGTTTGATTCACCAAGCGGACATTGCTATAAAGGCCACTCTTACTTTTTTGTCCCGTTTACTTTTTATCTCTACCTCTGTCCACCTTCGTCCTCTCATGCCTGCCTCCAGATCCACTCAATTGAAAACTGCTGAATAAATGGATTGAGGCTTATGACTTTGAACAGCATGTTCATTACCCACCAAATCTACCTTATGGAATGCAACATAACCTATTTATAAAGGTAGGTGCAGCGTAATTTTATAAAGTACTATCTGGGAAATCAGTTATTTTAAATTATTATTGCACGATACAACAATTGTATGTGGCACAGTATTTGTTTTAAAGCAGAATTGAAGCAGGATTTTCATACAAAGCAATATTTGTGGAATTTACATTAATATAATTAATTTTTAAAAAATACAGACAATAAAAAAAGATGTAAAGTATCATTCTGGTTTAACAGCTCTTTGTGTAGAAATAAAAATAAAAATTTCTCAAATCTCTCTTAATATTACATGCAGGATTGCTAGCTAGTGTTTTACACACATAAACATAAAAGCATATGAACATGTTGAGCAGGAAGTCTCACCTGAAGTCTAACCTTAATATTTAGTTTTCCTCCAGTTTGATCACAGTCAAATGGTTTGGGTCCAATTAAGGTCGGTGTGTATGTAAATTCAGTACATGTGTGAGAAAAATAAAGGCAGGGCTATTAGGAAATTCCTGTGTGATGAAAGGAAAATAATATCCCCCCAAAAATGATTAATGTGGTGTTCAGGTACACAGAAGATTGAGTGATCCTGTCATCACAACATATGGTACCAATTTATTTCAGCAAGAGAAAGGCAAACTCACCCGAGAAGTTCTCACGACTGTGTGTGCACCACTACCATGTATACACATGAACTGTAATAAAAGTAAAACACAGATACAACCAAAATGGGGAGGCAATACATTTAACTGAATCATAATTAGGAACAGGCATGGAGCTGAATTAAGTAGATTATACATTTCCATACAGTATATTCAAATATCATAATTAGATTTCACATTTAACGGGAAACAACAGAGTACATGTTTGTTCATCATGCATCAATTCTGTTCTATGAATCCCAATGGTAAAGAAATATAGGCCATCTTGTGTAGATAGTTGGTTACTATGTCTGATCTGTTAACATATTTCATACTTTACATATCAAAATAACTTCTTACACAAAAGTGATTCGATTAAGAGATTATTTGGGCATGAAAATGAAATCATTCTAAAAGGGGGGCATTGACTTACATTGGTTTTTGGTCCAAAAATGATAGTACCATTTTGTGGCAATGGCTAGTTTAACAAAACCTTAGTGTGGATTGCAGTTTCTAGACTGCTTTCAAGGTAAGGAATCAAATATCTAAGAGTATAATTTCGCTGAACTATCCCTTTAATGTATTCATAGTGATGACACCCTCAGTAATGTTTACTTACTTTTGAAGTAACTAAATATGCAACCTGTCTCCCTACTGTTTTATTTACGGAACACTTGAAGGGATTGGGTGACGTCATGTACAATACAAATTCAGTACAATACAAATATATTAATCATACTAAGCATTTTCTCTATCATGCAGATACACTTACCCTTAGATACTAGAGCGAAAGTCTAAAGATACTCTTCTTAGGCATTACTTGTCTTTTTTCTGTTTCTCATCTATAAGGCTTATAATACTACTAATCTGTAGTAAATCAGGGTTTTTCCTCAAAATTTGAGACATGTGGAAAGTGTTGACTCCTTGAAGTTGCAATGCATTGGTGTCAAGGAAATTATATTACATTCACATTTACATTTTAGGCATTTAGCAGACGCTCTTATCCAAATCGACTTACGGTTAGTGCAGTCACCTTAAGATAGCTAGGTGAGACAACCACGAGTGATGTGCAGGCTGACTCATAACCCGCAGACCCAGGGGTTATATCCGCGGGGCGGGCGGGTTTAGGGTCATTAAGTATTGTGTGGATCAAGGGTGGGTGGGTGGCGGGCGAGCGGGCGTGTTAAATAAAGAGAAAACAATGCATTATTTTTATCTGGTGTTAGTGCGTAGCCTAATCCTAAGCTTTAGGGCCTAACTGTTGCCTAATGCTTTTGGGAAATTGGGCAGAAAAAGTTAACGTCGATCCATTGAGGCAAAAATGTCAGAGTTTAATTCAATAAGAGAAAAGCTGTGAAATGGAGAGTTGAAAATATATAGGAGGTACAGAACAGTAATGTTTGGGAAGGATTTGGTGAAATGGTAAAAGAGGATGACAGCAGTGCTATGTTATGTGTGATGATTGTGAGGCGCTTTACAAATTAGACAGTCACAAGATGGGGACTTCAAAATGGCACATCAAGAGAACTGTATTGTTCAGATGGGTTAAATGGAATAGTAGCCTAGTAACTGAAATCTGGACACTGACTGCAGGTCTATAACCTCTCACATAGCCTAATATAATATTAACTCCTGCAGAATTAACAATTTCTTGATACACCAAATGTAAATTTTGACTAGGGAACAGGAGTGGAGAAATATTATTTATTTATTTATTGAGAGAATGAATGCGCGGTTCGGGACAGTCTCTAAAGGTGGTGGTGCTATCTTTATCAGCATCATAAAAGCTGACAGTATTTCAACCACATAAAATATGCATCCAAGCCGAACTGAAATCTTATCAGAAACATGTTGGGTCATTTTCACAACTTTCTATTTCCTTACAACCGGTCAAACTGATGTTATTTGGAAAATTTGCACAGAAAACCTTTCCAGTTTATTGGGGGATTTAATGCATTTTCTCCCAAGTACCTAAACATATTTGAAAAGAAACAGAGATGACAGAGAAAACTTGACCAATGTCAACTAGATTGAAGCATTAATTATATCAATTTATGACATTATTCTGGTGTGCAAAGGGTTTATTTAGTCTTCTTGAGCAACACATAATGACAGAAGAGAAGTTGCATGTATCTAAGTTGAATAACAAATATATTCAAATAGTTATCTAAATTAGGGCCAAAAAATCCTGGACCCCCTGTCAAAAAATCTGACTACAGCAGCCTACTCTGCATTTTCTATATTTGCGTGTTACGGTCGGGTCTCGGCCTTTATCACATATAGTCCGGCGGGTTATTAGTAATTGCGGGCGGGTGCGGGAGAACATCACTATGGACTGTACCAAGTCCAGGTTAGCTGAGCGAGGCTTGTCAAATTAGGTTGAAGTATATAATTTGACTGCTTTGGGCAGTATCGGATCTGGAAATGTATCAAACACACACACAAAAAATTACTTTGTAGGTTGTCGAGAAACTTAAATGTTGATTTCAATTGCTAAAAGCATATCAGATATTTAGAGTATCAAGCTAAATAATAAGAAAACATGTAAATATGTAAAACTCAAATTTACGGACATTTCAGTGTTTCCGAACTACCTCCAATTCTGACGTGTTCGTATCGCTGATGTCCTGCTGATAGATACTACTTCTTAAATAAGGTCTTTGCTCAGAAAAAAAATAGATTTTGTCTATATTACTCACTCACTTTAAATTGATAACATGGACTTGGAGGTCACAACGTGTATATACAGTAGGGGATAGATGACCACAGGCTGTATATGCCTGTAACTTCCATGGTAAAGAATGTGCAAATCCTGTTATTGTAGAATGTCTCTATTGCTATCCATGCTGGATAAACAGCAGGCCTTAGTGTAGTAATATGGTGTCTATACTTGCTTTTTAGATGCTATTTTTAAGAAATATTTGGTAAGATTGTATCATCCATTTAGAGAAATAACTTGCTACCTTATTCCCACAAGATCGGTTTGGGATGTGCTCTTTAAAGATGCAAGTATTGTGGTGAATGCATTGCTTGGCATTTATAAAGTTCCTGCAGGTCTATCAAGGGAAGCTTCTCTGAACGATCAAGTTCCTTTATCTCCACCTAATGATCCTAAAATGTTATTTTTAAGTTTACAGCCCCCTATCTCGAACAGCTATCATCGGGTAAATGGGTGTTTGTTGAAATGCAGATAGGCAATACACAGAGAGGGAAACAGATTAAGCTTGACTCCCACTACTTTCATCCTCCTCAATGTAGTTTCTTCCCCTCAACCCTGCAGGGCACAGTGACAAGGGTAGATAAACCTCTTTATGGGCAAAACTCAATTGTCTCCCATTATCTAAGGTGTGGATCATGGCTTACTCTCCTACCAGTCTGTCGCTCCTCTTAGAGCTTTCCATAAAGCAGCATTCCATTTTTAGGTGTGATGATTATGGCCAAAATTAGTGTTGTGATAATTCTGCATCCTTGTAGCCTTTGCTATGAATTAAGGGTGCCCTCCATATCATCATTTAGATAATGGAGACAGTAAATTGTTGTAAATATAATTGTTGTATGAACTTTTATTGTGTTGTAATGTTGTAACTTAACTTTATCAAGTTGACTGAGAATAAGTCTATTATTCGAACCGTGTGAAAATGTGTTGCGCACAATGTAATTGCTAGTAATAGTATTCAATGATTGTCTTGGAAATAATCCTGTTTCAGCTTGATACTTACTGACGTTGTGTCACATATTTACTTGTATTTACATTGTAGTACAGTAGAACCTACAAAGCTCAGAGTTCCGGATCGACCAGTCTACCAAACGGGCAGTATCGGATCTGGAAATGTATCAAACACACACACAAAAAATTACTTTGTAGGTTGTCGAGAAACTTAAATGTTGATTTCAATTGCTAAAAGCATATCAGATATTTAGAGTATCAAGCTAAATAATAAGAAAACATGTAAATATGCTATTCATATTTTCTAGAAAGGTTTGATGCATTTTTTAAAGTGAACTCAAATTTACGGACATTTCAGTGTTTCCGAACTACCTCCAATTCTGACGTGTTCGTATCGCTGATGTCCTGCTGTATACACAATACACTACAATTAAATTCCAGCCTATGAGTGATCAAAGTGTCAAGTATATGAGTGATCAAATGTGAGAGTAAATCAATGCCAATGTTGATTGATACTGCAATTTCTATTGCACTCCACACTGCCCTTTCCCACCTGGACAAGAGGAACACCTACGTGAGAATGCTATTCATTGACTACAGCTCAGCGTTCAACACCATAGTGCCCTCAAAGCTCATCACTAAGCTAAGGATCCTGGGACTACACACCTCCCTCTGCAGCTGGATCCTGGACTTCCTGATGGGCCGCCCCCAGGTGGTAAGGGTAGGTAACAACACGTCTGCCATTCTGATCCTCAACACGGGGGCCCCTCAGGGGTGCGTGCTCAGTCCCCTCCTGTACTCCCTGTTCACCCATGACTGCATGGCCAGGCACGACTCCAACACCATCATTAAGTTTGCTGACGACACAACAGTGGTAGGCCTGATCACCGACAACGATGAGACAGCCTATAGGGAGGAGGTCAGAGACCTGGCCGTGTGGTGCCAGGATAACAACCTCTCCCTCAACATGATCAAGACAAAGGATATGATTGTGGACTACAGGAAAAAGAAGAGGACTGAGCGTGCCCCCATTCTCATCGACAGGGCTGTAGTGGAACACCTCCCGAGTGGCGCAGTGGTCTAACGCACAATTGGCCTAGCGTCGTCCAGGGTAGGGGAGGGAATGGCCGGCAGGGATGTAGCTCAGTTAGTAGAGCATGGCGTTTTCAACGCCAGGGTTGTGGGTTCGATTCCCATGGGGGGCCAGTATGAAAACAAATAATAATAATGTATGCACTCACTAAAACTGTAAATCTCTCTCGATAAGAGCGTCTGCTAAAACAATAAAAAAATAAAAAAGTTGAGAGCTTCAAGTTCCTTGGTGTCTACATCACCAATGAACTATCATGGTCCAAACACACCAAGACAGTCGTGAAGAGGGCACAACAAAACATATTCCCCCTCAGGAGACTGAAAAGATTTGGCATGGGTCCTCAGATCCTCAAAAAGTTATACAGCTGCACCATCGAGAGCATCCTGACTGGTTGCATCACCGCCTGGTATGGCAACTGCTCGGCCTCCAACCGCAAGGCACTTCAGAGGGTAGTGCGTATGGCCCAGTACATCACTGAGGTCAAGCTTCCTGCCATCCAGGACCTCTATACCAGGTGGTGTCAGAGGAAGGCCCTAAAAATTGTCAAAGACTCAAGCCACCCTAGTCATAGACTGTTCTCTCTGCTACCGCACGGCAAACGGTACCGGAGCGCCAAGTCTAGGTCCAAAAGGCTTCTCAACAGCTTCTACCCCCAAGCCATAAGACTCCTGAACAGCTAATCATGGCTATCCGGACTATTTGCACTGCACCCCCCATCCCCCTCTTTTATGCTGCTGCTACTCTGTTTACTATTTATGCATAGTCACTTTAACTCTACCCACATGTACATATGACCTCAATTACCTCGACTAGCCGGTGCCCCCGCACATTGACTCTATACCGGTACCCCCCTGTATATAGCCTCCCTACTGCTATTTTATTTTACTGCTGCTCTTTAGCTATTTGCTTTTATTTTTTATTTTTCTTCATTAACACTTTTTTATTTTACATTTTTCTTTAAAAAACTGCATTGTTGGTTAAGGGCTTGTAAGTAAGCATTTCACTGTAATGTCTACACCTGTTGAATTCGGCGCATGTGGCAAATAACATTTGATTTGATTTGATTTGAAGTGTTAGGCCTAAATCTAGTTTGCTTACAGTGACCAAGAGCCAAATCCATTATGTTTGAGATATAATCAAGGAAGTAAGACCCAGCTAATATTTGGCACTTTTTTGTTGTGGTATTTGGCCCTTTAACAGACCTTCTAGTGGTGCCAAAGGCATCATATCATCTAAACAGCATTTGCCTGTAGAATCTGGATTTTGGAAGATAGATTTCTTCTCTGTCCACAGACATATTTATAATGCAAGATGTTCAGTGAAATAATTTGAAGAATTTTATGACCAGTGGAATACCTTGTGACTGTGGCTACTCAAATTAATGATTATTTTCTCATTAACATGTATTCTTTTTTGGATACTTAACCTTTGTAGTAGGCATTGGCATGAATGCAGCTGTATTCTGTTTTAGTGATCATAGGTGGTAATACTCAATGTCTGTCAAGAATGCTGAGTGTGGATGTGGTGCGAGAAATCAAGCGCAGGAACAAGGGCGTTCGTCAACAGACTTTAGTGATCCAAAAATATAACTCCAAACAGGTAACTGGCCAACCCAACCGGGAGGCATGAACAATTACGCACACACACAACAGTGCGTAAAATAGTAGACACGCGCACGCAGTGCGGACTCTCAAAAAACAAACAACATGAGAGGAAAACCCACCAACAGCTAACAGCTGACATAACAATCACACATAACACCTGACCCAACACACGATAACTAAATAGGAAACAAAATCAAACACTAACAAGGGACAGGTGTACAAACAGACAAAACCAAACAAACATGAAACATCGAACGGTGGTAGCTAGTACTCCGGGGGACGACGACCGCCGAAGCCTGCCCGAACAAGGAGGAGGAGCAGCCTCGGCCGAAACCGTGACAGTACCCCCTTGACGCGGCGGCACCAGCCGTGCGCCGACCCCGGCCTCGGGGACGACCAGGAAGACGCGGAGCAGGGCGCGTAGGATGACCCCCGATGGAACTCGGTCAGAAGAGACAGGTCTAATATGTCCCTCCTCGGCACCCAGCACCGCTCCTCCGGGCCGTACCCTCCCACTCCACGAGATATTGGAGACCCCCATCCGGCGTCTTGAATCAAGGGATGGACCTAACGGGTGCATGCGCGGAGCCCCTCGATGTCCAACGGGGGCGGAGGAGTCTCTTCTATCTCATAGTCCTGGAGTGGACCAGCTACCACCGGCCTGAGGAGAGACACATGGAACGAGGGGTTAATATTCTTGTAATCAATGGGCAGTTCTAACCTGTAACACACCTCGTTCAACCTCCTCAGGACTTTGAACGGCCCCACAAACCGCCGACCCCAGCTTCCGGCAGGGCAGGCGGAGGGGCAGGTTTCTGGTCGAGAGCCAGACTCGATCTCCAGGTGCGTACACAGGCCCCTCACTGCGGTGGAGATCGGCGCTCGTCTTATGTCGACGGATGGCCCGCTGCAGATGAACGTGGGCAGCGTTCCACGTCTCCTCCGAGCGCCGCACCCACTCATCCACCGCAGGGGCCTCGATCTGGCTCTCATGCCAAGGTGCCAGAACCGGCTGGTACCCTAACACACACTGGAAAGGGGTTAGTTTGGTGGAGGAGTGGCGGAGAGAGTTTTGTGCCATTTCGGCCCAGGGAACATATCTCGCCCACTCCTCCGGCCGGCCCTGGCAATATGACCTCAGAAACCTACCCACATCCTGGTTGACACGTTCAACCTGCCCATTACTCTCCGGGTGGTAACCCGAGGTAAGGCTCACCGAAACCCCCAACCGTTCCATAAAGGCTCTCCACACTCTGGAGGTGAACTGGGGGCCTCGATCAGACACTATATCCTCGGGTACCCCGTAATGCCGGAAGACATGGGTAAACAGAGCCTCAGCGGTCTGTAGGGCAGTAGGGAGACCCGGCATGGGAAGGAGACGACAGGCCTTCGAGAACCGATCCACAACGACCAGGATGGTAGTATTCCCCTGTGAGGGGGGAAGGTCTGTAACAAAGTCCACAGAGAGGTGGGACCAGGGTCGTTGCGTAACGGGCAGGGGTTGTAGCTTACACCTGGGCAAATGTCTGGGCGCCTTACACTGGGCACACACCGAACAGGAGGAGACAGAAACCCTCACATCCCTGGCTAACGTTGGCCACCAGTACTTAGTGCTAAGGCAGTGAACTGTCCGGCCGATACCTGGATGTCCAGAGGAGGGGGACGTATGAGCCCAATAAATGAGGCGATCGCGTACCTCGAGCGGAACGTACGTCCGACCCACTGGACACTGTGGAGGACTTGGGTCGGTGCGTAACGCCCGCTCGATCTCTGCATCGACCTCCCATACCACCGGTGCCACCAGACAAGACTTTGGTAGTATGGGAGTGGGCTCAACGGACCTCTCCTCCGTGTCATACCGCCGAGACAGGGCATCTGCCTTCCCGTTCTGGGACCCAGGGATGTAAGTGATTTTAAATACAAACCGGGCTAGAAACATAGTCCAGCGAGCCTGGCGAGGATTCAGTCTCCTAGCTGCCCGGATGTATTCCAGGTTACGGTGGTCTGTCAAAATGAGGAAAGGGTGTTGAGCCCCCTCAAGCCAATGCCTCCACACCTTTAGGGCTTGTACCACGGCTAACAGCTCCCTGTCCCCTACGTCATAATTCCGCTCCGCCGGACTGAGCTTCTTAGAATAAAAAGCACAGGGGCGGAGTTTAGGTGGTGTGCCAGACCGTTGTGAGAGAACGGCCCCGATACCGGCTTCAGACGCGTCTACCTCTACCTAGAATGGTAAAGCGGGATCCGGATGCGCCAGCACCGGCGCCGAGGTAAACAGGTCCTTCAGTCTCCCAAAAGCCCTGACCGCCTCAGCTGACCACCGCAAGCGCACCGGACCAACAGGGACGTTATGGGAGCTGCCACCTGTCCAAAACCCCGGATAAACCTCCGGTAGTAATTCGCAAAACCCAAGAACTGTTGCACCTCTTTCACAGTGGTTGGGGTTTGCCAATTACGCACAGCTGACACCCGGTCAACCTCCATCTTCACCCCTGACGCAGACAACTGATAACCCAAAAAGGAGACTGACTCCTGAAAGAACAGACATTTCTCTGCCTTGACATATAGGTCATGCTCCAACAGCCTCCTCAATACTCGGCGCACCAGGGCTACATGCTCAGCTCGGGTAGAACTCTACACCAGAATATCGTCTATGTACACGACTACTCCCTGCCCCTGCATGTCCCGGAATATCTCATCTACAAAGGATTGGAAGACTGAGGGAGCATTTATTAACCCATATGTCATGACGAGATACTCGTAATGACCGGAGGTCGTGCTAAATGCTGTCTTCCATTCATCGCCCTCTCTAATGCGCACCAAGTTATATGCGCTCCTGAGATCCAATTTTGTGAAGAACTGAGCACCGTGTAATGACTCCGTCATAGTCGCAATCAGAGGAAGTGGATAACTGTACTTCACCGTAATCTGATTGAGACCGCGGTAATCAATACACGGGCGCAAACCTCCATCTTTTTTCTTCACAAAAAAGAAGCTTGAGGAAGCGGGTGAAGTGGAGGCCCGTATGTATCCCTGTCTCAGAGACTCGGCGATGTAAGTTTCCATCGCCTTCCTCTCCTCTTGAGACAAGGGATACACATGGCTCCGCGGGAGTGCTGCTCCTAACTGGAGATCTATCGCACAATCCCCCTGTCTATGAGGCGGCAGCTGCGCCGCCCTTGTCTTACTAAACACCAGTGTCAAATCCTCATACTCGGGGGGAATATGCAGTGCGGGCATTTGATTTGGACTCTCCACCGAGGTCGCCCCTATGGAAACACCCAGACATAGCCCCTCACACTGAACAGACCACCCTTTAAGAGCTTTCTCTCCACTTTCGAAATAGTAGGATCATGGGTAATCAACCAGGGAAGTCCCAGCACCACTGGATACGCAGGAGAGTCAATCAGATAGAGCTGAATCGTCTCCTCATGACCATCCTGCGTCTTCATCCTAAGGGGCGCGGTGACCTCCCTAATTAACCCAGATCCTAACGGACGGCTATCTAGGGCATGTACAGGGAAAGGCTTATCAACGGGAAGGAGAGGAATCCCTAACTCTACACAGAACTGGCGATCTACAAAATTCCCAGCTGCGCCTGAATCTACTAGCGCCTTATGCTGGGAACGAGGTGCAACCTGTGGAAAACAAACAGGCAAGGTTATGTGAACGACAGAAAGCTCTGGGTAAGTAGGGCGCCTACTCACCTGGGAGGACTCCCCCAATGCGTGGCCTGCCTTCACCTCCACCGGGGACCTTCCCCAACACCTAGCCGCGGTGTGCCCTCCACGGCCACAGTTGGTGCAGGAACGCCCCTCGCGTTCCTACTCCTCCGTTCTCTAGCGCCAGCACCTCCGAGCTCCATAGGGCTCGGCTCGGAGGTGCCGGAGGGTGGAATGGGCAACCCCCACCCGGGGACGTCCACGGGTGGCGAGCAGGGTGTCCAGCCGAATGGCCATGTCGACCAGTTGGTCAAACGACAACGTGGTATCCCTGCACGCCAACTCTCTCTGGACGTCCTCCCGGAGGCTGCAGCGGAAGTGGTCTATGAGGGCCCGCTCATTCCACCCTGCATCTGCCGCTAGAGTCCGGAACTCCAAAGCAAAATCCTGTGCGCTCCTCATCCCCTGTCGGAGGTAGAACAGACGCTCCCCGCCGCCTTCCCTTCTGGTGGATGGTCAAACACGGCACGGAAGCGGTGGGAGAACTCCGCATAGGTAATAGTAGCGGCGTCTATTCTCCTCCATTCGGCGTTGGCCCACTCCAACGCCTTGCCGGTGAGACAGGAGATGAGGGCGGAGACGCTCTCGTGTCCCGAGGGCGCCGGGTGTACGGTGGCGAGGTAGAGCTCCACTTGCAGCAGGAACCCTTGACACCCGGCAGCGGAGCCGTCGTATGCCCTCGGGAGCGAGAGCCGAATCCCGCTGGGTTCCGGAAGGGGAACAGGAGGACTGACCGATGGGGATGGTCCGGTAGGTGGGGGCGTGGGTACCCCGCTGCTTTCCCATCAGTGGAGAGTGTTCATCACCCGATCCAGGGCGTGACCGATCTGGTTGATCCTGTCCTCCTGCCCACGAAGACGGTCCTCCATGATGTCCGTTGGCGCGGTTGCTCCTGCTGATTCCATGGTGTGATGTGTGATTCTGTCAAGAATGCTGAGTGTGGATGTGGTGCGAGAAATCAAGCGCAGGAACAAGGGCGTTCGTCAACAGACTTTAGTGATCCAAAAAATATAACTCCAAACAAATAACTAGCCAACCCAACCGGGAGGCATGAACAATTACGCACACACACAACAGTGCGTAAAATAGTAGACACGCGCACGCAGTGCGGACTCTCAAAAAACAAACAACATGAGAGGAAAACCCACCAACAGCTAACAGCTGACATAACAATCACACATAACACCTGACCCAACACACGATAACTAAATAGGAAACAAAATCAAACACTAACAAGAGACAGGTGTACAAACAGACAAAACCAAACAAACATGAAACATCGAACGGTGGTAGCTAGTACTCCGGGGACAACGACCGCCGAAGCATGCCCGAACAAGGAGCAGCCTCGGCCGAAACCGTGACAATGTCAGAATTATAATTTTTGTGCATGGGTTTCCATGTAGATAGGAAGCTATAATCATGAAGGACACAAAGGCCATCAATTTTTCAACATTCATTAAACATTTCCTTGTGCAGATTTAACATTTTTGTAATTTAGCAGACGCTCTTATCCAGAGCGACATACAGTTAGTAAGTGCATACATTTTCATACTGGCCCCCCGTGGGAAATGAACCCACAACCCTGGCGTTGCAAGCGCCATGCTCTACCAACTGAGCTACAGGGGACTTGGTAAGTGAGGTATTGGTCTGTTTCATATACGTAGACTACATGCATTCGATGTATTATACACCAAATGCAGCTGCATTCTTCCATGTCAATCTTCCATGTTCTGAAAAGGACAGATAAGAAGAAAACATTATCTGTTGAATTTGGTTCTGTTGTCAATCTTGTAAAACAAGTATTGGTCATGTTGAAAAAAAAAAGGTTGAAAAGCACAATACCAGACTGTTTTTTAAATGTGTATTACATTTTATTTTATTAGGATCCCCATTAGCTGAACGCCAATGGTGACAGCTAGTGTTACTGGGGTCCGAAACATAACGAAAAAGACATAACAGACAATTTTTTAAACAATTTACATACATTTAAAAACATGTACATGTTGTGTGTGTGTGTGTGTGTGTGTGCATCTATCAGTTACACCTACATGTCAATACATACATAAAAAAGTAGGTCACATGGGGAGATGCGTTGTGCCGTGAGGTGTTGCTTTCTTTTTTCTTTTTTTATGTCTGGTGTGGTAAGTGTGTGTGGCAGTGCTGTGTGTAAGATGACTTTGCAAACAATTTGGAATTTCCAATACATTCATGTTTCTTATAGAAACAAGAAGCGATGCAGCCAGTCTTTACTCAACTCTTAGCCAAGAGTGACTGGCATGCATAGTCTTGATATTAGCCCTCTGATTACAATGAAGAGCAAAAAGTGCTACTCTGTTCTAGGCCAGCTGCAGCTTAACTAGGTCCTTCTTTGCAACACTTGACGATATGACCAGACAATAATCAAGATAAGATCAAACTAGAACCTGCAGGACTTGTTTTGTGGAGTGTGGTCTCAAAAAAGCAGAGCATCTCTTTATCACGGACAGACCTCTCCCCATCTTTACAACCATTTAATCAATATGTTTTGACCATTACAGCTTACAATCTAAGGTAACACCAAGTAATTTAGTCTTTAACTTGCTCAACAGCCGTTATCAGATTCAGCTGAGGTCTAGAATTTAGGGAATGATATGTACCAAATACAATGCTCTTAGTTTTAGAGATGTTCAGGACCAGTGTATTACTGGCCACACATTCCAAAACTGACTGCAACTCCTTGTTAAAGGTTTCAGTGACTTCACTAGCTGTGGTTGCTGACGCGTGTAGGTTTGAATCATCAGCATACATGGACACACAGGCTTTGTTTAATGGCAGTGGCAGGTCATTGGTAAAAATTGAAAATAATAGAGGGCCAAGAGAGCTGCCCTTCAGTACACCACACTTTACATGTTTAACATTAAAGAAGTTTCCATAAAATTGTTTAACTCTGTGTTCAATTAGATACTGTAGATAGCTCTGAATCCAGTGGTTGAGAAGCCATAACACATAAATGTTTTAAACAACAGGTTATGTTCAATAATATCAAAGGCTGCACTGAAATCTAACAGTACAATTTCTTTCAACCAATCATCTGTAATTTGTGTCAGTGCAGTGCATGTTGAGTGCCCTTCTCTATAAGCATCCTGTTAATTTGTTTACAGAGAAATAGCATTGTATTTGGTCAAACATCATTTTTCCAACAGTTTGTTAAGAGCTGGCAGCAAGCTGACCAGTAAAGGGCTCTTAACCATTCTTGGGTAGTGGAATAACTTTGGTTTCCCTCCAGGCCTGAGGACAAACACTTTCCTCTAGGCTCAGATTAAAGATATGACAGATAGGAGTGGCTATAGTCAGCTACCATCCTCATTAGCTTTCTATCTAAGTTGTCAATGACAGGAGGTTTGTCATTATATATCGATACTACTACATTTTCCACCTCTCCAACACTAACTTTACAAAATAAAAACTTACAATGCTTTTCTTTAATTATTAGTTGTTTTTATGCATGAATACAATGGCTCGCTTATTAGTCACATCAGATCAACAAATATTTTTTACATCATCCACATAAGAGTCAGAGCAAAATCTTTTGTATAATCTCTTATACAGGCCAAGCTTTTGGAACCATGCCTTTCTTGGATATAGCCACTATATTGTGATCATTGCATTTAATGGGTACAGATACAGCTTCAGAACAAAGCTTTACAGTATTAGTAAAAATGTGAGCGATACATGTGGATGGTTCCTGTAGTGTTTTTAAACACCCTGGTAGGTTGATTAATAACCTGAACCAGATTACAGGCACTGGCTATAGTTAAAAGCTTCCGCTTGAGCTGACAGCTTGATGAAAACCAGTCAATATTCAGGTCCCCAAGAAAGTGTATCTCTCTGTTTACATCACATACACTATCAAGCATTTCACACACATTATCTAGATTACTGACTGTTAGCACTTGATGGCCTATGTCACACCCTGGCTCTGGGACTCTATATGTTGAGCCAGGGTGTGTTCATTCTGTTGTGTTTATTTCTATGTTGGCTAGAGTGACTCCCAATCAGAGGCAACGAGTGTCAGCTGTCGTTGGTTGTCTCTGATTGGGAGCCATATTTAAACTGTCTGTTTTCCCTTTGTGTTTGTGGGTTCTTGTTCCGTGTTGGTCATTGTTACCGTGGACTTTACGAGTCGTTTCTTGTTTTGTTTATTGTTGTCTATTATCACTAAAGATAATAAAGTTTAACCATGTTCATTCATCACGCTGCGCCTTGGTCTATTCAATACGACGATCGTGACAGAAGAACCCACCTTCCAAGGACCAAGCAGCGTGTCCGGGGGCAGATCTTGGACTGGACATGGGAGGAAGCGCCGGGAAAGGAGATGGAGAGGTTGGCGATGGCCCAGGTGGGCAAAGTGTGGTCCTGGGAGGACATGCTCGGGGGAAAAGGGCCATGGGCTAGGATTAAGGCCCTGGCGAGAGAGGAGCAGCGGCGTCAGCAGTGTCAACGTCGGACAGGCGAGAGGCAACCCCAGAAATTTTTTAGGGGGGGGCACACGGCATGGGCGGCTGGGCAGCAGGAGGCTGCCACAGGGCGATTTGGAGAGGAGGCCACCGGGTTAGGGGGGCCAGAAGGCAGGTTGGCGGAGCCTGGATGGAGAGCGGAACCAACTTCCCGTACTCAGGCATGGCAGCATGGGACGGGACAGGTTCCGCGGTATGCGGAGCGGCGTACTGTGCCACGAGTGGTCCGGAATAGTCCTGTACGTCCTGTGCGAGCACCCCGCACGTGTCGTGCGAAGGTGGGTATGCAGCCAGGACGGAGTGTGCCGGCTCAACGCTCGTGGTCTCCAATGCCTCTCCGCGGTCCCGGATATCCTGCTCCAGTGTCACGTGCTGTTATGCCAGTACGGGTACACAGCCCTGTACGTCCTGTGCGGATGCCTCACACAGAGTGTGTGAAGGTAGGCATTCAGCCAGGACGGGTTGTGGCCGCTCTTCACTCCAGGTCTCCTATCCGTCTCCACAGCCCGGTTCGGCCTGTCCCTGCTCCACGCACCAAGCCTACGGTGTGCGTCGCCAGCCCGGGTCCGGCCTGTCCCTGCTCTACGCACCAAGCCTACGGTGTGCGTCGCCAGCCCGGTCCGGCCTGTCCCTGCTCCACGCACCAAGCCTACGGTGTGCGTCGCCAGCCCAGTCCGGCCTGTCCCTGCTCCACGCACCAAGCCTACGGTGTGCGTCGCCAGCCCAGCCCGGCCTGTCCCTGCTCCACGCACCAAGCCTACGGTGTGCGTCGCCAGCCCGGTCCGGCCTGTCCCTGCTCCACGCACCAAGCCTACGGTGTGCGTCGCCAGCCCAGCCCGGCCTGTCCCTGCTCTACGCACCAAGCCTACGGTGTGCGTCGTCAGCCTGGTAAGGCCCGTTGCTGCTCCACGCACCAAGCCTACGGTGCGCGTCGCCAGCCCGGCCCGGCCTGTTCCTGCTACTCGCACTGAGCCAGGGGTGCGAGTCGTCAGCCTGGTAAGGCCCATTCCTCCTCCACGCACCAAGCAAGGGAGCGCGTCGTCAGTCCAGCACAACCCGTGCCTGGGTCACCGGTGCCTGGTAAGGTACCGGTCAACTGCTCCACTACAGAGCTGAAGCTAACCGCTCCTGCTACGTCCAGTTCAGCTCCAGCCAGCGGGGCCAGACTGGACCAGGGGCGCTATGGGGGGTTTATTGGAGGGTGGTGGGCAAGGCCGGAGCCAGAACCGCCGCCGAGGAGGAATGCCCACCCAGCCCTCCCCTGTTTTGTTCAAGTTGAGGCGCGGTCGCAGTCCGCGCCTTTAGGGGGGGGTACTGTCACACCCTGGCTCTGGGACTCTATATGTTGAGCCAGGGTGTGTTCATTCTGTTGTGTTTATTTCTATGTTGGCTAGAGTGACTCCCAATCAGAGGCAACGAGTGTCAGCTGTCGTTGGTTGTCTCTGATTGGGAGCCATATTTAAACTGTCTGTTTTCCCTTTGTGTTTGTGGGTTCTTGTTCCGTGTTGGTCATTGTTACCGTGGACTTCACGAGTCGTTTCTTGTTTTGTTTATTGTTGTCTATTATCACTAAAGATAATAAAGTTTAACCATGTTCGTTCATCACGCTGCGCCTTGGTCTATTCAATACGACGATCGTGACAGCCTATAGCAACAACCTAAAATAATAGGCTTTAGATGAGGCAGGTGAACCTGCAACCACAACACTTCAATAACACATGACATGAGATATTTTCTAAGCATTACAGGGATATGGCTCTTTATTTCTAAGGCTATATTAATAAGGGCTATTTGTAGCCCTTTCCTGGGTAGCTTATCAGCGATAGACATAATATGGAAAAGAACAATCAGTCCATCAATCAGTTGATCTGTGTCTGCTGTGGGGTTGAAGCTATGAACCCATAGGCTTGGCTCTCTCAGCCTTTCCAGGCTTTTGGGAGGGAGGGTGGACAATGAGCCTGTCATTGCGGATGTAAGCAATCTCCCCACGCGCTCTGGCAGCTTTCATGGCTGAAATAAGTTATTTCCTCTTCTGGCACATAGCTTCAGGACAGTCTTCATTGAGGAAAATGTAAGTTCCTCTTAAGTTCTTGGCTCTTTCCAGAACAGCTACCTTGTCCTTCAACCTCAGGAACTTGACCACTATTGGCCTGGGCCTGTCACCTGTGCCAGTGGTGGGTTTTCCAGTCCTGTGGGCGTGCTCTACCTCAATCTTCCTGTGGTCCATCTTCAGCTTTTCAGTGATCATTTCCCTGACTTTGTCATCAGACTCCGTCCAGGTCTCATGTGGAGATTCTGCAATTCCGTCCACAACAATGTTTTTCCGCCTTAATTGTCCCTCGGGATAATCACATTTCTCTGTAATTGTTATCATGGATTCACACACAGAACTGCGCCAACGAGGGAACAATGAGCTACTTCTCTGAAGCAAAATAGACCTACTTTACTTTCCTGTAATAGACCTGCTATTGTATTTATGAGTGTTTATTTATGTACAGGGCACTGTTTTCCATCACCATTTCATCTTGCCATAGTAGTGATATCCTTTCCACCATTTCACCTGAACCAGTTAATCAGCACAGGTTGGAAAATGTTTTATTGTAGACTCCTCCTACCAAGCTAATGCGCTACAGATATTTAATGTTTGTGGGAGATTGCCCATTTCAGTGAGAGGTGAGCAAGGCAAGACCTGTTTGCTTTAGGTCTCAATTTTTAATCCTTGTTTGAACCTTTTATCAATTTGAACTTTTCTAGCCTGTTTTGTATTTATGTATTTATTTTAAAAAATCTCACATTTTGAGAAGAAACTGCTTGTTATGTGAAGGGCTTCAGTAAGCCTTCTCACCTGTGGTGGCAGCAGGGGATTGTTTCCCTAGCACTCAACGGGAAGACCCACATATTTAGATAGTCTCCACTTTGTTTTGAAAGAGGTCTGTGGCGATTGTAAGAGAGTTGTCCAATAGGCAGAGAAGTTTGTTGATGGTTGAAAAGAGTACTCTTGGGTTTCCTTGTTCATTCCTTATGATGCTGGAGAAATAGGCAGATTTGGTTGTGGCAAGTGAGTCCTTGTACAGTCGTGGTCAAATGTTTTGAGAATGACACAAATATTAATTTTCACAAAGTCTGCTGCCTCGGTTTTTATGATGGCAATTTGCATATACTCCAGAATGTTATGAAGAGTGATCAGATGAATTGCAATTAATTGCAAAGTCCCTCTTTACCATGAAAATGAACTTAATCCCCAAAAAACATTTCCACTGCATTTCAGCCCTGCCACAATAGGACCAGCGAACATCATGTCAGTGATTCTCTCGTTAACACAGGTGAGAGTGTTGACGAGGACAAGGCTGGAGATCACTCTGTCATGCTGATTGAGTTAGAATAACAGACTGAAAGCTTTAAAAGGAGGGTGGTGCTTGCAATCACTGTTCTTCCTCTGTTAACCATGGTTACCTGCAAGGAAACACGTGCTGTCATCATCGCTTTGCACAAAAAGGGCTTCACAGGCAAGGATATTGCTGCTAGTAAGATTGCACCTAAATCAACCATTTATCGGATCATCAAGAACTTCAAGGAGAGAGGTTCAATTGTTGTGAAGAAGGCTTCAGGGCGCCCAAGAAAGTCCAGCAAGCGCCAGGACCGTCTCCTAAAGTTGATTCAGCTGCTCAGGAATGGCAGCAGGCAGGTGTGAGTGCATCTGCACGCACAGTGAGGAAAATACCTTTGGAGGATGGCCCGGTGTCAAGAAGGGCAGCGAGGAAGCCACTTCTCTCCAGGAAAAACATCAGGGACAGACTGATATTCGGGAAAAGGTACAGGGATTGGACTGCTGAGGACTGTGGTAAAGTCATTTTCTCTGATGAATCCCCTTTCCGATTGTTTGGGGCATCCGGAAAAAAGCTTGTCCGGAGAAGACAAGGTGAGTGCTACCATCATGTGTCATGCCAACAGTAAAGCATCCTGAGACCATTCATGTGTAGGGTTGCTTCTCAGCCAAGGGAGTGGGCTCACTCACAATTTTGCCTAAGAACACAGCCATAGAATGGTACCAACACATCCTCCGAGAGCAACTTCTCCCAACCATCCAAGAACAGTTTGGTGATGAACAATGCCTTTTCCAGCATGATGGAGCACCTTGCCATAAGGCAAAAGTGATAACTAAGTGGCTCGGGGAACAAAACATCGACATTTTGGGTCCATGGCCAGGAAACTCCCCAAACCTTAATCCCATTGAGAACTTGTGGTCAATCCTCAAGTGGCGGGTGGACAAACAAAAACCCACAAATTCTGACAAACTCCAAGCATTGATTATGCAAGAATGGCTGCCATCAGTCAGAATGTGGCCCAGAAGTTAATTGACAGCATGCCAGGGCGGATTGCAGAGGTCTTGAAAAAGAAGGGTATTGACTCTTTGCATAAACTTAATATAATTGTCAATAAAAGCCTTTGACACTTATGGAATGCTTGTAATTATACTTCAGGATACCATAGTAACATCTGACAAAAATATCTAACTTTGTGAAGACCAACACTTGTGTCATTCTCAAAACATTTGACCACGACTGTAGTGAATGTGGTCTTATTATGGATAATGAGCCCTGTCTGTTTGTAGAGCCGTTCTAGTTGTCGTCCTGTGGCATTCATGGCATGCAGTTCAGGAGTGTACCATGGCGCTGCGATGTTGAAGGAGACCACCCTTGTTTTAAAGGGGTGCCAGAACATCCAGATGGGAGGAGAGCTCACTGTTGTAATGAGCCACCAGGTCAGTCACTGAGAATACATGAGGGTCAGGGGTGTCATGTGGTTGCAGCATACCCATTAGGTTAGCAGTGTTAATCCTTTTCAAATTTCTGCAAGTGATGGTACACTTGTTGGTACGCTTGGGCATGGGGGCAGGCACACTGAACAGTATGGCCTTGTGGTCAGAGATGGGTATGTCCAGACATGAGAGGTTGGAGGGAGCCATGCCAGTTGTGCACACAAGAACAAGTACATGGCCTCTGTCATGGGTGGGGATGTTGACATGCTGTGTGAAGTTGAAGCAATCTAACAGGGCCATAAAGTCTCTGGCAAAAGCACATCCATCAGAGTCCACATTAATGTTTAAGTCCCCTAGAAATAGTGTGGCAGGACACAAGGAGCAGACAGATGTTAGGAGCTCAGCTAACTCGGAGAGGAAGACTGTAGAGGTTTTAGGTGGCCGGTAGATGAGGACTATAAGCAGTGGTTGAGGGACAGATATTGTACAGGCTATGCATTCAAAGGAGGTTACCTGTGGTACAGGTGTGACTTTCATCTCCAAGTCAGACCGATGGAGGGCAGCAACACCATGACATTCAGCTGCGAGTGGGGGAAGAGAGGGAGACTCTTTTGGCTTATGAGTGGATATCCTACCGCCTCGCCGTCCTCGATGTTTGAGATTTTTCCGTAGGATTCCAAGTTGAAGACCCATTTTGAGCTCCTTACTAAGGGTTTGTTTAATTCTCTTGAAACTACGAAGGAAGCCTCCCGAGTAAAAGATGCGAGTGTCCCCCATTCATGTACTTTGTGGTCCTCTTTTTATTATTACATTTTAAAACATACAATCTACCTGCAGTGAAGCCACTCAACATTTACATTACTTTCAGTCATCTAGCAGACACTCCCATCCAGAGCGACCCACAGGAGCAACAAGGGTCAAGTGCCCTGCCCAAGGGCACAACGACAGATCTCCCACCCAGTCAAATTGTGGACCCGACCCAGCGACCTTTAGGCCACCGGCCCAAGCTCCCAACCGCTAGGCCACCAACCATCCAGGATCCCCCCACAGTTCCCCCGAGTGCTGCTCCTCAACCATCCGAGACCCCTCATTCACACTTTGCCAATCAGTACATAAAAAATATTTTGCAATCTGTATGGCACAGCTGTCAACATCCTGGTCCTCAAGTGAAACTGGTATACTTTCCTATTTATGCTATTTTTATTCCTCCATGTCACGCTCGTTAATGGATGAAGCGGACCAAGGCGCAGCGTGATAAGCGTACATACTTTATTAACGTACACAACACGAACCAAAACAATAAACAAAACCCATAGAAAACTAAACATAACAAGTCCACACCCTGGCTCAACATTTAAGAGTCCCCAGAGCCAGGGCGTGACACTCCACCAGTTTTTAGCCTTTATATTGGGCAGACAGGCCAGTTGCCTACCTCCTCCCGCTGCCGCCTGCCTCGTCCATTTTTGACGTAATGCTGTAATTAATTGGTTGTAATCTTGGATTGATCAGACCTTAGCTCCATGAAAGACATAACTCTACCATTCCAATTTACAATATCATTTAAAAACAAAATACCCTTTTCAAACATATTTTCACTAAATACAGGTATTTTATCAACCAGCACATTTGAGTTCAACCATAATATTTTTTATTATATTTGTTCTATCTTTTCTGGGGGCTGAAATTGAAATAGTAACCAGCTCTGCATTGATTGTTTGAAAAAGAGAACTACTTTGAACAAGGTTTAATTTAATCAAGTAACTTTTGTATACTGAAAGTGAAGCTTTCAGAGCGAGGTTTAGTGCTTTTATATTTAATAATCTCAGCCCACCCAGTTCATATTCATTATATATATAGGTATACTGTATATACTGTTAAGTATTTATGCATAGTCACTTTAACTCTACCCACATGTACATATTACCTCAACTACCTCAACTAGCCGGTGCCCCCGCACATTGACTATGCAACGGTACCCCCCTGTATATATAGCCTCCCTACTGTCACTTTATTCTATTGTATATATAGCCTCCCTACTGTCACTTTATTTTTACTTCTGCTCTTTTTTTCTCAACACTTTTTTGTTGTTGTTTTATTCTTACTTTTTTTGTTTAAAATAAATGCACTGTTGGTTAAGGGCTGTAAGTAAGCATTTCACTGTAATGTCTGCACCTGTTGTATTCGGCGCATGTGACCAATAAAATTTGATTTGATTTGATTTGATTTGAGGTACGCTTTATCTTGTCTGGTTTAGCATCCCAGATTAAGCAAAATATTTTTTGCTCAAACGATTTGAAAAATGAATCATCAGGAGTAGGCAGCGCCATAAGAAAGTGAGTAAATCCAGGCAATTATATATAAAATCCAGTCTTACTTTATCAAAGGCCTTTTAAAAATGCACTATAAATACCAGGCCTGGCTTCTTAGATGTTTCATGTTGTTCTATTATTTCTAGTAGTTGTTGTATATTACAGTGACTTGCAAAAGTATTCAGCCCCCTTGGCGTTCGTCCTACTTTGTTGCATTACAACCTGTAATTGAAATTGATTTTTATTTGGATTTCATGTAATGGACACACACAAAATAGTCCAAATTGATGAAGTGAAATAAAAATAAATAACTTGTTTCAAAAAATTCTAAAAAATAAATAACGGAAAAGTAGTGCGTGCATATGTATTCACCCCCTTTGCTATGAAGCCCCTAAATAAGATCTGGTGCAACCAATTACCTTTAGAAGTAACATAATTAGTTAAATAAAGTCCACCTGTGTGCAACCTAAGTGTCACTTGATCTTTCACATGATCTCAGCATATATACACTTGCCCCCAGGGTCTGCAACACCACTAAACAAGGGGCACCACCAAGCAAGCGGCACCATGAAGACCAAGGAGCTCTCCAAACAGGTCAGGGACAAAGTTGTGGAGAAGTACAGATCAGGGTTGGGTTATACAAAAATATCCGGAACTTTTAACATCACACGGAGCACAATTAAATCCATTATTAAAAAATGGAAAGAATATGGCCCACAACAAACCTGCCAAGAGAGAGCCGCCCACCAAAACTCACGGACCAGGCAACGAGGGCATTAATCAGAGGAAACAAAGAGACCAAAGATAACCCTGAAGGAGCTGCAAAGCTCCACAGCGGAGATTGGAGTATCTGTCCATAGGACCACTTTAAGCCATACAGTGGCTTGCAAAAGTATTCACTCCCCTTGGCATTTTTTCTATTTTGTTGCCTTACAACCTGGAATTAAAATGGATTTTGGGGGGGTTTGTATCATTTGATTTACACAACATGCCTACCACTTTGAAGATGCACAATATTTTTTGTTGTGAATCAAACAAGAAATAAGACAACAAAACAGAAAACTGAGGGTGCATAACTATTCACCCCCTCCAAAGTCAATACTTTGTAGAGCAACCTTTGCAGCAATTACAGCTGCAAGTCTCTTGGGGTATGTCTCTATAAGTTTGGCACATCTATCCACTGGGACTTTTGCCCATTCTTCAAGGCAAAACTGCTCCAGCTCCTTTAAGTTGGATGGGTTCCGCTGGTGTACAGCAATCTTTAAGTCATACCACAGATTCTCAATTGGATTGAAGTCTGGGCTTTGACTAGGCCATTCCAAGACATTTAAATGTTTCCCCTTAAACCACTCGAGTGTTGCTTTAGCAGTATGCTTAGGGTCATTGTCCTGCTGGAAGGTGAACCTTGGTCCCAGTCTCAAAATCTCTGGAAGACTGAAACAGGTTTCCCTCAAGAAATTCCCTGTATTTAGCGCCATCCATCATTCCTTCAATTCTGACCAGTTTCCCAGTCCCTGCCGATGAAAAACATCCCCACAGCATGATGCTGCCACCACCATGCTTCACTGTTTTTATTTATTTTTATTTAACCTTTATTTAACTAGGTAAGCCAGTTGAGAACAAGTTCTCATTTACAACTTCGACCTGGCCAAGATAAAGCAAAGCAATGTGGTAAAAACAACAACAACACAGAGTTACATATGGAATAAACAAAATGTACAGTCAATAACACAATATAAAATCTATATACAGTGTGTGCAAATGTAGTAAGTTATGGAGGTAAGGCAATACATAGGCCATAGTGCAAAATAATTACAATGTAGTATTAACACTGGAGTGATAGATGTGCAGAAGGTGATGTGCAAATAGAGATACTGGGGTGCAAATTAGCAAAATAAATAACAATGTAAGTAACAATATGGGGATGAGGTAGTTGGGTGGGCTAATTACAGATGGGCTGTGTACATGTGCAGTAATCGGTAAGCTGCTCTGACAACTGATGCTTAAAGATAGTGAGGGAGATAAGTGTCTCCAGCTTCAGAGATTTTTGCAGTTCGTTCCAGTCATTTGCAGCAGAGAACTGGAAGGAAGGAAGGAGGTGTTGGCTTTGGGGATGACCAGTGAGATATACCTGCTGGAATGCATACTACTGGTGGGTGTTGCTATGGTGACCAATGAGCTAAGATAAGGCGGGGATTTACCTAGAAGTGATTTATAGATGACCTGGAGCCAGTGGGTTTGGTGACGAATATGTAGTGAGGGCCAGCCTACGAGAGCGTACAGGTCACAATGGTGGGTAGTATATGGGGCTTTGGTGACAAAACGGATGGCACTGTGATAGACTACATCCAATTTGCTGAGTAGAGTGTTGGAAGCTATTTTGTAAATGACATCGCCGAAGTCAAGGCTCGGTAGGATAGTCAGTTTTACGAGGGCATGTTTAGCAGCATGAGTGAAGGAGGCTTTGTTGCAAAATAGGAAGCCGATTCTAGATTTAACTTTGGATTGTAGATGCTTAATGTGAGTCTGGAAGGAGAGTTTATGGTCTAACCAGATACCTAGGTATTTGTAGTTGTCCACATATTCTAAGTCAGACCCGCCGAGAGTAGTGATTCTAGTCGGGCGGACGGGTGCAAGCAGCGTTCGATTAAAGAGCATGCATTTGGTTTTACTAGCATTTAAGAGCAGTTGGAGACAACGGAAGGAGTGTTTTATGGCATTAAAGCTCGTTTGGAGGTTTGTTAACGGAGTGTCCAATGAAGGGACAGATTATAATTATTTTTTTTATACAAAATGGTGTTGTCTGCGTAGAGGTGGATTTGAGTCACCAGCAGCAAGAGCGACATTATTGATATACACAGAGAATAGAGTCGGCCCAAGAATTGAACCCCGTGGCACCCCCATTGAGACTGCCGGGGGCATGGGCAAGTTGCAGCGGAGGGTGCAGAGCTGGTGGCCGGGGTAGGGGTAGCCAGGTGGAAAGCATGGCCAGCCGTAGCAAAATGCTTATTGAAATTCTCGATTATCGTAGGTTTATCGGTGGTGACACTGTTTCTTAGCCTCAGTGCAGTGGGTAGCTGGGAGGAGGTGCTCTTATTCTCCATGGACTTTACAGTGTCCCAAAACTTTTTGGAATTAGTGCTACAGGATGCACATTTCTGTTTGAAAAAGCTAGCCTTTGCTTTCCTAACTGATTGTGTATATTGGTTCCTGACTTTCCTGAAAAGTTGAATATCGCGGGGGCTGTTCGATGCTAATGCAGTATGCCACAGGATGTTTTTGTGCTGGTCAAGGGCAGTCAAGTCTGGGGTGAACCAGGGGCTATATCCGTTCTTAGTTCTGATTTTTTTGAATGGGGCATGCTTATTTAAAATGGAGAGGAAAGCACTTTTGAAGAACATCCAGGCATTCTCTACTGACAGAATGAGGTCAATATCTATCCAGGATACCCGGGCCAGGTCAATTAGAAAGGCCTCCTCGTTGAAGTGTTTTAGGGAGCGTTTGACAGTGATGAGGGGTGGTCGTTTGACCGTGGACCCATTACGGATGCAGGCAATGAGGCAGTGATCGCTGAGATCCTGGTTGAAGACAGCGGAGGTGTATTTAGAGGGTAAATTAGCCAGGATGATATCTATGAGGGTGCCCATGTTCACGGATTTAGGGTTGTACCTGGTAGGTTTCTTGATAATTTGTGTGAGATTGAGGGCACTAGTTTAGATTGTAGGATGGCCGGGGTATTAAGCATATCCCAGTTTAGGTCACCAAGCAGTACGAACTCTGAGGATAGATGGGGGGCAAGAAATTCACATATGGTGTCCAGGGCACAACTGGGGGCTGAGGGGGGTCTGTAGAAAGCGGCAACAGTGAGAGACTTATTTCTGGAAATGTGGATTTTTAGAAGTAGAAGCTCAAACTGTTTGGGCACAGACCTGGATAGTATGATAGAGCTCTTCAGGCTATCTCTACAGTAGATTGCAACTCCGCCCCCTTTGGCAGTTCTATCTAGACGGAAAATGTTGTAATTCGGGATGGACATTTCTGAATTTTTGGTGGCCTTCCTAAGCCAGGATTCAGACACTGCTAGAACATCAGGGTTGGCAGAGTGTGCTAATGCAGTGAATAACTCAAACTTGGGGAGGAGGCTTCTGATGTTAACATGCAAGAAACCCAGGCTTTTACGGTTACAGAAGTCAACAAATGATAGCACCTGGGGAATAGGAGTGATACTGGGGGCTACAGGGCCTGGGTTAACCTCTACATCACCAGAGGAACAGAGGAGGAATAGTATAAGGATACGGCTAAAGGCTTTAAGAACTGGTCTTCTAGTGCGTTGGGTACAGAGAATAAAAGGGGCAGATTTTTGGGCGTTGTAGAATAGATTCAGGGCATTATATACAGACAAGGATATGGAATGATATGAGTACAGTGGAGGTAAGCCTAAGCGTTGTGTAACAATAAAAGAGATAGCATCACTGAAGGTACCGATTGAGCCTTTCTCAGCGTGTATAGGGGGTGGGACAAAGAACCTCTCTGAGGCTGGTTGAGTGGGACTGGGGGCTGTAGAGTGAAATAGTACAATAACAACTAACCGAAACAGCAATAGGCTAGGCATGTTGACATGGGAGAGAGGCATAACGCAATCACAGGTGTTATTTGAGAGGGCTAAGACAACAACTGATAATGGAGACGAAAGTTTGGGCTGAGGCTAAACAGATAAACAGGTTAGGGTACCGTGTAAAGGAACAGTCCAGCAGGCATCAGCTATGTAGCTGAGTGATCATAAGGTCCAGTGAACAGCAATAGGTAAGTCCGGGAGCATTTCATAGGCTGCTACAGCACAGGCGAGCAGGAGGCACGGCTGTTGATTGCGCGTGCTAGCGGGACGGGGCTAGCAGATGGATCTTCGTGGTCGTCGCAAGGGGAAGCCTGTTGAAACCACATCAGACGATTACGTCGGCAAACCAGTCGTGATGGATCGGCGGGACTCCGTGTCGACACTAGGAGGTCCCGTCCGGTTGACAGAGAGGTAGATAGCCGGGAGATGGGCCTGGCTCGAGGCTAGCTCAAGGCTAACTGGTGTGTCGAGACAGCCAACAACAGCCAACAACAGATTAGCCAACAACAGCCATTCGGTTGCAGCTAGCTAGTTGCGATGATCCGGTGTTAAGGTCCAGTGATTCCGGGAGAAAATCCGATATGCTCTGTCGATAGCACGCTGTGCAGACTGGTCGATAATTGTCCAGGCTAGGGATGGCTGGTAGGTAGTGCAGGCCACGGACAGTGGTGAAAACCGCTAACGGTGGCTAATAGCAAATAGCTAGTTAGCTGGCTAGCTGGCTAGTTTCAGACGTAGGTTTTTGATAAAAATAAAGAAATGATAGAATCCGTTCCACATTGGGTGAGGCGGGTTGCAGGAAAGTGTATTTAGTTTAAGGATGAAAAGTGAGATAGAGATATATATATAAAAAAATGCTATTTACACGAGGACGCAACAGGATACACGACTGTGGGGATGGTGTTCTCGGGGTGATGAGAGGTGTTGGGTTTGCGCCAGACATAGCGTTTTCCTTGATGGCCAAAAAGCTCAATTTTAGTCTCATCTGACCAGAGTACGTTCTTCCATATGTTTGGGGAGTCTAACACATGGCTTTTGGTGAACACCAAATGTGTTTGCTTCTTTTTTTCTTTAAGCAATGGCTTTTTTCTGGGGTCCATAGTTATGCACGCTCAAGTTTTCTGTATTTTTGTCTCATTTTCTTGTTTGATTCACAATAAAAAATATTTTGCATCTTCAAAGTGGTAGGCATGTTGTGTAAATCAAATGACACAAACCCCCCAAAAATCCATTTTAATTCCAGGTTGTAAGGCAACAAAATAAGAAAAATGCCAAAGGGGGTGAATATTTTCGCAAGCCACTGTATCTCCAACGTATCGTCCATGTAAAAATAATGGTACTTTGTGGTCATTTGTAGTCCTCCAGGAGATAATAGGTATTCAAATCAGCTGGCTCTTGACTTTGTTGATGGCAAAAAGTCAAATTTCTTATCCAGTTTAGACGTTGAGGTTCAAAATGACTAGATTAATGCGATCAGTAATTGATTAGCTATTCAAAAACAAAAGGTTATTCAAGACAAATGCACAATAAAAATCACTTAAAACTATAAATTGCTAATAAAATAGCAGAGCAATCGTCCTAGGCTGTCATAAGGGCACCATGATGATATATACCCAATATATTTGTCCAGTATATTCTATATACTGGCCCTGTGTAGCTCAGTTGGTAGAGCATGGCGCTTGCAACGCCAGGGTTATGGGTTCGATTCCCACGGGGGGCCAGTATGAAAAGATATGTATGTAACTGTAAGTCGCTCTGGATAAGAGCGTGTGCTAAATGACTAAAATGTAAATGTATATATTATATGTATGCACTGTGTGAATCAGTAGAATGTATGTACTGTGTTGGAATCCTCACTCCTGTTCAGAAATCTGAAACCACATTGAAAATGGCCACGGACAAGTTGAAAGAGACTGCAAATTCTGGAGCAGTGAAGTCGCTGACCGAGACATTCTGAAACATGAGATGTTGACCAGATCGAACCATGTATTTTTAAGTACCATGTCAGCTCTCTGTTAAACATCATGTTTATGCCATATTTGGCTAAGTCGTTTTCACCAGTCAGCTCTATAATTATCGGTTGTAGTGACTACCGAGGAACCTTCACATGTCGACCAATCGAATGTATGGGCAGTTTTGGGCCCACCAATTTTGTGAGTTGGTAGCATTTAAAACATGTATCTGGACATTTATTTTCAAGGTGTTTGTTGAAGCACGCAACCCTTCCACTGCGGTGTATTAAAATAATATTCGATCTGGAAAACCTGTTAGAGATTCCTTGAGTCATCTTATTGCTCCTCTATAAATCTGAATTCAATATTTAATATTCAGTATACTACAGTTTACTATAGAATTCTGTAGTACTGTAGTATTATGTAGAAAACTGTAGTATTTTTTTATGTGGAAATCCTTGAAATGGGGGCAAGCTTTGGAGTATTATATGTCTTACCAAGCAAAGTGAATAATGCCTGTGTTTGCATGGGGAATGAGCATCCAGATATGGTCAAATATGGATAGTCTGGTGTATTGTAGACAGTGTTGCGTTCGAGACCACCTAAAGCGAGACTGATTCAAGACCAAAACCGGAGCAAATCGAGTCCAAGTCAATGCCAAGACCGAAGGGAGGATGAGACCGAGTCAAGAGCAAGACCAGAAAAATGTGAGTCCAATTCAAGACCATGATTGTAATTTGGTCAAATCACCACCATAATAAGAGTTCGAAATGTCCAATATTTCTGTGTTGATATTTCAGAACAACATATGGATTCTTTAGACATTCACAATAGTGACAATATGCATGCTGCGGGAAAATAGAGCCACTCTACAAATTATTACTAACCCTAACACAGTGGGGAACAATGGAAACGACTTTCTTGAAGGTCAACAGGTCACTGCGCAATAGCGAGCAGAAGTTTTCCCATGGTCTAGCTAGCTAGCTTTTGTTGTCGGCTAGTTTGAGGCGGCTGCAGCAGATGTTATCAAAGAGGATGTTGTTGCTAATGTGTTAGCTTCTCTCTTTTCAAGAATAACTTTCAACAAGAAGTTAAGTTTCATCTGGTGAGTGGAACTGTGTTTTTTATTGCAGCACACTTTGCCATCTCTTTGAAAATAACTTATGTGTGTGAAACATTGTTGCATTTAAAGTGGAACTGACAGCATTTTAGCAACATTAAATCTTATTAAAATCTGTTCATATAGATCCCCAGGAAGAATATGACACTTTAAAAAAAAATTCTGACAAACGACCACTTAGATATGGTCATTTTCAAGTTTTCATAAATTCTTAGAATGTTTGGGAATTACATACTGTATACTAAGGCATTTGTGAAAATTCTATAGGAATATAGTGTGGGAAAGCAGCCGTACGTTTGGACAATTAATAGACACTGCAGTAAATAAAACCTATTAAAACATCTGTCTTGTCCAGGATCTAAGTCTACACAGATCGGTGATCTATACCCAATCAGAGCTTCAGTAGGCCTTTATACAAACAAGCCATTTGCCTGCAATCATTCACTTTGAACCTTACCGTGTGTTTACAGGCAGTTGCAACTGTGCGACTTTAGATCATTAGAATGCACAAAATACACCTGAATGGATTTCTGCAAATATGTAAACACCACGGGAGTCCTCTTACATTTGGGAACTTTACAGTCCTATTGATCAAACAACCATGAAAAGGTAGGCTCTCTCTCCCTCAAGCAAGCTATCTAGCTACCGTTAGGCTCTGTGTTTTTAGCTTGCTACATAAATAGATACGCTAGCCTATTAGCCACGTTATGACTGACTTGTTATCATTGCCCTTGCTACTTTGATTGCATTGACATTCCCAGCGTTAGTTACATTTGTCCGTTTTTGTCCAGAATAGTGAGTCATTGAAACTGAAACACGCATCCCAAATGGATGCAGCAAACAATGTACCAGGCCAGCTGTGATTTACAACCTGATAGCAATATTTTATTGACTACCAAGAAATGTATTGTATTGGTGAATTATATTAATCATGCATTGAACTGCATCCATCTATTCTGCAAACAATGCCTTAGTGTACGTCATGTCAAAAAGAACCTATTCTGTATTTACTCCTTTTTCTCCCCAATTGGTAGTTACAGTCTTGTCCCATCGCTGCAACTCCCCTACTGACTCAGGAGAGGTGAAGGTCAAGAGCCATGTGTCCTCTGAAACACAACCCTGCCAAGCCACACTGCTCGCTTAATCCAGAAGCCAGCCGCACCAAGGTGTCTGAGGAAACACCATCCAGCTGGTGACCGAAGTTAGCTTGCAGGCACCCGGCCCGCCACAAGAAGTCGCTAGAGCACGATGGGACAAGGAAATCCCGGGCCGGTCAAACCCTCCCCTAAACCAGACGACGCTGGGCCAATTGTGCGCCTCCTCATGGGTCTCCCGGTCATGGCTGGCTGAGACACAGCCTGGGATCAAACCCGGGTCTGTAGTGACGCCTCAAACACTGCGATGCAGTGCCTTAGACCGCTGCGCCACTTGGGGGGCCTTAAATATCCAATTTTTTATACCTCTTGTGAAGTTGGTTTTGTAGCATAAACTGGGAATTTTATCTTTTTGACTGATGTTATGATTGTATGTTTGTTTCATATCTGCAAAGTAGTTAAAACAATGTCAGTTCTACTTTCAACTTTAGGTCACCGGTTACTTTGTGTGCTAAATGTGAAATGCTTTTTGTAATGGGAAGTAATAGTTGTACATTTTGATTGGGAAATGCTTAATGATAGTGTTTTTGTATTCTTATGATTGGGACCTACTGGCTTATTATGTCCTAGTGTAAGACTATTCGAAGATAAATACACAATGCAGAGGACAAGAGGTCAAGAGGGAATTAACGATCAATGGAAATAGTTGTTTTTCAGTTCAACATCTGTTTATAATCTGTGTAGGGGTGTCAGTCCAGGATTCATAGCTACATGTGGCAAGTTCTCATTGGTCCAAATTGTATATACATTGAGCCTGAAACAGGATACTTGGGGGTTTGGCCATTGGCCCAATTTTATTGCAAGGAATTCTAATTGGTCAGCCACATGCTAGGCTTGAGGCTATAAACTACATCCCATCTCTTTGTTCAGTGGAGAAACATTGAGGACAGGGAAGAACGAGCATCTACCATCTTCTTTCCAGCATAACAACTATGATTTGTTCTCTTTGAATAAATATATTTTTCTGCCCCTGATTTGCTTTGGGGTCTGTGTTATTGAAGAATAACATCAACTGCTAACACTACTTTATGGACTGCTTATCTTTTAACATCATGCTGTGTGTGAGTGCTGTCTTTCCATCGGCCCTATACAGTGGTGTAGTGGTGCCTGGAGAAGTGGGTATATGGCCTGCCCAGCGAAGGAAAGGTACCCTGTGTACAAAATTCTATGTTTTCCTATGTTTTTTTAAGGAGTTTTTTTAAAGGTCTAAGTCCACAACAATGCTTAAACCACATCAATCTGATTGGGTGGGCCTGTCAGGGCCTGGCTCCCCAGTGGGCGGGCCTCTGTCCACCCAGGCCCATCCATGTCTGGCTTGGTTTTTGCTCTGACATGCACTGTCAACTGTGGGACCTTATATAAACAAGTATTTTGGGGGGAATCTGTACTTTACCACTGTATAAATTTTTTTGGCCAACTTTTACTTTTTCTCCATTACATTCCCCCCAAATACATTTTCCCTGACACCCAAAGGTACTCGTTACATTTCGAATGCTCAGGCAGGACAGCAATATGGTCCAATTCACACACCTACAGTATCAATATTATTATTATTTTTATTTAACCTTTATTTTGACAGGGAGTCAATGCTGAGACCAAGGTCTCTTTTCCCGCATTGTCATCCCTACTGTGTCTGATCTGGTGGACTCACTCAACACAAATACTGAATTTGTAAATTATGTCTGAGTGTTGGATTGAGCCCGTCTGTCCGTACATTTCAAAAACAAGAAAATCGTGCTGTCTGGTTTGCTTAATATAAGGAATTTGATGTATACCATTTACTTTTACTTTGTACTTTTACTCAAGTATGACAATTGAGTACTGTACTTAAGTACATTTAAAATCAGATATTTTTAGACTTTTACTCAAGTAGAGTACAACCCTGGACAACACCCTGTCGCTCTCCGCTAACATCAAAGCGGTGACCTGATCCTGTAGGTTCATGCTCTACAACATTCGCAGAGTACGACCCTACCTTACACAGGAAGCGGCACAGGTCCTAATCCAGGCACTTGTCATCTCCCGTCTGGATTACTGCAACTCGCTGTTGGCTGGGCTCCCTGCCTGTGCCATTAAACCCCTACAACTCACCCAGAACGCTGCAACCCATCTGGTGTTCAACCTTCCCAAGTTCTCTCACGTCACCCCGCTCCTCCACACACTCCACTGGCTTCCAGTTGAAGCTCGCATCTGCTACAAGACCATGGTGCTTGCCTACGGAGCTGTGAGGGGAACGGCACCTCCTTACCTTCAGGCTCTGATCAGTCCCTACACCCAAACGAGGGCATTGCGTTCTTCCACCTCTGGCTTGCTGGTCCCCCTACCTCTGCGGAAGTACAGTTCCCGCTCAGCCCAGTCAAAACTGTTCGCTGCTCTGGCACCCCAATGGTGGAACAAGCTCCCTCATGACGCCAGGACAGCGGAGTCACTGACCACCTTCCGGAGACACTTGAAACCCTACCTCATTAAGGAATACCCACAAAAAAATAATAATAATAATTATTATTATTATTATTATTTTTTTAATTTATTTTTTAAATCTTTAAAAAAATAGGTATATATATATATATTTTTAAAAAAATTACAAATCAGAAAAATAAAATAAATAAAACATTCTAGAAAAAAAAAAAATATATACATATCCCCAAAAAACGTATTGAAAAATATACTATAAAAAATGTGAAATTTAGAAAAATATAAAAAAACTATTTGTAAAGTGGTTGTCCCACTGGCTATCATAAGGTGAATGCACCAATTTGTAAGTTGTTCTGGATAAGAGCGTCTGCTAAATGACGTAAATGTAAATGTAAGTAGTATTTTACTGGGTGACTCACTTTTATTGAATCATTTTCTATTAAGGTATCTTTACTTTCACTCAAGTATGATAATTGAGTATTTTTTCCACCACTGCTGAGTGTTGTGTTCACTTACTATATTGATTCATTCCATTACCACCTACTATGACCCTTAAATGGGGACATTATGGTTAGGAGCCATTTCTGTTTATAAGAGTGTGACTCCTTATAATCTTTGATAATCTTAAAGATTATGGGATTTGTTGTATTAAGCAGTGTTTTAAGCGATTTCATCTGATTCATATTTTGATTTGTACGGTATCGGTATGTTCAAATGGATATTGCCAAGGACACTACCTATACATTTGGATTAACTGTGCAAACAATTCACCTATACTGTACGTCAATATACTTCACAGTGTAGGAAATGGTGTCAAACAGGGCCCTCTACATTCTTACCAGTTAAATTATTTTAATTCAATTTAACTGAGCTAATCTCACGTTTTTCAGAGAGTGTAATGACAATGTGGAAAATGGCCAATGACTTTTATTTCAGACTAATAAACGCATTTCCTTTTCAAACCAGTCATCTGAGCATCATTAATAGTTGAAGGACCATCTTAGCTTGATTCAGTGTAATGGCAATGTTTAATGATTTCTTGATTGTGTTTAACAACTTTGTAACATCTTTATAAGTTAGCAAAATAAGAGTTTCTAAGTGAGTGACAAAGGTAGATCGAAACAGTATGTGTAAAATACCTCAAAATGTAAATCAAGCCATAGTAGGCCTACAATGCCAAGTACCTCCTCGTATATGTTTGCTCTTGAAGAGACCCAGATGCCATGAAAACCCACTGGGAGATTTCTGATCCTATAGTTAATCTCTGAGATAGCTCAAATAATTCTCCAGAATGCATTTACTTAGCACAGTTAATTATAACAAACAATGTCTTTCTGATCCACTGTGTGTAAAATATAACCTTATGCCAAGAACTTTCATTTCATTGAGAACGTTGAACTTTATAAATGTTATTTAGATTTCTGTCTTTCAGGTCAATGAGAGGTATGTGTCCTAGTTTATACGTTTTCAAAATTAGTTTAAAAAAATGAAACAGTAAAATTGTCTCCAGTTAATTGTGTGATATCAGACTCTGCTACATTCCCTTTCCTTTAAGCTTTCTTCAGAGTATTCGGAGCCTCTCAAGAAGCATGATGCACTCAACCTTGAGAATGTATCAATAATTCAAACACATCATCCTCTCATGCTGTAGCTGTCTGAAATTGGGAAGACTGTGTCTGAGGGATAATATTGCACTCTGTCACATCCAACTAGCTGTCACCCGTGAGAGGAAGGGACACAGCCAGTGAGTTGAGTGTGCAGTCAACAGGCCTCTCATTTTGATGTTTACAGTAACTGTAGTAATCAGGAGGCTAAAACAGACTGTTCAGGCCAAAATGCTATTTTTAGAGTGCCAAGTTCACAGTGATCACTGATAAAGTCTGAGGTGAATCAAACTTGATACGCAGTGAGATTTTAAGATTATATGTAATATAAGTTATAGTGTAATGTTGGTTGCTTCATGGAATTAAATTACATTTATTAGTGAATAAAGTCATATTTAAGTAACAGCAAGTTTTTAGAGGAAGTGGAACAAGAAGCAAGAAAAAGTTAATAAATATTTGATTCAAATATTATATCTTCAAGCTGTCAAGTGTTCTGAGTTAAAAGGACACCATGAAGATTGAGGTTAAATATCTGTTTAATTAATATAACATGTCATGTTAACTTAACAAGTAATCGTAGAGCATAAATATTCTAGAGGATAGCGTGCAAAAATAGCAATAATCCTTGTAAATGTATTCTTACATATCAAATTACCAATAACAAACATTTTGGAGTGACCTATCTGAAGAAAAGCTGATTAATTCCATCATGTGCCGCCCCTCGTAAAGTTACACTACATTCAACACCTTAACAAACATTTAAACCAGTTGTGCCCCTCAAAATGAATATAAGGTATGGTATTGCTCCCATAGGATTAGAGCGGATCAAGTATACACTGAGTATACAAAACATTAAGAACACCTTCCTAACATTGAGTTGCACCCCCTTGTGCCCTCAGTACAGCCTCAATGCGTTGGGTCATGGACTCTACACAGTGTCAAAAGCGTTCGACAGGGATGCTGGCCCATGTTGACTTCAATGCTTCCCACAGTTGTGTCAAGTTGGCTGGATGGCCTTTGGGTGGTGGACCATTCTTGATACACATGGGAAACTGTTGAGCGTGAAAAACCCAGCAGCGTTGCAGTTCTTGACACACTCAAACCGGTGCGCCTGGCACCTACTACCATACCCTGTTCAAAGGCACTTCAATCTTTTGTCTTGCCCATTCACCCTCTGAGTGGCATACATACACAATCCATGTCTAAATTATCTCAAGGCTTAAAATACCTTCTTTAACCTGTTTCCTCCCCCCCATCTACACTGATTGAAGTAGATTTAGCATGTGACATCAATAAGGGATCGTAGCTTTCACCTGGATTCACCTGGTCAATCAATGTCATGGTAAGAGCAGATGTTCCTAGTGTTTTGTACACCCTGCCAAGACAGTGGGTATTGATACAATTGCAGTATTCTGTGAGTTAATGTAATTAGCTACTTAAATGTGAGGTATCTGTTCATTTGTATAGAGTATAGGACCATTATTATGATTTTGTTGGGGAATTAATTATTTATACAATGAGTTATGAAATATCATTGATGAGCTCAGAGTTTGGTCATCTGTTTGGTCATCGGTTCATCAATAAAATTCACATCAATGATTATAGTCTGTGCTTGAGAAAAATCTATTCAGCAATTAGATGGCACTGGATTTGACTTGATTAATCAATTAAGCTATTTTGGTGGGAAATCTTCATGCTTGACAATAAATAACAAATCTCCTTTAGCAATTTTGCCCCGTCTCTGCTGTGTCTGCCATCAAACCCAAACATGCATAATTCTTAGATATATTAAATTATGACTCACTGGCAATCAGGGAGGGAAGTTAGCTCTGTTCATTACCATATTATATCAAAGTGTGCATGGACTCTTGTTAGACAATATGAATATTTCACTGATATAATGTAATCAGAGAAGTCACCTCTCTGAGAAGTTTTCCCTCAATTAGTCGTCCTGAACACTCAAGACTGAGCACCTCTCTAATTTTGTCTCCCACCTGCAGTGCAGAAAATGCACTGTTACTGAAACTATAAAACACTTTACAATGACAATATTCAGAAAGGGTACAAAGAGGAATCAGCTATTTTGTATAAAATCTAATATTGAGGATTACAGATTTTGAAAAACTGGAGCATTGACAGGATGATAAATACAATATTATGTGGATTACTTCTATGTAAACAATCAAGGATGGCTGTTTCAGAGAACATAGCAATGCTCATCTTTGTCTGTGGGATAATCTTGTTTAGTCTTCCTCCTACAAATAGTCATGAAAACAAATATTCCCAGAAAGATGATACCTTCCATTTCAGTGGGATGTGCTCACTGCTCTCACTCCCCAGGGTTGAGCGATATATATTTGGATGGCTGCATGAAGAATTGCCCGGAATTCTGACCAATGAATCGTTTTATGCATCCTGTTAATGCATTTGATAAATAATCTAGCGTAGAAGGTAATTAGTGCCGGTGTTTTACACGTATTTATGCCATCAGGGTGCACAGTAGGATAGGATCACAGTCGGCTGGGTGAGTTCCAGGGTATTAAATTAAGCCTAAGGTAACTGGAAGAAATATGGCCTCCAGTTGATGAGGTATGGGTAATAATGTGTTAGCCTATTCATCATCAAAAAAATTAATATGAAAGCAATTCCTTTACAAACATTTTAGAGATATATTAAAGCTGAGATCTGCGAAACAGCGCCACTGGCCGCCCCAGGTGCATTTGTTACTGTTTTTGTTTTGAGGAAATTAATATCCAGAATCGTGGTAAAAATAATCGTAGTGCATACTCTGCTGTTCTATTGCACGTGCAATGATGTCAGAGGGATAAAAACTGTGTTCGTTGTTTGAAGTAACGTCTTTGTTGTTGTAATATCGCAAACGGACGTGGCAGTTTCACCGCTATGGATTCCAGCTTTAAGTGAAATACTCTAACATAAACCTTATTTGATCTGTAGTTAACCTAGAACATTTTTCATTTTGCAACATTTATTGTATTAGCAGTCTACCACGGTAAAAAAACAAAAAACATTGATGAACTATACAGTAGGACAATCAAAGTACACAAACGGCATGCAGGTCAGCATCAAGGTTAAGTCTGTACACTGTGTCTTGTGTCTTGCATTTCAACTAACGTGTCCACATGATGTGTTATAGCCAACAAGTTGTAATCAATTTATATAGCAACAAATATATAAATGTTCACTCTGTAGGCAGCTGTAGGAATACTGCTTCTACTGGAAGATATTGAGAACAGGTAATTGACAGGACATTGAGAAGTAGTTCTGGATCGCAGTGTGTTTAAGATGTATTTGTGCAGCAATAACGTTGTTGGATTCTGAGCAGTGTTTCTCTAACTTAGTCACATCATTTGCTCAAGGAGGAGAAATGATCAATGGACAGGGAAGCAGGCTACCTGTCAGCTATTGCATAGTGTCATACTGACATAGATGGTGAGTGACAGATGTCCTTACCAGCAAGAGTTTGTTGTGGCTTGTTGTGGGAGCCTTGCTCCATTCGGTAGCCTACCATAGTAAGCCGTCAGTCAAGGCCGGCTTGTCTGTAGGGAATATCCTAAGCTAAGCATGGTGGTGACCCGCATATGCCGTCTGGTGCATGCATATGCCTCACTGAAAGTGCAGTTAAAACATCACTGCTTCTCAATGTAGCATTTACTCCACAGGTGACGATAGCTTCTGGTGAACCAGGTCATTCCACTCCCTTCTCTTCAGCAGAGATGGAGAGCAGCAGTTGCTTTTGTTATTTTCAGTCTGGATACTTACAACTGGGTTGTGTTCATTAGGCACAAAACAGAAGGAAACAGCCGGAAAATGAAAAAAGGAGGGACTACATGGTCCAATAAGAAATTGTTTTTTGTTTTTTGGTTGCAAAATGTTTCAAGTGTATTCCGTTGAGTGGCCTAATGAACACAACCCTGATCCATAGACTGCATTTGTGTGAATTACCGGTGTTCATTAGCTATGGATCTTTTGAGTCAAGTCATGTCTCACCGGCAGAATGTAAATGTAAATGTTGTCTTAGCACAATAAGTGTGTGCATATTGTTGGGTGTTCAATGATATAGGATGTGCACAATTATAAATACAGTTTTTTAACTGATATTCTATATCGAATGTATCGAATATTCTATGTCGAATGGATTGCTGTGGCTCTGCATATGGAAATAACTTGTCTTACAACAGCATTGTTCTTATTAGTTTTGTGTGCAAAATATCAAAACCTGTTGGGTATAAATGATTGACCACTACATAGTAAATTAATCAATCTTTTGATTAATAGATATGGGTAGATGGGGACATTCAATATGTAATTTGAAATGAATATGTTAGATTCTAAAGAATATACAGAACATTTTGATGGCATATCACATTTTGATCTATCTGCCTTCTTTTGTACAGTAATTAAATGTGATGATGCCAAGACCAGGCATGCGGAACAATATGAAGAATCACAACAAAATGTCAGAGAGTGATGGCAAGTGCGTAGCATGAATGGCTAAAGAGAGCATTCATTACATTTTACATTTTAGTCATTTAGCAGACACTCTTATCCAGAGTGACTTACAGTTAGGGAGTGCATACCTTTTTTTAATAGATTTTTCATACTCTAAATGACATTTCATCACACTACATGATGCAATTGGCGAGAGATGAAAACCATTCTATCAAGACTGCTTGAAGTGGAAGTTTTACTTAAAATATTTTTTGAAAACATAATCACAATCAATACGGAGCTATTGTGTGATGAGTGACAGACCCGTGGATGCCACAGTAATTAAAATCTCATTGGTAATGAAGTCAGTAGCGTATAAATTCACTCACTATGAATGCGCATTCTAGGGCCCATCAGATTGCTCCTCATGGAATGCGGAGGCTTGCCACGGAACATAACTCTAATTAGAATAGTAGCCTACGTTTTGAAGTTGTGCTGGTCATTATCTAGGGTACAGAAAGGATACATTTTTCAGATTTTGGGGAAAGAATGTGGTTCCACTTTCAAAGCGTTGGAAAATGATATATATATATATATATATATATATATATATATATATATATATATATATATATCATCAAAGGGCTCAGCACAGATGGAGAAATTAGATTTCAGGAATGTTTTAGCTTCTCTTGACATAGTTAATCTGCCTGTTTTCTCACACTTCTTCATGGCAGCATGGAATTACCTACCTTTAATGATTTTTGAGATGAGGATAATATTAGAAATATCCTTTAAAATAGTAGATATTGAGAACGTTTTAATATGAAGTGTCTCTTGACTAATTTAAGGTTGACTTACCTACTTCTGGCCATTTTTGACACCTACAGTAGTTATTGCCTTATAGATTGTATCAGGCACAGTGGCATACTGCACAACAATTTTAATGCCTATCAATGCACCATTTCCTGAGAGGAGAGGGCATGTCACTCAAATCCAAACCCATTAAACAGAACCAAGTCCATGTCACAAGCACAAGGCAGGGTTGGAAAATTAACATTTCAACTTTTCATAACAGTGAGGCTGCCAGATGATTCCTTTGTCTTAAAATGGCATCATGGCCCCCTTTTCTCTCTGTCATCCGTCTCTCATTACAGGGTAATGTGTGGAACCTGTGAAAGAGAAACCGGTGCCGTAGATTTCAAATGCAGTTCATAGCAAATGCAGTAGAGGTCTCTTTAATTACAATGTGAACAACAGGTCAATTGTCTGCATACAGTTCTGAGAGTAACAGCTTTACAACATGGGAGCACCGTGGAGAAAGCAGCTGTCAGCAAGGATTTTCTTTTTGGGAAAGTTGATATGTTGCTAGGGATTCCAGCGAGCTACCCCTTGTGAAAATGCAGGAAACTAAAAAGGATATTATAGTGTGCTCGTTGCATGTGGGAAATCACTTTGCATTTGTGTACGTGTTCCTAGTGCATGAGTGAAGGTGTTTGCCAAGGGGGTAAATGTATGCTCAATGGAATGAATATCACCATCCTAATTGTTCAATGGTCTGACAGTTCCGTTTTCTATCAGTCGCTCACCTAACTAAATACGTGGTAGCTTCTCAGTCTCAATAAACAGGTGTTTTTTCACTCTATTTATTAACTTCAAAGTATATTTCATGTACATTGACAGTCAACATATTTTGAGGGCTTTTCTGGATGAACATCCATGGAAACTAAAATAAATGGTATCTCTAAACAATAAACCATTATTGGCAACATGTAAAGCTTAATACAAAACAAACATAAACAGTAGAGAATTGAGACAAAATCAGACTTGCAGAGATGATCAAGTGACATGCATCTGGTACAAGGGACAACACAGGAAAACACACATACCCTAAAACTACTCTTCAAATCTTGATGGAGATTGATACAATGAACATGAAATAATTGAATTGGTGATCCCTCTGAGTCTGCTGCTTACTGTTGGTTTGAAAGGGGGATAGAAAGCTGGAGAAGGAGCTCACTGTTGGTTTGAAATCGAAATATAAAGCTATAGAGGGAGAGTTTTGCTGTGAAGTTTAGCCTACTGTCATGATGTTCACCTCTATGGAGCAGAGGCTTAATTGAGATTTTGGGGATTAAAGTATGACACAGCATCAGACAGAGGCAGTCTGAAGACAGACATGTAAAAGTTTTAACTCTGATTAACTTAGGAAAGGGTTTCAAGTTATAGGATGTGCTTTTAGTCATTGGAAAAGTATTCCACAATTAGAAAACAGTCCAAAATGTACTTAGGGAAATCATTAAAGAGAGACTGAATGCACTTATTCTGCATGTGTTTCTCTGTTGCTCACTAAGAAAATTTTTTATTTCAGTCTTGGAGGTGTGGTTCGATCAGGGCCGGATGAATGCTGGGGTTTACTGGGGCTGAAGCCCCTGGTCCTAGGCCCGTGGGGGGCCCAAAAGGCAGCAAAAAAACATACACTGTATATACACACTTTATGCAAAAATTTTTGGCAGTTAACTATATGTGCTTGTGATAAAACTTAATCCACAGTTATTCGGAAAGTATTCAGACCCCCTTGACTTTTTCAACATTTTGTTACATTACAGCCTTATTCTAAAATGTATTAAAACAAATATATATATATATATATATATATATATATATATATATATATATATATATATATATATATATATATATATATATATGTCATCCATCTACACACAATACCCCATAATAACAAAGCAAAAACTGTTTTTTATAAAGTTTTACTAATTTATAAAAAATGGAAATATGACATTTAAATAAGTATTCAGATCCTTTACTCAGAACTTTGTTGAAGCACCTTTGGCAGTGATTACAGCCTTGAGTCTTCTTTGGTATGACGCTACAAGCTTTCCACACCTGTATTTGGGGAGTTTCTCCCATTCTTCTCTGCAGATCCTCTTAAGCTCTGTCAGGTTGGATGGGGAGTATCGCTGCGCAGCTATTTTCAGGTCTCTTCAGAGATGTTCGATCGGGTTCAAGTCCAGTATCTGGCTGGGCCACTCAAGGACATTCAGAGACTTGTCCCAAAGCCACTCCTGTGTTGTCTTGGCTGTGTGCTTAGGGTTGTTGTCCTGTTGGAAGGTGAACCTTCGCCCCAGTCTGAGGTCCTGAGCGCTCTGGAGCAGGTTTTCAACTAGGATCTCTCTGTACTTTGCTCCCTTCATCTTTCCCTCAATCCTGACTTTCCCAGTCGCTGCCGCTGAAAAACATCCCCACAGTGTGATGCTGCCACCACCATGCTACACAGTAGGGATGGTGCCAGGTTTCCTCCAGATGTGACGCTTGGCATTCAGGCCAAAGAGTTCAATCTTGGTTTCATCAGACCAGAGAATCTTGTTTCTCATGGTCTGAGAGTCCTTTAGGTCCTTTTGGTAAACTCCAAGAGGGCTGTCATGTGCCTTTTACTGAGGAGTGGCTTCCGTCTGGCCACTATACCATAAAGGCCTGATTGGTGGAATGCTGCAGAGATGGCTGTCCTCCTGGAAGGTTCTCCCATCTCAACAGAGGAACTCTGGAGCTCTGTCAGAGTGACCATCGGGTTCTTGGTCACCTCCTTGACCAAGGCCCTTCTCCCCCGATTTCTCAGTTTGGCCGTGCGGCCAGCTCTAGGAAGAATCTTGGTGGTTCCAAACTTCTTCCATTTAAGAATGATGGAGGCCACTGTGTTCTTGGGGACCTTCAATGCTGCAGAAATGTTTTGGTACCCTTCCCCAGATCTGTGCCTCGACACAATCCTGTGTCGGAGCTCTACTGACAATTCATTCAAGGTAGGGGGCCCACATGGGTAACTGTGGGGCCCTGACTTGATTGGGTAGCTAATTAATACAAAACGAAAATGAAACTGTATAATAAATAAAGGTGACTGGTCAATTTTGTGAGTCAGGGGCTGGGCCGAAGCCTGTTTAGTCTCACAATTATTATAGGTAGCTAAGGTGTTTGGTGCAATATTTCTCAAGTTAAAAAATGTGCGACGTGTTGTCTTATGTAAACAAAGTCAGATCCGCTGCGCTGATGGGCAGATCTGTGTCACTGTTTGTTCTGCAGAAGGATGGGGCCCAATCACCATAGCTGTGTATCCCGTCTTTTTGGGCAAGTGTGACACGACTTCCTCCGAAGCTGCCTCCCCTCCTTTTTCAGGCAGGCTTCGGCGTTCGTCGTCACCGGCCTTCTGGCCACTGCCGCTCCATATCTCATCATTCCATTTGTCTTGTAAATTACACACACCTGGTTCATATTCCCCTCATTAGTACGTGTTTAAGTGTTCCCTCTGCCCTCTTGTCCTTGTGGGTGATTGTTTATTGTGAGGATTAGTAGCTCGGTTGAGCTCAGTATTTTGTATTGCCGGGGTATTTTCCCCGTGTGCATGTTTGTTCCAGTGCGCCTGTTTTGCGCACTGGACTGGTTACGCTGGATTACGGAATAAACTCTGCATACTGTGATTTACCCTTCTGCGCCTGACTTCTTCAAATCACGCATCACAAAGTGAGCATTGTCGAAATCAAAACCCAACCAACCCTCAAGTAAGTCATGACGAACTCACTCACAAAGACTGACTTTATGAACAAAATTATCCTATTTACACATTGTAGTCAATTTGACACTAGAATAAATGTTTCTGACTAATATCGATGCCACATAGGCCATTTTCTATCAGAGAAGATGTTTATTGCCTTCAGTGGCACTTTAAGTTATCAAAAGTGTCTGAAATATGCAGTTGAATGAGCAATCTCTTTTCAGTATGACCATAATGTATGGATGACCGAGACCAACTGTTCTATCAGCAATTTTTATCAATGTGGTGGCACAGTGTAAACTGTGACAGAATCTAACCAATTAATGCCACATGCAACAATTTCAGAAATGATAGCTATATTCAAACCCATGGACTATTATCCACAATAAACAAGTTTTCACAGCTCCATGTATAGCCATGCAGATCTACTTAAGCAAGTTATCAAGGTATGTTAGGTGGGCGTAAGCCCAGATGGTTACATGTTACATTGCAAAGATAGACTCAAATTGAACAGAACATAGTGTTTAACTGTATCCCCTGCAGCTCTGAAATAATGAACCATCTTTGTGAAAGTGATGCGGCCTCTCTCTCTCTCTCTCTCTCTCTCTCTCTCTCTCTCTCTCTCTTTTGCTGTCCTTCTCTCTCTGCCACTTTTATTTTTAGCTAATCCAGACATGTAGCACAGCAGGGGAAAACTGCTGTATCTGGTGAAACAAGAGCATGAATAATTAAAACAGCGTTATTAATGAGCTTCCAGACATTATGTTAATGAAACTGATTTTGAGTCTAATTTGTCAGCTTGATTTCTGTTGTCTGTTCTTGCTTTTTGTGTGCAATAAGAGATTATCATAATAGCCATGACATTGACAGCCAGACCTGCTGTGAAATAGGTTTACTGATTTGGGGAGTGGTAGGCTTTTATAATTCTCAGTGCTGATGCTCGGCTTTGAGAAGCCAAGGAGGTGTGTTTCCCCCACCCAGCCTTACTGTAGGTCAAGCATGCATCTCCCCATCCAGGTACATTCTCTATCTGACTGTATGCAGGATTCAGTATTTGTGACTGATGAAGCAGTTGGGGGTGGGAGAGTCAAATCAATGGGGGAAAAAACATCTGAATATTTCAACTTTGAACTGAAATACAATGCCGCCCAAGTTAACTTCACTTCCTTGCGATTGGTGACAATAATACTTTCTGTTGATAGATTAGGATTTATAAAGGCCCAATGTAGCCGTTTTTATATCAACATCAAATCATTTCTGGGTAACAATTAATAAGTACTTTATTGTAATATATTTCCATTCAAATGGGCAAAAATAGCTTTTTTAGCAAAAAACTTTCTCAAGAAAGAATTTTGCTAGGACTGTCTGGGAGTGGTCTGAGTGGGGAGATATTTTTAAACAACAGTTGGTGCACAAAATCTAAAACTAAGGAAGTCTTGAGGTTTTGCTCACCTGAGGTAGAGTATATCATGATAAGCTGTAGACCACATTATTTACCAAGAGACTTTTCATCTATATTTTTTTGTAGCTGTCTATCTACCACCACAAACCGATGCTGGAATTAAGATTGCACTCAATGAGCTGTATAAGGCCATAAGAAAACAGGAAAACGCTCATCCAGAGGCAGCGCTCCTAGTGGCTGGGGACTTTAATGCAGGGAAACTTAAATCCGTTCTACCTAATTTCTACCAGCATGTTAAATGTGCAACCAGAGGGAAAAAAAACTCTAGACCACCTTTACTCCACACACAGAGACGCATACAAAGCTCTCCCTCGCCCTCCATTTGGCAAATCTGACCATAACTCTATCGTCCTGATTCCTGCTTATAAGCAAAAACTAAAGCAGGAAGCACCAGTGACTCGGTTAATAAAAAAGTGGTAAGATGATGCAGATGCTAAGCTATAGGACTGTTTTGCTAGCACAGACTGCAATATGTTCCGGGATTCTTCAGATAGGATTGAGGAGTACACCACATCAGTCACTGGCTTCATCAATAAGTAGCCATGAAATGCTTTGAAAGGCTGGTCATGGCTCACATCAACACCATTATCCCAAAAACCCTAGACCCACTCCAATTTGCATACCGCCCCAACAGATCCACAGATGATGAAATCTCTATTGCACTCTACACTGCCCTTTCCCACCTGGACAAGAGGAACAGCTACGAGAGAATGCTGTTCATTGACTACAGCTCAGCGTTCAACACCATAGTGCCCTCAAAGCTCATCACTAAGCTAAGGATCCTGGGACTAAACACCTCCCTCTGCAACTGGATCCTGGACTTCCTGACGGGCCGCCCCCAGGTCGTAAGGGTAGGTAATAACACATCTGCCACGCTGATCCTCAACACGGGGGCCCCTCAGGGGTGCGTGCTCAGTACCCTCCTGTACTCCCTGTTCACCCATGACTGCATGGCCATGCACGACTCCAACACCATCATTAAGTTTGCTGATGACACAACAGTGGTAGGCCTGATCACCGACAACGATGAGACAGCCTATAGGGAGGAGGTCCAAGACCTGGCTGTCTGGTGCCAGGATAACAACCTCTCCCTCAACGTGATCAAGACAAAGGAGATGATTGTGGACTACAGGAAGAAAAAGAGGACTGGGCACGCCCCCATTCTCATCGACGGGGCTGTAGTGGAACAGGTTGAGAGCTTCAAGTTCCTTGGTGTTCACATCACCAAATAACTATCATGGACCAAACCCACCAAGACAGTCATGAAGAGGGCACGACAAAGTCTATTCCCCCTCAGGAGACTGAAAAGATTTGGTATGGGTCCTCAGATCCTCAAAAGGTTCTACAGCTGCACCATTGAGAGCATCCTGACTGGTTGCATCACCGCCTGGTATGGCAACTGCTCGGCCTCCGACCGCAAGGCACTACAGAGGGTAGTGTGTACGGCCCAGTACATCACTGGGGCCAAGCTTCCAGCCATCCAGGACCTCTATACCAGGCGGTGTCAGAGGAAGGCCCTCAAAATTGTCAAAGACTCCAGCCACCCTAATCATAGACTGTTCTCTCTGCTACTGCACGGCAAGTGGTACCGGAGTGCCAAGTCTAGGTCCAAAAGGCTTCTCAACAGCTTCTACCCCCAAGCCATAAGACTCCTGAACAGCTAATCATTGCTGCCCGGACTATTTGCACTGCCCCCCCACCCCCACCCCACTCTTTTACGCTGCTGCTATTCTGTCTGTTATTTATGCATAGTCACTTTAACTCTACCCATATGTACATATTTCCTCAATTACCTCGACTAGCCGGTGCCCCCGCACATTGACTCTGCACCGGTACCCCCCTGTATATAGCCTCCCTACTGTTAATTTATTTTACTTAACACCAAAAAAAAAAATATGCATTGTTGGTTAAGGGCTTGTAAGTAAGCATTTCACTGTAATGTCTACACCTGTTGTAACGGTTGAAAAGCAAGACGAAAAATCAACTAACTGGCCAGTACCACAATGGCCACTTTTCTTTTAAAATAAAAAACCAGCAGAAATGAAATGCTTATTAAAAGCATCACAAATATCATTTTTTTCACTTAGAATACGGGATTCTGAGATAATTTGCTTAGGAAGAGAAACAGCAGAATTCCCCCGTTTCAGTGAATTAACGGTTTTCCAGAATTTTGCAGGATCTCCTGCAGAGTCTGTCATAGCATTAAGGAAGTAATTTGATTTTGCCTTTTTGACAGCTGCAGTACGTTTATTTCTCAATTGCCTAAAAAACACCCAATCAGCTGGAGTACCTGTATTCCTCGCTAAGGCCCAGGCCCGATTCTTTTGCAGAAAAAGACCTGACAATTCAGGAGAGAACCAAGAACTGGTTCGGTTTCTTACTCTGTGATTCTTAAGCGGGGCATGTTTATCAGACATAGAGGTAACAATAAAAGAGAAAAAAGCAAGGGCTAAAACCGGGTCCAGAAAGCAGCAAGTGGATAAAAGCTCAGAGTGATATAAGTCAAGGATAAAAGCTTGCTGTGAGAAATGTTTATAATTTCTCTTAGAGATTATACAGGGATCAGAGTGTTTCAGCCTGGTATCTCTAATACAAGCAATAGAGCAGTGGTCACTGATATCATTTGAAAAAAAAACCCTGGCTGTGTATTTATGGGGGGTATTTGTTAGAATATTGTCTAGTAGAGTAGATTTTACTGGATTCTTAAAGTTGGGACGTGTTGGTTTAGTTATCAGCTGAGTTAGATTTAGCTCAGTACAAATATCTTTTAATTTATCGGATACTGGTGAAAGCCAATCAAGGTTAAAATCTCCCAAAATCAGTAATTCAGAGTTTGCATAATTAGACAGTATATCAGATAATTTGCATAGAGTACAAGGAGGAGCTGAGGGGGGGCGATATACCCCTGCTAGAGTTAAATGAGCATTATTACCAAGTACCACATTTAAAACTAGACATTCATATTGCTTTGGGACAGAGGTTGATATGGACAGAAACATTTAAGCAGCATTTTACATAAATCGCGATACCACCACCTCTACCAACTCTATCAGCTCTATAAATATTGTACCCAATCAACAGAACATCTGAATCTGGCACAGAATCACACAGCCACGATTCAGATATAATCAGTACGTCAACATTTGATTGTGAGACCAAAATTTCAATAAAGTCCAACTTTTGGATCAGGCTTCTAGCATTCAAATGAATTATTCCAATGCCATTGCTACGGGAATTCATATCAGATGGAGTATCCAAGGTAGCACCTGAAGCTGCACTGAATGAGCAATAAACATTTTCGAGCTATTGACAGAGCTCAATTTTATGGGGACAAGATTACTACTAACAATACCTCTCTGCATGTAAGTAGTATTCGCAAAACGGTGATTGGACAATAATCTAGGAATTGCAGAAAGGTTGTTAGCTGAAGTTTGTTCCATATTTGCAATTGAGGGACTAATTAATGAAACTGGGAGAGGAGCATTGAACATAGTCAGATAAGGGAGCGTACAATCCCAAAAGTCAACCCCCGAAAATACACAACGTCAGGTGTATCATTGCAATTTCCTGCCTTGATTCTAAATGTATGATGTTCATATTGTATTTTTTATTTCATTATATATTTTTTGCCTATGTAGAGGTTTGAGATAACACTGTAATGAAAAGCGCTATACAAATGAAATGTACAGTGCATTCGGAAAGTATTCAGACCCCTTGACTTTGTACAGCCTTATTCTAAAATGTATTGAATTAATTGTTTTCCTCATCTGTCTACACACAATACCCCATAATGACAAAGCGAAAACAGGTTTTTAGCAAATGTTGCTAATTTATCAAAAATATAAATACCTTATTTACATAAGCTTTCAGACCCTTTGCTGTGAGACTTGAAATTGAGCTCAGGTACATCCTGTTTCCATTGATCATTTCTACAACTTCATTGGAGTCCACCTGTGGTAAATTCTATTGATTGGCCATGATTTGGAAAGGCACACACCTGTCTATATATGGTCCCACAGTTGACAGTGCATGTCAGAGCAAAAACCAAGCCATGAGGTCGAAGGAATTGTCCATAGAGCTCCAAGACAGGATTGTGTCGAGGCACAGATCTGGGGAAGGGTACCAAAAGACATTCTGCAGCATTGAAGGTCCCCAAGAACACAGTGGCCTCCATCATTCTTAAATGGAAGAAGTTTGGAACCATCAAGACTCTTCCTAGAGCTGGTCGCATGGCCAAACTGAGAAATCAGGGGAGAAGGGCCTTAGTCAGGGAAGTGACCAAGAACCCGATGGTCACTCTGACAGAGCTCCAGAGTCCCTCTGTGGAGATGGGAGAACCTTCCAGAAGGACAACCATCTCTGCAGCACTCCACCAATCGGGCCAGACGGAAGCCACTCATCAGTAAAAGGCACATGACAGCCCGCTTGGAGTTTGCCAAAAGGCACGTAAAGGACTCAGACCATGAGAAACAAGATTCTCTGGTCTGATGAAACCAAGATTAAACTCTTTGGCCTGAATGCCAAGCGTCACATCTGGAGGAAACATGGCACCATCCCTACGTTGAAGCATGGTGGTGGCAGCATCATGCTGTGGGGATGTTTTTCAGCGGCAGGGACTGGGAGACTAGTCAGGATCGAGGGAAAGATGAACGGAGAAAAGTACAGAGAGATCCATAATGAAAACCTGCTCATGAGCGCTCAGGATCTCAGACTGGGGCGAAGGTTCACCTTTAAACAGGACAACGATGTCACGGTTTCGGCCGAGGCTGCTCCTCCTCCTTGTTCGGGCAGGTTTCGGCGGTCGTCGTTCCCGGAGTACTAGCTGCCACCGATCTATGTTTCATGTTCGTTTGGTTTTGTCTTGATGTTGTACACCTGTGTCTAGTTAGTCCTCGTTAGTGTCCTATTTAGTTCTCGTTGTGTGTGTTTGGTGTTGTGTGTGATTGCTCCTCTGTTTGGTGTTCTGAGCTACGTATCTTCCCTCCGTTGTTTGGAGAGGTTTTCGCACATGTTAGTGCGCCTTTTGTTTGACGCCTGTGTGCGCCTTTATTTTTCCTCCGGGCTTATGGTTCTCGTGTACTACGTGAATAACTCACTAAAGTCTTTTGGACTAAGCTTCTGCGTCCTGCGCTTGATTCCTGCACCACACCCACCTTCAGCACCCCTGACAGAATCACACACCTTAATGAATGGAATCAGCAGGAGCAACAGTCACGCCTGAGTCGCTGAAGGAGCATGTCCGCGGCCAGGATGACCAGATACGACAACTGGGGACCGCTCTACAGGACGTCATCAACACCCTGCACCGATGAGGGTCCAGAGGGGTACCCACACCTCCACCTACCCTGCCACCCCCATCGGCCGGTCCACCAGTCCCAGGTCCGGAACCCAGTGGGATTCGGCTCTCGCTCCCGAGGGCGTATGACGGAACAGCTGCCGGGTGTCAGGGGTTCCTCCTGCAGGTGGAGCTCTACCTGCCCACTGTACACCCGGTGCCCTCGGGACACGAGAGCGTTTCCGCCCTCATCTCCTGTCTCACGGGCAAGGCGTTGGAATGGGCCAACGCCGAGTGGAGGAGGATGGACGCCACCACCATCTCCTACGCCGAGTTCTCCCGTCGCTTCAAGGCCGTGTTCGACCATCCACCTGAGGGCAAAGCGGCGGGGGAGCGTCTAGTCCACCTGAGACAGAGGAGGAGGAGCGCACAGGCGTTCGCGCTGGAGTTCCGGACTCTAGCGGCAGACGCAGGGTGGAATGAACGGGCCCTCATCGACCATTTTCGATGTAGCCTACGGGAGGACGTTCAACGTGAGTTGGCCTGCAGGGATACCAATTTCAACTTCGACCAGTTGGTCGATATGTCCATCCGTCTGGACACCCTGCTGGCCACCCATGGACGTCCCGAGTGGGGTCCGTCCATTCCACCCTCTGGCACCTCCGAGCCGAGCCCTATGGAGCTCGGGGGTGCTAGCGCAAGAGAAAGGAGGAGGAGGAGCCCGAGGGGGCCTGTCCCCTGCACCAAGTGCGGTCGTGGAGGGCACACTGCGGCCAGGTGCTGGGGAGGGTTCCCAGAGGGAGGGGACAACAGGCCACGCACTGGGGAGCCCTCCCAGGTGAGTAGACGCCCCACTTACCCAGAGCTCTCTGTTGCGCACTTTTGTATACCTGTTTGTTTTCCACAGGTTGCACCTCATTCCCAGCATAAGGCGCTAGTAGATTCAGGCGCAGCTGGGAATTTTGTTGATCGGAAGTTTTGTTTAGATTTAGGGATCCCTCTCCTACCTGTTGACAAACCTTTTCCCGTTCATGCTTTAGATAGCCGCCCGTTGGGGTCGGGTTGATTAGGGAAGTCACAGCGCCACTTAGGATGTGTGCGCAGGGGGGTCATGAAGAGACTATACAGTTGTATCTGATCGACTCTCCTGCGTACCCGGTGGTGCTGGGAATTCTCTTGTTAAGCACCCATAACCCTGCTATTTCGTGGCAACAGAGGGCTCTCAATGGGTGGTCTGCTCAGTGTGAGGGGCGATGTCTGGGTGTTTCCGTAGGGGCGACTTCGGTGGAAAGTCCAAACCAAGTGCCCGCACTGCACATTCCGCCTGAATATGGGGATTTAGCTCTCGTGTTTAGTAAAGCTAGGGCGACGCAGTTGCCTCCTCATAGACAGGGGGATTGTGCGATTGATCTCCAGGCAGGAGCAGCGCTCCCACAGAGCCACGTGTATCCTTTGTCTCAAGAGGAGAGAAAAGCTATGGAAACTTACATAGCCGAATCTTTGAGACAGGGATACATACGGCCCTCCACTTCTCCCGCCTCCTCGAGCTTCTTTTTGTGAAGAAAAAAAGATGGAGGGTTGCGCCCGTGCATCGATTACCGTGGTCTCAATCAGATTACTGTGAAATACAGTTATCCACTCCCTCTGATTGCGTCCATGGCGGAGTCATTGCATGGAGCGCGGTTTTTCACAAAACTAGATCTCAGGAGCGCGTATAACTTGGTGCGCATTAGGGAGGGCGACGAATGGAAAACAGCGTTTAGTACCACGTCAGGTCAATTCGAGTATCTCGTCATGCCATATAGGTTGATGAATGCTCCATCAGTCTTCCAATCCTTCGTAGATGACATTTTCCGGGATATGCAGGGGCAAGGGGTGGTCGTGTACATTGATGACATTCTAGTGTACTCGTCTACCCGAGCCGAGCATATAGCCCTGGTGCGTCGTGTATTGAGGAGGCTGTTGGAGCACGACCTATATGTCAAGGCAGAGAAATGTCTGTTTTTCCAGGAGTCGGACTCCTTTTTTGGGTTATCGGTTGTCCGCGTCAAGGGTGAGAATGGAGGTGGATCGTGTGTCCGCTGTGCGTAATTGGCAAACCCCAACCACTGTCAAAGAGGTGCAGCAGTTCTTGGGCTTTGCGAATTACTACCGGAGGTTTATCCGGGGTTTTGGACAGGTGGCAGCTCCCATCACGTCCCTTCTGAAAGGGGGTCCGTGCGCCTGCAGTGGTCAGCTGATGCGGACAGGGCCTTTAGGAGACTGAAGGACCCTGTTACGTCGGCTCCGGTGCTAGCGCATCCGGACCCAGCATTACCCTTTCAGGTCGAGGTGGACGCGTCTGAGGCCGGTATAGGGGCCGTTCTCTCTCAACGGTCCGGCACGCCACCTAAACTCCGCCCCTGTGCTTTTTACTCTAAAAAGCTCAGCCCGGCTGAGCGTAATTATGACGTCGGGGACAGGGAGCTGTTAGCTGTAGTTCAGGCCCTTAAGGTGTGGAGGCATTGGCTTGAGGGGGCTCAACACCCTTTCCTCATTTTGACTGACCATCGGAACCTGGAGTACATCCGGGCAGCGAGGAGACTGAACCCTCGCCAGGCTCGATGGAGTATGTTTTTCACCAGGTTCGTATTTAAAATCACGTACATCCCTGGGTCCCAGAATGGTAAGGCAGATGCGCTGTCCCGGCGGTATGACACGGAGGAGAGGTCCGTTGAGCCTACTCCCATACTACCGGCGTCTTGTCTTGTGGCACCGGTGGTGTGGGAGGTCGATACCGAAATCGAGCGAAGCGTTGTGCATCGACCCCAGCCCTCCACAGTGTCCTGAGGGTCGGAAGTACGTTCCGCTCGAGATTCGGGATCGACTCATTTACTGGGCTCACACGTCACCCTCCTCTGGACATCCGGGTATTGGCCGGACAGTGCATTGTCTTAGCACTAAATACTGGTGGCCCACGTTAGCCAGGGATGTGAGGGTTTATGTCTCCTCCTGCTCGGTGTGCGCCCAGTGTAAGGCGCCCAGACACCTGCCCAGGGGTAAGTTACAACCCCTGCCCGTTCCACAACGACCATGGTCCCACCTCTCGGTGGATTTTGTGACAGACCTTCCCCTCTCTCAGGGGAATACCACCATCCTGGTCGTTGTGGACCGGTTCTCTAAGGCCTGTCGTCTTCTCCCTATGTCGGGTCTTCCTACTGCCCTACAAACCGCAGAGGCCCTATTTACCCACGTCTTCCGGCATTATGGGGTACCCGAGGATATAGTGTCTGATAGAGGCCCCCAGTTTACCTCCCGAGTATGGAGAGCGTTCATGGAGCATTTGGGGGTCTCGGTGAGCCTTACCTCAGTGTACCACCCGGAGAGTAACGGGCAGGTAGAACGAGTCAACCAGGATGTGGGTAGGTTTCTGAGGTCGTATTGCCAGGACCGGCCTGAGGAGTGGGCTCGGTACATTCCCTGGGCCGAGATGGCCCAGAACTCTCTCCGCCACTCCTCTACCAACCTAACCCCCTTCCAATGTGTGTTAGGTTACCAGCCGGTTCTGGCACCTTGGCAGCAGAGCCAGATCGAGGCCCCTGCGGTGGATGATTGGATGAGGCGCTCGGAGGAGACGTGGAACGCTGCACACGTCCACCTGCAGCGGGCCATCTGTCGTCACAAGGCGAGCGCCGATCTCCACCGCAGTGAGGGGCCGGTGTACGCACCCGGAGATCGAGTCTGGCTCTCTACCAGAAACCTACCCCTCCGCCTGCCCTGCCGGAAGCTGGGTCGGCGGATTGTGGGGCCTTTTAAAGTCCTGAGAAGATTGAACGAGGTGTGTTATAGGTTACATCTGCCTGTTGAATATAAGAATATTAACCCCTCGTTCCATGTGTCTCTTCTCAGGCCGGTGGTAGCTGGTCCACTCCAGGAGGATGAGATAGGAGAGACTCCTCCGCCCCCACTGGACATCGAGGGGGCTCCGGCGTACACCGTTCGGTCCATCTTGGACTCAAGACGCCGGATGGGGGGTCTCAAGTATCTCGTGGAGTGGGAGGGGTACGGCCCGGAGGAGCGGTGCTGGGTGCCGCGGAGGGACATCCTAGACCCATCTCTCCTGTCGGAGTTCCATCGGGACCATCCCGCGCGCCCTGCTCCGCGTCCTCCTGGTCGTCCCCGAGGCCGGGGTCGCACGGCTGGAGCCGCGCGTCAAGGGGGGGGGTACTGTCACGGTTTCCGCCGAGGCTGCTCCTCCTCCTTGTTCGGGCAGGTTTCGGCGGTCGTCGTCCCCGGAGTACTAGCTGCCACCGATCTATGTTTCATGTTCGTTTGGTTTTGTCTTGATGTTGTACACCTGTGTCTAGTTAGTCCTCGTTAGTGTCCTATTTAGTTCTCGTTGTGTGTGTTTGGTGTTGTGTGTGATTGCTCCTCTGTTTGGTGTTCTGAGCTACGTATCTTCCCTCCGTTGTTTGGAGAGGTTTTCGCACATGTTAGTGCGCCTTTTGTTTGACGCCTGTGTGCGCCTTTATTTCGCCTCCGGGCTTATGGTTCTCGTGTACTACGTGAATAACTCACTAAAGTCTTTTGGACTAAGCTTCTGCATCCTGTGCTTGATTCCTGCACCACACCCACCTTCAGCACCCCTGACAAACGACCCTAAGCACACAGCCAAGACAATGCAGGAGTGGCTTCGGGATAAGTCTCTGAATGTCCTTGAGTGGCCCAGTCAGAGCCCGGCCTTGAACCTAACCGAACATCTCTGGAGAGACCTGAAAATAGCTGCGCAGCGAAGCTCCCATCCAACCTAAAAGAGCTTGAGAGGATCTGCAGAGAAGAATGGGAGAAACTCCCCAAATACAGGTGTGCCAATAAGACTTAAGGCTGTAATCACTGCCAAAGTTGCCTCAACAAAGTACTGAGTAAAGGGTCTGAATACTTATGTAAATGTGATATTTCTGTTTTTTATAAAATTGCTAAAATTGCTAAAAACCTGTTTTTGCTTTGTCATTATGGGGTATTGTGTGTAGATTAATGAGGAGAAAAAAACGATTTCATCCATTTTAGAAAAAGGCTGTAATGTGGAAAAATGTGGAAAAGTCAAGGGTTCTGAATACTTTCCGAATGCACTGTATTATTATTTGTATTATTATCAGGAAATAACACTGATTAAAAAAACAATTAATTAGCTGTTGTACAATATGATATAAAACACAGGAATAACATAATGTTGAATACACTGGGCCTTTAATCTTATTTCAACCAACTCACCTTCACCCCTTCCCATTTTCTTAGTCTCCCATGCATATCATTTTCTCCTCAAAAGCAAAAAAATATAGTATAATTATTTAGCCCAGTCTGTCTGTGAAATTTGAGCAAATTATAGTATGGCATGTGATAGAACATCTGCACAAGGAATTGCATCTGGAATAACTGACCCTGCCTGCTCCGACCCTGTGTTCACCCTATGACTGCATTTGAAAAGTGGAAAGGGTCATCAAATAAAATGTGTCTGACGTAGTTACATACATACGGTGTCCATATTCGGACAGCATCACTTTAATCTAATGAAAACTACATTTTATGAGCCTACATAATGTCACGGTTTCGGACGAGGCTGCCTCTCTTCCTTGCTCGGGCAGGCTTCGGCGGTCGTCGTCTCCGGAGTACTAGCTGCCACCGTTGTATGTTTCGATGTTTGTTTGGTTTTGTCTTGATGTTGTACACCTGTTTTCGTTTAGCGTTCATTAGTGTCCTATAAGTTCTCGTTGTGTTTGTCAGGTGTTGTGTGTGATTGTACTTGCTGTCGTGTTTGTGCGCTACTGTTGGTTGTCAGTGCTTCGTTGTTTCCCTCCTCTGTTAGGGAGGGTTCTCGCACATGTTAGTGCGCATTTTGTTTTACACCTGTGTGCGTATTTTCTCGCCTCCGGGCTTTTTGGCTCGTGTTATGAGTGAGTGTTCACTAAAGTCTTTTGGACTAAGTTTCTGCGTCCTGCGCCTGATTCCTGCACCACTCCCACCTACAGCACCCGTTGACAGAATCACACACCATAAGGATGGAATCAGCAGGAGCCGCAGCAGCACCTGAGTCTCTGGAGGATAGGGTCCGTGAGCAGAACGATCAGATCCTTTGTATCGGGACCGCCCTTCAGGACGTGATTAACACCCTTCAACGCTGGGAGACCAGAGGGACACCCACAACTCCACCTCCCGTGCCATCACCATCGGCCAGTCAGCCCATTCAAGCTCCGGAACCCAGGGGAATTCGGCTCTCGCTCCCGAGGGCCTATGATGGGACCGCTGCCGGGTGTCAGGGCTTCCTTCTGCAGGTGGAACTATACCTGGCCACCGTACACCCGGCGCCCTCGGGACATGAGAGCGTGTCCGCCCTCATCTCCTGTCTTACCGGCAAGGCGTTGGAATGGGCCAACGCCGAGTGGAGGAGAATAGACGCCTCCACTATCACCTACTCTGAGTTCTCCCGCCGCTTCAGGGCTGTGTTTGACCATCCACCTGAGGGGAAAGCGGCGGGGGAGCATCTGTTCTACCTCCGGCAGGGGAGGAGGAGCGCCCAGGAGTTCGCTTTAGAATTCCGGACTCTAGCGGCGGATGCAGGGTGGAATGAGCGGGCCCTCATCGATCACTACCGCTGTAGTCTACCAGAGGACGTCCGTCGGGAGCTGGCCTGCAGGGATACCAGCCTCTCTTTCGATCAATTAGTGGACATGTCCATCAGGCTGGACACCCTGCTGGCTACCCGCGGATGTTTTGTGGGGGTCCGTCCATTCCATCCTCCAGCACCTCCGAGCCGAGCCCTATGGAGCTCGGATTGCTGGCGCTAGAGAGAGGAGGGGTCGGAGCACGAGGGGGGCCATCCTCTGCACCAACTGTGGCCGTGGAGGACACACCGCGGCTAGGTGCTGGGGAGGGTCTCCTAGGGGAGAAGACGACAGGCTCCGCACTGGGGAGTCCTTCCAGGTGAGTAGGCGCCCCACTTACCCAGAGCTCTCTGTTGCGCACTTCTGTATACCTGTGCGATTTCCACAGGTTGCACCTCATTCCCAGCATAAGGCGCTAGTAGATTCAGGCGCGGCTGGGAATTTTGTTGATAGTAAATTTTGTTTAGAATTAGGGATTCCCCTTCTTCCTGTTGACGTCCCATTCCCCGTTCATGCCCTAGATAGCCGTCCGTTGGGATCGGGCTTGATCAGGGAAGTCACAGCACCACTTAGGATGTGTACGCAGGGGGTCATGAGGAGATTATCCAGCTATATCTGATCGACTCTCCTGCGTATCCGGTGGTGCTGGGAATGCCCTGGTTGAGTATCCATAATCCGTCTATTTCGTGGCAGGAGAGGGCTCTGATGGAGTGGTCTGCCCAGTGTGTGGGGGCGATGTTTAGGTGTTTCCGTGGGGGCTACCTCGGTGGAGAGTCCAAACCAGGTGCCCGCATTGCACATTCCCCCGAGTATGAGGATTTGGCTATTGTGTTCAGTAAGTCGAGGGCGACGCAGTTACCTCCTCATAGGCAGGAGATTGTGCGATAGACCTCCAGGCAGGAGCTGCGCTCCCACGGAGCCATGTGTATCCTCTGTCTCAAGAGGAGAAGAGAGCTATGGAGACTTATATAGACTAATCTCTGAGACAAGGATACATACGGCCATCCACTTCCCCTGCGTCCTCGAGTTTCTTTTTTGTGAAGAAGAAGGATGGAGGGTTACGCCCGTGCATTGATTACCGTAGTCTCAATCAGATCACGGTGAAGTACAGTTATCCACTTCCTCTGATTGCGACCATGACGGAGTCATTGCACGGGGCGCGTTTTTTCACAAAATTAGATCTCAGGAGCGCTTACAACTTGGTACGCATTAGAGAGGGCGATGAATGGAAGACAGCGTTTAGTAGCACCTCGGGTCATTACGAGTATCTTGTCATGCCATACGGGTTGATGAACGCTCCTTCAGTTTTCCAATCATTCGTGGATGAGATCTTCAGGGACATGCAGGGGCAGGGGGTGGTCGTGTACATAGATGACATTCTCGTGTACTCGTCTACCCGAGTCGAGCATGTTGCCCTGGTGCGCCGAGTGTTGAGGAGGCTGTTGGAGCACGACCTGTATGTCAAGGCAGAGAAATGTCTGTTTTTCCAGGAGTCTATCTCCTTTTTGGGTTATCAGTTGTCTGCGTCAGGGGTGAAGATGGAGGTTGACCGGGTGTCAGCCGTGCGTAATTGGCAGACTCCAACCACTGTTAAAGAGGTGCAGCAGTTTTTGGGGTTTGCAAATTACTACCGGAGGTTTATCCGGGGTTTTGGACAGGTGGCAGCTCCCATAACGTCTCTTTTGAAGGGGGGTCCGTGCGTTTGCAGTGGTCAGCCGAGGCGGACAGGGCTTTTGGGAGACTGAAGGACCTGTTTACTTCGGCTCCGGTGCTGGCGCATCCGGATCCCTCTTTACCATTTCAGGTAGAGGTGGACGCGTCAGAGGCCGGTATAGGGGCCGTGCTTTCGCAACGGTCCGGCACGCCACCTAAACTCCGCCCCTGTGCCTTTTATTCCAAAAAGCTCAGTCCGGCAGAGCGAAATTATGACGTAGGGGACAGGGAGCTGTTAGCCGTGGTACAGGCCCTAAAGGTGTGGAGGCATTGGCTTGAGGGGGCTCAACACCCTTTTCTCATTTTGACTGACCACCGTAACCTGGAGTACATCTGGGCAGCTAGGAGACTGAACCCTCGCCAGGCGCGGTGGAACATGTTTTTGGCCCGGTTCGTATTTAAGATCACGTACATCCCTGGGTCACAGAACGGTAAGGCAGATGCACTGTCTCGGCGGTATGACACGGAGGAGAGGTCTGTGGAGCCCACTCCCATAATGCCAGAGTCTTGTCTGGTGGCACCGGTAGTGTGGGAGGTCGATGCTGAGATCGAGCGGGCGTTGCGCACCGACCCTAGTCCTCCTCAATGCCCGGAGGGTCGGACGTACGTCCCGCTCGAGGTTCGGGATCGATTGATCTATTGGGCTCACACGTCACCCTCCTCTGGACATCCTGGTATTGGCCGGACAGTGCACTGCCTTAGTGCTAAGTACTGGTGGCCCACGTTAGCCAGGGATGTGAGGGTTTATGTCTCCTCCTGCTCGGTGTGCGCCCAGTGTAAGGCGCCTAGACATCTGCCTAGGGGTAAGTTACAACCCCTGCCCGTTCCACAACGACCATGGTCTCACCTCTCGGTGGACTTCGTAACTGACCTTCCCCCCTCGCAGGGGAATACAACTATACTGGTCGTTGTGGACCGGTTCTCTAAGGCCTGTCGTTTGCTCCCTATGCCGGGCCTTCCTACTGCCCTACAGACCGCCAAAGCTCTATTCACCCCCGTTTTCCAGCACTACGGGGTACCCGAGGATATTGTGTCTGATCAAGGTCCCCAGTTCACCTCCAGAGTCTGGAGAGCATTTATGGAGCGTTTGGGGGTCTCGGTGAGCCTCACCTCGGGTTACCATCCTGAGAGTAATGGGCAGGTGGAACGTGTGAACCAGGATGTGGGTAGGTTTCTTAGATCATACTGCCAGGACCGGCCGGAGGAGTGGGCACGGTACGTTCCCTGGGCAGAAATGGCCCAGAATTCCCTACGCCATTCCTCAACTAACCTAACCCCTTTCCAATGTGTGTTAGGTTACAAGCCGGTTCTGGCACCATGGCAGCAGAGCCAGATCGAGGCTCCTGCGGTGGATGAGTGGGTGCGGCGCTCGGAGGAGACGTGGAACGCTGCACACGTCCACCTGCAGCGGGCCCTCCGTCGTCAGAAGGCGAGCGCCGATCTCCACCGCAGTGAGGGGCCGGTGTACGCATCTGGTGATCGAGTCTGGCTCTCTACGAGAAACCTGCCCCTCCGCCTGCCCTGCCGGAAGCTGGGTCGGCGGTTTGTGGGGCCGTTTAATGTCCTGAGAAGATTGAACGAGGTGTGTTACAGATTACAACTGCCTATTGATTATAAGAATATTAACCGCTCGTTCCATGTGTCTCTTCTCAGGCCGGTGGTAGCTGGTCCACTCCAGGAAGATGATATCAGAGAGACTCCTCCGCCCCCATTGGACATCGAGGGGGCACCGGCATACACCGTGCGGTCCATCTTGGATTCGAGACGTCGGATGGGGGGTCTCCAATATCTCGTGGAGTGGGAGGGGTACGGCCCGGAGGAACGGTGCTGGGTGTCGAGGAGAGACATTTTGGACCCGTCTCTCCTGACAGAATTCCACCGTAGTCACCCGACGCGCCCTGCTCCGCGTCCTCCTGGTCGTCCCCGAGGCCGGAGTCGGCGCACGTCTGGAGCCGCGCGTCAAGGGGGGGGTACTGTCACAGTTTCGGCCGAGGTTGCCTCTCTTCCTTGCTCGGGCAGGCTTCGGCGGTCGTCGTCTCCAGAGTACTAGCTGCCACCGTTGTATGTTTCGATGTTCGTTTGGTTTTGTCTTGATGTTGTACACCTGTTTTCGTTTAGCGTTCATTAGTGTCCTATAAGTTCTCGTTGTGTTTGTCAGGTGTTGTGTGTGATTGTACTTGCTGTCGTGTTTGTGCGCTACTGTTGGTTGTCAGTGCTTCGTTGTTTTCCTCCTCTGTTAGGGAGGGTTCTCGCACATGTTAGTGCGCATTTTGTTTTACGCCTGTGTGCGTATTTTCTCGCCTCCGGCCTTTTTGGCTCGTGTTATGAGTAAGTGTTCACTAAAGTCTTTTGGACTAAGTGTCTGCGTCCTGCGCCTGATTCCTGCACCACACCCACCTACAGCACCCGTTGACACATAACACAACAGTTTAACCCCTTCTCAGGTAATTCTTCCCATTCCCACTATTTCACAGAATATCATCAAACTGCTACAGATAACCATGTTCCCAGGGTTATTGTCAGTAATAATCTTGTGACATTGAAGTTGAATTCCATTGTTAGCTCTGTTACTGTTTGCCCAATTGGAAAGCCCAATGTGGTAAGCTCATCCAGTGCTTATACTTCAGATACCATAAATATGGATACCCCAGCTGTTTTCAGCAGTGGAAATGCGTTCTCTGGAGTGATGAATCACGCTTCACCATCTGATAGTCCGACGGATTAATCTGGGTTTGGCAGATGCCAGGAGAACGCTATATGCCCGAATGCATAGTGCCAACTGTAAGGTTTGGTGGAGGAGGAATAATGGTCTGGGGCTGTTTTTCATGGTTTGGGCTAGGCCACACTTAGTTCCAGTGATGGTAAATCTTAACGCTAATACATACAATGACATTCTAGACGACTCTGTGCTTCCAACTTTGTGGCAACAGTTTGGGGAAGGCCCTTTCCTGTTTCAGCATGACAATGCTCCTGTGCACAAGGCGAGGTCCATACAGAAATGGTTTGTCGAGATCGGTGTGGAAGAACATGACTGTCCTGCACAGAGCCCTGACCTCAACCCCATTGAACACGAGCCAGGCCTAGTCGCCCAACATCAGTGCCCGACCTCCCTATTGCTCTTGTGGCTGAATGTAAGCAAGTCCCCTCAGCAATGTTCCAACATCTAGTGGAAAGCCTTCCCAGAAGAGTGGAGGCTGTTATAGCAGCAAAGGGGGACCAACTCTATATTAATGCCCATGATTTTGGAATGAGATGTTCGACAAGCAGGTGTCCACATACTTTTGGTAATGTATTGTATTTTAGGAATCATAAGCTTTAGAGATAAAAAAATACACAATATACAGTGGGGGAAAAAAGTATTTAGTCAGCCACCAATTGTGCAAGTTCTCCCACTTAAAAAGATGAGAGAGGCCTGTAATTTTCATCATAGGTACACGTCAACTATGACAGACAAAATGAGAAAAGAAAATCCAGAAAATCACATTGTAGGATTTTTAATGAATTTATTTGCAAATTGTGGTGGAAAATAAGTATTTGGTTTTTACCAAAAAGTTCTATTTTGGTTTCATCTGACCATATGACATTCTCCCAATCCTCTTCTGGATCATCCAAATGCACTCTAGCAAACTTCAGACGGGCCTGGACATGTACTAGCTTAAGCAGGGGGACACGTCTGGCACTGCAGGATTTGAGTCCCTGGCGGCGTAGTGTGTTACTGATGGTAGGCTTTGTTACTTTGGTCCCAGCTCTCTGCAGGTCATTCACTAGGTCCCCCCGTGTGGTTCTGGGATTTTTGCTCACCGTTCTTGTGATCATTTTGACCCCATGGGGTGAGATCTTGCGTGGAGCCCCAGATCGAGGGAGATTATCAGTGGTCTTGTATGTCTTCCATTTCCTAATAATTGCTCCCACAGTTGATTTGTTCAAACCAAGCTGCTTACCTATTGCAGATTCAGTCTTCCCAGCCTGGTGCAGGTCTACAATTTTGTTTCTGGTGTCCTTTGACAGCTCTTTGGTCTTGGCCATAGTGGAGTTTGGAGTGTGACTGTTTGAGGTTGTGGACAGGTGTCTTTTATACTGATAACAAGTTCAAACAGGTGCCATTAATACAGGTAACGAGTGTAGGACAGAGGAGCCTGTTAAAGAAGAAGTTACAGGTCTGTGAGAGCCAGAAATCTTGCTTGTTTGTAGGTGACCAAATACTTATTTTCCACCATAATTTGCAAATAAATTCATTACAAATCTTACAATGTGATTTTCTGGAGAAAAAAAATCTCAATTTGTCTGTCATAGTTGATGTGTACCTATGATGAAAATTACAGGCCTCTCTCATCTTTTTAAGTGGGAGAACTTGCACAATTGGTGGCTGACTAAATACTTTTTTCCCCCACTGTATCTAGCTATGTAGCTAGTTAGCTAGCTAGCTAATAATGATTGTAGCTAGCTATATGGGGATCATACAATTTACTGCAATCCTGCAGCAGCCCTTTCTTCTGCCTGGCTGGCTAGCTAGCTATCTTCATATCTAATCACTAGCCAGTTCATTTTAGCTAGGTCTAGCTCATACCCAATGACAAATACTCTTCAAATTGTCAATGTATTATATTTTGTACAGTTATCAATGAAAACATTTAGCTACATCAAAAGAGAAGAGAAGAGCTAAATCAAGTAGACTAATTAGCTAGCTACCTTGCCTCGTTTTGGCAGATTTTCTACTCGGCTTGTTATAAAAAAAATATTTGACTGACTCATCTTTTCAATCAGAAAATACAAATGTACGTTATATAATTACCAACACAAAAACAAAATGTATAAAGTTTCTTACCTTAATATTGTTGTCCTGATCTCAATGACAGAGCTGTCAAAGTTGTGAAAACCTTTCAGGTCCAGGCGAGACGTCTCCCTGTGGCAGCATTCACTTTCAGTCTCCTTGCCAAAACTCACAATTTGCTCGCTCCTGCCAATGACGCATTGGCATCAGTCATTACTATGGCAATTCAAGATGGCGCTACCCATACATCTAAAAAACGTTGTTGAAGATCAAAATACAAAAAATAGGGTTATGTTTCTATGTTACAAGCAGTGGTGGAAAAAGTACTCAAAAGTCATACTTGAGTAAAAGTAAAGATACATTAATAGAAAATGACTCAAGTAAAAGTGAAAGTCACCCAGTAAAATACTACTTGAGTAAACGTCTAAAAGTATTTGCTTTTAAATATCAAAAGTATCAAAAGTAAATGGAATTGCTAAAATGTACTTAAGTATCAAAAGTAAAAGTATTAATAATTTAAAAATCCTTATATTATGCAAACCAGACTGCATAATTTTCTTGTTTTTTTTAAATGTACAGATAGCCAGGGGTACGCTACAACACTCTGATATTAATTTACAAACAAAGCATTTGTGTTTAGTGAGTCTGCCATATCAGAGGCAGTAGGGATGACCAGGGATGTTCTCTTGATAAGTGTTTGAATTGGACCATTTTCCTGTCATTATATCGGCTGCTTCTTTGGTGTTAAATGACATTGTGAATTGCATGGACAAAAGGCAGCATTGTGCTGCCCTTTTAATAGACCTGTCGAAAGGCTTTCGACACTGTGGACCATTCATTATTAATTAATAGACTGTCTGATATTGGCCTGGGTCAGGCAGCCTTCATTTGGTTTGAAAACTACCTGTCAGACAGGACACAATGTGTTTCTTCTGATGGTGTTAAGTCAGGTTTCCTTGATATTACTAAAGGTGTCCCCCAAGGGACGATTTTGGGCCCTGTACTTTTTACTATCAACAGTGGGGTCCGGAATTATTGTCAGCCTTGATGAAGATGAGCAAAAATGACTGCATCAAATCAATAATTTTAATACTGAGCTATGTTGTATGCTCAAAATGTTTTACTAATACTAATACAATTGCTCAGAGAAAGAGATTTTGTTGAACAAATAATATATATTTTTCTCAAATGTAGGGGTCAAAATTATTGACACCCCTGTTTTCAGTACCTTTCAGTACATCGCGAGGATAATGGCACTGAGCCTTTTTCAAAAATGTTGGATGAGTTGTAGAACACATTGGGAGGGATCTTAGACTATTCCTGCATACATAATCCTTCCAGATCCTTAATATCCTTCGTCTGCACTTATGGACTGCCCTCTTCAATTCAAACCACAGCTTTTCAACAAGTTTCAAGTCTGGAGACTGAGATGGCCATTGCAAAATGTAAATTTTTTGACCAATAAATCGCTTCTTTGTGGATTTTGATGTGTGCTTGGGGTTATTGTCTTGCTGGAAGATTCACTTGCAGCCAAGTTTCAGCCTCCTGGCAGAGGCAACCAGGTTTTTGGCTACAGTGTTTTTAGCATACAGTATTACCTGTATTAACTGCACCTGTTTGAACTCGTTACCTGTATAAAAGACACCTGTCTACACACTCAATCAAACAGACTCCAACCTTTCCACAATGGCCAAGACCAGAGAGCTGTGTAAGGACATCAGGGATCAAATTGTAGACCTGCACAAGGCTGGGATGGGCTACAGGACAATAGGCAAGCAGCTTGGTGAGAAGGCAACAACTGTTGGCGCAATTATTAGAAAATGGAAGAAGTTCAAGATGACGGTCAATCACCCTCGGTCTGTGGTTCCATGCAAGTTCTCACCTTGTGGGGCATCAATGATCATGAGGAAGGTGAGGATCAGCCCAGAACTACAGGGCAGGACCTGGTCAATGACCTGAAGAGAGCTGGGACCACAGTCTCAAAGAAAACCATTAGTAACACACTACAGACCTCTACATGCTTTGTAAGTAGGAAAACCTGCAAAATCGGCAGTGTATCAAATACTTGTTCTCCCCACTGTACATACTGAACAAAATAATAAACACAACATGTAACAATTTCAGTTTTTACAGTTACAGTTTTTATAAGGAAATCAGTCAATTAACTCATTCTGATTGGCTGGGCCTGGCTCAGTGGGTGGGCATGGCTCCCAGGTGGGTGGGCCTATGCCCTCCCAGGCCCACCCATGGCTGTGCCCCTGCCCAGTCATGTGAAGTCCATAGATTAGGGCCTGATGAATTCATTTTTAATTGACTGATTTCCTTATAAAAACTGTAACTGTAAAAACTGAAATTGTTACATGTTGTGTTTATTATTTTGTTCAGTATGTACAGTGGGGAGAACAAGTATTTGATACACTGCCGATTTTGCAGGTTTTCCTACTTACAAAGCATGTAGAGGTCTGTAGTGTGTTACTAATGGTTTTCTTTGAGACTGTGGTCCCAGCTCTCTTCAGGTCATTGACCAGGTCCTGCCCTGTAGTTCTGGGCTGATCCCTCACCTTCCTCATGATCATTGATGCCCCACAAGGTGAGAACTTGCATGGAACCACAGACCGAGGGTGATTGACCGTCATCTTGAACTTCTTCCATTTTCTAATAATTGCGCCAACAGTTGTTGCCTTCTCACCAAGCTGCTTGCCTATTGTCCTGTAGCCCATCCCAGCCTTGTGCAGGTCTACAATTTGATCCCTGATGTCCTTACACAGCTCTCTGGTCTTGGCCATTGTGGAGAGGTTGGAGTCTGTTTGATTGAGTGTGTAGACAGGTGTCTTTTATACAGGTAACGAGTTCAAACAGGTGCAGTTAATACAGGTAATGAGTGGAGAACAGGAGGGCTTCTTAATGAAAAACTAACAGGTCTGTGAGAGCTGGAATTCTTACTGGTTGGTAGGTGATCAAATACTTATGTCATGCAATAAAATGCAAATTAATTACTTAAAAATCATACAATGTGATTTTCTGGATTTTTGTTTTAGATTCTGTCTCTCACAGTTGAAGTGTACCTATGATAAAAATTACAGACCTCTACATGCTTTGTAAGTAGGAAAACCTGCAAAATCGGCAGTGTATCAAATACTTGTTCAGGCCACTGTATGTTATTTTCCAAAAAGCTTAAAAACGTATCTGATGTATGCATATGTACATTGGATGGTGCCCACATTGATCGTGTCCCTGCTAGTAAGTGTCTGGATTGACAAAAAGCATATTGATGAGTTAGTTAAGAAGTTTAAGAATTATTCCGTTAATTCTTAACTTCTTAACTAACTCATCAATATGCTTTTTGTCAATCCAGACACTTACTAGCAGGGACACGATCAATGTGGGCACCATCCAATGTACATATGCATACATCAGATACAATTTTAAGCCTTTCGTTAAATAGCAGAAAACAAATAATTCAGTCTGCATTTATTCCGGCTTTAGACTATGGCGATATCGTCTATATGAATGCAGCTGCCACTGTATTGAAGACATTGGAAGCAGTTTATAATAGCACACTACTCTTTATTATGGGCGATAGGTTCAGTACACATCACTGCATTCTGTATCAGAAAGTAGGCTGGCCCTCTCTTAAGTCTCGTAGATCAATGCACTGCTTTCTTTTTGTTTATAAAGCCCTCTTGTGAAAGCTTCCGCCATACTTTACTTCATTGTTAAATTACAGACATACTGTAAAGTCACCAGACCCGATCACAGGGATGGCTAACTCTGGAGATCCCTTCAGTGTCTACTGAGTTAGGTAGATAGGCGTTTAGTTTTTTTAACCTTTCTTGTGGAGTGATCTCTAGAACTCTCTAAAGTTGGATGTTTTGGTGTTATTAGGGCAATTCAGACAGCTGCTTGATGACTTTTTTTTTTACTGAGGAATGTGTTTGTTTTTCATGATCGTGTTTTGTAAGTTACTTTTCTTAAATTGCTTGTAAATAGTGTATTTTTTTATTGCGTTGGAATTGTAAATATTGTGAATTTGTATGTTTGTGTGCAGGACTCCCTTGTAAAAGAGGCCTTGATCTCAATGGGATTTCCTTGTTTAAATACATTGAAATATAAAACAATGGTATATGACAATTGATTTTCATGCTTTATTGTATGGCTATGTTATTGAGGACAATGAAATTTGCCATGTCCCACATGAAAGAATACTATTGTATACCGTGATTTAAATACTATAGTATTTACTATAGTGTTTTTGCGGACTGTAGTATGCTGTAGTATTTACTGTAGTGTTTTTGTTTGATTATCTTTGACATAGAAGTAGAGGCTTTCTCCTTCAGGAAACCTACTGGAGAAATACTATATGATCCCATTTTCCATAACCTGTAGAACTGGGGTCTGAATGGATAAATCAGAGCTTCTGATCTTTTCTATAACCTGTAGGGAACACAATATCTGGTATACTACAACATTCTATAGTAAGTACTACATATGATCGAGGGATACTACAGTGTGTAGTATAGTATTATACAGTATACTACAGTTATAGAATTCTATAGAATAGAATAGTAAGAATAGTAATAATAGTAAGTACTGTCATATGTTTTCATGTGGAGTGTAACAGAATAACTAAGATGTCATCAATATGTACTGCCATATTTTCCTGGGCCACCACAACAGAGCTACTGATACCCTTTCTGTCAGTGATGACTCCCACAGAACCAATATTAGCCTATTACTATGACAGGATGATGTGACAAAGATAAGAAAGAGCCATTAGTCTCTCAAGGCTAATTTTAGTACTGACATCTGACTATCTACGGTCATTAAATGTCATATTACAACATCAACAGATCAGTTTATCTTAGTTTAGGCACCTAATCTCTCTTGACTCAGCCATTAACTATATATTATTTTGTCACTGACCCCAGCTGGCGACGTCTTTATCGTTGCATCATCAAAGTTTATGATCCACTGATTCTGTACACTACATTTTCTCTCATCACCTGCAGAGAGTATATCTTAATAAGAGGAGTCAACAGTTTCTCCCTCAGTGCAGGTTACCGCATTCTGTGATTAATGTGTTCACAGGCCTGTCTAAGTGTCGATATCTATAAACAGCTGGCCTCATCCGTCATGTTTTCCTGCTGAAACCCACAACGTAAATCAGATCATATCGCGGAGGCCATTAATCACGCTCGTAAAGAAAGACATCTCGAATTAGCAACCCTGAATGCTCCTCATCACATAAAATAACAAACATGCAATCATCTCATATTGTGTTTGATAGGGTGAAACATTAACAGAGCCGTACAGTGCGCTGGATTCTAATGGGGCACGTTTCTGTAATTTTTTTTGTGAATACAGACATTGTAATGAGGTACGTTAGTTTGTATTAAACTACACATACAGAGTCATTCCCAGAGACAGTCTGAGGATGTCTCCTGACACTATCGAAGAGCTTTCGGTAAAACGTAACATTAGATTGTTATGCAATTGAAATCGAATTACTAAAGTAATATGTAACAGCATGTTTATACTAGCATAATTAGTAGTGGTAAATTGTTTAAATATAACCTTAAGGATAAAGTTCAGGATTACACAATTTCATGTGTACAACATCTAAAGACCTGCATCACCATACTGAGAGCTTTGCCGTTTCTAAAAGGATGTATTTGGGTGTTTTTGGAACCCTTGTTCATGTTTATTCATGGGCCCTATACTATAGAACGAGCAATGAGGAAGTCTATTGCTGGTGCGGTAAGTTTCTCAAAACCATGTGAAATCGCAAAAAAAGGGTCTGGACACTTCTATAACATACCATTTACATAACAAATAGAGATTTGGTTCAAAAAAAGTGAACCACTCCTTTAACATCTATTAATGCATCAACAATGTATTACACACAGGTATAAGCCTTCATATCATTGGCTCCATACAACAGCCTTTATTACTTTATGGAAGCCTATCGCTAAATGCATTACAATGACTGTCTCAATTGTTTAACATCTGTCATCTCATCATATCCTCCCCCTGAACTACACTGTTTGGGAAAGACTTGACAGGTGAAAACAATATGGAAGAAGCTCATCAGAAGGCTGGCTTTCACCTGATTTGTTCTTACTTCTTTCAGATTAGTACAATGGAGAAGAAGGGTCCATAGGAGGATGGTTTAGGCAATTGAGACAGTATCTCACACAGGTGGTTTCCAGAAAGTGTTACCGTGTTGTTTCCTCTAGGGGGCAATAGAATCAGGGACACCTCTGTGTAGTTTCTTTCTAGCTGACTGCTCCGCTGTTGCTGCACCTGCTGCTACTTCTACCACTGCTGTGGCTCGGATTAATAGGGCTGAGGCCAAAGGCCAGCTTACTCAGGATCAGCCCCATCCTGCTCTCCAGAGCACCACTCTGCCGACCCCAGCACTCATTTCAGGCAGCGATTAAACTGACAAGTACGGCACCGTTACGGGAGGAGCATGTGTGTTTAAAATCAAGATACTGTAGATTTAACCAACATTGTTGTTGCAGAGTGAGATAGATGCACGTGAGGAAAAATATGCTTTTCATGTTGATGTCACAAACCGACTTACAGGAGCAATTAGGGTTAAGTGCCTTGCTCAAGGGCACATCAACAGATTTTTCACCTAGATGGCTCGAGGACTCAAACCAGCAACTTTTTGGTTACTGGCCCAACGCTCTTAACCGCTAGGCTATCTGCCTCATTTTGGAGATGGCAGCTAATTGTATCACCACCTCGGTGTAAAAACCAAGTCCTAGCCGTAATAAAAAAACTGTGATGCTGACTTTTATTTAAAAAATGCATTTCAGTAGGCAAAGCAGAGATGCCCAGTGTAAAAGTAGGATCTGTATCATGTGATTGGAGGAATGAGGCAAAGATGCCTATAATCAAGGCGGTTAAATGGGAATAGTTTCATTTCCTTTTGTGTAAACAAATACTCTGCGTAGTCCCGTCCGGAGCTGTGGGTAATCGACTGCTATAATTCAACAGAACACCTTGTCCCGAGCTGAACATACAGTGGAGAAAAAAAGTATTTAGTCAGCCACCAATTGTGCAAGTTCTCCCACTTAAAAAGATGAGAGAGGCCTGTAATTTTCATCATAGGTACACGTCAACTATTACAGACAAATTGAGAATTTTTTTCTTCCAGAAAATCATAATGTAGGATTTTTAATGAATTTATTTGCAAATTATGGTGGAAAATATGTATTTGGTCACCTACAAACAAGCAAGATTTCTGGCTCTCACAGACCTGTAACTTCTTCTTTAAGAGGCTCCTCTGTCCTCCACTCGTTACCTGTATTAATGGCACCTGTTTGAACTTGTTATCAGTATGAAAGACACCTGTCCACAACCTCAAACAGTCACACTCCAAACTCCACTATGGCCAAGACCAAAGAGCTGTCAAAGGACACCAGAAACAAAATTGTAGACCTGCACCAGGCTGGGAAGACTGAATCTGCAATAGGTAAGCAGCTTGGTTTGAAGAAATAAACTGTGGGAGCAATTATTAGGAAATGGAAGACATACAAGACCACTGATAATCTCCCTCGATCTGGGGCTCCACGCAAGATCTCACCCCGTGGGGTCAAAATGATCACAAGAACGGTGAGCAAAAATCCCAGAACCACACGGGGGGACCTAGTGAATGACCTGCAGAGAGCTGGGACCAAAGTAACAAAGCCTACCATCAGTAACACACTACGCCGCCAGGGACTCAAATCCTGCAGTGCCAGACGTGTCCCACTGCTTAAGCCAGTACATGTCCAGGCCCATCTGAAGTTTTATGAAAATAACCCTTTTGCTTATGCTTAGGCTACTTTGATACCTGTACATACAGTGGGGAGAACAAGTATTTGATACACTGCCGATTTTGCAGGTTTTCCTACTTACAAAGCATGTAGAGGTCTGTCATTTTTATCATAGGTACACTTCAACTGTGAGAGACGGAATCTAAAACAAAAATCCAGAAAATCACATTGTATGATTTTTAAGGAATTAATTTGCATTTTATTGCATGACATAAGTCACCTGCTCACCAGTAAGAATTACGGCTCTCACAGACCTGTTAGTTTTTCTTTAAGAAGCCCTCCTGTTCTCCACTCATTACCTGTATTAACTGAACCTGTTTGAACTCGTTACCTGTATAAAAGACACCTGTCCACACACTCAATCAAACAGACTCCAACCTCTCCACAATGGCCAAGACCAGAGAGCTGTGTAAGGACATCAGGGATCAAATTGTAGACCTGCACAAGGCTGGGATGGGCTACAGTACAATAGGCAAGCAGCTTGGTGAGAAGGCAACAACTGTTGGCGCAATTATTAGAAAATGGAAGAAGTTCAAGATGACGGTCAATCACCCTCGGTCTGGGGCTCCATGCAAGATCTCACCTCTTGGGGCGTCAATGATCATGAGGAAGGTGAGGGATCAGCCCAGAACTACACGGCAGGACCTGGTCAATGACCTGAAGAGAGCTGGGACCACAGTCTCAAAGAAAACCATTAGTAACACACTACGCCGTCATGGATTAAAATCCTGTAGCGCACGCAAGGTCCCCCTGCTCAAGCCAGCGCATGTTCAGGCCCATCTGAAGTTTGCCAGTGACCATCGGGATGATCCAGAGGAGGAATGGGAGAAGGTCATGTGGTCTGATGAGACAAAAATAGAGCTTTTTGGTCTAAACTCCACTCACCATGTTTGGAGGAAGAAGAAGGATGAGTACAACCCCAAGAACACCATCCCAACCGTGAAGCATGGAGGTGGAAACATCATTCTTTGGGGATGCTTTTCTGCAAAGGGGACAGGACGACTGCACCGTATTGAGGGGAGGATGTAGGGCGGCAGGTAGCTTAGTGGGTAAGAGCGTTGTGCCAGTAACCGAAAGGTCGCTGGTTCTAATCCCCGAGCCGACTAGGTGAAAAATCTGTCGATGTGCCCTTAAGCAAGGCACTTAACCCTAATTGCTCCTGTAAGTCGCTCTGGATAAGAGCGTCTGCTAAATGACTAAAATGTAAATGTAAAGGATGGATGGGGCCATGTATCGCGAGATCTTGGCCAACAACCTCCTTCCCTCAGTAAGAGCATTGAAGATGGGTCGTGGCTGGGTCTTCCAGCATGACAACGACCCGAAACACACAGCCAGGGCAACTAAGGAGTGGCTCCGTAAGAAGCATCTCAAGGTCCTGGAGTGGCCTAGCCAGTCTCCAGACCTGAACCCAATAGAAAATATTTGGAGGGAGCTGAAAGTCCGTATTGCCCAGCGACAGCCCCGAAACCTGAAGGATCTGGAGAAGGTCTGCATGGAGGAGTGGGCCAAAATCCCTGCTGCAGTTTGTGCAAACCTGGTCAAGACCTACAGGAAACGTATGATCTCTGTAATTGCAAACAAAGGTTTCTGTACCAAATATTAAGTTCTGCTTTTCTGATGTATCAAATACTTATGTCATGCAATAAAATGCAAATTAATTACTTAAAAATCATACGTGATTTTTTTTTTTTTTTTTTTTTTGATTCCGTCTCTCACAGTTGAAGTGTACCTATGATAAAGATTACAGACCTCTACATGCTTTGTAAGTAGGAAAACCTGCAAAATCGGCAGTGTATCAAATACTTGTTCTCCCCACTGTATCTACATCACTTTTCAATGACTGCTAACATGTTCTATAGAGTACTACGTTGCCCAGCCAGACAATTTCCTCCAGTGCTTACTCTTGAGAACACAATGCTGATCTATGTCAGTCACTGGAGCAGGTAGATACAGTAATATATTTTTAGAACACACATTTTGGACATGCGATGCATAAAACACAAATGTTTTATAACTATTTCCAGGTAGAGGCATGGAGATAGAAAAGGGCATCTACAGTACAGCAGGGAGGCAGTAGTCTGTGAGGGTGGAGATGTAGAGGGGGACAGTTGACAAGTATTCACGGTCAGGTTCGGCTCATCATTCTGTAATTAGCACCTCATCACTCTCAGATGAGCTACACACAGCTGACGGGGATTGGATGGCACCTCCACCGCTACAGGAGCCTACATTTTCACTCAGCTCAGGGTAACATGACTGCAGTGGGTGTGAATACCTCACCATTGTACATTTTATACCCTTTTCAATATACTGAGCCGAGCTGAGCAGTACTGGGCTGGACCGGTTACGCACCCACCATGGTTGCTGGATCCGCGCTGAAAAGGACATTGTGAAAGGAGAATATCCAAGCTAGCCAAGTGCAGTTTGGGTCTGCATGATAGTGTAGAAAGGCTACTACTGGATTTGGATGTAGGCCAGAGAGATTATTTTGCAGTGGGTGGAGAAAAATATGTATTTATTTGTTTGAAATGGTAATGACAGGATAAAACCCCTTTGATATACACCCCATCTCGTTTTTGAGGGGGTACTTTATAAGTTTAAATAGTCCTCTAAATACTGTTATACGATCAAGATGCCTGGTTGAATTATTTCACAAGATACATTTATTGAATTCACTGTACAGTGTCATAAAAGTATCAAAACATTTGACACCATTTGCTATCACTTCCTGTAGGATTTACAGTATCTAGGTCCAGGAAAGTTGGATGCAAAATCAACCAACCAATGGTTGCACAATTTGCTTGTCTGCATCATTGCAATGGTACCTACCCTTATCCTTAAAAAAATGGCTTCTGGCAAACAGTTGTGGAAAATCTTTGGCCAATTTCCTAGAAATTAGCATTAAGCTCATATTTTCACAAGCAAATTAGTTTTGTGGCAAGCTGTTGTGGCAAATTTGCGGAGACTTGTGAACTTCTTGCAAACAATTCTGAGAAACTTCTGGTGAACAAACAGAATTTACCTTCGTCCAAAGCTTGTTGAATGCATGCACTGAAATATTAAGAAAACACAAGAACAACATTAGGATACTGAAAACAATTTGAGAATTTAGGTCTATACGGTTCAATCTGCATTTTTGTCTAAATGTAGTTATTGACATAGCCTTGTTCTGTTCAATTTTCTATACATATATAATACTCTAAATATACCAATTCATGTTGTTAAGTTAAAAAGAAAACAAGATAAAAAAATTGCTGACAAGTTTTTTAGGAAGTTTAATTAATAAGTTAGACACTCACCGGACAACTTCGGTAGGTAACTTAACTAGCTAGATATCTTGGTTTCCATTTTCCAAATGATTTTCCTTCTCCCGATGACTGGTAGTCAACGGTTACTGGTCTTGGAACTCGTGTTCACCAGAAATGGCTTCTGGTAAATATTTTGCAACAGATTCAAATAGAGTCTCGAGAGAATTGTTTGCCAGACAAAATAAATATTATTGTTGCGAAAGGTTTGTCACAGATTCACCACTAGTGGCAAACATTTGCAAACTTCTGGCAACATTGTGGCACACTATTTAGTTTGCAGCAAATTTTACACAAACTTGCGGGACATTTACCTTAACAAATTATTTGGTAACAATTTACATTAAGTTGCCCCTATTACTATGTAACTAACACAGTAATAACAGTGTTAACATGGTATTTACATATGTTTTACTATGTAATTACATGGTAGTAGGGTTGTCGTAGAATCAATTATTACACAATTTGAAAAAGGAATGAGTAATTACACATTCACTTGCTGAAGGTTATTCCACATTTGTATTTACTGATGTTATTACACACTATCATGTGCCGCTATGTAACTAATGTTTTATAATTACACATTTGAAAATCACCTGTGAATTACCATGTTAATAACTCAAACCAAAATATGACCTTATAATACATATAATGACAAGGTGCCACTACCATTGAATCCACATGTAATACCAAGGTGGTTGATAAATAGGCTAGGACCTGGTAACAGCAATTGTAACAAGGAACACCCTGTCATTAACTACCAGTCATTTTTAATTTGTTTATTTCCATGTTATGACCTGGCTCAAAGGCAATACCGAATCAAGTGTAATGTAAGAAAAATATAGTTGCAAAGCATATACTTGTAATTATCATGTATCTACCCAGGAGCAAGAAATTTAAAGAAAAGTGAAACCCAGTAGGGTATGACCTTTGTAATTACTATGTAGTTACAATGTAACAACCTTTGCAGACAATATGCTAATCAGGAGAAATTAGGAGACGGGAGAATAGTAAGTATAGCTAACCCTTTTAGTTATATTGTACTTACAATGTAACAATCTTTAACAACTAACTCTGTAAGTACAATGTTGTTACAAGGGACATACATGTACTGTAAGTCACTACCACCAAAATAAGCTAGGCTAGGACTCCATCAGCTGTTGTAACAATGCACACTATATCATTAACTATAGCTTCAGTTATCTTATTTCTATATTATTTGGCTCAAAGGATGTACTGAATTAAATGTAAGAGCAATGTATTTACAATGGATATGCATGTAACTATAATGTACCTACCCAGGAGCAAGCAACTTAATGTAAAGTGAAACACATAATGGTATAACCTTTGTAAATACTATGTACCTGCTTTGAAAGGGGATTTGGGGTTTATTTCCCTGGCTTCAAAGGTGTAATGTAAGTGAAATGTTGTCAAGTAAAGTAAAACACAGTAGGGTAAACCTTTATATTACTATGTAGTTACAATGTAACAACCTTTGCAGAAAATAGGCTAACCAGGAGACATGAGAATATTAGGTATAGCTAACCCTTTAAGTTATATTGTACTTACATTGTAACAATCTTTAACAACCAACTCTGTAATTACAATGTTGTTACAAGGGACATACATGTACTGTATTTACAATGTACTTACCCAGGAGCAAGCAACTTAATATAAAGTGAAGTGACATTTTAATTACTTCATAGTTACAATGTAACAAGCTTTGCAGACAATAGGCTAACCAGGAGAACATTTTCAATTTGAATTTTCTTCAATGGATTTGACAATTATTCATATTCCAACCATTCAAATTCAATTCCCCATTCAGACTCAAAGCAATAACTATTTTAGCTAGTAAAATGTACTAACACAGGGTGGTGTTAAAGCTAGCTAGCATTTCCCCGTCATTCACTAATGTAGTTAGCTAGCTAACTAGCGAAGCACTAGCACAATGTCAACACGTTTTCCAACTCGGTCAATAAAAATGACAAAATCGTCATAACACTTATAAAACATTTAGTTAACACTGTAATTTCACTATTTTGAGACTTGCATTGCACTTTTGCCCATTGCAACCCTTTATAAACATGAACAATTAAGATACAGAAATAGTATGTGGGCAAAGACAGTACAGTATGAAGATAGGCAAAAACTACTTCTCCAATAGAAATCTCTGATCACGCTTGTAGGCGATGTCATGGCGACGTTGGCTAGCTAAGCACGCGCAGAAACACGGCATAGGGTCTAATGGTGACCGTATTACCGCCACACCAGCGGTCACGAGTCATGACGCCAGTCAAATTCCACATGACCTTTTAATCACTGTAATTAGGCTTCTCCAAGCTCTGATGCTGCTGATGGTCATTAGTAGCCTACCAAACTGTCTAACTGCCTGGTACTCAGCACTATATTGTCCCTCTAATCTCTCTGACATCAATGCAAATCCGATGTGTCTGTCTTCACTTGTAGCCTGTGAGAAAGACCCGATCACATGACGGAGAGCCATGTGATTGAGAGGTGCTTCGGAGAGAAGGGAATAAATATTACTATATTCAGCCCAAAGGCACAATGGCCACTGGCCGCAAAAGGCATGGACTTTTTTAGGGGGCATTAAGGCCACACAAAGGGGATGCAGCCGGGAAATTCGAGGCATTATCAAGTGCTTGTCAAATTGTGAATGAGGGACTGATGAAGTGTGTACAGCCTGCGCAAAAAAAAAGCAGAGCGCATGCCTTTCATGCAACTTTTTTCAAATCATCTTTAGAGTCGCATGTTTATAACGTTTGTATGACAACTAAAGTTGCATAAATAACTCTAAATTAAGCATATAGAAGGACCTGTTTCTTTGTTAATCGCTCAACACAGAATAGCCGCATGTGCGCACTCCCTCAAATCGTTTGGAGAAAATATCCTTTCTATTTTCTTCAGCTATGTTCAATTGTATTCGTCATACTATAAAATAATGCCACTGAATTCTAAGCAAATCTTGTCTGCTAAATGAACTAGTGTAGCCCACAGCCATAGCAGGGCCTAAGATGTTATACATTTTTTAAACCTTTATTTAACTAGGCAGGTCAGTTAAGAACAAATTCTTATTTACAATGACGGCCTACACCGGCCAAACCCAGACGACGCTGGGCCAATTGTGCGCCGCCCTATGGGGTCTGTAGTGACGCCTCAAGCACTGAGATGCAGTGCCTTAGAACGCTGCGCCACTCGGGAGCCCATAAAGACAACTCAGAGTATGCTATTCTGTTCTTCTGAAATAGACTACATTTTCTTCATATCATGTTTCTTTAGACCTGTCTAAAATAAACAATGATTTATTGTGATGGTGAAGGATATATTACATGGATTTATTAGACTTTTTAAAATGTAGATGTTCCAAAGGTCTGCATCAGTGGTTTGTAGGCTATACGTGGAAGCCACGAGATGCTAAATGTGTTTATGTTAATTAACGGTCAATTACCATGAGACTGGCAGTTATTTGCTTGACAATCACTTGTTGACAAAATTTCATCACAGCCCTAGCTGTGCCTTTAGATTTCAAGAAAATTAACAACTAAGGAATAATTTTTCACTTCTCTCATTGACTTCCCAAACCGGAAGTACCAGTGATGCGCTCAATACAGAAGCTGATTAAACAGCATGATCATTACACAGGTGCACTCTAAAATGTGCAGTTTTGTCACACAACACAATGCCACAGATGTCTCAAGTTTTGAGGGAGCCTGCAATTGGCATGCTGACTGCAGGAATGTCCACCATAGCTGTTACCAGATAATTTAATGTTCATTTCTCTACCATAAGCCGTTTTAGATTAGGGCCTAATGACTTTATTTCAATTGACAGATTTCTTTCTATGAACTGTAACTCAGTAAAAATGTGTTGCATGTTGCGTTTATATTTCTGTTCAGTATACATTGTGCTTACATTATACTTGATTCGGTATATCCTTTGAGCCAGGTCATAACATAGAAATAAACTAATTGAGAATGACCGGTAGTTAATGACAGGGTGTTCCTTGTTACAATGGTGTTATCAGGTGCTAGCATATTTATCAACCACCTTGGTATTACATGTGGATTCAATGGTAGTGGCACCTTGTCATTACATGTAACAAGGTCATATTTTGGTTTGAGTTATTAACATGGTAATTCACAAGTGACTTTCAAATGTGTAATTACAAAACATTGGTTACATAGTGGAACATGCAAATGTGTAATAACATCAATAGTTACACATGTAGAATAACCTTCAGCAAGTGAATGTGTAATTACACATTCCTTTTTTGAATTGTGTAATAACTGATTCCGCAACAACCCTATTACCATGTAATGACATGGTACAACCTATGTAACTATGTTGTTAACAGTTATTACTGTGTTAGTTACATAGTAATAGGGGCAACTTAAATTAAAATCTTAACAATTATTTTTGGTAAGGGCATTAACCAGAAGGCTACGTTTTCAAGTGTTTAACATGTATGATCTATATACAGTATGTACTACCACATCCAAGTATTCTGCTGATAACTCGCTTTACTCACTAACAACCCTAAATTCGGTGCATGCAATCCGGCAAACTATACAGTGAATCTGGCCCCATAGAATTCTATTGCCTAGATTAGTTGCTGATAGATCAGCTACTTAAGTAACTCTGAAACAGAAAGTGCTTTAGCCCTGCAGGATTGGTGTTTTTCCTGGCATGCTGTAAGGTGTTGTTAGATAAACCTCACTTCATGTAACAGCATGCATGGCCAGTCACCATTAGATCACTCCAAACACAACCCCAGAGATGGCATTTATGAGTGAGACGTTGGATCTCACTGTCATGCATTATACTGCCTACATTAAGGCCCATACTGCTTTGTAATACAGACCCTTTAAAGCCACATAAACCATTGTGGGGTGTACATTGTGTTTATGCTGCATAATTGAGGCTTATCATTTTTATGTATTGAATTCACTGTGAACTTCGCCTCTGTACAGGATGTGCTTTGACCTATTATTCTGTTAGTTGTACTTTCTCCCCAGACAGAGGTCCTTGGCGCTCATATACAGTAGATGACGGGGTGCAATATCGAAGGTAAATGAGATGGGTGTCAATTAAGGGGGACTTCCAGGCGCATTATATTGAGAACTCAACAATAATAGCACCCAATAGTGGCTAAGTAAAAAAAAAAAGTTGTAGCTCATAGACTTTCACAAAAGTTAAGGTACTATTTCAACTACTTCTAGGTCTGTAGTAAAGATGACAGATCTCTTTCAACCACGGCACTGAGTACACTTTGTAGGAATGTATTTTTCAATTTCTAAAGTAGAATAAAGGGGAAAACTTGCACAATTTGTAATAACTTTTTTTATTCCATAAGCTAACTGAAATAATGATTATTTTATTTCCCTGCATTCTGGACAAAACACAGTTCAAAGGCTTTAAAACAAAGAAAGCTCTCAGTCATGTGGCTAGCTCCTGCAGTCTCTTGAGGAAATAATTGACTATAATAATAATCCCCACAAGTACTCACTGTAAAGCAGAAAGTTTAGTAATAATAGCAATATTGTCATCTGGTTTTGTGTGGGTAATTCTTGAACAGCTTTAAGGGGAAGTTCAGAATGTTCAAATTAGTGTTAGATGGTTAGTTAGCTTGAAAGTAGTTGATGGGCCTGGAGAAACTGTAACTAGCCACTGCAAGCTAAAAGCCAATGGGAGTGATGGAGGCATCCATGCAATTGTTAAAATGTAATGGACAAATCAACTGAAATCAACTCCATATTTGGTATGATGTTACTTAAAGGCCCAGTGCAGTCCAAATTAAGGTTTTCCTGTGTTTTTATATAATATTGTACAACAGCTGATGAAACTAATACTGCAAAAGTGTTGTTTTTTATCAGTGTTATTTCCTGATAGTTGCTGGTTGAAATCACAATCTAAACAGGACTTTCTATTCAGCAGGTTTGCATGGGTGGGAGTTTTGGCTTTCCATGGTGACATCACCATGTGGTAAATTGGTTAATAGACCAATAACAAAGAGAGTTCCAAAACTCTCTGCCTTTAACAGCCGGTGTTTGGGGGATATATTGCCACGGGTGTTGTTAGGCACGAGACGCAGTCATTAAAAACATTATTTTGATTTATTTATTCATACTATTTCATCCTTCCACAAGATATAGTCCGACACAAATCTAGGGTTGCCACCCAAGCCGGCTGGTCGTTCGTGTGTTCACTCGTCAGGACACTGTTGTTCAGAGGAGCTAGCCAACAACACAGCTACAGTAACACAATCAGTTCAAACTGAAGCTGGAAAGACTGCAAACTAGCTGCACTTAGTTTCGTTTGACCTTTTTTCAATTGACTTTTTTTGTATATATCCATAAAAATTATGCCAGCTGATTCATGATTTCAACTGACTGAGAAACGCTGCCTGCCTGTCTGTCTCATCCCGAGTCCTGACACGTTCATTACTATGGGACAGCAGGAGATCGAATTAGAATATTGAAACAATGTTGCAAATGTCAGAGAGACAGACAGCAAGGTTTATACAAATCTCAACTGTTGAAAACTAAATGTTCGTTTCAAAGAAATTTGAGATAATGTCTAGATTTATAGTGGAGATCAAGTTTCTAAGTTGCCTGGCTGGGCTGATGAGACAGTGGATTGCGCAGTCAGATGGAACAGAATAAAAAGGCATTTTAACATCATAGATTTAGCCGGTGGTAACTTGTAGAATAGACACCCGCTGGAATGCAGTTTTAACCAATCAGCATTCAGGATTAGACCCACCCGTTGTATAAGAAGGGATAATCAAAAAACGAAAAGGTCAGACTTTCCCCTTCCTTAAGAAATCTATAGAAATCAAACATGGCCTAGTTGTGAGACTTACAGTAAACTTTTTAAGCTTAAACACCACTAATACCAGAACCCCCTGCTAAGTTTATCTAAGAACTGGATGCAGGTTAGAGCATGCTGGGAAAATGCCTTCCACACTTCTTGTTACTACTTTATTTCCTCAATCTGCATAAGCATGTTAGTACACTAAAGTGGTCTTAGAATATAAATATTCTGTTATTTTTCAAATTAAATCAAGTCTGGCAGATGGGGAGAGCAGGCAGAGGCTTGCTGTAAATCGTAAGCGCTACCTCTGTGATTGCTCTGCCCACCGTAGAATTATGATTAGAAGAAAATCACTAATCATGGCGGATGTCATTAGCATATTACCAATAAGGGATTGCAAAAGGGAAAAAAGGAATTGCCTATATAATATGGCTAAATTATGAATCAATGGAGAGTATGCATGCACACAGCTGCATAACAAACAGACATATTCATTCACATTTTGTATTTTATTTGTGGTTAAGGATGTGTATGAAAAGTATGTTTTTTCAATGTTTTTCTCTGAGTCTATTACTGAAACAGTTGATGTCAATATCCCATTCCCCTCTTTCTTTTGATCAGTTTTGCAGCTGGGTCGCCCTGCCTTTCTTGCATACATCAACAAAGCTTGAAGTGGCAGTTTTAATCTGGTAAAGAATTGCCTGGATAGGGCTAAATGAGTCTGAATTCTTTGAGCATTTAAAACAAACATAATACAGTAAAAGTTGTTGGTTGTGAGTCAATCACGTGCTGGAAATTAGTTTTTTCTTCATCTATCCACTTTGTGATTTTCTCAAGATCTATACAAAAATATATAATAATGAATCCGCCATATAGTGCATACCTTATTTGATTAACTTAATCGAGTGAAACAAGGAAAAAGTAATATGAGGGATACTGTCAGCAGATGTCTGGAATATATGCATTCTGAAATGTAAACCAAATTTGCCTTTTTCAAAGTGCTCAGTTACAGCTATGGCGCGAGCAACTGCTTATCCCGATACACCCATACAAAGTCGCTAATCAATTTCAATGTTGGTTTCATCAACATTGGGATGACACAGGAGCTCTTCAGGAAAACATCACTTGGTATTTTCCTCTTGGTTGTTCTGTTCTACTATTTTAAAATTGTAGTCTAGCTCATAGTTTATACTTACTTGTCTAGATTAATTGCTTCAGTATTGTGTGGGAAATGTTGGACTTCACTGAGCCTTGATTGAAATTGCGGTAATACTAAGCTGAATATTCTTGGAGCAGGGCATATTGGCAGACTGCATTATGTAAACACAACTATGAGATACTGTAGCTAATCATAGATTGGTTCTCCAAGCCGAAACATGACCACTTTTTTTCTTGTATACATTTAGATTTTTAATGTAATCTCTGATGTTCAGTTCATTCATTGTTGTATCACAAAATCTGGCAAAGTTTGAATGGTTTTTAAGGTAAAGCAGAGCATGTCGATCTGACTTCCAGTCACACAGCTCCCTGTCAATGCATGACAACTGCAGAATGCCTGTTACCAAATACAATGTTATGAAATGCCTAGCCCAATGTCACTTGCTATTGACAGCTTAGGAGACTGACTTGGTTCGTTATTGATTAGCTTACCACACAGCAGATGGTTAAGGGGAAAAGGAAGAATATGATCACAATACAATCATTTTTTTGTATTGAAAAAATATCTAATTGTTTCTTCTGACAGATTGTGTCAATTTTTCAACGTGTCTTCATCCTTTGTTGTAAAGGGATCTGTTAAATCTATCTTGCTGCTAATAAACTGCTATTATTCAGACCAACAAGGCTGGACTCATTAATAATGCTTCTGTCACATCCTCATTCTACTATGTGAAAATAGAAAATATCATTAATTACAGTCTCTGTCACCCTCTGACAGCCATAGTGATTGTTCATGTCCCAGAGTGCTGTTGCATTGTCCCCATACCTAGTGACTGCCTATTCTTTACTTTCTGAATGGGGTTGTCTTGCTTACTACACCCACAAAGACCCTAAGAGCTCTCAGCCTTTCATCACACGTTGAAGCCCCTATCCTGCCAACACAACACATTGTTAAACTCAAATATAGATTTCTTAGTTTTTCGGTAACACTTTATTCTCTTTCCTAGAGCGCCTGTAGTGGACATCAACAGTGATCACATTGGTTTCTTTCTTATTTAGGATTGTTGTTCAAAGGAACAACCCTGTGTCCATAGAGGAGGCGCATATTTACTTTTTCGATTAATGAACTATGGTACACATGTTATTCCTAAACTTAATATCTTGACTGCCTATTCCATTGAGGAATACATTCTTGTACGAATACAAGAGGCTCTGGTTACATGTGGAATGCTCTCTAACGGAGAAAGCCCACTCCGATACAAGGGAACCATTGCAGGACAAATACATACTGTATTATGCATTGCCCTAACAGAGAACTTCTGGATTGTTAAGCTCTACCTAACTTAAACTAAACAGAAACCAGCAATCATACTCCAAGCTTTCCCATGCGGGTTGCCAAACTAGACAAATGTGTGGCTCATTTGGGAAAGATATTATTATTCATGCCAAGTTCTATTTATCATAAATGCATGTTTCTCTCCATTGTTCTCCGAAAAAACACTTCAGTGATATCAATAGGCCATCAAGTCACAATGCAGTCCTGAGCACTGTATGTTTCTGACTATACAAATGCTTATTTTGTTTTGCTTTATTTATGTTTTTCCGTAGACTCGGGGTCATCAGTTCAATTATGCTTGTGCTCAAATATGGGTATGTTTTTAGAGATAGAAATGTATTGGACATTCTTTATTGGCACATTTGGGTCTGTGTAATCACAGCAATCTCAGGGAACAATAACCATAAGAAATGTATATTTTGTTGACGGAAGGTTTGATACTGGATATCCATATCATGTATATTTATATTGTTTTATATAGCTGTCATTCGATTATTCAGATAATACTGCAAATGGGACATTTGAACAAAATCTGAAAGTTATGTTATGAAAACTTCATAATGGTTTCATAGGATGTTTATAGTATGGTTTATAGCCAATGGTTTTATAGGCGAGACAGACAAGAGGAGGTTGGTTCTGCTATACTGTTTGTCATTGAGTGATATGTCATACTTTCAACATGACAGAAATGTGCCACACATAAATAAAAGGCTCCTGAAGCATCACATGAATGAATCAGAGCCTAGTCCACAAAGGATGTCCTTCTAATAATAGTATTGTACTGTAGTGCTGTGGGAACTAGCTTTAAATGACAAGTAAGAGGTCAATGAATGTACATCAGCAATGATTCTGCAGTAATTAATACCCAATTTATTAACTCATTTCTTGAATACAGTATAGTCAAATATGAGATTTGAAATAACAATTTCGTTAATATATGAAATTTGTGAAATTCAGGCACCACATGAAATGTCACAGGCCAGGTTTGTCCCCCAGATCACTATTTCAGTATCAGGGCAGTAGAGGAAAGTTTTCCAGTACTGGTACGTTCAGAAAGATATCAAATGATACCAGACTTCATACATATACCTATAATGAAACAAAAGCAATTGATAGCAATAATATATAATCCTGAGGAGCTGAGCCCCCTGCCTCCTCCAAGCTAGGCTTGGCCTACCACAGATAAATGACTGGTCTGGGACTGGTGGCCCTTTTAACTTTCCCAAGTGCAGACACGGAGAATTAGTATCTCTAACACTGAAGGCACAGCCAAGAAAGATGGGAGAGTCATAATCCTGCCAGGGGAGGAGAAAATGGTTTATTCGAATACGATACCATGGATATGAAACCGTTCTTAGCTTGCGGATACTGTTTCAGAATCAGTTTTCTGAACACTCAGGTCAATGGACAGTGTGAGAGTTCACTTTCCCTAGATGGGTGACAATATTTAGGGTATTACATGTTTGTAACAGGGCTGCTACATCAGTTGTGTAATTCTTGACGGACATTATGCTTTTTAGTCCGAATCTCCCACACTGGACTCTGGCCATTCCCTTGAACACAGTGCCTGGCCTGCGGTACTGAGAAATAGCATTTATGGCTGCTTATGGACTGTCCAGTCCTGAGGTCCTGCAGTGTGTCCTGAGAATGCAGATTAGTTCACCACAGCAGCAACATCAACAGACCCTTCTGCCTCGTATTGACTGAGCTACGGAGGGCTCCCTGGGTTTCTCCCCCTAGCAGGATCCTTTGTCCCCCATTCTCTAAACGCTCCTCTGAGCTCCAAGATCATTCAGATATTACATGGCTGTATGGAGGTTGAGCCCAGCGGTCATGAAAGATTAGTGGGCTTATATTTCAAGTAATCTCTTTCCAAATGTGTTGATCCGGATGAAAATTGAAAAAACGGCATGGGGAATCAGAAACATTTAGTTATTGACTGATTGGTCATTATTTATTTTTTTGTACTTTTTTTTTAGGGGGTAGATCAGCTTTAAAATTGCCTGATTGGTCTTGTTCACTTTTGAATTGATTGATTGATACTGACTTATTTTGCAGTATGTTATTGTTTTGTGTCTAAGTAAACATTGTCTTCTTTGCAGTACTTCAAAATTAATTTTCTGTGGTTTAAGGAACAATATTTAATTGAAAGACTTGATCCTAAATTCATCCTTGCTAAAATGGGTGTCTAGTCACTTTGCAGAAGGCATGACGAGAGAAAATCACATTTACTTTTTTTTGTTTTCGTTTTTTCATGTTACAAAGTTGCAGCTATTATCTGGGGCCATATTCATAAAGCATCTAGTAGGAGTGCTGTTCAATGATCAGGGTCGGTATTCATAATAATATTTTAGGTTACTTGTGGACATTATCTACTGTACATAAAGGCATTTGTTTTCATTATAGTTTGAGAGGGTTCTTTCTCTCAAAAGATGCATGTAGTAATTACTTGAGCATAATTACAGCAAACAGTTAATCGAGTAATCGGAGCAAATTAAGTCAAACAGCTATAAATATACACTGAAAAAACAAACAATCTAAATTGCAACCATAATAGTATTGTATTTTAGATCTTTCCTTGTACCGACAGGAGTAGCAAATTACAAAGATACATATACTGTCAAATAGTCGAGTCAATTCAAATTTCATTTAAAGTTAAATATCAATTGCTGTTTCATGGTTTGTTTTTGCACCTGGGGGAGTCACTGAGTTTTTTCACACTTTTTTAATACAAAAACAACAAAATTGGATTTTCCGTGTCTAATGCTTAAAACACATCAGAGGATAACTTTTGAGTTCTTGGAAAAATCTACATTGAACAAAAATATAAACGCAACATGCAACAATTTCAGATTCTACTAAGTTACAGCTCATATAAGGTAATCATTCAATTGAAATAACATCATTAGGCCCTAGTCTATGCATTTCACATGACTGGGAATACAAATATGCATCTGTTGGTCACAGATACCTTTAAAAAAAATAGGGGCGTGGATCAGAAAACCAGTCAGTATCTGCTGTGACCACCATTTGCCTCATGCAGCGCAACACATCTCCTTCGCATAGTTGATCAGGCTGTTGATTGTGGCCTGTCCCCCTCCTCTTCAATGGCTGTGCGAAGTCGCTTGATATTGGCGGGAACTGGAACACGCTGTCATACACGTCGATCCAGAGCATACCAAACATGCTCAATGGGTGACATGTCTGGTGAGTATGCAGGCCGCACCTGTGTAATGATCATGCTGTTTAATCAGCTTCTTGATACGCCACACCTGTCAGGTGGATAGATTATCTTGGCAAAGGAGAAATGCTCACTTACAGGGATGTAAACAAATATGTGCACACATTTTGAGAGAAATAAGCTTTTTGTGCATATGGAACATTTTATTTCAGTACATGAAACATGGGACCAACACTTTACATGTTGCATTTATACTTTTGTTTAGTATAAGAAACTTTTTGAGTGTAGTTGCCCTTTAATTCAGTGTGCATGCCCTGCACTGTTGTTTAGTCAGCAGTGTTTCTGTAGTGCAGCAGTTGCCCATGTGATGAGTTCGCAAATGAAATTTCCACTCGTTGTGCCGCTGGACAGCGAAAAAAACGAGTAAGCTAACCTTTATATATTGTAATTTAAATGAATTAGTAGTAGTTAAGTGTTGAGTTAGATTACATACCTACCTCAATCGTTATTTCAAATAATTTCAGTGATTTCATAGCAATTGCTAGCTAACTAAATTTAGCTAGCTAGCAGGCTCAGCTAAATAAAAATCCCTCTAGATACAGCCACATCTCATAGTCATGTCATGAGATTTGTAAATGAAAGAGGAATATAATAATACAAATCGGTTGGAGTTTCCCGTCTCAGCGTTTAGAGTATTTCTGGTGCAGCACAGAATTGCCCTTATCCAGGTGGCGTGACAAAGGCATTTCCTAACAGACCTGCTAGCTTTCTTTGATGTTACTTTTAAGGTTGGAACCAACATGCAGTACTTCCAGCAGGCAGAGGCCAGAACCATTCGTCCGCCTGCTCAGGGACAAGCTACACTATTCACAGCCTTGTGTAATGTTCAATGTAATTCCATTTATATTGTTTTAAAAATGTTAAAATAAAAATAAAAGGATGGTTTAAACATGTCTTTAATGTTTTTGTTTTAGCTGTTAGTTATAATTCCCTAAGTGTTAATACATTTGTGTTTTACATCATTAAGCCTTTATGTACGTGTTATGAATGACCGAAAGTGTCTGACTTTATAGTAAGTACAGCGTCATTTGATACAAGGCATTTATGTATGTGTTATAAATGACCAAAGTGGTCTGACTTTATAGTAAGTACAGCGTCATTTGATACAAGGCATTTATGTATGTGTTATAAATGACCAAAGGGGTCTGACTTTATAGTAAGTACAGCATCATTTGATAAAAGGCATTTATGTATGTGTTATGAATGACCAAATGTGTCTGACCTTATAGTAAGTACAGTGTCATATGATAAAAATAATTTATGTATGTGTTATAAATGACCAAAGGGGTCTGACTTTATAGTAAGTACAGTGTCATCTGATATAGTCTTTATGGATGTGTTATGAATGACCAAGGTGTCTCATTTCAAACAAAATGTATTACAGGACACTACATAAAGTGTAAATAAATAGGTTAGTAACGTTCTGCTGATTTATGAAGGTTCTCTCATGATCCACAGGTTACTGTAGCGTGTGAGAAGTATTTAAATGGATTGATGGACCTGCAAAGCTTGCGTTTGTGTGTGTCAGAGCCAAGATGATTTGGAGTAGTCCAAACTGAGAATACCGCACTAGGTATTCCTCTTCTGTTCCAATGCTGGAGACCAGGGCTTGATTACAACATGTTACAATGGTGCCAACATGTTACAGGAGGGTGTCGCAGTTCCGGAGCGATCCACTAGGTGTCCTCCTCCGACAACCTTAGGCACCTCCTCACTCACAGTCTGGACTAATCATGATCCTACTGGTGTCACCTGTGTCTACCTGTTCACCTGTGTATTTATGCCCTCACTTCTCTGTGTTCCCTTGCTCAGTTTTCTCTGCTAGTTTCACTATGCCAAGCAGTAGTAATCAGTGTCTGATCCCGAGACGTATGGACAAAGGGGACAGGACGACTGCACCGTATTGAGGGGAGGATGGATGGGGCCATGTATCGCGAGATCTTGGCCAACAACCTCCTTCCCTCAGTAAGAGCATTGAAGATGGGTCGTGGCTGGGTCTTCCAGCATGACAACGACCCGAAACACACAGAAAGGGCAACTAAGGAGTGGCTCCGTAAGAAGCATCTCATGGTCCTGGAGTGGCCTAGCCAGTCTCCAGACCTGAACCCAATAGAAAATCTTTGGAGGGAGCTGAAAGTCCGTATTGCCCAGCAACAGCCCCGAAACCTGAAGGATCTGGAGAAGGTCTGTATGGAGTAGTGGGCCAAATCCCTGCTGCAGTGTGTGCAAACCTGGTCAAGACCTACAGGAAACGTATGATCTCTGTAATTGCAAACAAAGGTTTCTGTACCAAATATTAAGTTCTGCTTTTCAGATATATCAAATACTTATGTCATACAATAAAATGCAAATTAATTACTTAAAAATCATACAATGTGATTTTCTGGATTTTTGTTTTAGATTCCGTCTCTCACAGTTGAAGTGTACCTATGATAACAATTACAGACCTCTACATGCTTTGTAAGTAGGAAAACCTGCAAAATCGGCAGTGTATCAAATACTTGTTCTCCCCACTGTATACAATTTTCTAGCTCGGAGTCTCTACCTTTATCCAATGTAAAAAAACAAAATTTCAAATTTTGCTACATCAGACCGAATCCAGGTGGTGGGTCACATATTTAGCTATTTCCAAAGCACATCTCTGCTATTTCTGTTTGAAAAATGCAGCATAGCAAATCCAGAGCTCCATGTTTTCTGAAAAATGCAAACGTAGGCCAATCTTTGTGAAAAATGTATTTTCTTTATTTAGCAGAAAATAAAAGTTACACACCCTCAATGACCCTGCCTGCCCTGTTTGTTATTATGGACGATGCAATGGGTGCAGATTGGGTCCTCAGCGGCGGTCCCTTGCCGTCCACACCCAACGTGGTGATAGAGTGTTGGTCTGTGATCCACTTCAAACCATCAATGCATAAATCATGAATCAAAATTGTGTTGATATTGAAAGAAAATAGTAATTTCACATAACCATACCACAAAGTAGATTCTCTACCTGCTTCATTCATGACTAGAAAACTAACTGGAACTAGCTAGCTAGCCAAGTTTCTAGTTAGTTGGTTAGTTAGCTAGCTAGTTAGCGTACATTAACCAGTAATACAACATACGCCTAAACGTTTTAAAACATTAGCCTTCACCTTGAGGCTTGATATGGGGTAAAACAAAATTACCTGAAGGGATTTTTGGTAATACTTTACCTTAAGTGTACATTAATTAATATGTAACTAAATAGTAATACATGTATTTATAACATAGTAATTACATGTAATTACTGTGTAAATACTATGTAATTACACTATCAAAAGGGTTTAGCGATATAGGTTATTACACAAGTGGAACAAGGATATGTAATTACAAATCAGCTTGTCGGAGGTTATTCCACATATGTAATTATTCATGATTTATGTATATGTAATTACAAGATGTCTTGTTCCAAATGTAACTAACATGTTCTGTATTTACATTTGTGCAGTCTCCTGTGTAGCACCATGTTAACAATGCATCCTATTATGTAACCTTGTTGCATGTAACTACATAAGTCACTACCACCTAAATAAGCTAGGCTAGGACTCCGTCAGCTGTTGTAACAATGCACACCCTTAACTACAGCTTCAGTTATCTTATTTCCATATTATTTGGCTTAAAGGATGTACTGAATTAAATGTAAGAGTGATGTATATACAATGGATATGCATGTAACTATAATGTACCTACCCAGAAGCAAGCAACTTAATGTAAAGTGAAACACATAATAGTCTAACCTTTGTAAATACTATGTACCTGCCTTTGAAAAGGGATTTAAGGGTTTATTTCTCTGGCTTCAAAGGTGTAATGTATATCATGTATAACGTTAATGTAGGTACTCATGAGCAAGCAGCTTCAAGTAAAGTGAAACACGGTAGGGTAAACATTTTTATTACAGTCATTGCGAAAATGCACTTCAATGTAGAATAACTTGTTACAGCCCCTATAAATGTAATTACAATGTACTTTCAATGCAGTAACATATTTCACAGGATATATCAAAATGTCAGTTATTACAATGTTTTTATAAAGAAAAGTATAGTAACAACAATGTTTCTACACAGGAACAAGCAACTTAATTTAAAGTGAAACAGATCATGTAATTACTATGTAGTTACTGTTACAACGATGGCAGACACCCAATACAGTACTTGTAGTTGTGATCAATGGGAATCCATCTCAATCTAGGAAGAATGTTGTTACAGCACCTTTAAATGTAATTACTATTATGTACTTTCAATATTATTAAATATTTTGCAGGGTATATAAAAAGTTTAGTTATTACAATGCCGTTATAAAGAAAGGTATTGTAAATACAATGTTTCTACGCAGGAACAAGCTATTTAATGTAAAGTGAAACGCATTTTATTTACTAATGTAATTAATATGTATTTACTATGTTACAACGTGTTTTTGATTGTAGTAGGTGAAGTTTGGTAATATACTTTCTTGAGGGTTGATGCATAGCCTGTTGATCGGACAGTGATATGTTTGGAAGCAATGGAATCCAGAGTCTCCCATTTAATGTCATATTAAAACATTTTACGTGGAGTGACCCAATGAAAAGGGCCGCTATTTAAATTGACGTGGCAAAGTACCAGGCACCGGGTACTCCCAGCTCCATTTCCTCTAGGGGGTGCATGCTAAGAGTGAAAATCTTACAGCTGATATACTAATCGGATGTCTTTGAAGAGTTGAGAGAGTACTCTTTTCTTATTTTCTTTACCCAACCAGTACATCCACTCAATAAAATGGAGATGCTTCTTTAAACTTTTTTTGGTCCGATTGCCCCTTAGTCTCCAGACCTGCCCCTGTATTGTCTGCCAATGTGTTGTGTGTGACATCCTGTGTGAGGATCCACAAAGTTGTTTGTGTGGTTGACTGTCTGGTGACTCTTCGCACATGTGGTCTGATGATAGGGATCAAGGTTTCCTGTGAACGGTTTTCCACCATTTTAAGAACTGGACGCCGTCTTTTGTGTTTGACCTCCATCATCCCAAACACCAAACCCTGTCTTCTCACCGTTGGCCCCATCCTTCCACGATTGTACTAAAAGATAGGAACAAGTGCATATCGTTATTTTGTGACAGGGAGTTGGCCAGTGGTTAGTCACGCCTTGGAATGGCGGGGGATCTGTCACGACTTCCTCCGAAGCTGCCTCCTCTCCTTGTTCGGGCAGGCTTCAGCGGTTGTCGTCACTGGCCTTCTAGCCACTGCCGCTCCTCATCTCATCATTCCATTTGTTTTGTCTTGTTTATTACACACACCTGGTCCATATCCCCTCATCAGTACCTGTATCTGCCCCCTTGTCTTTGTGTGTGATTGTTTATAGTGGAGGATAGTGAAGCTTGGTGGAGCTCCGTGTATTTTGTATCGCCGGGATATATTCCCGTGTGCCTTGTATTTTCCAGTGCGCCTGTTTTGCGCACTGGAGTGTTTTTGACGCATTACTGCATAACTTTGTATTTGCGGAATAAAGCCTGTTATTCTGTGATTTACCCTCCTGCGCCTGACTCCTTCAACATCACCTCATCACAGAATCACACACCCGAACATGGAGTCAGCAGGAGAAACGAACATGCCAGGAGTCGTGGCACGGGTCCAGGATTATTCTGATATGCTAGCCAGTTTAGGAGAAGAGATGGATCGGGTTCTCCAGGTCGTCCAACGCCTGGAGAGGAGAGGACCCGATCCTTCGAGACCAGCTGAGCGACCGGATCCAGCCACCCATACCCCAGCACCCAGAGGGATTCAACTATCCCGACCAAGGGAGTATGATGGGACAGCTGCCTGCTGCCAGGGATTCCTCCTGCAGCTGGACCTCTACTTTACAACTGTCAGCCCGGATCCATCGGAGCGGAAGAAGGTGTCCGCCCTCATCTCCTGTCTCTCGGGGAAAGCCCTGGAGAGGACTAAGGGCAGTTCGCTCACCTCTTTTGTCTTCCACCACCCACCCGAAGGTAGAGAGGCGGGCGAGCGGCAGGTCCACCTGAGACAGGGGACGAGGACCGCGCAGGACTTCGCCCTAGAGTTTTGGACTCTAGCGGCTGGGTCCGGGTGGAACGAGCGGGCCCTCATCGACCACTTCCGGTGCCAGCTACGAGAGGACGTCCGAAGGGAGCTAGCCTGCCGGGACACCACGTTGTCCTTCGATCAACTGGTGGACATGGCCATCCGGTTGGACAACTTGCTGGCTTCTAGAGGACGTCCTGGAAGGGGCATGCCCCCCCAACCCGGATCACAAGATGATGGAGCTGGGTGGAGCGGCGATCCGGGAGAGCACACTGTCGTCGGCAGGCAGGGCACTCTCGCGTAACCCCAGGTATCGAACACCCACACTTGTTCAGAGCCCTCTGCTGTGTACTGTACCCTACCCATCCACTTTCCTGATTACACGGTAGTTCCCCAGTGTAAGGCGCTGGTCAATTCAGGCGCAGCTGGGAACTTTATGGACAGGTCATTTGCAAATAGTCTAGGCATTTCATTGGTTCCTCTATCCATTCCACTCCCCATCAGAGGACTTGACAGTCAACCATTAGGGTCAGGTTTCGTTAGGGAGGTTACAGCACCAGTCACTATGGTTACGCACTACACAACCCCACCTTTTCATGGCCGCAGATGGTTCTCACAGGGTGGTCGCGAGAGTGTCAGGGAAGGTGTCTAGGTGTCCTTTGTGAACGAGGTGTTTCGGGACATGCTTGGTTGCGGTGTAGTGGTATACATCGATGACATTCTGGTGTATTCTGCTACGCGCGCTGAGCATGTGTCCCTGGTTCGCAAAGTGCTGGCCCGACCGTTGGAACATGACCTTTATGCCAAGGCAGAAAATTGTCTGTTTTTCCAACAGTCCATCTCCTTCCTCGGATACCGCATTACCACCTCAGGTGTGGAGATGGAGGGAGATCGCAATTCAGCCGTGCGTAATTGGCCAACTCCAACCACGGTTAAGGAGGTGCAGCGCTTGATTGGCTTTGCCAACTACTATCTGAGGTTTATCCGGGGCTTTGGCAAGGTCGCAGCTCCCATCACATCACTGTTGAAGGGTGGGCCATCCCGGCTCTGCTGGTCTGCTGAGGCTGACAGGGCCTTCAGTAACCTGAGGGTCCTGTTCACCTCAGCCCTGGTACTGGCCCATCCCGATCCATCACTACCATTCGTAGTGGAGGTGGATGCGTCCGAGGTAGGGATAGGTGTTGTCCTATCTCAACGCTCAGGCACACCACCCAAGCTCTGCCCCCGTGCCTTCTTCTCCAAGAAGCTCAGCCCGGCGGAGCAGAACTATGACGTTGGTGATCGGGAGCTGTTGGCTGTTGTCTGAGCCCTGACCGTGTGGAGGCACTGGCTCGAGGGGGCGAAACACCCTTTCCTCGTCTGGATGGACCACCGTAACCTGGAGTACATCCGGGCAGTGAGGAGGCTGCACCCTCGCCAGGCCAGGTGGGCCCTATTCTTCACCCGGTTTGATTTTGCCCTATCTTACATCCCGGGTACGAAGAACGTGAAGGCAGACGCACTGTCACAGCTGTACGACCCAGAGGAGAGGCCCAGAGACAACACCCCCATACTCCCGGCCTCCTGCATTGTGGCGCCGGTAGTATGGGCGATGGACGCGGACATAGAGCGGGCATTACACACAGAGCCATCTCCACCTCAGTGTCCAGCTGGGCTGCAGTACGTGCCTGCTCTTGTCCGTGACCGTCTGATCTATTGGGCACACACGTCCCCTTCCTCTGGTCACCCAGGTATCGGTCGTACAGTGCACTGCCTGACCGGAAGGTACTGGTGGCCCACCTTGGCTAAGGACGTGAGGGTGTATGTCTCCTCCTGCTCTGTGTGCGCCCAGAGTAAGGCACCTAGGCTCCTCCCAGCGGGTAAGTTGGGTATTGACTTCCACTTGAGTATTGACTTCCTTACTGATCTTCCCCTCTCTCAAGGTAACACCACTATCCTGGTCGTTGTGGACTGCTTTTCCAAAGCCTGCCGCCTCCTTTCTCTGCCCGGTCTCCCCACGGCCCTGCAGACTGCGGAGGCCCAGTTTACACACATCTTCCGGCACTACAGGGTGCCAGAGGACATAGTGTCTGACCTGGGACCCCAGTTCACATCCAGGGTCTGGAAGGCGTTCATGGAACGTCTGGGGGTCTCGGTCAGCCTGACCTCTGGATTTCAGCCCGTCTAATGGGCAGGTGGAACGGGTGAATCAGGATGTGGGTAGGTTCCTGCGGTCCAACTGCCAGGACCGGCTGGGGGAGTGGTCGGTGTTCTTGCCATGGGCCGAATATGCCCAGAACTCTCTCCGCCACTCCTCCACTAACCTAACGCCATTTCAATGTGTTTTAGGTTATCAGCCGGTTCTGGCACCATGGCATCAGAGCCAGACCAAGGCTCCTGTGGTGGATGACTGGTTTCGGTGAGCAGAGGAGACGTGGAACGCTGCTCACGTCCACCTTCAACGCGCTGTGTGTCGCCAGAAGGCCAACGCTGACCGCCACCGCAGTGAGGCCCCGGTCTTTGTACCGGGTGATCGGGTCTGGCTCTCGACCCGGAATCTGCCCCTCCGCCTGCCCTGCCAGAAGCTGAGCCCACGGTTGGGGCCGTTCAAAATCCTGAGGAGAATAAACCAGGTTACCTATAGTTTACTACTCCCTCCAGATTACCGTATTAACCCCTCGTTTCATGTGTCTCTCCTCAGGCCGGTGGTGGCTGGTCCGCTCCAGGAGTCTGAGGTGCGGGAGGTCCCTCTGCCCCCTCTGGACATCGAGGGGTCCCGGCGTACTCCGTCCGTTCCATCCTGGATTCGAGGCGTCGGGTGGGGGGCCTTCAGTACCTCGTGGATTGGGAGGGGTAGGGTGCTGGGTCCCGGAGAGGGATTTCTACCGTTGCCATCCGGCTCGCCCTGCGTCCTCCTGCCTGTCCACGAGGCCGGTGTCGGCGCGCTGCTGGAGCTGCGCATCAAGGGGGGGTACTGTCACGACTCTCCTTGTTCGGGCAGGATTCAAAGGTTGTCGTAACCGGCCTTCTAGCCACTGCCGCTCCTCATCTCATCATTCCATTCATTTTGTCTTGTTTATTACATTCACCTGGTTCATATCCCCTCATCAGTACCTGTATAAGTACTGCCCCCTTGTCTTTGTGTGTGATTGTTGATAGTGGAGGATAGTGAAGCTCGGTGGAGCTCCGTGTATTTTGTATCGCTGGGATATTTTCCCGTGTGCCTTGTATTTTCCAGTGCGCCTGTTTTGCGCACTGGAGTGTTTTGACGCATTACCGCGTAACTGTGTATTTGCGGAATAAAGCCTGTTATTCTGTGATTTACCCTCCTGCGCCTGACTCCTTCAACATCACCTCATCACAGGATCATTAAATCCATGGGAACTAGCATAATGTCACTTATGACACAAGCTAAGGTCTGATGGGTGAAGTTATATAATGTTGAAAGACCCGAAACATGATCCACGGAAACATCACTGATGATGTGTCCAGGAGCACAGAGATTTATTTATCAAATAATTTAGTATATGAAATGGGCAAGCCCTCTATTTTTTTATCCATATCAGTATATTTACATTTACGTCATTTAGCAGACGCTCTTATCCAGAGCGACTTACAAATTGGTGCATTCACCTTATGATAGCCAGTTGGACAACCACTTTACAATTTTTCTAAAAATATTTTACTAATTTTTCATTCTTAATTTTTAGAGTATATTTATAATTTTCATTTGTTTTATATAAATAATTGTTGTATTTAAAAAAAAAAAAAATCATAATTTCTTTCTTTATTTCTACCTTTTAATTTAAAAAAAAATAATCTCCTTTTCTATCTTTTATTATAAAAAATATATATCTACTGAGGAGTACTTTAAAAAGGCAATTGATTTCCATAAGTGAAATATATCAACAAATTATCTCTCAGTTCCCAAGCCCAGATAATGAATGTTACTACATCAAAATGCTATACCTTTCTCTTGTGCGAGAACTTGGATTCATCGATCACCACCAATCTCCATAGAGAACTTGACCCAATTTGGAAACCCTTCCTCCTCTTGAACCTCCTCAGGGCTTTGTTGCAGACCTTCAATAATGAGAGGTAAGACAAATGTTAGTGATATGAGAAGACTTGAGTGTCTCAGGGAAGCATGACCATCAATTTCTATAGGAGGGACACCGAAATCCCAAATCTTCTTGAGCTAACATTGCTCCTGTCTCATGTGGAATGGAAGTTGTCACAAAATAACTGAGTTTGAGATTGTCTGTTGTTGCTATTTGCACTGTAATGCACTGTAAACATTTTAATATTTGATAAAACATTCAGCCTATATTCAGTCAGCAAAACCGGCATTTTAAAATTCAAACAAATTGAGTAATCAAAGTAATAACTGAGTTGCAGCTCTAAAAACAGTACTCAAAACAAATTTGAAACAGCTATTACTTCATTTGCCTGAATAGTGTAGGCTCACAATAATAAATTAGGGCAGCAGCAGTGGTGCAAGCCTCCCCAGTTGCGCCATGCTGCCCTTCCCGGCCTGCCAACACGACAAGTAACCTAAATACCTGTGGGAAACACTTGTCGGGATGGGTGGCAAAGCAAGCTAAATGTTGAAAATCTAGGAGAGCTCCTTTAAGCTGTCCAGTAAATAATGCATGAAATATCCCAAAAGCCTGATTATTAAAAATATCCTTTTACATAAAGTTTGTAAGTGAGCTAAAATTCCCTCAGAGTAAATGTAGGTAAACAAAGCTGGTGGCTTTTTCAGAGTCAAAATTGTTCATGATTCTGTGTTGACCAAAAATTTTAACTATCACAATGCACCTCTCACCTTTCTCAGGCTTGTCGTCATTCTTGTCAGGGTCATTAAGCTCCATGCAATGCCATCCTCTATCATATCAACTTGCCTCAAGTGTAGCCCCTGTGCAAATCTGCAATATTGCAACAAAGAAATGAACACATCAGATCAATAGTATATGACAATAGAAACCCAAATCTTTTTTTCATAAATGAAACCCACAATAGGCCCCAGACTCAACCCCTTGAGACCCAGCTTTTGGTAACACAACCTTAACTTGCCTTAAATCACATTCTCTTCAGCCTGGAGAGACCTGCTCGCCATATCTTGTTCCACTTCTGTACTAACCTATGCCACAGAACACTAACTAACATGTAATTAGAGAGCCCCACACTCACCAGTACCTTGTATATGGTTGTGATGCTTAATTTTATTGGGGGCTGAAAAAGCATGGACTTTCTGTGGGTGACAGCTATTAACAAACAAAGTGGTCAAAATGATGTATTTTCTGACCTTGGCAAGTCTACCACTAGCCCAACTATTTAATCGTCAATGAAACATGCCATCCCTGTGTAAAAACAATTCAAAAAAGTGTTAGGGATTTTTGGAAGCCCTGTTGTGAACCACTTTCTAAAAATATAATTATCCAAAACTTTCTTAGTGTGTCAAATTCATTAACCTACCGATGAAGAAATGTTACCCAATCCGTAAGTGGAACCCGAGAATGGCAAAACATTGAATCCTTCCGGATGGAGCAGGAGGGAGTCTGATGATGCCACCTCTTGTTTCGACAAATCCTGCAAGGAAACATGCACATTTAACTCAGACACAGGTGCGTCTTTTAGAGACTGACACTAAGTTATAATTGAAATGGAACGTAGGCTAAGTAATTCTATTACATTCAATTCCATTTTAATATGATTATCAATTAATGTTTCAGTACAGTAGGAATACATCCACATTGTTGGAAATAGGAGAACAAAAGCTTTCCAGACAGATATGAAACATCTTGAGTGGTAGGCTGCAGGCCAAAGGTAGACCAGAAGGGTGTGCGTCTCATAAGCTCTTCACTCGCTCTACATGTGCTTGCAGTCCAGAGTGTCCAGAGTTGGAATGCAGCCTGGACACAGAGGAGCGGAGCCCTTGTAGAAAGACTGGAAATCAAATTTCTCGAGCAGCACATACACAATTATTAAGCTTAGATTATTCTCTTCAATACATGTTCATAGTGAAATAATATATGGGTCAAGGCTGGTGGGAGAAGCTATAGGAGGACGGGCTCATTGTAATGGCTGGAATGGAATAAATGAAACGGTATCAAACATATAGAAACCACATGTTTTACTCTGTTCCATTTATTCCATTCCAGCCATTACAATGAGCCCGTCCCCCTATAGCTTCTCCCACCAGCCTCCACTGGTCAAGGTCAGCCAGCCCTGGCAGTATACATGCCTAGAACCTATGAGACTACCTAACTAGGCTACATACCAGCTCAAGAGGAAAGTTAGATTCACTTAACATTTACATATTCATACATTTCTTACAGTACAGCAGTCCTCATTTCAAACTTTCCCAAAGTTCTCTAGGCCAATCAATACCAGTTGTAACATTCATTTACCATATGTATCCATCTTTGCACACATGCTTGATAATGTTCTGCTTGTGGCCACAGATAGGACACCTCACAGATTTCTTGAGCAGGCCTTTCTTCTGGAGGTATTTGATAACCTTCTTTTTTGTTTTTCTGCAGTTTTTTTGACAACAATATATCACTTAGCACACAAACCATGTTCAATTCAAAATCTTTGGTTCAGGTAAAAACAGTATTGGATTTGGGAGCGCACTTTAATAGTTTAAATTTGTATCCAGCTGGAAATTGTAGAAATTGTGTGAAATACCCACCAGGAAATTGTAGTAATGTTACTCAGCAACAACAAAAAAAGACGTTCACTTCTTGTCATGTTGTTGAATGACATTGTGGTACCTAAATAATGATGCTAATTATGCTGTGAGAACAAGGAATCCGCTGACACTGTCCTCGATTATAATAGTTTATTACATCTTTTCTTTCAGCGTCAATTTACAGATTTCTGCAGAAAATCCAGAGAACAACTGGCCCCAATCTCTAATATGTTGTTTCTACCCTTTTGTTTCAACCATGGTATTTATATCCTATGCCCTATGTAACATAATATGGGTGTTTTCCCATAAACCAATCCCAGGAGGCCACATAACAACTTCCTCTGTTTTAGGGTGCCCCTATAGAAATGCTCTCCAGATGCTTCCTCAAGCTGAGTCAACTTCCTCTAACACACCATTTGCAAACATCAGCAAAGTCATAAATTGTTTAAACACACACTGTTGCTGGTATTTTGGGCCATTCCTCCATGCAGATCTCCGCTAGAGCAGTGATGTTTTGGGGCTGTCGCTGGGCAACACGGACTTTCAACTCCCTCCAAAGATTTTCTATGGGGTTGAGATCTGGAGACTGGCTAGGCCACTCCAGGACCTTGAAATGCTTCTTACGAAGCCTCTCCTTCGTTGCCCGGGCGGTGTGTTTGGGATCATTGTCATGCTGAAAGACCCAGCCACGTTTAATCTTCAATGCCCTTGCTGATGGAAGGAGGTTTTCACTCAAAATCTCATGATACATGGCCCCATTCATTCTTTCCTTTACACGGATCAGTCGTCCTGGTCCCTTTGCAGAAAAACAGCCCCAAAGCATGATGTTTCCACCCCCATGCTTCACAGTAGGTATGGTGTTCTTTGGATGCAACTCAGCATTCTTTGTCCTCCAAACACGACTGAGTTGAGTTTTTACCAAAAAGTTATATTTTGGTTTCATCTGACCATATGACATTCTCCCAATCCTCTTCTGGATCATCCAAATGCACTCTAGCAAACTTCAGACGGGCCTGGACATGTACTGGCTTAAGCAGGGGGACACGTCTGGCACTGCAGGATTTGAATCCCTGGCGGCGTAGTGTGTTACTGATGGTAGGCTTTGTTACTTTGGTCCCAGCTCTCTGCAAGTCATTCACTAGGTCCCCCCGTGTGGTTCTGGGATTTTTGCTCACGGTTCTTGTGATCATTTTGACCCCACGGGGTGAGATCTTGCGTGGAGCCCCAGATCGAGGGAGATTATCAGTGGTCTTGTATGTCTTCCATTTCCTAATAATTGCTCCCACAGTTGATTTCTTCAAACCAAGCTGCTTACCTATTAAAGATTCAGTCTTCCCAGCCTGGTGCAGGTCTACAATTTTGTTTCTGGTGTCCTTTGACAGCTCTTTGGTCTTGGCCATAGTGGAGTTTGAAGTGTGACTGTTTGAGGTTGTGGACAGGTGTCTTTTATACTGATAACAAGTTCAAAGAGGTGCCATTAATACAGGTAACGAGTGGAGGAGAGAGGAGCCTCTTAACGAAGAAGTTACAGGTCTGTGAGAGCCAGAAATCTTGCTTGTTTGTATGTGACCAAATACTTATTTTCCACCATAATTTGCAAATAAATTCATTAAAAATCCTACAATGTGATTTTCTGGATTTCTTTTCTCAATTTGTCTGTCATAGTTGACGTGTACCTATGATGAATTTTACAGGCCTCTCTCATCTTTTTAAGTGGGAGAACTTGCACAATTGGTGGCTGACTAAATACTTTTTCCCCCACTGTATCCATCAATACTCCATCCAGTCCCACTTGTTCATCTCCATCTAGATCAGTAACAGTTAACAACGGCATCTGAGTGTTTTCTCCAGGCATCACAACCCCAACCCATCTCAATATCATAGCCTTCGCAAAAGTCAATAACAAAGTACAAAAGCAAAACATCACACACAGCGCTATAAGAGCTGCTACTAAAATCTGAACTATCACTGCTCCCACTGGGCCTAACTGATCTTGCAACCAAGCCTTTGCTGACCATCCAGCTCCTTCAGATCTACCAAACGCATCCCTTATATTCTTCAATGCATCTATAACACTAGTGATATTATCGGAACTATCGGGGATCAAAGTATAACAATCATCCCCCGTCAAGTTCATGGCCAAACATAAGCCACCTTGTTTTGCTAAAATATAGTCAAGAGCCATGTCATGTTTCAACAGCGTCAGTCTATGACTTCTTTGAGTATTTGACAGAAGGTTAAACCCTCTTATCGTTTCATTTGCAAAACCCTGCAAAGTATAGGTAAAATTATCAATGTGATCTGCCAAAAATGTTACACCATACCATGGAAAAGTCCAAGTCCCCACTTCTCTCCTAGACTTATCCTCCAATGGTAGGCTTCCAGACTATGACATTTCGCCATGTCTCTTTTCACCCTATTTCCAAACCTAGAATCAGATGTATCTGTGTCCGGTGCTTCCCCTCTTTTAATGGTAAAAACCTCATATGGAAGCTTCAACGTCGACATGTAACAACATCCTGTCCATCTGTCACGCCCTGACTAAGGGGACGTTTATTTGTTGAGTCAGGGTGTGTATGTTCCGTGTAAGGTATGTTGTTTGTATGCTACCTTGGACTTCACGTTTCGTTTGTTGTTTTGTCGTATGTTTAGTCGTTAATAAATATGAATGCATATCACGCTGCGCCTTGGTCCGTCTCGTCCGTAAGCGATCGTGACAGAAGATCCCACCAAAATAGGACCAAGCAGCGTGTTCAGGAGCAAACGCTGGGAATTAAACAGGAGGTTACGTTAGTAGATGTCCTCCTCGGTTGGGGGAGAATCACGGAGGAGGAGGCCGTCCGTTAACGGAGGGCGATGAATGAGGATGCCCAGGTAGGAGAGGAGAAACGGCGCCAACAGTGCCGACGACGGAGACCCAAGAGGCAACCCCAAGAAAAAAATTGGGGGGGGCACACGGTGTGGATGACGAGGCAGCAGGAGGCAGCGACAGGGCGAATCTGCAGGTTAGGAGAGGAGGCCACCAGGTTTCGGGGGCTATTGGTCCAGAGGGAGCAGGAGTTATTTGGTCAGAGGGAGGAGCTACAGGAGGCTATAAGGGAGAAGGAGAGTGTAGAGGCACAGCGAGAGGAGCTGGTTAGGCAGCAGAAGGAGCGGGGGTTTATAAGGGAACCCAGTCCCTCTCCTCGCACCACGCCAGTGGTGTGTGTTCCCAGTACGGTCCGGCCCGTTCCTGCTCCCCGCACTAAGCCAGTGGTGCGTGTTCCCAGTACGGCCCGACCCATTTCTGCTTCCCGCACAAGGCCAGTGGTGTGTGTTCCCAGTACGGTCCGGCCCGTTCCTGCTCCTCGCATCAAGCCAGTGGTGCGCGTCACCAGCCCGGTCTGGCCTGTTTCTGCCCCTCGCACCAAGCCAGTGGTGTGTGTCGCCAGTCCGGTACGGCCCGTTCCTGCTCCCCGCACCAAGCCAGTGGTGCGCGTCGCCAGCCCGGTCCGGCCTGTTCCTGCCCCTCGCACCAAGCCAGTGGTGTGCGTCGCCAGTCTGGTACGGCCCGTTCCTGCTCCCCGCACCAAGCCAGTGGTGCGCGTCGTCAGCCCGGTCCGGCCTGTTCCTGCCCCTCGCACCAAGCCAGTGGTGCGCGTCGCCAGTCCGGGACGGCCCGTTCCTGCTCCCCGCAACAAGCCAGTGGTGTGTGTTCCCAGTACGGCCCGACCCATTCCTGCTTCCCGCACAAGGCCAGTGGTGTGTGTTCCAGGTACGGTCCGTCCCGTTCCTGCTCCCCGCACTAAGCCAGTGGTGCGTGTTCCCAGTACGGCCCGACGCATTCCTGTTTCCCGCACGAGGGCAGTGGTGTGTGTTCCCAGTACGGTCCGGCCCGTTCCTGCTCCTCGCATCAAGCCAGTTGTGTGCGTCGCCAGCCCGGCCCGGCCCGTACCTGCTCCTCGCATCAAGCCAGTGGTGCGCGTCGCCAGCCCGGTCCGGCCTGTTCCTGTCCCTCGCACCAAACCAGTGGTGCGCATCGCCAGCCCGGCCCGGCCTGTTCCTGCCCCTCGCACCAAACCTGTGGTGCGCGTCGCCAGCCCGGCCCGGCCTGTTCCTGCCCCTCGCACCAAGCCAGTGGTGCGCGTCGCCAGCCCGGTCCGGCCTGTTCATGTCCCTCGCACCAAACCAGTGGTGCGCGTCGCCAGCCCGGCCCGGCCTGTTCCTGCCCCTCGCACCAAACCTGTGGTGCGCGTCGCCAGCCCGGCCCGGCCTGTTCCTGCCCCTCGCACCAAGCCAGTGGTGCGCGTCGCCAGTCCGGTACGGCCCGTTCCTGCTCCCCGTACCAAGCCAGTGGTGCGCGTCGTCAGCCCGGTCCGGCCCGTTCCTGCTCCCCGCACCAAGCCAGTGGTGCGCGTCGTCAGCCCGGTTCGGCCCGTTCCTGCTCCCCGCACCAAGCCAGTGGTGCGCGTCGTCAGCCCGGTCCGGCCCGTTCCTGCTCACCGCACCAAGACTGTGGTGCGTGTGTCGAGTCCGGCACGGCCCGTGCCTGTTCCACCGGTGCCTGGTCCGGCACCGGTCAGCTGCTCCACTCCGGAGCCAGAGCAATCCGCTCCACCGGGGTCCAGTCCTACACCGGTCAGCGGATCCACTCCGGAGCCAGAGCAATCCGCTCCACCGGGGTCCAGTCCAGCTCCGGTCAACCGCTCCACTCCGGAGCCAAAGTAGTCTGCTCCACCGGTGCCTGATCCAGCTCCGGTCAGCGGCTCCACTCCGGAGCCAGAGCAGTTCGATCCACCGTCTTCGGATCCAGCTCCAGTCAGCGGTTCCAGTCCAGACCCAGACGTCAGCCCCTCTCCAGGTTCAGGGTCTCCCACACCAGGGTCCAGACAGGGCTTGGTACGTTGTGGAAGGAAGGAGAGGGGAAGCAGCACGCCGAGGTCCAGACCAGACCAGGGGCGCAACAGGGAGGTGGAGAGTAAGTGGTGGTCACGCCCGGAGCCGGATCCGCCTCCGAGGCGGAATGCCCACCCGGCCCCTACCCTGTTATGTTTATGTGGCGCGGTCGGAGTCCGCACCTTTGGGGGGGGTACTGTCACGCCCTGACTCAGGGGACGTTTATTTGTTGAGTCAGGGTGTGTATGTTCCGTGTAAGGTATGTTGTTTGTATGCTACCTTGGACTTCACGTTTCATTTGTTGTTTTGTCGTATGTTTAGTCGTTAATAAATATGAATGCATATCACGCTGCGCCTTGGTCCGTCTCGTCCGTAAGCGATCATGACACCATCCATAGGGTAAGAATATATATGCTTTATCACCACAAACCCACCAAATATCTCTAAAATTCCCAATAGTCACATTACCAGGCAAAAGCTGATCTTTCACTATCAAAGTCCTGCTCTTCTTACTAACTGGAACATAAAAAGTTACATTATATTTCTCATTACTAACCTTATGTTCATGCTTACCCAAAGTCATCATATAATCATCACAATCTGATATTCCCATAAACATACCCTTTCCATCATATGTTTTATTTTAACAAAAACAGCTTTTAGCCCTCACGGGTTTCACCTCCAATGCTTCAGGAAGCGCTGTTAACTGATTTTCCTTCCGATCTAACAAATTCACATAGGGTAATTCATTTAACCAAGAACACTTAAACCTAGGCCTAAACAAATGCTTCGAAAACGACATTATTATATCTGTTAATGATTGTTGCTGATACAACAGCCATGATAAAGCATAAGATTGACACGTACTTGATAGAGGTTGAGCCACCGTCTCTAAGATTGAACCCCATGTGCCTGGTGCTGGAATTCTCAACAGACATGGACCCTCAAGATTCCTCACTGATCTTACAGAATGAGTTAACTGCTGGAACCATAGATTCCTACCTGCCCATCCATCTTTAATTTGCAAAACAGAAGAATCAAATCCATATGCCTTCCATTTAGTTTCTCTCTTTCCTAACGAGCGGTTTTGATCAGATATATCTTCTTGTCTTTCATCAAAATCAAAGAACTCTTCCTGTACCTCCATGATAGTATTCTTCACTATTTCAGATGAATCTACATCATTCTCTACTACCATCTGCTCTCCTATTTCAACACTATCCTTACTACCATTCACAGCACTCTCAATCCTTATCCTAAACTCCTGAGTCACTCTTACTACATCCTTTAGTTTCAGAAAAGTTGTTGTTGGTGTCTGTGTCACATTACCTAAATTTGTTATCGCCTTCGTAACATTAATCTCTTTCAAAGTTACTGTTAAAATAGTTGCTTTAGTTGATGTATTAACACTCTTAAGTATTTCCAGTGGGAAAGTGACAGATGTCCTCTGTGTATTATTTACTGTTGGAGTGGCTACTGTAATATACTGCTCCTGAACTCTACATTTCCCTTCACCACTGTTCTCTCTCGTGCACTTACATGGAAGCTGAGCTGACTGTCCTAGAGTTACTTCAACCCTAGTTTTCATAACTTTTTTTAGTCTGACTTTTCTCCTAACTTTTCAAAATCCATTTAACTGATTAATCCACAAAAGTCTTTCCCACTAATTTGAGGATATTTCGATCGGGAAGTCCCAACCTGCTTATGACTTCTTTACACAAGAACTTGGCAAACGATTGAGCATATTTTAGCTTAGTTGGACATCCTATGCACCTCTTGGTGTAGGAATGTAACCAAGAATAACAGTCACACCCCTGTAAACATTATTTTTCAGACAGATTGTGCACCTGCCAATGACATACTCAACCTGTTCAAGCAAATATGGTTCCCAAAAACCATACTCCTTTGTGATCTTTCTCCTAACCTCCCCCCTTGCAACATGAGTTAACCCATGTGCTTCCTGAATCATCATACCTAATAGGTCTAGAGGTGCTACTATCAACCCCTCATGGTTTCTCCAAAGACCAGTAGCATCTTTCAATGGATACTGATTCTTCCAAGGAGGTCTTGCTCCTCGTCGAAGTTCAACTTTCACCGGTTGGGCTGATTTCACAAGTCCAATATCGGTACTGTGTTGAGACCACAAACATTCTGGAACTTGTTGCAACATCTCCTCTTTCATGGGGTCTTAATCCATCTTCACACTGCAAATAGATTAATGTGTCATCCGTACAGCTTGTGGCTCTCCTTGTCCTTGAGCCAAAATCATTATTTTGAGAAATCGCTGATCTTCACTCCTCCAAATCGCCAAATTCTCTTTCATCGGTACGAAAACAACTTTCTCTGCTTCTTTCATCATTTCTCCTATTTGCTTCTGCTCATAGTCAGAAACCAACAAGGTCACATGTGGCACACTCTTCTCAATCTCCAAATCTTTATCCAGATAATCGTCTGTGTGTATCTTCATAGCTGCTCCTTGTGGTCCTAAAATTATGCAACATGAGCTGAGTTGAACTTTCATTGGTTGATGACTCAACCATTCCTCTGAGTTCGATTGGGCAGCATTCTTGAAATACTTGAGCGTACAATGAAATGGATATTCCGGAAGCCTCGCATCTGGCATATTTGCCACAATACATTTCTCCCATATCTTAGCCTGCTTCAAAAAATCTTCACTGAGATTTCCAATCCAGAATACTGTAGAAGAATCCATCTCTGTCATCATCAACAATTGGTAAACCTTTTCCTTTGGCACTTCTACCAGACAGCCGTCTGGTGTACATTTTATTGTACAGTTCAACTTACACAATGCATCTCTTCCCAACAATGCAATAGGTGTATGTTCTGATACCAGTATGGGTATTGTAATTTTCAGATTTTTATAGCAGAGCTCAATTGGTTCCGTAAGAGGAATCAGCTGTTTCACTCCCTCAAATCCGATTGTCCTAATTAGTTGATTGGACATAGGGAGATGTGTAGCATCTTCAGGCCGAACACAGGTAAAAGCAGCTCCGCTATCCGCCATCACTTCCAATGGTCGGTTGTTTATTTTCACCTCAATTGTAGGATCTTTTTCCGGTCCTGATGCTACCAGCTGACACCCCACTTTCGGATCTTCTGGGCACCCCTATAATCCTTGCTCCAGGCCCCTATAAGGTTCACCTGTCCTCCAGATGATCTTGACTTGCCCCTGTATCTTCCTCTGAAATTCCCTCTGATGTTTCCTCCTGGCCCATTACACTCACGGGCAAAGTGACCAACCTGTCCACAATTATAACACACTTCTGAAGATTGCTGGAAGTATGGCTTAAATCTTCCTCCTCTTCCTCTTCCTAAGTCTTCTCGTCCTCTTCCTCTCCAATTCTGTGTCTGTCCAGAGACTGGCTGTGGATATGAAACAACTGGTACCGCTAGTCCAGTTGACCTGGTCCAGTTGAAGCTGTAGCAGTGATTGTTGATTTGGTGCACACTGATTCTTCATAACCAAAGCTTGTTTCTTCTCCTTCTTATTCTCCACCAGTTGTATTTGATTGAGTTTTCTGAGAGTTTCTTGGTCCTGTTCTTTCTGGTTGTGTTCCTTTTTCCTGTACATATCCACTTGATGGGCTATATGATCTGTATAGACACCTTTTGTCATGCTTCCAAGTCCAACCACCTCTGCCAGTTTGCTCCTTACTGGTGAGGGCAGTCCCATCTGCAGTTTAGCTCTCAAAATTGACTGCTCAATTTGACTCACATCTGGATCATTTCCGGTAATATTTCTCCACACTTGATGAACTCTTGACACATAGGCTCTCTGATTTTCTTGTTGTCCTAGTGGGTCAATCAGAATGTTGTCAGGATGCACATTTGTTGGAAACGTATCTTTCAGTGCTCTCCACAGCCGATTTCTACTTGCAGCCAACAATTCATGGTTATTCACCGCAGTCCCCACATATCTATCAAGTCCAGCTCTCTGAAAAATGTCTTCCATATCTGGAATCCCAAGGAGATTAGCCAAAAGTCTCTTAATGTCTCCTATGGCAGACTGTGTTCCCACCGTAATTTCTTCCAATTTTGAAATCCAAGGATATGCTCCATCTTGAAGAGTAGGCAGCTTCTCAAATATATCTGACATATCGGTATTCTGCAAAGGCTTATACTCTAGGTTCTGTCCTCGAATTATCACTGGCATCATCTTCTTACTTGTGCTCTCTTTCCTTGGCCTCAATGTATACTTCTTCTCCAATTCTTGGGATCCTTTTCTCAGCAGTTTTTTGTTCTGTATCTTCAGCTTCTTGAGTTGCTCTTCCAGTTCTCTTACTTCTTCTAAATTATTCGCCTTATCCAGGCATGATACACATCGGTCTATATCTCTTTCTATTTATTTTGTGCTAATCATTGTAGGATAAAATCCTCTTGAATATGAAGCACCTTTAATCTCCAAATCTTTATCGCTGTCTTCATCTTTACTTTCATCAGAACTCGAAAAATCTTGTATCCTTCTCCTTCAAACATCCATCACCCCTTCTTTCCGCTCTGGCCAACTTCCGTCTGATCACAGTGTCATATCCACCCATGATCTCTTCTGAATCACTCTGATCATCATCATCATCATCTTCAAGTTCCATCCTCCTGAACCTCAGTCCACCCTTAGTTTCCAGACATCTCGTTTTCTTCTTACTTTTAGAGTTTGGATTCATCTTTCTGGTCGTTTCTGCTTGTCCTCTCTCTATTATTCGTTCATCTTCATCTCTGATGCAATAATCACCCTCCTGAATGATCATTGGAAGCTGAGGATAAATGTCCTTAAACTCTACTTCTTTCTCATAAGGTGGGGGTCTTTTTGCTGAATCCGTATGTGAGAAAGGTGTATTGACTTCTACCATTAGTTTTTCTGTCACCTTCACCTCTTTTACCATTTTCTCTATACCTCTGTTTCTTTTATCGTTGGTATCTTTCATCAGTTTTTGTCCTTCATTTTCAAACAGCTTAAGAACACCCAGCTCTCTTTGTCTCTTTTCTTTACGTTGTTCCCTTTTTTTCCCCTTCTTTTGATCTGCCTTATAAATTGACACAAGGACTTTCATTATGTTGATGACGCCAGGGTTAAGAGTCCCTTCCACTGGCCATGGTTGTTCAATGTCAGGCCAACGTTTATTCAATTTTCCAGATAACCTTGCAATACCATTAACTAGAGGATTACTATTTTCTACTATATTAACAGGAGTAATTACTTTCATAGTTTTGATGTCCTTTTTCCCCATTGTAACAACTCTTTTATATTCCTTTATTGTGAATTATTTTATTATTTTAGACTATGTAGCTTATGGTTCCCTCCCTTTTAATTTATTTATTTATTTATTAATTACTTAATTAATTAATTAATTAATCAATATATATATATATATATATATATATATATTATTTATTTATTTATTTATTTTACCAAATTATTAATTACTGGCAATCTTACCACATCCAATCAGGAAAAGGAAAGGAAAGTAGTCAATTTCAGAGCAATCCAAAAAAGAAAGACCTCTAATCCAGCAACACTACAGCACTCACAAACCAATTGCTTAATAAGCACCCAATGACCTTAATTTTACAGAATAATGTCAGTGCTGGATTTCCAACACAACTCTAATCAAACCAACTCATTCACAAAAAACTCCAATATGCAATTCTCAATTACATCAATTGATCAGTCTGTTGCCAAGTCCCTGTCAAATTGTCACAACATGAGATATGCTAGGCACACAAAATATCCTGTATGGGAAGGTAAGTTTTGTAAACAGAACAGTACTTCCCTTAATTTGACTGGATCCATTGCAGCCCACACTGTCGCGTGACGCACTTGTCAGCACCTCCTCTCCCTCTCTGTCTCCTCCTTCTCGTCTCTCATATGACAGAAGAACAAAGGAACAGACAATAATTTAGTCTTTTATGCACTCATTGGGTTATTTCAACCATGCAATACCCTTTGTTCACATTCGCGACAGCAAACAGTTTAACTCAGGAATATTATAAATAGCTCAATAACATTTTATTTAATTTATTTTTAATCCGTCAACATATCTCTCATTTATCAATTCAATAGATCTCAATCAAATAGTTTCATCGTTAAGCAACAGCCGATTTAACAAACAGAATACTTTATTTGTGTGTAAGTCTCCCCCTTCTTCTCTGTCTGCATGTCACAGCAGCTCAGTGCAGGCAGGGGAGTGGCATATTTGCTCTACATAACTCTAAACTCATAAAATCCCACACATGCGCAGTTCATTCACCAGTGCGATTTCAGAGTGAGAAGAGCTCCCAAGCAGCTCTCTCGAAGCTAAACAACAGAAAGTAGACAGACCAGCTGTCCCTCCGTTATTTCCCCAACACAGACAAACAGTAACACTTAACAGAACTCACAAACCAACACAAAACATAGAACACAAATCCTACTTTGAAGTTTCTTAACTTCACTTATCCTAATCTGCAGATTTATAGTTATTTTCTTATCCATTACAAAACATCTATATACACTCTTGAAACTCCTCCCTTTAGGCTCATAATCTTCTAACAGTTATTAACCGTTCTCTTTTTATAGAGACTCATAAGATTTTAACCTTAACGTCCTTCCAGGTGGCTCATATATAGTTAACAATTATTAACGTTCTCACCAACGGAGACTCATAAGATTTTAACCTTAACTTACATATTTCTTTACAAAAACAAAAACCCCTGTTCTCAACCAAAACATATATATGTATATATCTCTAACATAAATCTTATCCTAACATGAGTCGACACAGTTTAAACACAACAGAGACGTCTTTATTTTTATTTTTATTTTTTTCCACACACACTCAGGCTCTCTTCCACACACACACACACACACACACAATTCAAGAGGCTTGTATCCGTTCCTACGGACCTCTAAAGCATGCTACCGTCGTTCCTTATTTCTCATTGTTCCTAAATTTATGTTACCTCGAGTTTGCGGATATCCAATGAGAGGTTACATCAAACATATACCTCGTCAACTATAAGTCGAGGGGTAACTTGCAACCGAATGTATCTACCACAAATACCAGTCCCCGGAACTGACCTCAAAAATCAGGATTTTCGGCCCATCCTAATGATCGCCTCGTTTGAGGGCTTGCCATAGATCAACGACGTCCTAATTTGTATAAATTTTTCCTTGGCCTTATTCCTTCATGGTATTCTTTTTTTACAAATTTATTCAAGCAAAATATCCCTGTGTCCAGTATTATCAATTCCCTATAGACACTCCCCCCTGTTTGCGTTGTTACCAGCGCAAACAAATTTAGAAATTTAGAACGGACTCTTATCCCACAGCAAATAACAGAAAAGTGCACACATAAGTCTTTCAAACGGTACATCTCCCCAGCGCACACACCCACATAAGCAAACGAACCGACCAGCGCACAAAATTGTGAGAAATCTCAACTTATGTGCCGGCGTCTTGAGCGGGAGTCACTTCGTAGCTCATGAATGGAACGCTGGAGAGACGCAACACGTCCCAAAGGTCCTCGTCGCCATTCTGTGGTACCTAAATAATGATGCTAATTATGCTGTGAGAACAAGGAATCCGCTGACACTGTCCTCGATTATAATAATTTATTACATCTTTACTTTCAGCGTCAATTTACAGATTTCTGCAGAAAATCCGGAGAACAACTGGCCCCAATCTCTAATATGTTGTTTCTACCCGTCCTTTGTTTCAACCATGGTATTTATATCCTATGCCTTATGTGTCATGCCCTGGCTCGGGGGACTCTTAAATGTTGAGCCAGGGTGTGGAATTTCTGTTACATTTTCTATGTTTTCGTTCTAGATCGTTTAGATCTATGTTGGCCAGGGTGGTTCCCAATCAGAGGCAGCTGTAGCTCGTTGTCTCTGATTGGGGACCATACTTAGGCAGCCTGTTTTGACTAGTTTATTGTGGGATTTTGTTCCGTTAAGGTTTGTGTTATTAACCTAGGACTTCACGTATCGTTTGTTTATTATTTTGGTTCGTGTTGTGTACTACTGAATAAAGAATGTACGCTTATCACGCTGCGCCTTGGTCCGCTTCATCTGTCGACGATCGTGATAGAAGATCCCACCACCAGAGGACCAAGCAGCGTGCCCAGGAGGAGAAGTTGGCGATGTCCCAGGTGGGCGAATGGTGGTCATGGGAGGACATATTCGCGGGCAGAGGGCCATGGCCAAAAGTAAATGCCCAGGCAGGAGAGGAGAAATGGCGCCAACCGTGCCGACGACGGACACGCGAGAGGCAACCCCAAGAAAAAAAAATTGGGGGGCACACGGCATGGACGATGGGGCTGCTGGAGGCAGCTACAGGACGAATCGGCGGACTAGGAGAGGAGGCCACCAGGTTTGGGGGGCTGGAAGGGTGGTTGGCGGAGCCTAGAGGTAGAGCAGAGCCAACTCCCCGTACTCAGGCTAGGCAGCTTGAGACTGGGCAGGTTCCGTGTTATGCGGAGCCACGTACTGTGCCGCGAGTGTTCCGGCACAGTCCTGTACGTCCTGTGCTAGCACCACGCACGTGTCGTGCTAAGGTGGGCATGCAGCCAGGACGGAGTGTGCCGGCTCAACGCTCATGGCCTCCAGTACCCCTCCTCGGTCCCGGATATCCTGCGCCAGTGCCACGTGCTGTAGTGCCAGTACGAGTGCACAGCCCTGTACGTCCTGTGCTGATGCCTCACACAGATTGTGTGGAAATGGGCATTCAGCCAGGACGGGTTGTGTCAGCTCTCCGCTCCAGACCTCCAGTCCGTCTCCACAGTCCAGCCCGGCCTGTTCCTGTCCCTCGCACCAAACCAGTGGTGCGCGTTGCCAGCCCGGTCCGGCCTGTTCCTGTCCCACGCACCAAGCCAGTGGTGCGCGTCGCCAGCCCGGTCCGGCCTGTTCCTGTCCCACACACCAAGCCTGTGGTGCGCGTCGCCAGCCCGGTCCGGCCTTTTCCTGTCCCTCGCACCAAGCCTGTGGTGCGCGTCGCCAGCCCGGTCCGGCCTGTTCTTGCTCCCCGCACCAAGCCTGTGGTGAACGTCGCCAGCCCGGAACGGCCTGTTTCTGTCCCTCGCACCAAGCCTGTGGTGCGCGTCGCCAGCCCGGTCCGGCCTGTTCCTGTCCCTCGCACCAAACCAGTGGTGCGCGTCGCCAGCCCGGTCCGGCCCGTTCCTGCTCCCCACACCAAGCCAGTGGTGAACGTCGCCAGCCCGGTCCGGCCTGTTTCTGTCCCTCGCACCAAGCCTGTGGTGCGCGTCGCCAGCCCGGTCCGGCCTGTTCCTGCTCCCCGCACCAAGCCAGTGGTGCGTGTCGCCAGCCCGGTCCGGCCCATTCCTGCTCGCCGCACCAAGACAGTGGTGCGCGTCGTCAGTCCGGCACGGTCCGTGCCTGTTCCACCGGTGCCTGGTCCGGCACCGGTCAGCTGCTCCACACCGGAGCCAGAGCAATCCGCTCCACCGGTGTCCAGTCCAGTTCCGGCCAGCGGGACCAGACCAGGGGCGCTACGGGGGGGTAAAGAGAGAGTGGTGGTCACGCCCGGAGCCGGATCCGCCTCCGAGGCGGAATGCCCACCCGGCCCCTACCCCGTTGTGTTCATGTGGCGCGGTCGCAGTCCGCGCCTTTGGGGGGGGGTACTGTCACGCCCTGGCTCGGGGGACTCTTAAATGTTGAGCCAGGGTGTGGAGTTTCTGTTACATTTTCTATGTTTTCGTTCTAGATCGTTTAGATCTATGTTGGCCAGGGTGGTTCCCAATCAGAGGCAGCTGTAGCTCGTTGTCTCTGATTGGGGACCATACTTAGGCAGCCTGTTTTCACTAGTTTATTGTGGCATCTTGTTCCGTTAAGGTTTGTGTTATTAACATTGGACTTCACGTATCGTTTGTTTATTGTTTTGGTTCGTGTTGTGTACTACTGAATAAAGAATGTACGCTTATCACGCTGCGCCTTGGTCCGCTTCATCTGTCGACGATCGTGATACTATGTAACATAATATGGGTGTTTTCCCATAAACCAATCCCAGGAGGCCACATAACAGACTTCCTCTGTTTTAGGGTGCCCCTATAGAAATGCTCTCCAGATGCTTCCTCAAGCTGAGTCAACTTCCTCTAACACACCATTTGCAAACGTAAGCAAAGTCATAAATTGTTTAGACATTACAACATCGAGGACAAAAGCGCAGTGACAGTAAATGTTGACCAAGGACACCCAAGGTAAATAAATAGTAAGTTATTAATGTGGTAAAATTTTGAATTGAATTTGTCTTGATAATCGGTGGATTTCATGTTACATCTCAGTGCAAATGAGGTGCCTTTTGTAGGACCTTCTCGTTCTCGGTCCCAGCCTGTCATTAGCAACATAGCTAGCTAACGTTAGCTAAGGTTGACTAAGTGACACAGCTGGAATTTAGCTGGTTTACAGAAACAGCAGCTAGCTAGTTGTATTTTGCTAATTATATTGCCTTCACTTGGTTTATTATCTAGCTAACAATGTAACAGACGCAAAAGGCATGTTAATAGTTGGCATAGCAGGATAGGCCAGTTTGCCAGTGGTTGTTAGGCTAGCCAGTTTACATTGGGTATCCAACTGTCAGCTAACCTTTTGATGGCTAGCTAACTACAGTAGGTAGCTAGATAATAACATTATAATAGCATTAGCTAGGAGCCTGGCAATAGCTTGGCCATGTGTAGCCGAATAGAAGCCCACTCAAATAGTCCGGATCTAATTTAGATGTCCTTCATAAGCAAATGTAAAGTCACTAGCCTGTACAGTAGCGTAGTTAGCTAGCTAGCTAGCAACCTCAGTTAATAAGCTAACTAAGGTTAATATTACTAGCTAGTCTACTGTCAGTGTGGTGCTAGCTAAGGATAGCTTAGCCAAACCATTTGCTGGTTGTTACTGTTAGCTAGACAAGCTGGCTGCTTTAGCTTGATAGCTAGTTGTATTCCATAGCTCTAGCCAGCTCATTAGAAGTTGTTACCAACATTGTAGTTGCTTAAGAAGTGATATACCAGTTTCCACATAAGTAATAACCTAATTCTACAAAATATATACAATGTAGACATACAGTAATAACTCCTATGTGATAATATATCTGTAATTACATATGCATTCCTTCAGTAATAACTGATATATTAATATAATTGGCCTCATAAGTATTATGCAGTGTTGCACTTGTAATAACCACAACTAGAATGAATACCTGCAATTACATAAAAGTACATTTTAGTACTTTTTTAGATGAGAGGTCGCTAGACCCTTAGTGATTCTGAAAACCATGTTTGTATGTCCCACACATTTATAATCTATTCCTTTTGGAGTACATGACACATTTTTCAACAGTACTTTGGTTTACTCTGAAAATGGGTTCTTTGTTCATCCCCATAGAATGTCACTTAAAAGGACTTACAAACAATGCAAGCAGAGGATGATGCCATTACCGAAGTGGTAGATGTCGAGGTCCCTAAGCAAAAGGTACAGGAACCAACTGTGGTTGCTGTAGATGATGATATACCTCCCATAGATGGTAAGTATTGCTTGATTCATCATCATTTTTGGTTCCAGTAGAAAGAAGAAAACAATTAATTTTGGGAGAAAGTTAAATATCTGACTCGACCAAAGCACCAACCTCTGTTGGCTCTTTGATATTGTTTATGTGACGAGTCTGTAATATTGACACTGCAAAGTACTAGCTAGTAGGTAGAACCTTTGTAAGTAAGCTTCAGTTCATATTTCAGTTCAGAAGTGCGGCAACAATTAATTGATCAGTGAGGGTGGTGGGAGCCTCAGTCCATCCAAATACTTATACCCCTTTCACACCAAGAACTAGGGTTTTACCCTGTATATTTGAAGTGGGTTTAACCCCTGTCAGACCCATTCATACTAAACCTACGACAGGTAAGAAGCATGCAGGGCCATTCATGGAAAATACATGTTCAGCACACAAGTAATGCTGTTGCGCATGGACATTACTGACTATGGGTCAGTGAACACAGATCGACCCATACAGACCAACGGCTCACCCATGTTTTACATGTGTTATAAGGTAGGCCCTAAATCCATCTTGATTGTTTGTGTTTTGAATATTGTGGAGGAAGAATGGTTATCCAACCTGTTTGTATGTATCACAGATCTGTGCATTAGCCAGGCTATAAACTATAAAAAGGGCAGGCCGTTCCACGGCCTAGTGGTTGGGAATCCCTGCTGTAACCAATCATCTGTTGGCTGACATAAGCCTGAATGTTCTCTTTGTTTCTCCCTTTAGGACAAGGAGGTCAGACTCCCTCCCTGCCTCATCTGTTTGTCAGTGTGTTTGCATTGTTCAATGACATCTTTAAATAATTGATCTGTAGAATATCTTATAACGTTGTAACGAATGCCCTTTGTTTGAATTTTTGTCTGTATTAAGTCCCTCTGACCATACAACTGAAAAAATGAAAATTGAGATGCTGAAGATGAAGATCAAGATAGAGGCTTTGGAAGAAGAGAGGGACTTCCTCCGCAAAACTGTTAACCAGTTGTATGGTAAGATAATGTCAGTAGTTTGTTTCCATATCTGTCTGGGTTTTTGCAAACATAATTGCTGTCAAGCCAAACCAATTTGTCATTAAAGAAGGTGGCTTATATCACAGACATTCACTGATAATGACTGTAACCAATCATCTGTTGGCTGACATTAGCCTGAATGTTCTCTTTATTTCTCCCTTTACTTGTAGGACAAGGGGGTCAGACTCTCCCTAGGACCAAGTCCTGCCTCTTCTGTCGGTAGGTTTATTTGCATTGTTTAATGGCATCTTTAAAGTGTTGTTTTAAATTAAGGGACAGATAACTTTCACATGCAATATGAGTGATAGTAATTAAGATCATGATAGCTACAAGTTGGACTCTAGAGATGTGTCTCTAAACCTTACTAGCTGTTAAATCATTCCTCTGACCTTGTTTCCTCAGACAGGTTTTAAGAAGTCTTCCTAAGTGTCTTGGTTTTGTTCACACCAAATTAGGCAAATATGACTCTGTGTATGAACACAGCTAGTCATGAATGTGTCATTTCACATCACAAAAGGGCGCGCCCAGGTATGCAAATGCTTTCATTCATGATCCAATTTTGGCAGAAATGTGCTGCCTGTGTAAACTACTGCCTGATTGGCTTGGCTGCATTCATGCATAAAGGAAATTAGGTAATCTCATGGAGTTATTATAATAATTGTGCTTGTTGAAAGCAAGAATACTAATGTTATTCTGCATACTTATTAGTGTGCTTGCTGAAAGCAAGAACAGTCTTGTTATTGTGCATACTTAATATAATTATTCCTCTTCCGCCCACTTTCTGTGCTCCCTATCTACTTAAAAAACCGTTTAAACTATTATCACCATTTAAACTGTATTCAGTCCAGGGTTACAAGCTATTTCCAGCTATGACTTTTCTTCTTGATACTACATTTACTTTTTATGTTACAGACCTTTTAATATGCCAATTTCCTCAACATTCCAAACTGGTCATTGTTAAGTCTGCTGAGTTCTACGGTATCTCTTGTAATTTCTAATTAAAACAGCTCCTGAGTACTTTAAGGGGTACTAAACTCCCACTTTGATACCATTTGTTTTCTTTCTTTCTTTCTTCAACAACCCTAAATACCCCAACTGCCCCAACTACTCTAAATACCCCAACTACACCAACTACTAATGAATGGAATTATATGAGAGATGCTCAATATTTGAGCTAGAGACTCCATGTATCTTTCCAGAGCTTTTGAGACTCTTTAAAATAAAAAATGCATGTTTTTCTAATTTGGAACCATTAACAGAATCATTGAGGAATCGGATCGTAAAGTATAGGAATCAATTCAATCTTATCAATACCAAACCGTAGCGTGTGTGTGAGGGCCAGTGAGTGGGAAATGGAGGGATTCAATGCAATGCTTTGATAGCCCTATTGTTTAATTACCTGAACAGAAATCATGTGGGGAAAAAATGACTTGTTTAACAGGTTGTGGCGGGTCGTCGGCGGGCTGCATGCACTGCACGGTCAGGTTCAGCAATCATTATCTTCATGTGTAACTGGAAAATGTTTGTTCTGTAACATATCACTAACTCTCACTTCATGTTTCAGGGGACAACGTTGACAAGATGTGAAGGTCGGACAACAGCTCAGATTTTTCCAGCTCAGAAAGCTTGTCATCAACTGACAGTGGAAATGAAAAAAGAAGAAGAAGAAGAAGAAGAAGAAGAAGAAGAAGAAGAAGAAGAAGAAGAAGAAGAAGAAGAAGAAGAAGAAGAAGAAGAAGAAGAAGAAGAAGAAGAAGATACAAAAAAAAGGAAACGGCTAAATGAAGAGGTATGTGTCATGACACTGCAGAAATTAAGATAATGCATTCATTGAAATCAAAGTATATCAGACACTTTTTAAGTGTTTAAAGGCAAGCTAGCACAATCAAGCTGTCATTTGGCATGTATATTAATGGGACACTAATGAAAAAAAGTTTAAATTTAAAGTTCTCTCAATACTACCATAGAGTACAAATTCAACAATATTTGCCCACACCCACGGAAAATCCCAAGGTCACGTCGGAAAGGCCCGATAATTGTAATGGGAACACAAGCGGCCAGCTCCCTGTCTCTCCCTGCAAAATTACTACGCTTTAAAACTAAGGTCATACATCTTTGAATTGCTGTCAGCTATTTCAACAAAAGTATAGTCTGCATACATGTCAATACATATAGTACCTACTGTTTATGTCAACATTTATTCCTGTTAATTTATTCAAATCAGTTTGAAGTGCAGCTAGCTCACTCGTGCACAGGCTCGCCAGCAGGGGCGTTAGATAGTAAACTTTGAGCTAGCATGAGTTAGCCTTGTTCTTTCATTGCTTGGGTTACCCTCCTGTCATAAAATAGTTCATTATGGGTAGAGTTCTGAAACAAGTTCCAGATGCAGTGGAAATATGAGGGAAAATCTTAATATTACCTTTAAAAAACTAAAATACATTTTTACTTTTGGGAAATTTCAACTGCTTAGAGGTTCTGTTAGTGATCTGCATTTTTACTTTTGTGGATATTTTACCGTGGAACCTTGTCTTTAAGGGCAAGTTTTAGGCATAATGCACATGGGCAGGTGTCACTTTAAGGCTAAAACACACCAACCGGACGGTTGGCTGACTGGTCCTCACCCCGCATAGGCTAGAGCAGACCAGAGTTAACCACAAAATTATTATATAAACACGGTGTTCACACAGCCCCAACGTTGAGTTATCACATCATTTGAACAGCTTGTTCTGCGCCTGCGCACGAGGGGAGCCAGCTGGCAAATGTACATTACCACTACCACTCGGTTTTCCAACACCTTAATTAAGGTTACTCTACACTCTGATCATTCTGGGCCCAAAAGCCCCCTGGCAAAAGCAAAATGGCATATTTGATATAGCTTCAAGTAAAAAATTAACAAATTACCTGAGTAGTAATAGTAATTACATAGTATTAGTTACTAGATAGTAATTATGTTATTATCAGCATTGTAGTTTTATTGGAATTGCAACTATGTAATTACATGGTAATATTGTTTAGAGCCATAGGTTATTACACAGGTAGAACATGGTATGGGGGAGGGAGGACTCAGGGGGCGGCGTCCTGTAATAACCTGTGTCACCAAACTGTAATTACATTGCAATTACTATTTACCTACATTGTTGTTACTAAGAGCATTACTGTGTAGTTGCTATATAACATCAACTTAAGGATAAGTGTTATCAAGTTTTCTAATTAAAGATCCTCAATCATTCTGTATATGCTGAAGTTGATTTGGTTTTCTATCTTAAGCTTTATTTGAGTTATAGCAGAAGGAAATATATAAATATTTATGTTTAGAATAAATGCTATTGTGTTCAGATTTCAGCAAGCACATTAATAAATTGCTTTATGTATTATATAGTGACAGCCAAAACCTCAGACGACATAGCAAAAAGGTACAAGAAGGTCCTGGCGACCTACAAAAAGAAAGGAAGCATGTCCACTGCTTTCCACAGCATGAGTGTGGATCGCAACACTGTGGCGATGAGTGCCCCTCTGGCAGAGATCATGCTAGTTCCTTCGTTCACAGCCAGCATTTGACAGCTCTAAGGAGACGCTCAACCAATATGCAAGAAGAATCACCAAAAATGCAACAGCAGAGGTGAGCGACGTTATAAAAGAGAAGAGGCGTAATGAACTGCTCCCTATCAATTATAAGCTTGAATAAACACTGATTATGCACACTCATTCACACACAAGCGCACGCACACACACACACAATTGGTAGAGATAATGTACAGTGAGGGAAAAAAGTATTTGATCCCCTGCTGATTTTGTACGTTTGTCCACTGACAAAGAAATGATCAGTCTATAATTGTAATGGTAGGTTTATTTGAACAGTGAGAGACAGAATAACAACAACAAAATCCAGAAAAACGCATGTCAAAAATGTTATAAATGGATTTGCATTTTAATGAGGGAAATAAGTATTTGACCCCCTCTCAATCAGAAAGATTTCTGGCTCCCAGGTGTCTTTTATACAGGTAACGAGCTGAGATTAGGAGCACACTCTTAAAGGGAGTCCACAGAAGCAATCAATCAATCAGATTCCAAACTCTCCACCATGGCCAAGACCAAAGAGCTCTCCAAGGATGTCAGGGACAAGATTGTAGACCTACACAAGGCTGGAATGGGCTACAAGACCATCGCCAAGCAGCTTGGTGAGAAGGTGACAACAGTTGGTGCGATTATTCGCAAATGGAAGAAACACAAAAGAACTGTCAATCTCCCTCGGCCTGGGGCGCCATGCAAGATCTCACCTCGTGGAGTTGCAATGATCATGAGAACGGTGAGGAATCAGCCCAGAACTACACGGGAGTATCTTGTCAATGATCTCAAGGCAGCTGGGACCATAGTCACCAAGAAAACAATTGGTAACACACTACGCCGTGAAGGACTGAAATCCTGCAGCGCCAGCAAGGTCCCCCTGCTCAAGAAGCACATATACAGGGCCGTCTGTAGTTTGCCAATGAACATCTGAATGATTCAGAGGAGAACTGGGTGAAAGTGTTGTGGTCAGATGAGACCAAAATCGAGGTGGAAACATTATGCTTTGGGGGTGTTTTCCTGCTAAGGGGACAGGACAACTTCACCGCATCAAAGGGAAGATGGACGGGGCCATGTACCGTCAAATCTTGGGTGAGAACCTCCTTCCCTCAGCCAGGGCATTGAAAATGGGTCGTGGATGGGTATTCCAGCATGACAATGACCCAAAACACACGGCCAAGGCAACAAAGGAGTGGTTCAAGAAGAAGCACATTAAGGTCCTGGAGTGGTCTAGCCAGTTTCCAGAGCTTAATCCCATAGAAAATCTGTGGAGGGAGCTGAAGGTTCGAGTTGCCAAACGTCAGCCTCGAAACCTTAATGACTTGGAGAAGATCTGCAAAGAGGAGTGGAACAAAATCCCTCCTGAGATGTGTGCAAACCTTGTGGCCAACTACAAGAAACGTCTGACCTCTGTGATTGTCAACAAGGGTTTTGCCACCAAGTACTAAGTCATGTTTTGCAGAGGGGTCAAATACTTATTTCCATCATTAACATGCAAATACATTTATAACATTTTTGACATGCGTTTTTCTGGATTCTTTTGCTGTTATTCTGTCTCTCACTGTTCAAATAAACCTACCATTAAAATTATAGACTGATCATGTCTTTGTCAGTTGGGAAACTTACAAAATCAGCAGGGGATCAAATACTTTTTTCCCTCACTGTAAGAGAAAGTAAGAGTAAGATACAGTGTGTTCCCACTGTAAAAAAAATTATGATGAAGAAAATGTTTTCTGAGATGAGGCACAAGGAACTTCTCCATATACCCTATGAATGTGATTTTGCATACATTTATGTTTAATTATTCAGGATACAGCGTGTTCTGGCTGTAAATTCTAAACATAAATGTACAGAATATTGTTTTTATATGGTTTCTGAGATTAGGTGAATTGCACAAGGAACCGGTCCTTGCTCCATTTCATATATAATGATGATGTGGAACCTTTGAGGATACAGTGTGTTAATCTTAGAACTGATATCACATTTACATGAGTATTCAGACACTTTACTCAGTCTTTTGTTGAGGCACCTTTGGCAGCGATTACAGCCTTGAGTCTTCTTGAGTATGACACTACAAGCTTGGCACACCTGTATTTGGGGAGTTTCTCCCATTCTTCTCAGGAGATCCTCTCCAGCTCTGTCAGGTTGGATGGGGAGCATCACTGCACAGCTATTTTCAGGCCTCTCCAGAGATTTTCGATCGGGTTCATGTCTGGGCTCTGGCTGGGCCACTCATGGACATTCAGAGACTTGTCCCGAAGCCACTCCTGCGTTGTCTTTGCTGTGTGCTTAGGGTTGTTGTCCTGCTGGAAGGTGAACCGTCGCCCCAGTTTGAGGTCCTGAGCACTCTGGAGCAGGTTTTCATCAAGGATCTCTCTGTACTTTGCTCCGTTCATCTTTCCCTCGATCCTGACTAGTCTCCCAGTCCCTGCTGCTGAAAAACATTGCCACAGCATGATGCTGCCACCACCATGCTTCACCGTAGGGATGGTGCCAGGTTTCCTCCAGATGTGACGCTTGGCATTCAGGCCAAAGAGTTCAATCTTGGTTTCATCAGGCCAGATAATCTTGTTTCTCGTGGTCTGAGAGTCCTTTAGGTGCCTTTTGACAAACTCCAAGCAGGCTGTCATGTGCCTTTTACTGAGAGTGGCTTCTGTCTGGGCACTCTACCATAAAGGCCTGATTGGTTGAGTGTTGCAGAGATGGTTGTCATTCTGGAAGGGTCTCCCATCTCCACAGAGGAGCTCTGGAGCTCTGTCAGAGTGACCATCAGGTTCTTGGTCACCTCCCTGACTAAGGCCCTTCTCCCCTGATTGCTCAGTTTTGCCGGGTGGCCAGCTCTAGGAAGAGTCTTGGTAGTTCCAAACTTATTCCATTTAAGAATGATGGAGGCCACTGTGTTCTTGGGAACCTTCAATGCTGCAGAAATTTTTTGGTACCCTTCCCCAGATCTGTGCCTCGACACAATCCTGTCTCTGAGCTCTACGGACAATTCCTTCGACCTCATGGCTTGGTTTTTGCTCTGACATGCATTGTCAACTGTGAGACCTTATATAGTCAGTTGTGTGCCGTTCCAAATCATGTCTAATCAATTGAATTTACCACAGGTGGACTCCAATCAAGTTGTAGAAACATCTCAAGGATGATCCATGGAAACAGGATGCACCTGAGCTCAATTTTGAGTCACATAGCAAAGGGTCTCAATACTTATGTAAATAAGATATTTCTGTTTTTTATTTTCTATAAATCTGCAACAATTTCTAAAAACCAGTTTTCACTTTGTCATTATGGGGTTTTGTGTGTAGATTGATGAGGACATAATTTTTTTTTTTCATTTTAGAATAAGGCTTTAGCATAACAAAATGTGGAAAAAGTCAAGGGGTCTGAATACTTTCCTGATGCACAGTATATATTAAGCTAGCCAGCGTAGCTAATAAACTCGCAAATTAAGATAATCGTGACAGCAAAAGATGAAGAAGTGTTTGCTTCCTTCAAGTTTATAACTTGGTGCTAGCAAGCTCTACCTAACTGTTTGGCTACTGTTGCTGTCCTTAATTTGACCTGATCATCTCTCTCACTCCGCACCCATCCACTGTATCTCTTCCGCACCACGCTAACTGTGGAAGACAAGATACCGCTCATGCGTGCTACACTTGTGAGTGGTTGATGCTTGCTCCAAATATGCAGTGGAGAGAGGAGTCTGTACACATTCCACGAAAGATAATCACAGAATTAAATACAATTCTGAAATCCGACAGGAGCGGCGGCAATGAACTTGGAATGGCGGAACGCCACTCCTGAATGTATATAATGGAAACACTGCAAAAAAAAACATCTATATGCCAACCACTAACTAAAGGATTCCCAGGTTCTGTACTGGGTGTCTGACATTGTTGTAACATAGTAACTACATAGTAATTACATTAGTAATTCACAGTATGTTTCACTTTACATTAAGTTGCTTGTTCCTGTGTAGAAACATTGTAATTACAATACTTTTCTTTATAACATTGTAATAACTTACATTTTTATATACCCTGCAAAATATTTAATAATATTGAAAGTACATAGTAATTACACTTAAAAGTGCTGTAACTGCGTTTACATAGTAATTACACTTAAAAGTGCTGTAACAACGTTTTTCCTAGATTGAGATGGATTCTCATTGATCACAACTACAAGTACTGTATTGGGTGTCTGCCATCATTGTAACAGTAACTACATAGTAATTACATGATGTGTTTCACTTTACGTTAAGTTGCTTGTTCCTGTGTAGAAACATTGTAGTCACGATACTTTTCTTTATAACAACATTGTAATAACTGACATTTTGATATATCCTGTGAAATATGTAATTGCATTGAAAGTATATTGTATTTACACTTACAGTTGCTGTAACAACATTTATTCTACATTGAAGTGTATTTTCCCAATGATTATAATAAAATGGTTTACCCTACTGTGTTTCACATTACTTGAAGCTGCTTGCTCATGAGTACATTAACCTTATACATTATATTATTTTGAACAACATTTCATTTACATTACACCTTTGAAGCAAGGGAAATAAACCCCAAATCCCTTTTCAAAGCAGGTACACAGTACTTACAAAGGTTAGACCATTACGTTTTTCACTTTACATTAAATTGCTTGTTCCTAGGTAGTTACATTATAGTTACATGCATATCCATTGTAAATGCATGACTCTTACATTTAATTCAGTACATCCTTTAGTTTCGCAAGCCAATGCTAACTAGCATTTGCGCAATGACTGGAAGTCCACATGTATGGTAGCATACGCTCACGAAACTACCTCTTAACTTCCTTCATACTACACGCAGAGACATATAAATGGTATAGACGAGTTCATCTGACTGGGTAAGTCGACATTTTTTTTATCACACTATAACATGTAGCTCAGTTGGTAGAGCATGGCGCTTGCAACGCCAGGGTTGTGGGTTCGATTCCCACGTGGGGCCAGTATGAAAAATGTATGCACTCACTAACTTTAAGTCGCTCTGGATAAGAGCGTCTGCTAAATGACTAAAATGTAAATCTTCCGCTGTCCAGATTAAATATAGGCCTAAATTTCATAAATCAGCTAAACATCATGAGTAACTTTCACCCTCTTTCTCGTACAGTAGGTGTTCAAGATCTCGTACAAAATAATTAATACTATTGACAAAATAAAATAAAAATATCTATGAAGTAAACCATAACCAGACAACTGTATCAAATATTGCACATTTGTAACATTATCCAGAATGATTGGTTATTCAAGCTATCTTGTGGTGCTGGATGAAACACATTTAAATCTGAAAAATCCAAAAGTTCCTAACGCTCTACAATGTTATAGTGAGTTTATCTCTGAGCATATTCCGTTTCCTTTGCAGATTACAGACCAATTTTCTGACAGGGATTAAGAAACATATTGTAGATTAGGGTTAAATCGTATATCATAGATGTAAGGGGGTGATTAGAGAGACTACAGTTGAAGTCGGAGGTTTACATACACTTACGTTGGAGTCATTAAAACTCGTTTTTCAACCACTCCACAAATTTCTTGTTAACAAACTATAGTTTTGGCAAGTTGGTTAGGACATCTACTTTGTGCATGACACAAGTAATTTTTCCAACAATTGTTTACAGACAGATTATTTCACTTATAATTCACTGTATCACAATTCCAATGGGTCAGAAGTTTACATACACTAAGTTGACTGTGCCTTTAAACAGCTTGGAGAATTCCAGAAAATGATGTCATGGCTTTAGAAGCTTCTGATAGGCTAATTGACATAATTTGAGTCAATTGGAGGTGTACCTGTGGATGTATTTCAAGGCCAAACTTCAAACTCAGTGCCTCTTTGCTTGACATCATGGGAAAATCAAAAGAAATCAGCCAAGACCTCAGAAAAAAAATTGTAGACCTCCACAAGTCTGGTTCATCCTTGGGAGGAATTTCCAAACGCCTGAAGGTACCACGTTCATCTGTACAAACAATAGTACGCAAGTATAAACACCATGGGACCACGCAGCCGTCATACCGCTCAGGAAGGAGACGCGTTCTGTCTCCTAGAGATGAACGTACTTTGGTTTGAAAAGTGCAAATTAATCCCAGAACAACAGCAAAGGACCTTGTGAAGATGCTGGAGGAAACAGGTACAAAAGTATCTATATCCACAGTAAAACGAGTCCTATATCGACATAACCTGAAAGGCCGCTCAGCAAGGAAGAAGCCACAGCTCCAAAACCGCCATAAAAAAGTCAGACTACGGTTTGCAACTGCACATGGGGACAAAGATCGTACATTTTGGAGAAATGTACTCTGGTCTGATGAAACAAAAATAGAACTCTTTGGCCATAATGACCACCGTTATGTTTGGAGGAAAAAGGGGGCTGCTTGCAAGCCCAAGAACACCATTCCAACCGTGAAGCACGGGGGTGGCAGCATCATGCTGTGGGGGTGCTTTGCTGCAGGAGGGACTGGTGCACTTCACAAAATAGATGGCACCATGAGGAAGGAAAATTATGTGGATATATTGAAGCAACATCTGAAGACATCGGTCAGGAAGTTAAAGCTTGGTCGCAAATGGGTCTTCCAAATGGACAATGACCCCAAGCATACTTCCAAAGTTGTGGCAACATGGCTTAAGGACAACAATGTCAAGGTATTGGAGTGGCCATCACAAAGCCCTGACCTCAATCCTATAGAAAATTTGTGGGCAGAACTGAAAAAGCGTGTGCGAGCAAGGAGGCCCACAAACCTGACTCAGTTACACCAGCTCTGTCAGGAGGAATGGGCCAGAATTCACCCAGCTTATTGTGGGAAGCTTGTGGAAGGCTACCCGAAACGTTTTACCCAAGTTAAACAATTTAAAGGCAATGCTACCAAATACTAATTGAGTGTATGTAAACTTCTGACCCACTGGGAATGTGATGAAAGAAATAAAAGCTGAAATAAATCATTCTCTCTTTTATTATTCTGACATTTCACATTCTTAAAATAAAGTGGTGATCATAACTGACCTAAGACAGGGCATTTCTACTAGGATTAAATGTCAGGAATTGTGAAAAACTGAGTTTAAATGTATTTGGCTAAGGTGTGTGTAAACTTCTGACTTCAACTGTATGTGTGGGTGGTTGGGGTTATGTGGGTATGCTTTTAACAGTCACTCTATCAAGACCTCCAATGGCATTTCGTGATAGCAATACTACATACATATTAGGACATATTTTTCATCATCAATTGAGAGAACAAACTTTTATGACAGCTAGCAAATAAAAATGGAGTAAAACTGGCATAGTGCATGGGAACTTTCATTTGTATTTTGTCTTTGTTTTAGCAGGGAGTCTCATTGAGATTTAGATCTATTAAACAAGGGAGCCCTGCATATACATACACAATTTATAAATACAACATAATACACATTTACAAGATGATTTAAAAAAAAACTCAATAGGAACAATCACAATCCTCAGCAAATAGGTTCCCAATCAACAATATGAACTGCCGTAGAGGCACCAGAACATCCAGTTGCAGAAAACTTTCTCTGCATCTTGGAAAAACAGAATCCATCTTATTTGGTTCAAGAGTAAAGCTTGCAAGGTCCTCTGGTTTTAGTATCAAAGTGGGAAACTCGGTGGTTACACAAAAAAACAGAAACCGTCTCATTGAAGCTCATATGCGTGCTCGTCGTCCTCACCAGAGTCTTGATCTGAGTGCAGTTTGGTGTCGTAACCGACTTCAGTGGGCACATGCTCACCTTTGATAGCCACTGGCACGCTAGAGAAGTGTGCTCTTCTCGGATGACTACTGGTTTCAACTGTACCGGGCAGATGGTATACAGCTTTTATGGCGTTGTGTGGGCTAGCGGTTTGCTGATGTCAACGTTGTGAACAGAGTGCCCCATGGTGGTGGTGGGTCTATGGTATGGGCAGGCATAAGCTACGGACAACAAACACAATTACATTTTATCGATGGCAATTTGAATACACAGAGATACCGTGACGAGATCCTGTGGCCCGTTGATGTGCTGTTCATCCGCCGCCATCACCTCATGTTTCAGCATGATAATGCACGGCCCCGTGTCGCAAGGATCTGTACACAATTCCTGGAAGCTGATAATGTCCCCGTTTTTACATGGCCTGCATACTCACCAGACATGTCACCCATTGAGCATGTTTGAGATGCTCTGGATCGACGTATACGACAGTGTATTCCAGTTCCCGCCAATATCCAGCAACTACGCACAGCCATTGAAGAGGAGTGGGATAACATTCAACAGGCCACAATCAACAGCCTGATCAACTTTATGCGAAAGAGATGTGTCACGCTGCATGAGGCAAATGGTGGTCACACCAGATACTGACTTGTTTCTGATCCACGCTCCTAAGGTATCTGTGACCAACAGATTCATATCTGTATTCCCAGTCATGTGAAATTCATAGATTAGGGCCTAATGAATTTATTTCAATTGACTGATTTCCTTATATGAACTGTAACTCAGTAAAACCTTTGAAATTGTTACATGTTGCGTTTATATTTTTGTTCAATCGTGTTCCAAAGTTTTGAGAATGACACAAATTCTAATTTTCACAAAGTCTGCTGTCTCAGTTTTGATGATGGCAATTTGCATATACTCCAGAATGTCATGAAGAGTGATCAGATGAATTGCAATTCATTGCAAAGTCCCTCTTTGCCATGAAAATGAACTTAATCCCAAAAAAACATTTCCACTGCATTTCAGCCCTGCCACAAAAGACCAGCTGACATCATGTCAGTGATTCTCTCGTTAACACAGGTGAGAGTGTTGACGAGGACAAGACTGGAGATCACTCTGTCATGCTGATTGAGTTAAAATAACAGACTGGATGCTTTAAAAGGAGGGTGGCGCTTGAAATCATTGTTCTTCCTCTGTTAACCATGGTTACCTGCAAGGAAACACGTGCCGTCATCATTGCTTTGCACAAAAAGGGCTTCACAGTCAAGGATATTGCTGCTAGTAAGATTGCACCTAAATCAACAATTTTTCGGATCATCAAGAACTTCAAGGAGAGAGGTTCAATTGTTGTAAAGAAGGCGTCAGGGTGCCCAAGAAAGGCCAGAAAATATCCAGGGGCATCCGGAAAATACCTTGTCCGTACAAGACAAGGTGAGCGCTACCATCAGTCCTGTGTCATGCCAACAGTAAAGCATCCTGAGACCATTCATGTGTGGGGTTGCTTCTCAGCCAAGGGAGTGGGCTCACTCACAATTTTGCCTAAGAACACAGCCATGAATAAAGAATGGTACCAACACATCCTCCGAGAGCAACTTCTCCCAACCATTCAAGAATAGTTTGACCAATGCCTTTTCCAGCATGATGGAGCACCTTGCCATAAGGCAAAAGTGATAACTAAGTGGCTCGGGGAACAAAACATCGACATTTTGGGTCCATGGCCAGGAAACTCCCCAGACCTTAATCCCATTGAGAACTTGTGGTCGATCCTCAAGAGGCATGTGGACAAACAAAAACCCACAAATTCTGACAAACTCCAAGCATTGATTATGCAAGAATGGGCTGCCATCAGTCAGGATGTGGCCCAGAAGTTAATTGACAGCATGCCAGGGCGGATTGCAGAGGTCTTGAAAAAGAAGTGTCAACACTGCAAATATTGACTCTTTGCATAAACTTAATGGAATTGTCAATAAAAGCCTTTGACACTTATGGAATGCTTGTAATTATACTTCAGTATACCATAGTAACATCTGACAAAAATATCTCATAACAATGAAGCAGCGAACTTTGTGAAAACCAATACTTGTGTCATTCTCAAAACTTTTGACCACGACTAGAACTATGTAGATCATCCTTTTCAAAAAAATGCTGGCATGGAGAATCCATTGGATAGGACTTTCATGTTTTTTATTCTCCTATTTTAGTTTTAGTTTAGAAATGTGGATCTAAAACTCGCTCCTTCAAAGGCATATTACTGGGTTTACAGTGAGCCTAACTGTAGATGGATCAAATGCAACAACCAAAACTTTGCATATTTAATTACACTTTTCTCAATTGATTTTCTGCAATTTGCTATTTGGAATGTTCGCTGTGTCAAGTCAAGAACCTTCATAAAGGGTTTGTTTACTGCGAAAAATGTACAAAGGCACGGAATTAAGACCAGACACAGGCAAAAATAAGATTTAATCCACAACAGATTTCCCCCAATTGTAGCACGGATGAGCCCTGTTTCTAGTACAGTTAGCCAGCTTAATCTGCAGCTGGAATGGTGCTTATGTGCTCAGACAAGTTGGGCCGTGCGCTCCCTTAGGAGGCTGAGCACTCTGGATGACAACCAAAGGCTAACATTTAGCAACTACCCCTCACAACTTCATAAGCATTCAAAATGCTTTGCATCATAAGTACATTTTACATTTTATGTATTGCTGCTTCATACACTAGTGTGCCACTAGTTTACATTTGAATTGCCCTATTGACATGTATGTTCAAAAGTGTAAGTTAGTCTAGTGAGTTATGGTTTGCCATGTTTTCAAAGTTCACTCATTTTAAAATGAGCCACTAAATGATTGCTTGTACTTACTGCCTAACCTTGCTGCCCACATTACTCAGGTGTTTGACTGCAAAAACACACACACACACACACACAGAAGACATACTGTAAGTGATGTCCAGATTTTTATTACAGATTTGATGCATTCTAAGTTCCGTGTAGGGGAAATGCTGTTAGAATGCATCAAATCTGTAAGAAAAATCTGGACATCGCTTATGTCGTCTGTGTGTGTGTGTGTTTTTGCAGTGCTATCAAATACAACTAAGAAAGGTGCAATAAAGATGTCCCTCCCAATCAGCTGTTTACTATTAAATGGACTTTGATATCTTGCATGGATGCAATGCTGGAAAAGGCCTTGTCATGTTTTTTGTTTTGACATCACCATTAAGGAGAGATGTGTTCCAGAATAATTCTGGGCATGAAAGCGTGGCCATATAGGCTAGGTGGAAAATCAATGGGATTCATATTTTCTCTGTTCACTTCAAAGGACAGCATTGTCAGAATTAATTGCAGAGAAAGGCAAATCACCTTTACAGTAGAATAACAACAGAATCTTACAAGTGAAACCAAGTTGAAAGGAGCTTTATAGAGGTATCTCTGTAACACAAATTGTGGTGATGGTACATCTCGAAAAAGTAATACATTATCTTATGAACATTGAGACATATTTTGGGAGGGAAATACTTCCAACTTTATTATAGAGACTATTATAATATAATATGATATTATAATGTGCAGTGCCTTCAGAAAGTATTCACACCCCTTGATTTTTTCCACATTTTGTTGTCTTACAGCCTGAATTTAAAATAGATTAAATTGAGATTTTGTGTCACTGGTCTACACACAATACCCCATAATGTCTATGTGGAATTGTGTTTTTATAAATGTTTACAAATTAATACCAAATTAAAAGCTGTAATGTCTTGAGTCTATAAGTATTCAACCCCTTTGTTATGGCAAGCGTACAACTTTGCTTAACAAGTCATATACTAAGTTGCATGGACTCACTCTGTGTACAATAATAGTGTTTAATATTATTTTCAATGACTACCTCATCTCTGTACCCCACACATACAATTATCTGTAAGGTCCCTCAGTCGAGCAGTGAGTTTCAAACACAGATTCAACCACAAAGACCAGGGAGGTTGTCCAATGCCTCGCAAAGAACGGCACCTATGGGTAACATTTTTAAAAAGCAGACATTGAATATCCCTTTGAGCATGGTAAAGTTATTAATTACACTTTGGATGGTGTATCAATACTATAGTATTGTACTATAATAGTTACTACAAAGATCTAGGCGTCCTTCCTAACTCAGTTGCCGGAGAGGAAGGAAACCGCTCAGGGATTTCACCATGAGACCAATGGTGACTTTAAAACAGTTACAGAGTTTAATGGCTGTGATAGGAGAAAACTGAGGATGGATCAACAACATTGTATTTACTCCACAATACTAACCTAATTGACAGAGTGAAATAAAGGAAGCCTGTACAGAATAAGAATATTCCAAAACATGCATCCTGTTTGCAATAAGGCACTAAACTAATACTGTAAAAAATTTGACAAAGTGTTATGTTTGGGGCAAATCCAATACAACACATTACTGAGTGCCACTCTCCATATTTTCAAGCAGAGTAGTGGCTGCATCATGTTATTTTTATTTTTTTTAATTTAACAGGGAAGACATATTGAGACCTAGGTCTCTTTTTCAAATGTGCCCTGTTAAATACAACATAAATATAAATAATATAATAATATAGTAATAATAATAATATACACATTAAAATACAAAAACACAGTCATGGGAAGCACAAATAAAACATCACAAATCACCCAGAAAAACAGTTACATTCCTTCACAAATAATTCCCCAATTAATACTTTAAATTGCCCGAACGGCACCAGAACATTGTTATAATGACTTTTGATACAAGATTCTTAATGTTTGTAAACTCCTAAGCTGCATGTAGGAGAGAGGACAATGACATGCCATGTGTTATAGAGGTCACTGGTGAGGGACAGAAGGTCTGCGTGCCAAGATAGATTGGGGGCCACTTGTGCTAATCTTAGAAGGTGTATGTGATGGAATGGCCTGGCTAGGGTGACACACAATACCAAGTATGGGGATACTATTGTGGTAGATGAGTGACACTCAATGATGGTTGGCAGATGTTGGAAGAAGCAGCTCGGAGAGCATTATATAAACTGAGAGATTTTCTATGGAAGTCATTCAGATGGCAGGAGGCTACGTCTGTACCGCCTGTCATTGAATCCATTATTGTAACCATTAAATAATGACTGAATCAACTCTCCATCTGTGTCCCATACTCTCTTACATCCTGAACTGCTCGATACCAGAGAAACTCGTCGTAACAGATTGGCGTCTAAACTAACAGGATGCAGTTCACAGCTGAACTAACAGGTAAGCAGACTTTCATTTTTTGGATTATGTCAAATGCTGCTATCTGTGGTAAGGCTGAGCTGTAACGAACGTAGAATTTTTTTATTTTTTTTAGGGGAACAGATGAGTGGTATTCGAGTACGTAAATAAATGTAAGTAGTAGGATCAAATTAGATAATAACAGGGTGCTATGATTCTAAGCAGGGTTTGCTCAGAGTAATGAGTAGAATACAACAGAGGAGAAGGAGAGTGGGTTTAACAAGATTGGGCGTAGGGTATTTTAATGTGTACGACATTATAAAGATAGAGGTTTGAGTCCTTTAATGTGAAAAATCATTATAAAGTTGTTGAGGTTCAAGTCCTTAACGAGACGAGATTATAAAGATAGAGGTTTGAGTCCTTTAATGTGAAAAATCATTATAAAGTTGTTGAGGTTCAAGTCCTTAATGAGACAAGATTATAAAGATAGAGGTTTGAGTCCTTTAATGTGAAGAATCATTATAAAGTTGTTAAGGTTCAAGTCCTTAACGAGACGAGATTATAAAGATAGAGGTTGTGAGGTTTGAGTCATGTGGTGTGTAAGAATCATCATAAAGTGTTAGATTTGTCACGAGGTTCAAGTCCTCAACAACATTTGTTAAAAGTTGTAGTCATTTTGTTAGAGGTTTGTGTCCTGTGGTGTTTATAAACATCATAAAGAATGGGTTTGAGGCCTATGTTCAGTCCTCTGAGAGTTAGAGTACCTTGGTGACGGGATAATTACTCCTTGGTGAATTACTCAAAATGGCCAGGAGAGAGAGCAGATACAATGAGCATGTTGAATCATGGCACCAATGACAAAATAGGAAAATGAAATTTTAATAAGGATCAAGTTGGGGATTTGATTCAAAAATTTAATTACTAACATTGCATGAACTAATAAAAACAAAGGGGAGTCAACAGAATTAGGTCATAGAATATCAAGGAGTGGTATGGAGAGCATGATGTTGTTTTAGAGAGTAGTGGAAAAGTCTGTATTTTATGGGAGGAACCCATGACAGGCAGGGCAGTGACAGCCAGGGCAGTCTGTTTTTTGGTTCCGCTGGGAGTGTGTTTGAAGAAGTTGATTTGTGTCGATTGAGAATTGGTTAAAAAACACGAAGGGATTGTTTGATGTGAGTACCTAGGAGTTCTAACGTTATATATGGATTATGTGAATATATGAAAATATGATTAATTGTATGTGTGTGTAGGCGATTACTAGAGATTTCATAAAGTAATAATTGGAATAATATTTATACTTGCTATTTATATATTTATACTTGCTCACCCAAATGTAGACGTACGTTGGGTGTGAGAAACAGTAAATAAATGTTTTCGGAGTTGGTGTCGTTTATGGATCATATGATAGAGATAAGGTTTAAGGAATAAACTGCCCATAAGGAGTGGAAGTTATAGACATAACTTATAACATAGTCCAAAGCCAATTCAGGGTTTCCATTAAACTAATTATCATTGAGGAGCTAGGTTGAGGAAGTGAAGGAATTTCATTATGTGCCAGATGGTAAGATGATAAACCAGCGTAATTGGGCTATTTGTGGGATTTATTTGTCATTTCAATGGCATAGAGTAAAATCTGTGTTTCTGTGTAATTCTACTGTTGGTATGTGTTGCTTAGACAGATACTACAAAGTATTTGGTTTGGTGATGTAGAATGGAAGGTTTGTAGCGTGCTTGGTTCAATTGGAAAGACTCACTTATTTAACAGGAAAAGCGAGACGATTTCATGGTAGTCATCTTTTTTTGCGTTGCCTACGGGTTTGCTAGATTAAACGATTGAGAATGGTGGCGTAATGTCAATCCATAAATTAGATATTGATACTATGGATATAAATTCAATGTATGCTTCTCAACTACAGCAAGTGTTTGGTTTGTTACTTGTAGCCTACTTAGAAAGGACAGTTACCAGATCTGATGACTTCTAGTAATGGCGGATTTGTATTATCTTTGTTGATAAAGGGGATAATAATAGTATAGTATAGGGACGACACACAGGGAAGCGAGTGTCTTATCTTAATGGGAAGTGAAGCAAGGGGACAAAGAGAATAGATAGAGTATTTAAAAAACACCAGGAATTATGAAGCAGTGTTGGAATGGAGCAGAGTATGAAAGACAACATTAACCGAGGAATATAAGAACTTGTAGCTGAGGTCACTACAGAAATATTACTGACACAATATCGTAACAGATAAACAGAACCAAACATGACGCTACTGCAGCAATCGATTCTTAAAGTTGTCAAGTTAATTTCTAACCCTACGATAGAGGGAAAGGCAGAACGCTGTTTGAGAATGGTTTTTATTTGTTGTTTGGAGAATTTCTAGGTGTTGATCTGTGGGTGTTAGCAACTGGGGTTAGCTGAACGTGAGAGAGCTGTAAGTGTTCATTATGGGTTACGTTTGGGGTACCCGGATCAATGGTTGCTGCAGTAAAGGAGAAGGATGTCAAAAGGATGGTGAGTGTTACCAGTGGGATATGGCTAGCTAGTTAGTGGTGTTAACTAATAGCGTTTAGATTGGTGACGTAACTTGCTCTGCGACCTTGAAGGAGTTTTTTGACTTGCTCTGCAAGGTCGCGCCTTTTGTTGAATGACGAGTAATAGTGCTTAGAGGGTGACTGTTGTCGATGTGTGCAGAGGGTCCCTGGTTCAAGCCCATGTAGGGAAGGACGCAAAACTGTTACATTGATGCTGTTGACCTGAATCACTGGTTTAATTGATAAGATTATAGGAAAGAGATTGTCTTACCAACCCATGGCGGATAGGATAACATAGTAATTAAAGTGGCATCCCTGTGAATAGAGGTTTTTGTTTGTTTTGACTATAACTTAAAAATAATTTGTAACATGCTAAAGTACAGTTAGATGGAAAGACAGTGGTAGAGGATAAAAGAGATTGTAGAGGGTTTTCTGAGTTAAAAGGAAAGTAGGTTAATTGGGAGATGAGAACTGTTGCATTGGATTGTTTGAGTAGACTGGTATTAAAATAATTATTTCTAGTAAGGTCAATGAAAATATGTTATTAGGTAGTAGTGGTTTGTGGATATACTTTACTAATGCCATGATTTAATAAACGGGTGAAAGAGAGTAGTGCTAGTTGTGCTGTATCAGGATGTAAAGGACGCAGAGGGTAATGTGGAGCACATACATGTATCTAGATAGTTGAATATAGAACGTTCTTTGACAATTTGTAATTATTATTATTAAATTCTATAGTTTGTTTAAACACCAGTGAGTTATGCAGAAAGTTAATTAAATCTTAAACGATATTCTGTTTCTGGTACGTTGAACAATGGGAGGTAGTTTTTACTATTAGGCTGATGGAGTAGTAAACTTTTTTTTGTAAGTTCTGAAGTTATTAAACAATAGGTTGTTATTTTAAAACATCAATGCAACAAGTGGAGATGATTACATTACCAAAAAGGGGTTATAGGTTTAGAGAGAAGGTGTAGTCAACTCAATGAAACATGGTATGTTAAGGAAGGCGTAGGAGATGGTCTCAAATAACTTGTTAATAGACGCTTGGAATATCATTGATTCTTTACGCGTAGTAAGTGATTATATTTGTGAATGTCTCAAATAGTACGTTTAGAGGGGTGACAGGTGCAATTTAAGGGGTAAGTCATCCAGTAACGATACCATGATGATTTGATATGGGATAAAATTAAGCTGATTTTGGAGGTGATAATCATTGTGAGACTTAAAAGGAATGAGGTATAAAGAGTAATCATTTAAAAATACTAATTGTAAACTCAAAGAACCTTGAGTGGTTCTCATCTTTTGAGAGATGTTATGTAATCTTCTTCTGGAGTAGTTATGAGGACTTAGATTGAAACAAACGATTATTGATGTGAGGTAGGACAGGGAATATCTGCATCATGTTTTGTGTGAAATTAATATTTTTGGATTGCTGATTATAATTGAATGGTAACGAAATATATACTTTCTCTTCCAGGAAAATGGGGATGTCCTTATCTCTCATTGGGATGTTTCAAAAGTCTTTGGGATAGGTAGAGTAGTTAGTAAAATTCGGCAGTCTTGAAATTAGGTCATAAGATGGAGCTACCACATTAAATAAGGCCCGGCTATTTTGTATTGTTGTTGTTTTCCAATATGTATTTTCAGATAACCACACACAACCCGCCTATTATAATGGTTATATAGGCTTTTTATTTTGATTTTAGGGGGTCTTAAAGGAACACACATATGGAACTTTCTGAAGTTTTTTCTTTTATGAGTGAGTTTTGGGTAAACAAGTGATTTATTTTGAGAAGAAATGTAATAAGGACTTACTGTACACTTGGGATAAAAAAATGTATGACATGTTTTGACTGTTGTTAATGATTTGTCTATTCTATAGAATGGAACACTTCTTTGAAGGGTTTGAATGACCTCTGAACTCTGTCCTGACTTTCTAGTGTGAATTGATCACCCATACTGGAAAGCCAAGAGGCATGGGATGAGTAATTTAAGGTAATTTATTATACCGAGTTGAGGGTAATTTATGATACTGATGATTATGAAGAAGTTTATAATTTGGCAATCGTCATATCTATGATTCTGACCATAATAAGGTCAGAGTGAGAGAGGTAGTCCGGAATGAGGAACACCTGGCGCTAGTCAATTTTGATATTACTTGAATTACTTTAGGGGATACAATTAAGTTAAGGTATTATCAAAAGTTGTCATTTTAGGTTAGATTAGTCCCGTGTAGCTCAGTTGGTAGAGCATGGCGCTTGCAACGCCAGGGTTGTGGGTTCGATTCCCACGGGGGACCAGTATGAAAAAAAATAAGTATGCACTAACTGTAAGTCGCTCTGGATAAGAGCGTCTGCTAAATGACAAAAAAAATAAAATAATGTTTTAAGTGTATTTGTGGTATAAGGCAGGATGTAGAGGAGGCCTGTCTATGAAACTAGTGACCTATAACAAGCTTTAAAAATGTGCACTTCCTAATATCAAGGCTTCTACTGACTGATATGAAGACAGGGTATAGTAGCATATGGTGTCTCACCTAACAATGTTGCTAAGATTTTTTTCCAAAGGGTGAAGGCTTCTCTGCAAACCTAACAGGAGAATCTGGGCATTGTATGCAACTGGGAGACTGGCGGTAAAGGATTAAAGATGTAATAGATGGCCAAAACCTAGGTGGGGAAGTCAGTACTAGGTGTTGCTGGCTACCTCTATGAAGGGGAAAGTAGCAGAGAGAGATACCTGTATCTATCCCACTGTAGGAGTGTTCCAACCAGAGGAGGAAGATGTCACCGCCACTGCGGAGCATTGTTTTATTTAGTGTCTGTGTCTGTGTGTCTTTGCAGCAGGGACTCTCAACTTCCCTATTGGTACGCTGCCAGAATGACACACTCCACAGAGAGATGTTGATAAATGGAGAAGGACTCTGCATGATCCTAGACCATAGTGAAGGAAGAAGGGTCAGATCTAGAAGGACCATACATCGTCACCCAGTCTACACCAACGGATGTATGGATAGAGAGGAGATCGACCTGGTATCATTTAAACCACTGCAACAGACTACTACAAGGAAACCGACGACCTAGAGATAAGGGAGCTGAGGATGCTGGAGCTGTCAAGGATCAGGTGATGGGAGGCGATGTCAAGGGGAATGCTACTATTGAGCTACGTGTTCTGGCTGATTCCCTCGTCAAGATCTTCCAGAATTTCAAGAATCACCTGACTGTCATATCATTAATTTATATATCTGTGGAGGGTTTCCCTAATAGAAATTGGGAAGTATATTAGAAATTGGTATTAAGAATAATTGGTAAAACATAATAATTTGTCATATAGTCAATGCTTATATGGATTTCTTGGATTAGGAATGAACTCAACTAAACTGTTATGTTCTGTCTTCTATTGAGGTAAATACAGATGGTGTCTTGATGCATAGCAGGGATAATTTGGCCTAGAATGGTGTGAACCTTAAAAAGAAACAACCTCTGTACCGGCTGAAGATGAACATAAGAGGCATAAATTTGCTAATTTGAGTAGGAGGTATATACACTGCTAAATTAATAGGACTAGGAATGCATTGAGATGATGATCTGTAGTTATTCTCAGGATAAGGAAGGTCATAATAGAATTATGGATATTTATACTCTATGTTAATAGAAGTGTACATTCTGACAGTTGAATGGGTGATAAAGTTGAGGGTTTTGATTGTTAAGGGCCAAGTGAATCAATAAGAATTGTTAAATAAAAAATGTGGGTTATTGAGCCAACAATGATGGGCGCTGCACACTTAAGCAGACCAGGATCCAATTGGTCGGCCCCTGTGGATTTCTTGTTGTCTATTGCTAGCAAAGCATCCAATAGCCTAAACAAAAGCTTTGACTATTATTTCACTGATCATTCAGCAAGTTTCCCCTATCAGCATCCAGCCCAATATCATTGTGAATAGGCTTAGAAGTTATTTCAAATATATTTATTTTCTGTAATGAGGCCAGTGTCTGAATTAATTTGTTGTGGCAGAGAGGAAGTAGAAACCTTCAGGGATTTGACAGTTTTTCCAGAATTTAGCCAGGCTCCCATTACAATCCGAAAGAGCGGTTATGTAATAATCAGATTTTACCTTTCTGATTTGTCTTACTCAATGATTCCTCAGTTGCTTAAAAGCTTACCAGTCCGGGCCTAAACCTGTGTTTCTGGCATTGAGTCTCTTTTATCTCATCTATTTTATGAATGACTTCTGATAATTCTGGAGTGTACCAGGCATTCGATCTACCTTTAACCCTTAATTTTTTGAAGGGAGCATGATTATCCACAATAGTATTGAAGACATCTGCAAAAATGCTTAAAGCAAACGTTTTTAAAATTCCTCTTTGTGATGACACAGGCTTAGATTTTTGTATTCTCACATCTCTAACACAATCAACTGGGCAATGGTCACTAATGTCTTGGGCGAAGACACCAGTAGAAACATATTTATTTGTTAAAATAAAATCAATCAGAGATGACTTTGAAGGATCTTTAGGGTTAGGCCATGTAGGCTTAGTCACCAGCTGGGTTAGGTCTAGATCATTACACATGTATTTTAGATTGTCTGAAGCCTACATTTCCCGATCATAATTTAGGTCACCCAGGATAATAACTTCTGATTTAGTAAAAGAAGACGACAACAAACTCCTCAAGTTAGGATGGTAGACCCCTATAAAAGTTATGGATACATTTTTCCCCAGACAAAGGCTTAAAGATTGATGAGGGAAATGGATTTCAGTAAAGAGACAGCTAAGTATTTTTTATAAGAATGGTCAGTACCACCTCTACCCTGTCTGTCAGCTCTGAACAAATTATAATCCTTAATATTAATATCAGAGTCCAAAATGTCCCCAGAGATCCAAGTTTCAGTAAATACCAGAATGTCCGGATTCGTCTGCATAGCCCAGATCTTATGTGTATGCTTGTAATCGTTAAGGACTGGGGAGTTTTTCAGGATAAAAATTAAATGGAATGGAGTTAAACTCCATCAGACACTGGGAGATGAATTCACCTTTCAGCAGGACAATGACCTAAAACAAAAGGCCAACTCTACACTGGAGTTGCTTACCAAGAAGACAGTGAATGTTCCTGAGTAGCCGAGTTACAGTTTTGACTTAAATCTGCTTGAGAATCTATGGCAAGACCTGCAAATGGTTGTCTAGCAATGACCAACAACCAATTTGACAGAGCTTGAAGAATTTTGAAAATAATAATGGGCAAATGTTGTACAATCTAGTGAGGAAAGCTCTTAGAGACTTATCCAGAAAGACTCTCAGCTGTAATTGTTGCCAAAAGTGCTTCTACAAAGTATGAAAACGAATGTAAATGAGATATTTATGTATTCATTTTCAATACAATTTCAAACATTTCACATTTTAATTGTGGTGTATTGTGTCTAGATGGGTGAAAAAATTTGATTTCAGGCTGTAACACAACAAAATGTGGAATAAGTCAAGGGGTATGAACATTTTCTGAATGGCACTGTTAACATTGTTGCAATGCAATTGAACGTACAAATCATAACATGTTAGCAGGGCCACTTATTCAACATGTCAGCTATCCAAATTCGATCTCTGTCCATTAATGAATAGTAGATCAGACAAGTGATGCATTATCCTTTAATTTCTCAAACCTATTCAAGAACAAGGGAGAAAAGTAATTAAGCCGCAATAAATAAATAGGATACACATTTGTCATAATTATTTTCTCCACAAGCCCTCAGTGCTTAATCAAATAAATGGTTGAAATCAATAAAAACAAGACATGCAGGGATATTCAAATTTGCATCCATGTATGGTCTCTGAAGACTCGGTGTAAAATTGCTTTCACCTCCTCTGCTGACCCGCTACATTACTGGAATTCCACTGTGAAAATATTTTACCCTCTTGTCCCCTCTACCTCAGATGTAAATACAGAGGTTTACCAAAGCTGTTAATCAACTTTTAACGAGTGACTTTAAAAAGGTTTTGAATTTGTATGAGACTATGTTTTTGATTGGTTTAGGTCAGAGAAACAAAAGATACATAAGTCGAATCAAACTCCGGATAAATCGAGATTGTAGCTGGCGTCACTGGCAGCAAGGAAAATTGTATTTTATTATTATATTATTATTTAGCATATCTGCCTCGGTTCAGAAAGGCAGAAATACACAGATAATTTACTTTTGTTTTGATTTCATTGTGTGTATTCCACCAATAAACATGTTTCAGTTGTTTCTCGATAGAACAGTATAAATTGACAAAACAAAATATATAAACTTTTTAAAAGGTTACATATCACTCATTGGAAACATCAATCATGCACTTAATCCGGAAAGTTAGATGAGAGTGGAGTTTAGTTTGAAAGAATAACATTTTGGACACAATTATCCATCCAACTGTTGACATACGTCTGTTGTGGCAGTCCCCTAAATAAACTGTTCCACAAGAGATCAGTAGTATGTTGCCTATGTATGTGTAATATACTCATATTGTGCGTGAGAAGCTAAATAGACGTCTGTCTACAAACTGTTAAATATTTTTTTGTTAATTAAAATAACAAAATAAAAGTATTGGATTTGTCTTTGCATACATTTTGTCAAAAAAATATCATGAAAATAATAGTTGTACACACTGATGTGCATTATAATGCATCACTACTCGTGTTGCCATGAATCCTTAAAACACCATGCTCAATACATTGTTCAGCTTAATGTAGGTTTTTGAAATAATATAAAATAAACCAGCATCCTTGAAAAAGGCCCAGCAGCCAAAACATTGGTTTCAAGACTGGTCATTCAACTGAGACTGCTCTTCTCTGTGTCACGGAGGGTCTCCGCACTGCTAAAGCTAACTCTCTCTCCTCTGCTCTTGTCCTTCTAGACCTGTCTGCTGCCTTTGATACTGTGAACCATCAGATCCTCCTCTCCACCCTCTCCGAGCTGGGCATCTCCGGCGCGGCTCACTCTTGGATTGCGTCCTACCTGACCGGTCGCTCCTACCAAGTGGCGTGGCGAGAAGTTGTCTCCGCACCACGTGCTCTCACCACTGGTGTCCAGGCTCTGTCGCAGCCGGCCGCGACCGGGAGACTCATGGGCGGCGCACAATTGGCCCAGCGTCGTCCAGGGTAGGGGAGGGAATGGCCGGCAGGGATGTAGCTCAGTTGATAGAGCATGGTGTTTGCAACGCCAGGGTTGTGGGTTCGATTCCCACAAAAATATATGTATTCACTAACTGTAAGTCGCTCTGGATAAGAGCGTCTGCTAAATGACTAAAATGTAAAATGTAAATGTGTCCCCCAGGGCTCAGTTCTAGGCCCTCTCCTATTCTCGCTATACACCAAGTCACTTGGCTCTGTCATATCCTCACATGGCCTCTCCTATCATTGCTACGCAGACGACACACAACTAATCTTCTCCTTTCCCCCTTCTGATAACCAGGTGGCGAATCGCATCTCTGCATGTCTGGCAGACATATCAGTATGGATGACGGATCACCACCTCAAGCTGAACCTTGGCAAGACGGAGCTGCTCTTCCTCCCGGGGAAGGACTGCCCGTTCCATGATCTCGCCATCACGGTTGACAACTCCGTTGTGTCCTCCTCCCAGAGTGCGAAGAGCCTTGGCGTGACCCTGGACAACACCCTGTCGTTCTCCGCTAACATCAAGGCGGTGACCCGATCCTGTAGGTTCATGCTCTACAACTTTCAGAGAGTACAACCCTGCCTTACACAGGAAGCGGCACAGGTCCTAATCCAGGCACTTGTCATCTCCCGTTTGGATTACTGCAACTCGCTGTTGGCTGGGCTCCCTGCCTGTGCCATTAAATCCCTACAACTCATCCAGAATGCCGCAGCCCGTCTGGTGTTCAACCTTCCCAAGTTCTCTCACGTCACCCCGCTCCTCCGCACACTACACTGGCTTCCAGTTGAACCTCGCATCTGCTACAAGACCATGGTGCTTGCCTACGGAGCTGTGAGGGGAACGGCACCTCCGTACCTTCAGGCTCGGATCAGTCCCTACACCCAAACGAGGGCATTGCGTTCATCCACCTCTGGCCTGCTGGCTCCCCTACCTCTGCTGAAGCACAGTTCCCGCTCTGCCCAGTCAAAACTGTTCGCTGCTCTGGCACCCCAATGGTGGAACAAGCTCCCTCACGATGCCAGGACAGCGGAGTCACTCACCACCTTCCGGAGACATTTGAAACCCCACCTCTTTAAGGAACACCTGGGATAGGATAAAGTAATCATTCTAACCCCCCCCTTACCCCACCCCCAAAAAAAAAAAATATATATATATATAATAATATAAGGTGAATGCACCAATTTGTAAGTCGCTCTGGATAAGAGCGTCTGCTAAATGACGTAAATGTAAATGTAAATGGTTGATACTGAATTCAATGAATGTAAAGAAAGCAAGAACAAAACAGTTTTTTTGCTTCTTCCCTATCCTCCTTCACTGAGGGTCGGTCATCAATACGCTTTGAGTAAGCACCACATCTTAAACAACTTTACTATAACAGACCATACTATAACAGTTTATAAATAACAAATGAACAGTTCCCTCTAAACATTGCAAAGGAACTCTCATATATCTAAATGTTTGAATGGCTTCATCTGAACAAGCTTCTTTCCCCAGAGCCCATATAATTGAGTTGTCACTTACTGCCATCACAGTTTACATGTTAAGTTTACTTTACTGGGGCAGCTGATGAGTAAATCAGTCTCATGGGACTGACTCCTCTGATAATGTAAAGGAGTGCTAATTTAGACCTGACTCCTCATTGGCCCGTCTGTATTTGTCCAGGAAGTAGGCCCATCCTGGAAAAATGTGAACAGGGCACCGGGTCAGCATCTTGTCACAATTACCGTAACTTCCTTTGTGCATAAGGGCCCAATGTCTCCTGCTCTCCAGCTCTACCTACCTCGGTTTGGGCAAAGGGCATAAGTGCAAGGGGATGGGAAGTGTCCAGTTGGCAATCCCTTTATCAGTCTATCACCACCATTGCACTATATGGGAAGTCAGCCAGACATGCCTCTGGTAGGGGAACAGTTCCTGTGACCCTGGCAGGGTTTAGGTAGGTCCTCCCTGCAGTCCAGCCCATTTGGCTCCTAGACATGATCTGTCTGGCTGACAGAGGACTGAGGTGGAGGCTACAGACATAGGCTTAGCTGGAGCATGGTCATTAAATCAAATCAAATCAAATTGTATTTGTCACATGCGCCGAATACAACAGGTGTACACCTCACCGTGAAATGCTTACTTACACGCCCTTAACCAACGATGCAGTTTTAAGAATATTAAGAGTTGAGAAAATATTTACTAAATTAACTAAAGTAAAAAAAAAATTGAATCATGTAGTAACCAAAAACATTTAGCAGACGCTCTTATCCAGAGCGAATTACAGTTAGTGAGTGAATTTTTTATTTTTTTATATACTGGAATCGAACCCACAACCCTGGCGTTGCAAATGCCATGCTCTACTAACTGAGCTACATCCCTGCCGGCCATTCCCTCCCCTACCCTAGGCCAATTGTGCACCGTCCCATGGGTCTTCCAGTCGCGACCAGCTACGACAGAGCCTGGATTGGAACCAGGATCTCTAGTGGCACAGCTAGCACTGTGATGCAGTGCCTTAGACCACTGCGCCACTCAGGAGGACAAATCAAAATATTTTTTATATTTGAGATTCTTCAAATTGCCACCCTTTGTCTTGATGACAGCTTTGCACACTCTTGGCATTCTCTCAACCAGCTTCATGAGGTAGTCACCTGGAATGCATTTAATATACAGGTGTGCCTTCTTAAGAGTTAATTTGTTAGATTTCTTTCCTTCTTAATGCGTTTGAGCCAATCAGTTGTGTTGTGACAAGGTAGTGGGGGTATACAGAAGATCGCCCTATTTGGTAAAAGACCAAGTCCATATTATGGCAAGAACAGAAACTACAGTCCATCATTACTTTAAGACATGAAGGTCAGCCAAAACAGAACATGTCAAGAACTTTGAAAGTTTCTTCAAGTGTAGTCGCAAAAACCATCAAGCGCTATGATGAAACTGGCTCTCATGAGGACCACCACAGGAATGGAAGACCCAGAATTACTTCTGCTGCAGAGGATAAGTTCATTACAGTTACCAGCCTCAGAAATTGCAGCCCAAATAAATGCTTCACAGAGTTCAAGTCACAGACACATATCAACATCAACTGTTCAGAGGGGACTGTGTGAATCAGGCCTTCATGGTCGAATTGCTGCAAAGAAACCACTACTAAAGGACAACAATAAGAGGAAGAGACCTGCTTGGGCCAAGAAACACGAGCAATGGACATTAGACTGGTGGAAATGTGTCCTTTGGTCTGTAGTCCAAATTGGAGATTTTTGGTTACAACCGCCGTGTCTTTGTGAGACGCGGTGTGAGTGAACGGATGATCTCCGCATGTGTAGTTCCCACCATAAAGCATGGAGGAGGAGGTGTTATGGTGTGGGAAAAATGTAGAAAATAGTAAAAATAAAGAAAAACCCTGGAATGAGTAGGTGTGTCCAAACTTTTGACTGGTACTGTACATGTAGGCGCTCCGGTACCGCTTGCCATGCGGTAGCAGAGAGAACCCCCCCCAAAAAAAACAGTCTATGACTCGGGTGGCTGGATTGTTTGGCAATTTTTAGGGCCTTCCTCTGACACCGCCTGGTAAAGAGGTCCTGGATGGCAGGAAGCTTGGCCCCAGTGATGTATTGGGCCGTACGCACTACCCTCTGTAGCGCTTGCGGTCAGAGGCCGAGCAGTTGCCATACTCTGGGCCCCATATTAACAGAGGGCTACCATTGGCCAATAAACCATAGACGATGCAACCTTGAAAGAATATTACATTTTACATTACATTTTAGTCATTTAGCAGACGCTCTTATCCAGAGCGACTTACAGGAGCAATTAGGGTTAAGTGCCTTGCTCAAGGGCACATTTACGTCATTTAGCAGACGCTCTTATCCAGAGCGACTCACCAATTGGTGCGTTCACCCTATAGCCAGTGGGATAATCACTTTACAATTTTTTTTTGGGGGGGGTAGAAGGATTACTTTATCCTATCCCAGGTATTCCTTAAAGAGGTGGAAATGAAATATCGAAAGCCTTCCACTTCGATTATGTACAATATGTATTTTGTGTGATATTTACAATTGTGTAAATGGATGTTTGTTGTTTTGTTTTACATGAAGATTTTGAATGTTCAAAACTTTTTGATACTGAATGTGTTTGGGGTGGACAGATTCAGGATTTCGTTACACAGTGAAACAAACAAGCACCTACTAATCATTTCAGGGGTGAAAATATATATTGAATATATATTTGAGAGGTCAAATTAAATAGTGAGAATTGAGGAGCGAATATTTATATTTTCTCTTTAATTGAAGACTAAACCCATAAAATATCACATCCCAATGGAACCAAAGTCTGCATTCTGCTTCGGCTACTATTATGATAAGTTCGATTATGTACAATATGTATTTTGTGTGGTATTTACAATTGTGTAAATGGATGTTTGTTGTTTTGTTTTACATTAACATTTTGAATGTTCAAAATGTTTTGATACTGAATGTGTTTGGGGGTGGACAGATTCAGGATTTAGTTACACAGTGAATCAAACAAGCACCAACTAATCATTTCAGGGGTGAAAATTTATATTGAATACATATTTGAGAGGTCAAATTAAATAGTGAGAATTAAGGAGATAATATTTGCATTTTCTCTTTAATTGAAGACAAAACCCATTAAAAATCACATCCCAATGGGACCAAAGTCTGCATTCTGCTTGGCTACTATTATGATAAGTTAAGAACCTGTGTCGCTACATTTTTAAACCAATATATTGTCTATATGAATGCAGCTGCCACTGTATTGAAGCCATTGGACACAGTTTATCATAGCGCGCTACGCTTTTGGTTCATTACACATCACTGTATTATGTATTTTTTATTTTTTATTTTTTTTATTTCACCTTTATTTAACCAGGTAAGCCAGTTGAGAACAGGTTCTCATTTACAACTGCGACCTGGCCAAGATAAAGCAAAGTAGTGCAATAAAAACAACACAGAGTTACATATGGGGTAAAAAAAACATAAAGTCAGAAATACAACAGAAAATATATATACAGTGTGTGCAAATGTAGCAAGTTATGGAGGTAAGGCAATAAATAGGCTATAGTGCAGAATAATTACAATAGTATTAACACTGGAATGCTAGATGTGCAAGAGATTATGTGCAAATAGAGATACTGGGGTGCAAAAGAGCAAATTAAATAACAATATAGGGATGAGGTAGTTGGGTGGGCTAATTTCAGATGGGCTGTGTACAGGTGCAGTGATCGGTAAGGTGCTCTGACAACTGATGCTTAAAGTTATTGGGGGAGATAAGAGTCTCCAGCTTCAGAGATTTTTGCAATTCATTCCAGTCATTGGCAGCAGAGAACTGGAAGGAATGGCGGCCAAAGGAGGTGTTGGCTTTGGGAATGACCAGTGAGATATACCTGCTGGAGCGCAGACTGCGGGTGGGTGCTGCTATGGTGACCAATGAGCTAAGATAAGGCGGGGATTTGCCTAGCAGTGATTTATAGATGGCCTGGAGCCAGTGGGTTTGACGACGAACATGTAGTGAGGACCAGCCAACAAGAGCGTACAGGTCACAGTGGTGGGTAGTGTATGGGGCTTTGGAGACAAAACGGATGGCACTGTGATAGACTACATCCAATTTGCTGAGTAGAGTGTTGGAGGCTATTTTGTAAATGACATCGCCGAAGTCAAGGATCGGTAGGATAGTCAGTTTTACGAGGGCATGTTTGGCAGCATGAGTGAAGGAGGCTTTGTTGCGAAATAGGAAGCCGATTCTAGATTTAACTTTGGATTGGAGATTCTTTATGTGAGTCTGGAAGTTGAGTTTACAGTCTAACCAGACACCTAGATATTTGTAGTTGTCCACATACTCTAGGTCAGACCCGTCGAGAGTGGTGATTCTAGTCGGGTGGGCGGGTGCTAGCAGCGTTCGATTGAAAAGCATGCATTTAGTTTTACTAGTGTTTAAGAGCAGTTGAAGGCTACTGAAGGATTGTTGTATGGCATTGAAGCTCGTTTGGAGGTTTGTTAACACAGTGTCCAATGAAGGGCCAGATGTATACAAAATGGTGTCGTCTGCGTAGAGGTGGATCTGAGAGTCACCAGCAGCAAGAGCGACATCATTGATATACACGGAGAAAAGTGTCTGCCCAAGAATTGAACCCTGTGGCACCCCCATAGAGACTGCCATAGGTCCAGACAACAGGCCCTCCGATTTGACACACTGAACTCTATCTGAGAAGTAGTTGGTGAACCAGGCGAGGCAGTCATTTGAGAAACCAAGGCTATTTAGTCTGCCAATAAGAATGCGGTGGTTGACAGAGTCGAAAGCCTTGGCCAGGTCGATGAAGACGGCTGCACAGTACTGTCTATTATCAATCGCGGTTATAATATCGTTTAGGACCTTGAGCGTGGCTGAAGTGCACCCGTGACCAGCTCGGAAACCGGATTGCATAGCGGAGAAGGTACGGTGGTATTCGAAATGGTCGATGATCTGTTTGTTAACTTGGCTTTCGAATACTTTCGAAAGGCAGGGCAGGATGGATATAGGTCTGTAGCAGTTTGGATCTAGAGTGTCACCCCCTTTGAAGAGGGGGATGACCGCGGCAGCTTTCCAATCTCTGGGGATCTCAGACGTTATGAAAGAGAGGTTGAACAGACTAGTAATAGGGGTTGCGACAATTTCGGCGGCTAGTTTTAGGAAGAAAGGGTCCAGATTGTCTAGCCCAGCTGATTTGTAGGGGTCCAGATTTTGCAGCGCTTTCAAAACATCAGCTGTCTGAATTTGTGTGAAGGAGAAGCGGGGGGCATGGGCAAGTTGCAGCAGAGGGTGCAGAGTTGGTGGCCGGGTTAGTGGTAGCCAGATGGAAAGCATGGCCAGCTGTAGCAAAATGCTTGTTGAAATTCTCGATTATTGTAGATTTATCGGTGGTGATAGTGTTTCCTAGCCTCAGTGCAGTGGGCAGCTGGGAGGAAGTGCTCTTATTCTCCATGGACTTTACAGTGTCCCAAAACTTTTTGGAGTTAGTGCTACAGGATGCAAATTTCTGTTTGAAAAAGTTAGCCTTTGCTTTCCTGACTGCTTGTGTATATTGGTTCCTAACTTCCCTGAAAAGTTGCATATCGCGGGGGCTATTTGATGCTAATGCTGTACGCCACAGGATGTTTTTGTGCTGGTCAAGGGCAGTCAAGTCTGAGGAGAACCAGGGGCTATATCGGTTCTTAGTTCTGTATTTTTTGAATGGGGCATGTTTATTTAAGATTGAGAGGAAATTACTTTTAAGGAACAACCAGGCATTCTTTACTGACGGAATGAGATCTATATCCATCCAGGATACCTGGGCCAGGTCAATTAGGAAGGCCTCCTCGCTAAAGTGTTTTAGGGAGCGTTTGACAGTGATGAGGGGTGGTCGTTTGACCGCGGACCCGTTACGGACGCAGGCAATAAGGCAGTGATCGCTGAGATCCTGGTTGAAGACAGCTGAGGTGTATTTAGAGGGTATATTAGTCAGGATGATATCTATGAGGGTACCCATGTTTAAGGATTTAGGGTTGTACCTGGTAGGTTCGTTGATAATTTGCGTGAGGTTGAGGGCATCTAGCTTGGATTGTAGGATGGCTGGGGTATTAAGCATATCCCAATTTAGGTCACCAAGCAGTACAAACTCAGAGGATAAATGGGGGGCAATCAATTCACATATGGTGTCCAGGGCACAGCTGGGGGCTGAGGGGGTCTGTAGCAAGCGGCAACAGTGAGAGACTTATTTCTAGAAAGGTGGATTTTTAGAAGTAGAAGCTCAAACTGTTTGGGCACAGACCTGGATAGTATGATAGAGCTCTGCAGGCTATCTCTACAGTAGATTGCAACTCCACCCCCTTTGGCAGTTCTATCTAGACGGAAAATGTTATAGTTGGGGATGGAAATTTCAGAATTTTTGGTGGCCTTCCTGAGCCAGGATTCAGACACTGCTAGAACATCAGGGTTGGCAGAGTGTGCTAACGCAGTGAATAACTCAAACTTAGGAAGTAGACTTCTGATATTTATGTGCAAGAAACCAAGACTTTTGCGATTACAGAAGTCAACAAATGATAGCTCCTGGGGAGTAGGAGTGATACTGGGGGCTACAGGGCCTGGGTTAGCCTCTACATCACCAGAGGAACAGAGGAGGACTAGAATAAGGATACGGCTAAAGGCTTTAAGAACTGGTCTTCTAGTGCGTTGGGTACATAGAATAAAGGGGGCAGATTTCCGGGTGTTATAGAAAAGATTCAGGGCATTATGAACAGACAAGGATATGGAAGGATATGAGTAAAGTGGAGGTAAACCTAAGCGTTGGGTAACACTGAAAGAGATAGTATCTCTAGAGGCATCAATTGAGTCGGTCTCTGAGTGTATGGGTGGAGGGACAAAGGAGCTAACCAAGGCAGGTTTAGCTAGGCTGGGGGGTCTACAGTGATATAGTACAATTAGAAATAACCGAAACAACAATAAACTAACCATGTTTGGGCTGAGGCTAAACATAAACAGGATGTAGTACCGTAAAAAGGAACAGTCCAGCAGATATCAGCTGTATAGCTGAGTTATCATAAGGTCCGGTGGTGAAGCGCTAGTGAGTAAGAGGCCACGGCTAGCGTGTGCCACGTCCGTTTTGTTGTAGCCAGCTGGTAGCGATGAATCCGGAGTTAAAGGTCCAGTGATTCAGTGATGCCGGGCGGAAAAACTGATATGTTCTGGGTCGATAACACGCAGTGCTGACTGGCCGAATATCCGGTGATCAATGTCCAGTGATTAAAATTAATCCCGCGGAAAAAAAATCAAATGTTCTGGGTGAAACACCGCTAGCACCGCTAGCTGTGGCTAATAGCAAGTAGCTAGTTAGCTGGCTAGCTAGTTTCAACTGGAGATTCTAGATAAAAGGTAAGTCAATAATAGAATCCGTTCCACATTGAGTGAGGCGGGTTGCAGGAAAGTATATTTTGTAGAAGGATGAAAAGTCTGATAGGGAAACATGTACGAAAAATACAAAAAAACTGGGTATTTACAGGCTATTTACAGACACACGACAGGCTGACCCTCTTTGAAGTCTAGTAGATCGATGCATTGCACTCTTTTTGTTAATAAAGCCCTCCTGCATAAACTGTCGCCAGACCTTACTTCAGTGTTAACTTATAGACATACGAGATACCAGACCCGGTATCAGGGATGGCTAACTCTGGAAATCCCTTCGATCTCCACTGAGTTTGGTGGATCTGCTTTTAGGTTTTTTTCACCTTACGTGTGTAATGATCTCCAATGCACTTTAAAATCGGAGGAATTAGTTTCTATAGGGCATTTCAGATGGCTGTTAGGGGACCTTTTTACTGAATTATGTGTCTGTTTTTATGATTGTGTTTTGCTTTTCATGTATTGTTGTGTATAATAACGTGTATTTTAATGTGTAAATGGATGTGTAGTTTAATGTGTACACTATATTGTATTTTGATGTGTATTGTGCTAAACAGGGCTCATATGGAAAAGAGACCTTGGTCTCAGCATTGACTCCCTGTTAAAATAAAGGTTAAATAAAATAAAAACATTTAGCTTATTAATAGAATTTATAGGCCACATAACCCCTTTACATGGATAGGCACATGGTGAATGATATTGCTCTATATTATTAATGTCCCACAGTATTGCCAGGGATTACTAATAAATACACTACAGTGAGTCGGAGCAAATGAAACTGGAATATTTCAAGTTTCTTAAAGGGGCAATCTGCGGTTGCTACATCAATTTTTTGACTTTTAATTTAATAATATATATCCATTGATTCTTGAAGAACCCAAAATATAAGCTTGTTTTACTCCTTTGTTTGTAAACAGTGTAATAGCGGAGGTGGATAAAGATGGCGGCCCCAATGCACTTACCACAAGTTCGGGAGATTGTACATTGCTCTCAGTTACTGTTTTTCTGGTATAGTCATTAGCAGAGTATACTGTACATGATCCCAATTTTAGCTTCAAGACACTGGCAATTTAAAAAAACAAAACAAAGTAGATTGTGCTGATTTATTGGCACGTTGAACAATGTCTCGCGCCGTAGTTTAGAAACTCAGTGAATAGTGCTAAAACATCGATGTCATATCTGAATGTTCGCCATGGTAAACAAACACAGTATAGCCTCAAAACATGGCTAAAACTATCATTTTTATATAGTTTGGTCTGTCCTAATATCCATGGCTCTGTCAATGAATTTGAGAGTGGTTACATTTCTCCATCCCCATCCCTCAGCTGTTTATCATAAAAATGGTGGGGTTGGCCTTTGTTATTGTTCAAACAGCAGATTGCCCCTTTAATGAAGCACTGCATGGGTAGGCCTATGTGATAGTTCCTTACTTCCTTCATCACCAGGGCTAGATCAAGTGTTGTTTTGCACTGCATTTGGGTATTTTATACGGATAGTAAGAACATCCTGTACACTGTTAAGATTCAAGGTTTTTTGTTTATTGTGATGTTATCATTTGTTATCATTTGTTCATATTATATCTAATAAGTACCTGGGGGCTTTGTCATATTTCATACATTTACTTTAGGATGTATACCTTGCATTTAGATGAATGGATAACGTTTATATTAAAGGCCCCACAGTTTATAGCAACGGTTAAAAACGTGGAAGATAGTTCAGTCCAATTTTCTCGCCATTGAACGGTACATAATAGAAAATCAAATCATTATCAGTAGCACATTGAACCATTAAAGACAAATGTACATGTTACAGCTTCACTCTCTGTTTTCCTCCATATTTTATGTGGTCCCTTAGGAGGTGTTCACTCTGGTTCCAGAACATTCATAAATCCTTGACTTGCTCCTTTATCGTGTTGGCCGCTGTCTGGTGGAGATTGACCCATGGCAATGCTCAGGGGATGGATAGAGCATGACATTGAAAAACTAAAAACTGTAATTTCACATGTCAGAAAAAGGTTGTGTCAAAGAAAAAGGTGACCTTAACTATTTGTATTTTAATGGATCCCCGTCCAGCAAAATCCAGCAAAAATTAACGCAGTAATATACATTAGAATACATTTTAGAACAGATTTCACAATACATTAAGTGTGTGCCCTCCGGCCACTACTCTACCACAACACACAATCCAGGTGTACGTGTGTGTATAGTGTGTATGTTATGTGTGTTTGTACCTGTGTGTGTAACTCTTCACATGCACTTCAATGGTTGCACATCGACTGTCACGTTCGTTGATGAACGGGTCAGACCAAGGCGCAGCGTGATATGCATACATGTTTATTTGACTTATAAACACAACGACAAAACAAGAAACGAAACGTAAAGTCCAAGGTACACAAACAACATACCTCACACGGAACAAGATCCGAGCGTGACCGGAGCTGGACCGGGCACCGGTGGAGCGGACTGCTCAGGCTCCGGACTGGAGCCGCTGACCGGATCTGGACTGGACCCCGGTGGAGCGGACTGCTCTGACTCTGGAGTGGAGCCGCTGACCGGAGCTGGATCAGGCACCGGTGGAGCGGACTGCTCTGGCTCCGGAGTGGAGCCGCTGACCGGAGCTGGACTGGACCCCGGTGGAGTGGACTGCTCTGGCTCCGGAGTGGAGCAGCTGTTCGGAGCTGGATCAGGCACCGGTGGAGCGGACTGCTCTGGCTCCGGACTAGAGCTGCTGACTGGTGCCGGATCAGGCACCGGTGGAACGGGCATGGGCCGTGCCGGACTGGACACACTCACCACTGGTCTGTTGCGAGGAGCAGGCACGGGCCGAACCGGACTAGGAACATGCACCACTGGCTTGGTGCGAGGGAAAGGAACAGGCCGGGCCGGGCTGGCGACGCACACCACTGGCTTGGTGCGAGGAGCAGGAACGGGCCGGACCGGACTGCGAAGGCGTACTGGAGGTCTGGAGCGGAGAGCTGGCACAACCCGTCCTGGCTGGCTACCCACTTTCGCACTAAACGTGCGGGGCGCTGGCACAAGACACACTGGGCTGTGCACCCATACTGGCGATACAGTACGTAGAACCGGCGCAGGATATGCGGGAACGAGGAGACGTACTGGAGACCAGGAGCGTTGAGCCAGCACACCCCGTCCTGGCTGGATGCCCATCTTCGCACGGCACGTGCGTGGTGCTAGCACGACACAGTACGTAGCTCCGCATAACACGGAGCCTGCCCAGTCACACGCCTCCTCGCGTGAGTACGGGGAGTTGGCTCTGCTCTAACACTAGGCTCCGCCAACCACCCTTTTAGCCCCCCCAAAAAAATGTTCTTGGGGCTGTCTCTCGGGCTTCTTCCTCGGCCGGCGCCTTCTGCGTTGCCGCTGCTCCTCTCTATACCGCGCCTCCACTGTCTCCTCCCAAGGACGGCGATCCATCCCGGCCTGAATCTCCTCCCATGTCCAGGAACCCTTTCCTTCCAGGATCTCTAGTCCCATGTCCAGGCTGTTTGCTCCTGGACACGCTGCTTGGTCCTCGCTTGGTGGGATCTTCTGTCACGTTCGTTGATGAACGGGTCAGACCAAGGTGCAGCGTGATATGCATACATGTTTATTTGACTTATAAACACAACGACAAAACAAGAAACGAAACGAAACGTTCAAGGTACACAAACAACATACCTCACACGGAACAAGATCCCACAACCCACTAGTGCCAATAGGCTGCCTAAGTATGGTCCCCAATCAGAGACAACGAGCGACAGCTGCCTCTGATTGGGAACCACACCGGCCAACATAGAAATACACATACTAGAATATAAACATAGATCTACACAACATAGAATATACACACCCTGACTCCGCAAATAAGAGTCCCCAGAGTCAGGGCGTGACATCGACAAATAAAAGGAAGCAAAATTGTCTGTTATTATTTGAGCAGGCAATGGTAATGCATGGCATACAGTGCACAGAGCATGGCTTACGTTTGCTGTACACTCCACTGCAAAAGGAGCCTTAATGTAACCAGCAAAAGCTGGATAAAAAATCCATACAAACTCAATTATGAATCAATTTGAGTTTGTGTCAGACAGTCTGGTGCCAACAGAGTGGATTTTTTATTAACTTATGGTCTAGAAAGAATGAAACACTTTTCATTTGTGTATTTCAGTGTGTTGCCTTATGATTCAGAGGGATGGTATTCACACTTTGTCTTGCAGGCACTCATCTCACAGACAACCTAGGATGCAACATATTAAGCTGAAGTATGTGTATTGATGATGAAGGTTGTTAATCCTGTTACTTCCTTATTTTGTTGTGTAAAAAAATACATTCGAAGTAAGATAAATTACAAGCGACATTTAGAAAAAGGCCTGGATTTAGCTGCATCAGGCACAATAGGCGAGAGACTCTTGCTAAAATGGAAACAAGTCCGGCTGAGACTGCGGCTCTCCTAACATGGACACCGTACTATTGGCAGCAAACAAATAAATGTTTGAACGCGAAGGAGCAGCTAGGTAACAGACATCTGATAATACAGTAGATATAGTGATAAATCTTTGCCAATGAAATGTTACCCTCACCTTTTCTGTTGGCTGTTCTTGAATATCAAACTAGGTCATCGACTTGCATATTCATGATCTTTATGACAACTCCCTGCTATTCCAAGTCAAGACCTATGTTAATTCTGATATTTACACCTAAGCTTGTTCACTTGAAAGCCTTACATTTCGGTGATAGCTTTAGAGGCTGTTATCTTGTAGAGCTAGTAGAAGAGGAAGAAACTGAACTTTGACAGATAAGTTTGGTGGTGGCAGAGTTTTGATGTATGCATTGAGATACTGTATATTACTGTGGAACCTAATTTACCTAATGCCTCAGAGATCTGCTCAAATATTTTATCCATGTTTTGACTGTTGATTTGCTGTTTTAATTACTGTTACCAGCTTTCAACGTTTTGTGATGCTTTCAAATCAAATCATATCAAATTGTATTTGTCACATGCGCCGAATACAAGAGGTGTGGACCTTACAGTGAAATTCTTACTTACAAACCCTTAACCAACAATGCAGTTTTAAGAAAAGTAAGTGTTAAGCAAAAAAAATAGATAAGTAATAAAAAATATATATATATTTAAAAAAAATTGAAAAATAACAAATTATTAAAGAGCAGCAGTAAAATAACAGTATTCATCCCACTTGCCGTTATTCCGATTTTGTTGCATTACAGCCTGTAATTTAAATTGATTTTTATTTGGATTTCATGTCATGGACATACACAAAATAGTCCAAATTGGTGAAGGAAAATGAAAAAAAGTACTTCTTTAAAAAAATTCTACAAAATAAATTACGGAAAAGTAGTGCGTGCATATGTATTCACCCCCTTTGCTATGAAGCACCTAAATAAGATCTGGTGCAACCAATTACCTACAGAAGTCACATAATTAGTTAAATAAAGTCCACCTGTGTGCAACACCAAGTGTCACATGATCTGTCACAGGATCTCAGTATATATACACCTGTTCTGAAAGGCCCCAGAGTCTGCAAAACCAATATGCAAGGGGCACCACCAAGCAAGGGGCACCATGAAGATCAAGGAGCTCTCCAAACAGGTCAGGGACAAAGTTGTGGAGAAGTACAGATCAGGGTTGGGTTATAAAAAAATATCAGAAACTTTGAACATCCCGCGGAGCACCATTAAATACATTATTAAAATATTGAAAGAATATGGCACCACAACAAACCTGCCAAGAGAGGGCCGCCCACCAAAACCCACAGACCAGGCAAGGAAGGCATTCATCAGAGAGGCAACAAAGAGACCAAAGATAACCCTGAAGGAGCTGCAAAGCTCCACAGCGGAGATTGGAGTATCTGTCCATAGGATAACTTTAAGCCGTACATTCCACCGAGCTGGTCTTTACGGAACAGTGGCCAGAAAAAAAGCCATTGCTTAAAGAAAAAAATAAGAAAACACATTTGGTGTTCGCCAAAAGGCATGTGGAAGACTCCCCAAACATATGGAAGAAGGTACTCTGGTCAGATGAGACTAAAATTGAGCTTTTTGGCCATCAAGGAAAACGCTATGTCTGGATCAAAACCAACACCTCTCATCACCCTGAGAACACCATCCCCACAGTGAAGCGTGGTGGTGCCAGCATCATGCTGTGGGGATGTTTTTCATCGGCAGGGACTGGGAAACTGGTCAGAATTGAAGGAATGATGGATGGCGCTAAATACAGGGAAATTCTTGAGGGAAACCTGTTTCAGTCTTCCAGAGATTTGAGACTGGGACAATGATCCTAAGCATACTCCTAAAGCAACACTTGAGTGGTTTAAGGGGAAACATTTAAATGTCTTGGAATGGCCTAGTCAAAGACCAGACCTCAATCCAATTGAGAATCTGTGGTATGACTTAAAGATTGCTGTACACCAGCGGAACCCATCCGACTTGAAGGAGCTGGAGTAGTTTTGCCTCGAAGAATGGGCAAAAATCCCAGTGGCTAGATGTGCCAAGCTTATAGAGACATACCCCAAGAGACTTGCAGCTGTAATTGCTGCAAAAGGTGGCTCTACAAAGTATTGAATAGTGAATAGTTATGCAAGCTCAAGTTTTCAGTTTTTTGTTACTTATTTCTTGTTTGTTTCATAATAAAAAATATTTTGCATCTTCAAAGTGGTTGGCACTTAAATGATACAAACCCCCCAAAAATCTATTTTAATTCCAGGTTGTAAGGCAACAAAATAGGAAAAATGACAAGGGGGGTGAATACTTTCGCAAGCACTGTACAGGGGGTACCGGTACAGAGTCAATGTTTGGGGGCACAGGTTAGTCGAGGTAATTGAGGTAATATGTACATGTAGGTAGAGGTAAAGTGACTGTGCATAGATAATAAACAGAGAGTAGCAGCACCGTTAAAGAGGGGGTAGGAGGGAGGGGGGGAACAATGCAAATAGTCTGGGTAGCCATTTGATCAGCTGTTCAGGAGTCTTATGGCTTGGGGGTAGAAGCTGTTAAGAAGTCTTTTGGAGCTAGACTTGGCGCTCCGGTACCGCTTGCCATGCGGTAGCAGAGAGAACAGTCTATGACTAGGGTGGCTGGAGTCAATTCTTAGTGCCTGCCGTCTGGTATAGAGGTCCAGGATGGCAGGAAGCTTGGCCCCAGTGATGTACTGGGCCGTACACACTACCCTCTGTAGTGCCTTGCGGTCGGAGGCCAAGCAGTTGCCATACCAGGCGGTGATGCAACCAGTCAGGGGGCTCTCGATGATGCAGCTGTATAACTTTTTGAGGATCTGAGGACCCATGCCAAATCTTTTCAGTCTCCTGAGGCGGAATAGGCTTTGTCATGCCCTCTTCACGACTGACCATGGAGAGCACATCTTGAGAAATGAAACAATAGCCCTGATAGTCATTTACTAGTTTCCTGCCAAGAGCGGCTTCATTAATTGGAAATGGTGTGGAATACTTGTCTCTTTCCAACGTGTTGACTGAGAACGGGAGAGTGGGAGCCTTGCAGAGATTCTGAAGGTTTATTAATAAAGAAACCGAGACGAGGAAATTGAATGTGGGGCGAACACAGTGTGATGCTGTCAGGTGTTCGTATAAAATAATGTTAAGAAACTGACATAAGGTAGCTAGCTAGCTGTCATGAAATCCGCTGCCCTCTTTCTTTTTCCCACCCCTCATGTTTTGAGCAACCTCTTGTTTCTTGTTTTCCTTCTCTTTTTTTGTCTTTAAAAATTACATGCGCAGTGTTGATGCATCTTGTAGATGATTATGCACTGAAATTTAGGTTTCTCCAGTACTCCAGGCCCAGAGGAGTCTCATTACACCCTCTGTAATAGACAAGAACAAAAGGAGAGGAGAGGAAGAGGGAAGAATTCCACTGAGTTACAACAAAGTACATGGTAAATTCTGCCAGGCCCTCACCACTCAAATTGTTTGACGTGATGCCACCAAAATAGCTCGATCCAGCTACCGGTGCTCCTCCAGGGGCGAGGTACAACATAGTGATCATGGTCTGCTTAAAACTATCATTAATTCACACAGCTTGGCTTAATAGGACGTTTTCCTTCATTTTATTTTTCCCTTTTCATTAGGGCTGCTGCTCTTCTGTTCTTCACAACAGTGTGACATGACAGGCCTTTGGGTTGGTGCTGACCCACCCTGCCAGTTCCACCATTAAAAGATTTATCTCTCAAATGAGACCTGCAGTAAACATGGTAATCTGTTTGGCAGCACTCACGGCAGAGGATGAATAAAACATTTGACAACACTAAGCTCCGAATCTTACTATCTCTTACTGGGAGAAAGCACCCCCACCAACCCAACCCACCCTGCTTCTCACTCCAGGGCCCCTCTTTGTTAATCCCGCTGTTCATATTCTTCCAGCTCCTTATGGAGCTGCAGGGGTGTGGCCAGACTTTTGTCTTGGCTGACAGAGAGTTCATTATATGATTGGGTGAGAGGCTAATGCAATAATGCTCATCACGTGCTCCCAGGCAGCGGGGGCTTTGAGTTCACTTAATTTTCAGTCGCCCTGTCCTCTCGCTCAAAAAAAAAGCCACCTCTCCAAAGTGACAGGTCCCCCTCTGAAGTATTTATCCTCTTGTCTCATAAAAACCCTTTTTAATTGAAATTATCTGACATCTGATAGAAAGAGAGGAGCTTTGGAATTGGAGTTGAGCTGAAGGTTTTTTTTCTCTTTCTCTCTCTAACCCTCTCTTTCTTTACAGCAGGTTATCCCTCTATTATGTGATTTATTATTTTCTGTGAGTGAAAAGGAAACAGCTCTCTCTCTCTCTCTCTCTCTCTCTCTCTCTCTCTCTCTCTCTCTCTCTCTCTCTCTCTCTCTCTCTCTCTCTCTCTCTCTCTCTCTCTCTCTCTCTCTCTCTCTCTCTCTCTCTCTCTCTCTCTCTCTCTCTCTCTCTCTCTCTCTCTCTCTCTCTCTCTCTCTCTCTCTCTCTCTCTCTCTCTCTCTCTCTCTCTCTCTCTCTCAAGCAGTAAATATAGCCTGGGTCTGTCGTTACCCAGCTGAGCTTCCCTCTATTACGTGATATATGGTATTGTGCCTGGGCCTTACTGTGCATATGCAACACAATAAGCAGTTTTGTTTGTCATTCACCGCCTTATGTGCGGATATGACATGTCCCCTACTGTGAGCTGTCAGAAGTTACCAGATAACAAGGCTAATGCTGCTTTTCTGTTTGACCAGCCAGCGTCCCAGGTGTAACAGGGTTGGTTATGTTTCCACTTGCCACTTCAAGTTTATGTATTCCTATTAGTTGGTTGAATTTACACATGAATAAGGTGTTATACATTAGTCATGCTTGCAGATAGGGGGAGATCTCGAACATCAATTCTTCCCAGTCTGATAATTCTATGCAGGCGGTACTTCATGGTCTGAAATACTGTATTCTATTTTCATATTTACAATGTGTATGAGTTCATTATGCAACAATTTCAAAGATTTTACAGTTTGTATAACGAAATCAGTCAATTTAAATAAATTCATTAGGCCCTAATCTATGGACATGACTATCACATGACTGGGATATGCATCTGTTACAACTACCTTTAAAAAAAGGTAGGGGCGTGGATCAGAAAACCAATCAGTATCTGGTGTGACCACCATTTGCCTCATGCAGCGCAACACATCTCCTTCTCAGAGAGTTGATCAGGCTATTGTGGCCTGTGGAATGTCCCACTCCTCTTCAATGGCTGTGCGAAGTTGCTGAATATCGGCAGAAACTGGAACACACTGTCAATGGTTGACATGTCTGGTGAGTATGCAAGCCATGGAAATGTTTAGTTTCCAGGAATTGTGTACAGATTCTTGCAACATGAGGCCGTGCATGATCATGCTGAAACATGAGGTGATGGTGGCGGATGAATGGCACAACAACGGGCCTCAGGATCTCGTCACGGTATCTCTGTGCATTCAAATTGCCATCAATAAAATGCAATTCTGTTCGTTGTCCGTAGCTTATGCATGCCAATACCATAACCCCACCACCACAATGGGGCACTCTTTTCACAACGTTGACATCAGCAAACCACTCGCCCACACGACGCCATACACGCTGTCTGCCATATGTCCTGTACAGATTAAACCAGAATTAATCCGTGAAGAGCACACTTCTCCAGCGTGCCAGTGGCCATCAAAGGTGAGCATTTGCCCACTGAAGTTGGTTACGACGCCAAACTGCAGTCAGGTCAAGACCCTGGTGAGGACGACGAGCATGCAGATGAGCTTCCCTAAGACGGTTTCTGACAGTTTGTGCAGAAATTCTTTGGTTGTGCAAACCCACAGTTTCATCACCTGTCCGGGTGACTGGTATCAGTCCATCTCGCAGGTGAAGAAGCTGGATGTGGAGGTCCTGGGCTGGCGTGGTTACACGTGGTCTGCGGTTGTGAGGCCAGTTGGACGTACTGCCAAGTTCTCTAAAATGATGTTGGAGGCGGCTTATGGTAGAGAAATTGACATTCAATTCTCTGGAAACAGCTTGGGGGATATTCCTGCAGTCAGCATGTCAATTGCACGGTCCCTTAAAACTTGAGACATCTGTGGCATTGTGTTGTGTGACAAAACTGCACATTTTAGAGTGTCCTTTTGTTTTCCCCAGCACAAGCTGCACCTGTGTAATGATCATGTAATTTCATCAATTTCTTGATATGCCACACCTGTCAGGTGGATGGATTATCTTGGCAAAGGAGAAATCCTCACTAACAGGGATGTAAACAAAGTTGTGCACAAAATGTGAGAGAAATTAGCTTCTTGTGCTTATGGAACATTTCTCGGATATTTTATTTCAGCTCATGAAACATGGGACCAACCAACACGTTACATGTTATGGTTTATTTTTTTGTTCAGTGTATATGTGTGTGTGTGTGTACGGTACCTGTTAGATATTGGGGGTTTCCTGGGATGTGCTTTTGTATGTTATTTCTGTAAGAGCGAGGTAGCTAGCATGCTCTATTTGTAATGGTCGCATTAGCTCCCTGCTAATTCAATTATTTCCATGCTAACAGACGAATCACGAATCTACAGCCATCAACATACTGTTGTCCTGCACATCTATTGTGCTTCTTTGTTTCTATCATCAAGTACTTACATTTATTGTATTTTGTGATGTTTAATTGGCCCAGTGTCGTCCGGGTTTGGCCGGTGTAGGCTGTCATTGTAAATAAGAATGTGTTCTTAACTGACTTGCCTAGTTAAATAAAGGTAAAATTAAATAACACAATTAAATAACAAAATGCCCAGTCTGATATTGAAATGCAAGTGAATAAACACCAATCATCTGGGACCGCTGGCTGGGTATTCCTTTCTTTAAAAACACAATGCAATAGAGTTACGAAGTACGATCACATCTATTACACAAGCTTGTGTATTTTCTAATCAAATACAGTTGCAGGTAGGCTATTTGTCCCCCCTCAGGCGCTCTCTTTCCCAGACTACTGCTAATTCATCATTTGGCTCTTTCAGTGCATGCCATGCTGAGGCAGACGCAACCGTAATTAGGTCAACCGAATCTGTTATTTAATTCTGTTGCAGTCACAACTTGAGGAATGTTTTCCCTTCCTGTTGTATTTTCCTTTCAGCAAAAATGACATGTTGTCATGACTATTGCGCTATACACCATTTCACCCAGTTGTTTGCATGGATGTTGTACTGCATTAAATTAAGATGCAGGACTCTTTTTCATCAAGTATGTAAAAGTATGTTCTGCCTCTCATTCGGGTTTTGTATGCATTTCGTGATGGCCAAATCATGTTTGCCACCTAGTTAATCGTATGTTTATTTTATGGTACTTTCTTCTGTGGTGCTGTAAACAGGAAGCAGGAAGTGTTTCATTTGATTAAGCACATTTCTCAGGACAGTGGCCTTTTTGCAATTAGATTTACTCAACTCCTGCATCCCCTCTCTGTCCTTTCTTGCCTTCTTTTGAAAAAGGTGAAAGGTAATGGAGGTGAGGCGGCAAGGTGAGTGAACGTGGACAAAAATGCATGAAATTATAAGTTATTTCTCAACTAACTTAATCTGTTTTTGTCACTTTACACATTTATTTTGGGATCCCAAAATAAATGTGTAAAGTGATAAAAACAGATTAAGTTAGTTGTGCTAGACATTTTATAGATAAAAGGATAAGTAGCATTTCATTTTTAAATGTGTGCATGCTTTTCTCCTCCGACAATACAACAGCTGATGCAAAGGGGGTATGGCAGAAATCAAAACTCTTCCACGGTAGGAAACACTTGTGCTTCCTCGCCAAAACGAGGCTATCGAGGAGGGGAGGACCGTTTTCCGTTTGCCTACTAACGAACTGACACACTCCTCGACCACTTGACCACTTATCGGTTTCTGGGACATGGAATAGAGAGGACGGAGGAGACAGGATGGAGGACAAACATTTTCCCAAATGAGAAAAAGCCAGTGATGTATTCATGATGATCTGCTGCCATCCTTTTGTTATGCCTGCATAAGCATTGCTTGTGAGTATTAAAATGTTTAATTAGCAGTTCATTTAATCTCAGCAAGTATTTTGCATATGTAATGCTTAGAATATTCTTACTACTTTACATTGCTAGTTCTGTTATCCCTTTGCCATCGAGTGTACAAATACTAGCTAGCATTGTTATAGCCTTTCATTTTACATCAGTAAAGTGCTGTTTTTAGCATGTTAGGTGCTTGGAACGGTGTACATGCATCTTAACATGTATTATGCATTTCTGTATAGAATACAGCTGTCAGCTAAGCTTTTCTATCTTACAGTAGGCTAGTTGGTACTGGCAATTGTTGTTAGGCAGTCATTCCTATGTATCGAGAACTTGTCAGTAATATGCTGTATTTTGTATCTATCTTTTCGTATTCACTTCTTATTCATTGACTTCATGCCTGTGTGACTTCAATAAACCCCTGGAGCTAGGAGGCTATATCCTGACCCATGTAGTTCTTGAATGGAGTTTGGCTGGCTGCCTAATTTGGGTTAGAAACACCTCAAGGAGTACAGTACAATGCATACACATTAGGCTGGGTCAATACCTTCTCATTATACTTACTGTATTTTTTAATGGGTTCCAACTCAGTGGGCCAAATGCAATATGAAGATGAAATCAGCATAAAACAATATAAACAACATCACTCACTTTGTCTCCGTGGATAATGACACAAATGAATACTGTTGTGGTTGGATGTAATGAAGAGGCTTTTTATCTCAACTTGAGGTATGAAAAAATTAATCTGACAGTGTTAAAACTGAATAATTAATTTAGGTTATTTGTGTATTTTATTTACATGTAATAATTGGAGTGACTGTACCACATGCTTCGGTATGATAATAGTTACACTTAACGCTGTCAACTGGAAATAACTGCGAAGACATTTCCATTGTTTTGATCTGGGCACGGTTTCCCAAAAGCATCTTAAGGTTAAGTTCATCGTTAGAACCTTCGTAGGAGCATCGTTGAACTCCCTGCACTGTTTCCCAAAACCATCGTTATTAACGGTGCACTTGAAAACACTCGTAATCTAATGCCTGCCTCAGACCACTAGTAGAACAGCTACAGTTGAAGTCGGAAGTTTACATACACTTAGGTTGGAGTCATTAAAACTCGTTTTTCAACCACTCCACAAAATTCTTGTTAACAAACTATAGTTTTGGCAAGTCGGTTAGGACATATACTTTGTGCATGACACAAGTAATATTTTCAACAATTGTTTACAGACAGATTATTTCACTTATAATTCACTGTATCACAATTCCAGTGGGTCAGAAGTTTACATACACTAAGTCGATTGTACCTTTAAACAGCTTGGAAAATTCCAGAAAATGATGTCATGGCTTTAGAAGCTTCTGTTGGGCTAATTGACATCATTTGAGTCAATTGGAGGTGTACCTGTGGATGTATTTCAAGGCCTACCTTCAAACTCAGTGCCTCTTTGCTTGACATCATGGGAAAATCAAAAGAAATCAGCCAAGACCTCAGAAAAACATTGTAGACCTCCACAAGTCTGGTTCATCCTTTGGAGCAATTTCCAAACGCCTGAAGGAACCGCGTTCAACTGTACAAACAATAGTATGCAAGTATAAACACCATGGGACCACACAGCCGTCATACCGCTCAGGAAGGAGACGCGTTCTGTCTCCTAGAGATGAACGTACTTTGGTGCAAAAAGTGCAAATCAATCCCAGAACAACAGCAAAGGACCTTGTGAAGTTGCTGGAGGAAACAGGTACAAAAGTATCTATATCCACAGTAAAACGAGTCCTATATCGACATAATCTGAAAGGCCACTCAGCAAGGAAGAAGCCACTGCTCCAAAACCGCCATAAAAAAGCCAGACTACGGTTTGCAAATGCACATGGGGACAAAAATTGTACTTTTTGGAGAACTGTCCTCTGGTCTGATGAAACAAAAATAGAACTGTTTGGCCATAATGACCATCGATATGTTTGGAGGAAAAAGGGGGCTGCTTGCAAGCCGAAGAACACCATCCCAACCGTGACGCACAGAGGTGGCAGCATCATGCTGTGGGGGTGCTTTGCTGCAGGAGGGACTGGTGCACTTCACAAAATAGATGGCATAATGAGGAAGGAAGATTATGTGGATATATTGAAGCAACATCTGAAGACATCAGTCAGGAAGTTAAAGCTTGGTCGCAAATGGGTCTTCCAAATGGACAATGACCCCAAGCATACTTCCAAAGTTGTGGCAAAATGGCTTAAGGACAACAAAGTAAAGGTAATGGAGTGGCCATCACAAAGCCCTGACCTCAAACCTACAGAAAATGTGTGGGCAGAACTGAAAAAGTGTGTGCGAGCAAGGAGGCCTACAAACCTGACTCAGTTACACCAGCTCTGTCAGGAAGAATGGGCCAAAATTCACCCAACTTATTGTGGGAAGCTTGTGGAAGGCTACCCGAAACGTTTGACCCAAGTTAAACAATTTAAAGATAATGCTACCAAATAATAATTGAGTGTACAGTATGTCAACTTCTGACCCACTGGAAAGAAATAAAAGCTAAAATAAATAATTCTCTCTACCATTATTCTGACATTTCACATTCTTAAAATAAAGTGGTGATCCTAACTGACCTAAGACAGGACATTTTTACTAGGATTAAATGTCAGGAATTGTGAAAAACTGAGTTTAAATGTACTCCCGCGTCACTTTATACACAGAAGATCTCAGCTAAACATAGAATCACATCGTTTATCCATTTCTTTGTGACCTCTGACAACTTCTGAACAAACTTGACTACAAATACAAAGTTGCCAATGTCTTTGCAATTGATACAAATGAGTGACGTATAAAAATATGCTTCAAATGAAAACCGACATGACTGCCTTAAAATATCAGCAATAGGCTATAGGCCTATTTCAATCATATTTCAATTTCATGATCAATCAAATTAGTTCTATTTTGCTACTTGTAGGCTACTGTCTGTAATTGATCTCTATATTTCATGATATGTAGCCTAACATATGCGCAATGATGTGCCAAATGCATTTTTATTGGGTAAAAATTGTAGTCCCCTGTAGCTCAGTTGGTAGAGCATGGCGCTTGCAACGCCAGGGTTGTGGGTTTGTTTCCCACTGGGGGCCAGTATGACAATGTATGCTCTCACTAACTGTAAGTCGCTCTGGATAAGAGCGTCTGCTAAATGACTAAAAAGTAAAAATGTAAACATTAGCATCCATCGCTATCAGGAAACTGGGCCCTGTACTGTCCATTGCTGTCACTCTTGATGTTGTATTGTGTTAAAAATTAAGGCGATGACTGACAGTTATCTATCAGAGTAGTGAATCGATGCATGATATGTGCAAAGTAACGCAGGGCTTATTATTATATTTAGAATATATCAAAACTTCTTACAGTCAGCTGTGGCATTGACATAAAAATTTGAGGCTGTTGGACATAGACCATCCAAAAAATTACCAAGGCACTCTTACCAGATAGTTAAAGTTAAAAATCCTTTAGAAAATTGGCATCTTCATGATAGAAACGTAAATACAAGGCAAACAAATCGGCTACAGCCAACATGTTGTGGTTTCACACAACCTTCAGGCCATGCAGTTTGTCCTTTGCCTTAGTCAGCTGTGGCAGTTGCAACTGGAAGGAATATATAGTTTTTTAGAATGGCGAGTAAACGTAAAAGATTATAGCCTCCAGCAGGACTGCGGCGTGGAAAAGTGGTTGAGCTCCCAGAGGCCCGTACAGAAACTATATGGAGGTCCAGAACACTACGAGTCACTTGAGCCTGGACTCTGTCTGAAACAAGAGTGGCTCGCTGACAACCAATCACTCAGAGGCTCCAGACGGCCTTTCAGCAGCCCCCACACAAGCCACTGACACACCACGTATCCCCACAAATGGGGGCAGCACACTGTATGTCAGCACTGTCATTAGGGCATTTGCTGATTCTTTACACAATCCTCTCAACCCCAATCTATGGGATTTCCTTAAAACCAGTTGAATGATAGGGCAACATTTAGATTTCCGCTTAAATAGACATACCCAAAAGTAATTATTTTTCATGAGATGGCCATAAAGAATAACTGGTAATGTTGCATATTTTTTGAAAAAGCCATATCTCAGACTGGCCAATAAAAAGAAAAGATTAAGATGGGCAGTCTGTGATATGGCTTTTTCTTTGCAACTCTGCCTAGAATGTCAGCATCCTCGGAGTCGCCTCTTCACTGTTGACGTTGAGACTAGTGTTGCGGGTACTATTTAATGAAGCTGCCAGTTGAGGACCTGTGAGGCGCCTGTTTCTCAAACTAGACATTCTAATGTATTTGTCCTCTTGCTCAGTAGTGCACCGCGGCCTCCCACTCCTCTTTCTATTCTGGTTAGAGACAGTTTGCGCTGTTCTGTGAAGGGAGTAGTACACAGCGTTGTACGAGATCTTCAGTTTCTTGGCAATTTATCGCATGGAATAGCCTTCATTTTTCAGAACAAGAATACACTGATGAGTTTCAGAAGAAAGTTATTTGTTTCTGGCCATTTTGAGCCTGTAATCAAATCCAAAATTGCTGATGCTCCAGATACTCAACTAGTCTCAAGAAGGCCAGTTGTATTGCTTCTTTAATCAGCAGAACAGTTTTCAGCTGTGCTAACATAATTGCAAAAGGGTTTTCTAATGATCAATTAGCCTTTTAAAATTATAAACTTGGATTAGCAAACACAACGTGCCATTGGAACACAGGACTGATGGTTGCTGATAATGGGCCTCTGTACGCCTATGTAGATATTCCATAAAAAATCATCCGTTTCCAGCTACAATAGCCATTTACAACATTAACAATGTCTACACTGTATTTCTGATCAATTTTATGTTATTTTAATGGACAACAAAAAGTGCTTCTCTTTCGAAAACAAGGACATTTCTAAGTGAACTTTTGAACGGTAGTGTATATGTATCAACCAGCAGGTCTTGCGACGGGTATACAGAGATGACCAGTTTACAGAGGAGTATAGAGTGCAGTGATGCATTGGTGGCAAATCTGATGGCCAAATGGTAAAGAACATTTAGCCGCTCGAGAACACCCTTACCTGCCTATCTATAAATTATGTCTCCGTAATCTAGCAAGTATTCTAGTATTCTTTAAATTCTATGAAATGATTTATTATTTTTTCATGTTAAGAGCTCTAAATCCATCTGGGAATATCACAGTGAGATTAAACCACAAGATCTGGACTCGCTAGACTGTCACTGACTGTTAATGTGCCGTCGCCCAAGCTGGGCTCACTTGCTCAGAGGAAGAGATAAACTGTTCTTTGTCTAGATAGGCCAGAGAATGTGACACGTCACGACATATGCAAATGTTGGGTCTGAAACCTGACACTTCAAGTCAGCTCCGCTTAGAGAGTGGAAACAGAGAGCAGACAGATGGGGCTTTTTGGCATTATAAGGCACAGGACCCTACAGCGTTCACATAGCACTTTGTACAACAAAATGTCATTCGGAACCGGTCCAGAGCCGCTCAAAGTCCCCCATATGGGGGACTTATCATCTAAGAGGATGGATTTAAAGATTTCCTTACATTTAAGATGGGTAGTTTGCATTAAAAAAGCCTTCTAACCCATCAAAATATGTTACAGGTGTAGAATAATTACTTATTTTTTCATTTAATTATGTGTATGTTTCCCATGGATGTTTAACTGAAGCTGATAATTTGAATTTGTATTTATTAGGGATCCCCATTCGCTGCTGCCAAGGCAGAAACTACTGTTCCTGGGGTCCAAACACATTAAGGCACTTACATCACACATAAAACAAAATACAAAACAGTGCATCATATAACATTATTACACCACTACATATCTACTATACAAAATGTATAATAACACCATACAACAATATTACAATGTACGTGTGTGTAGAGTGAGTGTGCTAGCGTGTGTGTGCATATGTGTGTGTCCGTTCCTTTGTGTGTGTATCTCTTCACGGTCCCCGCTGTTCCATAAGGTGTATTTTTATCTGTAAAAAAAAAAAATCTGATTCTACTGCTACAGTTACCTGATGTGGAATAGAGTTCCATGTAGCCATGGCTATATGTAGTACTGTGCGCCTCCCATAGTATGATCGAGGGAAAGATGAACGGAGCAAAGTACAGAGAGATCCTTGATGAAAACCTGCTCCATAGTGCTCAGGACCTCAGACTGGGGTGAAGGATCACATTCCAACAGGACAATGACCCTAAGCACATAGCCAAGACAACGCAGGAGTGGCTTCGGGACAAGTCTCTGAATGTCCTTGAGTGGGCCAGCCAGAGCCCGGACTTGAACCCGATCGAACATCTCTGGAGAGACCTGAAAATTGCTGTGCAGCGACACTCCCCATCCAACCTGACAGAGCTTGAGAGGATCTGCAGAGAATAATCTGAGAAACTCCCCAAATACAGAGTGCCAAGCTTGTAGCGTCATACCCAAGAAGACTCAAGGCTGTAATCATTATCAAAGGTGCTTTAACAAAGTACTGAGGAAAGGGTCTGAGTACTTATGCATTTTTAATTTTTAATAAATTTGCAACAAGTTCTAAAAACATGTTTTTGCTTAATCATTATGGGGTATTGTGTGTAAATTGATGAGGGGGGAAAACAATTGAATCCATTTTAAAATAAGGCTGTAACGTAACAAAATGTGGAAAAAGTCAAGGGGTCTGAATAATTTCCAAATGCACTGTAGCAGGGGGTGTAAAGCCATAACACATGCATTTTTCCATAAGCAGACTATGATCGATAATGTCAAAAGCCGCACTGAAGTCTAACAAAACAGCTCCCGCAATCTTTTTATCATCAATTTCTCTCAGCCAATCATCAGTCATTTGTGTAAGTGCCGTGCCTGTTGAATGTCCTTCCCTATAAGCATGCTGAAAGTCTGTTGTCAATTTGTTTACAGTAAAATAGCATTGGATCTGGTCAAACAATTTTTTACAAAAGTTTACTAAGAGTTAGTAACAGGCTGATTGGCCGGCTATTTGAGCCAGCAAGGTGGGCTTTACTATTCTTGAGTAACGGAATTACTTTTGCTTCCCTCCAGGCCTGAGGACACACACTTTCTAGTAGGCTTAGATTGAAGATATGGCAAAGAAAAGTGGCAATATCATCCGCTATTATCCTCAGTAATATCCCACCCAAGTTGTCAGACCCCAGTGGCTTGTCATTGTTGATAGACAACACAACTTTTTTTTACTTCTTCCACACTCACTTTATGGAATTCAAAATTACAATAGTTGTCTTTCATAATTTGATCAGTTATACTTGGCTGTGTAGTGTCAGCGTTTGTTGATGGCATGTCATGCCTAAGTTTGCTAATCTTGCCAATGAAAAAAACATTAAAGTAATTGGCAATATCAGTGGGTTTTGTGATGAATGAGACATCTGATTCAATGAATGATGGAGCTGAGTTTGCCTTTTTGCCCAAAATGACATTTAAGGTGCTCCAAACCTTTTTTACTATCATTCTTTATCATTTATCTTTGTTTCATAGTGTAGTTTATTTTTATTCCGTTTAGTCACATGATTTCTCAATTTGCAGTACGTTTGCCAATTGGTTGTGCAGCTAGACTTATTTGCCATTCATTTTGCCTCATCCCTCTCAACCATACAATTTTTCAATTCTTCATCAATCCACGGGGATTTAACAGTTTTCACAGTAATTTTCTTAATGGGTGCATGCTTATTAGTAACTGGAATAAGCAATTTCATAAATGTGTCAAGTGCAGCGTTTGGTTGCTCCTCATTACACACCACAGACCAGCAAATATTCTTTACATCGTCAACATAGGAATCACTACAAAACTCCTTGAATGACCTCTTATACACTATATTAGGCCAAGCCTTTGGAACTTTGGTTTTCCTAGATATGGCTACTATATTGTGATCACTACATCCGATGGATTAAAGGCAATTTCTGCAGCAACGGCGTAAAGGATGGGAAAATGAAAGGATTTCCATGTTATGTATCATTGTTATTTTGTCAAATTCTCCTTTGTTAGTTATATGAGTAAGTTTATATTTAGCTTGGATACACACACTCTTCCACGTGACTGTCCAGACATCACAGGGACAGATGAAGCAAATGCTTTCATTTGGAGGCCTGCTGATGTATCATTGGAAAATGTGTCACAGACAGGTAGCTGTGAAAAATCACTCTTGTTATGCTTGTAGACAGTTGAGGTATCTGTGGAATTCAAAAGAAATTGAAGCTTCATGGAGGCGCCCCCTCATTTTGAGTGAAAGAGACCCTCTGTGGGGTTTATTACAATCTGACCACATTCATGCCTCACTTCAACCCACATGCTGGTGAAAAGGATGTTGACGTTCCTCTCCTCAAAGGTACATCCATTTGGTATTTCCACAGAGCACATAATATAATACGTATAGGAAACAGGTGAATACATGATCTAGAATTTTTTTAAATATTATCCTTCCTTTAAATGATGACACAGACATGATAGCTTAATTTCACCCAATTGTTCAACTGAACAGCATTTAACCACAGCCATGACTTGACAGTATTTTAAGTATTAGTTATTTATGGATGTTTATGAACCTTGCTTGAGTGGATTTTTTTTCCTTTCTTGGGCCTTTGTGTCATCCTTTGTAGCAGTTCCTGGAATGGTAGATGTGGGGTATGTCCCAAATAGCATCCTATTCCCCTTATAGTGCACTACTTTTGACCAGAGCTCTATGGGGCCTGGTGAATAGTGCACTATACTGCGAATGGTGTACTATTTGGGAAGCAGCCATGGTGGTGAATATGGGGAGAGCAATAGTGGTGGAGGTGTCCCAGGTGATGAGTTTATGCATCCACACTCCCCAGAGACACAGTTTCTCATCCATCGCGATCAGCTCTCATTAATTTCACTTTTCATAAGCGCCCGCATTTTCCCACTCCAGTGAGTGGGGAAACAGAGGCCCAAAACACTTGTTTGGTGAAGTGGGAATCTTCTCTGCTGCACCAATTGGACTTGGGCAAACACACGGCCAAACGAATGGCCATACACAACTGGCACTCAACTGGCAATCAAACAGATACATAAATGTGTGTATGTGTGTGCACACATACACACACACACACATACCCAGTGGCTGATGGACTGATGGCCTCTGTATTGTAATATGTTTGGAAGCATGTACTGGGATTAACAGCTCATTTCAGTGGCTGGATGCTTGGCCTTCACAGCCTCCCTGAGAATGTGGACAGCTGTGTGGGGGTGATGTTTAAAGAGAGGGTGGAGTCAGGGGGAGTCGGGGGTGTATGCTTATCTGACACCGAGGGGCAAACTTGAGATGGCCAATACCAGTTTAACCACTACACACCACTGAACTTAATTGAGACAGGTGAAGCAGCTGACTCCCACCGCTTCCAAAGTGCCTTATCGTACCCTCGTTAACTATGAAAGATTGAACACAGACGCTGTAGACATTGGATTAGTGTGCTCCATGATTTAAGTTTCGACCATATTATTTTTAGTAGATGTGTAACTTGTAATCTGTTGCAATAATATTCGGTAACACTTCACATTAAATTGCTCTTTTACTGCATTAACTGTATAATACAACTTGTAGTTACAGTAGTGACAACATTGTATTAACCTTTTGTTACCTAATACTATAAGGCACTCATGATTGGGGTCTGAACTTTATGGTTCAAAATATTCTCCTACATCCACTGTACCTTTAATTACACATTACCCGGAGAAACCATTTGTGTCTGGCTCTGTGATGAAATCCAGGTGGGAAGCATTATGAGAATGCGAAAAAGGTCTTGAATGACACCGGCTATATGAAGACAGTGATGAACAGTCATGACCTCACACTCCTTCACAGATACCGATACGTAAATAAATATTTAAGTGCCGGTTTCTGTCATCTGGAGGCCAGGCTTCTTTTGCTCTGGTCATGTGAAGTGACAATATATGCCTGTCCTCTTCTGTTTTTCTGCTTTCAGTGTGTTTCCTAAGAAAGTATTTGGGCTCTAAGCACATATTTATTTTGGATTAGTTGTTTTTTCAGATTCTTTCCATACAGTACATCAACGTTATATCAACCCTATGCGAGAAAGTCTGTTCAAAAGTTATGTTTCTTTAAACCAATGCTAACATCTACCTTTACTGGCTGGATAGAGTGTGGAACTATTATGTTATGAGGATTTCTGGGTAATGTGGTCATTGTTGCTAATGCACTGATGCCAGGTTCCCTGACTTTGTTATTCCAGGTAAAATGTTCAGTCCCGCTGGGGGGTCTACTTCCGGAATCCTGAAACATCAACCATCAGTTCCAAAGCAAACAAACTGCCTACAGGAACATAAGGTAAAGGAAAACAGTGAACAAATCCAGAGTTCATTTCTCCAAGAAAACCTTGGTCGGAGTATTACATTATGACAGAGGGAGGGTACATACCCTGTGGTTATTTCCCATGTGCTACCTCTGAATGTTAAAATGACCCCCAAAAAAGAAATTTTAAAAAGATCCTACAGTTGATGTTTCCGTTTGTAATTCTGCTGACAAGGAAACCTTTTACTGTGTTTTATCCATTCTATTGCGTCGGGCACCAACTGTATTGGCATTTACATGACAATCGGACTGGTGAGTCCAGGCTCCATCGCACAGTCAGCTGTCTCTCTAATCCAATCTAGTCCAATGTTGTTGGCATGGCAGTAGTGAGGCCTCAGCAGCGGGGAACCCCTTTGTTGGAGGAAAGTACGGTCTGTATGTATTTGGAGCTCCAAAAACATGCAGAGGTCACTGACTTTACTTCACGGGCTTCCTCCTCTTGCTGTGTTGATATAAGTGTGTGGTAGGTGGCATTATCACAAACAATGACACATTTAACTGAGATCAAAGAAAGCCAATCACCCCTCCTCTGCTGTAAAGTTTGAGTTGAAGCTGACCATTTGTCATCATTGTTGATCACACTTTTTAAAATCCAAAGTAGTCTGAAAACACCTGACAAACTTTGATTTTGGAGTGCAACGTCTTATATTATTATTATATTATTATTATAAAATCCCTGTAGTTAGCTATCAAACTCTTGAAAACAATCAGCAATCCCTTTTTCTTCTCTATGCTGTGTCCCCAAAACATGTTTTAGTCCGTTAAGAGCTACCCGTATTTTTCAAATGCTCCTCAGACACCTTTTAAACCAGAGAGCAGAATGCATCCCATAACACTGGGCGAAAAGGGTCCGTATCAATATGATATCATAGAAGACAAAATCATCCTGGCATGTTTTTTTGCAAAAAGGTAAAATATCATAGTAGCTGACGTTTTTTCTCAATACATTGCAGTACATGGGAAAAGATGAGTTTCACAGGGTTGAAGTTTTTCTTATTACATTGCTGTCAATGGGAAAAGATGAGTGCCACAGGGTTGACGTATTTCTCAATACATTGCAGCCAGTGGGAAAAGACGTGTCACAGGGTTGACGTTTTTCTCGTTTATCTCATGTCTGTCTCTCTCTCAATCAATGAATTACATTTTCAAAACAATTCATAATTAATAATCCAGGCTCTGTCGCAGCCGGCCGCGACCGGGAGACTCATGGGCGGCGCACAATTGGCCCAGCGTCGTCCAGGGTAGGGGAGGGAATGGCCGGCAGGGATGTAGCTTAGTTGATAGAGCATGGCGTTTGCAACGCGAGGGTTGTGGGTTCGATTCCCACGGGGGGCCAGTATAAAAAAATATATATTCACTAACTGTAAGTCGCTCTGGATAAGAGCGTCTGCTAAATGACGTAAATGTAAATGTAATAATACATTTTTAATTCAGTGTACATTATTGACATGGAAAGTAAACATATTGCGATGATGGTCAAAGACAGGAATATTCTAGACTGTTTGTAATTAAGCAATAATAATGATATTGATACTCATATTAACAGCACTTACAACAAATAATTATAAAGAATAGGCAAATGTGAATAATCACACTATACTTCTCACTGGCTGTCCCTCAGGTTGTGGCAGGAGGCCACACATTTGGCTGCTAAAACACAGCATTTTGGTTTTTCACCAAGTATATATTTAAGTTTGTCTTAATCATTTAAGTTTTCAAATTCTTCATATTGATTTATAATTTTGGGGGAGAATGTATTTCTTATGTCAGAATATCTGTCACAGTTTGACAGAAAATGCATCTCTGTCTCTATCTCTTCCTGGGGGCAGAATGAGCACAGCCTGTCCTCTCTGGGCTGCCAGGTTTGCCTGTGACGACCGGTCTCTATGGCCAGGCTGTGCTCACTGAGTCTGTACATAGTTAGTGTTTTCTTCAGTTTTCTATCAGTCACAGTTTGTTTGTGAATTCTTTCCAATTGGTCATATATTTATATTTTTGCTTTGTGATAATTTGTTTAGGTCAGATTTTCTAAGTGCTGTCCTGAGGCTTTGTTGGGTTGGTAGTGGTTAGTGAATTGTGCCTCAGGACCAGCTGGCTGAGGGGATTCTTCTCAATGGTCACCTCTTGGCAGTTGAGGGCTTTGTAATAGTAGAAGTGGGGGTCACTTGTTTTTAAATGATTATCAAATTTGGTGTCTCTTTTTGGGATATTAATCAGAAGAGGGAACTGGCCTAATTCTACTCTGCATGCGTTGTTTGGAGTTTTTCTCTGTACTCTGAGGATGCTCTTACAGAATTCCGCATGCAGGCTTTCAATGGGGGTGTTTGTCCCATTTGTCAACTTCTTGTTTTGTAAGCGGACCCCACACTTCACTGCCATATAATGCTATTGGTTCTATTGTTTATTTGAATATTTTGATCCAGATCCTAATTGGTATGTCTAATTTGATAGATATTGGCTTAGAAAGATATACAAAACCTTGCAGAGAGTATATCCAACTGACAGTCTCTTAGAAAAACTATAAACTATTGGAAACAATATTTAAAAACAACTGATGTTGACACAAGATAGAGGGAAAGTCAGAGCATAACTAACGAAATGACAGTTAATGAAAATGTACGCTTAATGCAGTATAAATTCATGTATAGAATGTATTATACAAGAGACAAAATTCACAAATTCTACAGCACAACGGCAGAGTCATGTCTCAAGTGTAACACTAATAATGACTCAATAATCCATGCTTTCTGGGAATGCTATAAAGTCTGGAAGTTGTGGGCGGAGCTAGAATGTTGGCTGTCAGAAGTATTACAATGTAAACTTACTTTTATTCCGTCTGTCTGCATATTTCAAAACATGGCATATGGGGGTGTAGTGAGATACCCAATGGGCTGGACGATTCTTTTATTATCACTCATCTTGAAAAAAAGTATACTAAAAACTTGGAAGTCTGCCATCATTGACTCAATGGAAAAATCTAATGATTTATTATTGAAATATTGAAATAGCATGGGTGACAGAGAAAAACAAATTGGTACAATTTAAGGCCAAGTGGCAAACAATAATGCAGGCACTAGAGATGGGGTGTGAGCAGGCGGGTCTGGGCAGATGAGATGTAGTCATTGTTTGTGTGTTTTTGTAAGTTGTTGTTTGTATGTACAGTACCAGTCAAATGTTTGTACTCCCTGTTCACCCATGACTGTGTGGCCAAGCACGCCTCCAACTCAATCATCAAGTTTGCAGACGACACAACAGTGGTAGTATGAAAATATATGCACTCACTAACTGTAAGTCGCTCTGGATAAGAGCGTCTGCTAAATGCCTAAAATGTAAAAAAATGTAGTAGGCTTGATTACCAACAATGACAAGACAGCTACAGGGAGGAGGTGAGGGCTCTGGGAGTGTGGTGCCAGGAAAATAACCTCTCACTCAACGCCAACAAAACAAAGGAGATGATTGTGGAAAGCTTCAAGTTCCACGGCGTACACATCACTGACAAATTGAAATGGTCCACCCACGCAGACAGTGTGGTGAAGAAGGCGCAACAGAGCCTCTTTACCTCAGGAGGCTGAAGAAATTTGGCTTGGTACCTAAAACTCTCACCTACTTTTACAGATGTACAATTGAGAGCATCCTGTTGGGCTGTATCACTGCCTGGTACGTCAACTGCACCGCCCGCAACCGCAGGGCTCTCCAGAGGGTGGTGCGGTCTGCCGAACGCATTACCGGGGGCAAACTACCCGCCCTCCAGGACACCTACAGCACCCGATGTCACAGGCAAGCCAAAAAGATCATCAAGGACATCAACTACCTGAGCCACTGCCTGTACACCCCGCTATCATCCAGAAGGCGAGGTCAGTACAGGTGCATCAAAGCTGGAACCGAGAGAATGAAAAACAGCTTCTATCTCAAGGCCATCAGACTGTGAAATAGCCATCACTAGCACATTAGAGGCTGCTGCTGCCTATTGAAATCACTGGCCACTTTAAGAAATGGAACACTAGTCACTTTAATAATGTTTACATATCTTGCATTATTCATCTCATATGTATATACTGTATTCTATAATATTCTACAGTATCTTAGTCCATGCCGCTCTGTCATTGCTTGTCCATATACAGTTGAAGTCGGAAGTTTACATACACTTAGGTTGGAGTCATTAAAACTCGTTTTTTAACCACTCCACAAATTTCTTGTTAACAAACTATAGTTTCTACATTGTGCATGACACAAGTAATTTTTCCAACAATTGTTTACAGACAGCTTATTTCACTTATACTTCACTGTATCACAATTCCAGTGGGTCAGAAGTTTACATACACTAAGTTGACTGTGCCTTTAAACAGCTTGGTAAATTCCAGAAAATGATGTCATGGCTTTAGAAGCTTCTGATAGGCTAATTGACATAAATTGAGTCAATTGGCGGTGTACCTGTGGATGTATTTCAAGGCCTACCTTCAAACACAGGGCCTCTTTGCTTGACATCATGGGAAAATCAAAAGACATCAGCCAAGACCTCAGAAAAAAATGGTAGACCTCCACAAGTCTGGTTCATCATTGGGAGCAATTTCCAAATGCCTGAAGGTACCACGTTAATCTGTACAAACAATAGTACGCAGGTATAAACACCATGGGACCACGCAGCAGTCATACCGCTCAGGAAGGAGATGCATTCTGTCTCCTAGAGATGAACGTACTTTGGTGCGAAAAGTGCAAATCAATCCCAGCACAACAGCAAAGGACCTTGTGAAGATGCTGGAGGAAACAGGTACAAAAGTATCTATATCCACAGTAAAATGAGTCCTATATCGACATAACCTGAAAGACCGTTCAGCAAGGAAGAAGCCACTGCTCCAAAACCACCATAAAAAAGCCAGACTACGGTTTGCAACTGCACATAGGGACAAAGATCATACATTTTGGAGCAATGTCCTCTGGTCTGATGAAACAAAAATATAACTGTTTGACCATAATGACCATCGTTATGTTTGGAGGACAAAGGGGGCTGCTTGCAAGCCGAAGAACACCATCCCAACCGTGAAGCACAGGGGTGGCAGAATCATGCTGTGGGGGTGCTTTGCTGCAGGAGGGACTGGTGCACTTCACAAAATAGATGGCATAATGAGGAAGGAAAATATGTGGATATATTGAAGCAACATCTCAAGACATCAGTCAGGAAGTTAAAGCTTGGTCGCAAATGGGTCTTCCAAATGGACAATGACCCCAAGCATACTTCCAAAGTTGTGGCAAAATGGCTTAAGGACAACAAAGTCAAGGTATTGGAGTGGCCATCACAAAGCCCTGACCTCAATCCTATAGAAAATGTGTGGGCAGAACTGAAAAGCGTGTGCGAGCAAGGAGGCCTACAAACCTGACTCAGTTACAGCAGCTCTGTCTGGAGGAATGGGCCAAAATTCACCCAACGTATTGTGGCAAGCTTGTGGAAGGCTACCCAAAATGTTTGACCCAAGTTAAACAATTTAAAGGCAATGCTACCAAATACTAATTGAGTGTATGTAAACTTCTGACCCACTGGGAATGTGATGAAAGAAATAAAAGCTGAAATAAATCATTCTCTCTACTATTATTCTGACATTTCACATTCTTAAAATAAAGTGGTGATCCTAACTGACCTAAGACAGGGAATTTTTACATTTACATTTTAGTAGACGCTCTTATCCAGAGCGACTTACAGTTAGTGAATACATATTTTTTTTATACTGCCCCCCCGTGGGAATCGAACCCACAACCCTGGCGTTGCAAACGCCATGCTCTATCAACTGAGCTACATCCCTGCCGGCCATTCCCTCCCCTACACGACGCTGGGCCAATTGTGCGCCGCCCATGAGTCTCCCGGTCGCGACAGAGCCTGGATTCGAACCAGGATCTCTAGTGACACAGTTAGCACTGCGATGCAGTGCCTTAGACCACTGCGCCACTCAGGAGTAAAAAATTTTACCAGGATTAAATGTGAGGAATTGTGAAAAACTGAGTTTAAATGTATTTGGCTAAGGTGTATGTAAACATCCGACTTCAACTGTATGTATATATTCTTAATTCCATTCCTTACTTAGATGTGTGTGTATTGGGTATATGTTGTGAAATTGTTAGATATTACTTGTTAGATATTACTGCACTGTCAGAGCTAGAAGCACAAGCATTTCGCTACACCCGCAATAACATCTGCTAAACACGTGTATGTGACAAATAAAATGTGATTCGATTTGAAGGGTTTTTCTTTATTTTTACTATTTTCTTCATAGTAGAATAATAGTGAAGACATCAAAACTATGAAATAACACATATGTAGTAACCAAAAAAAGTGTTAAACCAATCAAAATATATTTTATATTTGAGATTCTTCAAATAGCTGCTCATTGCCTTGATGACAGCTTTGCACACTCTTGGCATTCTCTCAACCAGCTTCACCTGGAATGCTTTTCCAACAGTCTTGAAGGAGTTCCCACATATGCTGAGCACTTGTTGGCTGCTTTTCCTTCACTCTGCCGTCCGACTCATCCCAAACCATCTCAATTGGGTTGAGGTCGGGGGATTGTGGAGGCCAGGTCATCTGATGCAGCACTCCATCACTCTACTTCTTGGTAAAATAGCCCTTACACAGCCTGGAGGTGTGTTGAGTCATTGTCCAGTTGAAAACAAATTATAGTCCCACTAAGACAAACCAGATGGGATGGCGTATCACTGCAGAATGCTGTGGTAGCCATGCTGGTTAAGTATGCCTTGAATTCTAAATAAATCACAGACAGTGTCACCAGCAAAGCACCCCCACACCATAACACCTCCTCCTCCATACACATGCGGAGATCATCCGTTCACCCACACCGCGTCTCACAAAGACACGGCGGTTGGAACCAAAAATCTACAATGTGGGCTCCAGACCAAAGGACACATTTCCACTGGTCTAATGTCCATTGCTCGTGTTTCTTGGCCCAAGCAGGTGTCTTCTTGTTATTGGTGTCCTTTAGTAGTGGTTTCTTTGCAGCAATTAGACCATGAAGGCCTGATTCACACAGTCCCCTCTGAACAGTTGATGTTGAGATGACTGGTAGTGTATATATATATACTGTATATACAGTGCATTCGGAATGTATTCAGACCCCTTGACTTTTTCCACATAGTTACGTTACAGCCTTATTCTAAAATGGATTATATTGTTTGTTTTTTCTCATCAATCTACACCCAATACCCCATAATGAAAAAGCAAAAACAGGTATTTAGAAATTGCAAATGTATAAAAGAAAAAAACGGAAATATCACATTTACATAAGTATTCAGAACCTTTACTCAGTACTTTGTTGAAGCACCTTTGGCAACGATTACAGCCTCAAGTCTTCTTGGGTATGATGCTACAAGCTTGGCACACCTGTATTTGGGGAGTTTCTCCCATTCTTCTCTGCAGATCCTCTCAAGCCCTGTCAGGTTGGATGGGGAGCGTCGCTGCACAGCTATTTTCAGGTCTCTCTAGAGATGTTCGATCGGATTCAAGTCCGTGCTTTGGCTGGGCCACTCAAGTACATTCAGAGACTTGCCCGAAGCCACTCCTGCATTGTCTTGGCTGTGTGCTTAGGGTCGTTGTCGTGTTGGAAAGTGAACCTTTTGCCCCAGTCTGAGTTCTTGAGCGCTCTGGAGCAGATTTTAATCTGTCACGGATTCTGACGAGACTGCCCTTCCTTCTGGCTCGGGCAGGCTTCGGCGTTCGTCACCACCGGAGTACTAGCTGCTGCCGCTCTATGTTATATGTTTCTATGTTCACTTGATTGTTGTCTGTTGTTGCGCACCTGTTCCCCATTATGTTAGTTTGTCTGCCTATTTAACCTGTACAAGTCCACTGTTTGGTGTGCGTGTTTATTGTATGTACAAGTGTCATTAGTGTGAGCGGGTTTTGCTCCTCCTTTGTTGTTTTGGAGGATTTTCCTTGTATTTCTTTACTACACAGTAAAGTGGTTCTTCATCTCATTCTGTGTCCTGCGCTTGACTCTGGCCTACCGCATTCCATCGACATTCGTGACAGAAACACGCGCTACTATGGAGTTAGCAGGAGCAGCCGGAGTAACCTAGATGATGGAGCAACAAATCATGATTCAGACTCTCGGGGTCACCATGGAACGAGTATTCCAGACAATGGAACGATGGGAGAGAGGTGGTTTCCCGTCACCATCTCCAACCACTCAACCACCTACAACACTGGTCACCGCTTCACCATCTGGGTCCAGTGGGATTCGGCTCTCGCTCCCGAGGGCATATGACGGAACACCTGCCGGGTGCCAGGGATTTCTCCTCCAGGTCGAGCTGTACCTGGCCACCATTCACCCGGCGCCCTCGGGATACGAGAGCGTGTCCGCCCTCATCTCCTGTCTATCGGGGAAGGCGCTGGAGTGGGCCAACGCCGAGTGGGGAGGAATAGACGCAAGTACTGTCCGCTACGAGGATTTCACCCGCCGCTTCCGGGCGGTATTCGATCATTCACCAGAGTGGAGGGCGGCGGGTGAACGTCTGTTCCACCTACGACAGGAGATGAGGAGCGCGCAGGAGTTCGTGCTGGAGTTCAAAACGTTAGCAGCCAACGCGGGATGGAATGAGAGGGCCCTGATCGACCATTATCGCTGCAGCTTAAGGGAGGACGTCCGTCGGGAGCTGGCCTGCAGGGACACCGATCTCACCCTGGACCAACTGGTGGACATGTCCATCAGGTTGGATAACCTGTTGGCAGCCCGCGGACGTTATGATCAAGGGCCGTCCATTCCATCTTCCAGCACCTCCGAGTCTACCTCCATGGAGCTCGGAGGTGCTGCGGTTAGGGAGACGGGGAGAGGGACCGTCCCCTGCACCAACTGTGGCCGCAGAGGACACACTGCTGGTCGGTGCTGGGGAGGGTTCTCAGGAAGTCGAGGCAGCAGGCAGGGCACTGGTCGAACGTCTCAGGTGAGTAGGCACCCGACTCACCCAGAGCCTGCTGTTGCTAATTTGTGTATAGATATTGTTTTTCCAGAAGTTTCCCCCCATTCCCAGCATAAGGCGCTAGTAGATTCAGGCGCGGCTGGGAAATTTATTGATCGTCAGTATGCTCGTAGTTTAGGGATTCCTACTGTGTCTGTTGATAAACCTTTCTCTGTGCACGCCTTAGATAGTCTCCCATTAGGGTCAGGCATAATCAGGGAGGTCACCACCCTACTTCTGATGAGGACGCAGGGGGGTCATGAGGAGAGGATTAGCCTCTATCTGATTGATTCTCCTGCGTATCCTGTGGTGTTGGGACTTCCCTGGATAACCATTCATGACCCCACAATTTCATGGCAACAGAGGGATGGTCCGGTCAGTGTTCAGGGAGGTGTGTAGGAGTTTCCTTGGGGGCAACTATGGTGGAGAGTCCAAACCAGGTTTCCACTATGCACATTCCCGCCGAGTATGCCGATTTGGCTATCGCCTTCAGTAAAAAGAGGGAGACTAAATTACCACCTCATCATCCAGGGGATTGCACGATAAATCTCCAGGTAGGAGCTGCACTTCCCCGGAGTCATGTGTATCCTTTGTCTCAGGAGGAGAAGGCGGCTAAGGAAACATATGTCACCGAGTCGCTGAGACAGGGATACATTCGGCCATCCACTTCACCTGTCTCCTTAAGTTTCTTTTTTGTGAAGAAGAAGGATGGTGGTTTACGCCCGTGCATTGATTACCGTGGCTTAAATCAGATTACCATCAAGTACAGCTATCCATTACCCCTGATAGCTAGTATGACGGAATCATTGCACGGGGCACGCTTCTTCACAAAACTGGATCTCAGGAGCACGTACAACCTAGTGCGTATCCGGGAGGGAGATGAGTGGAAGACGGCATTTAGTACCACCTCTGGACATTATGAGTATCTTGTCATGCCATACGGGTTAATGAATGCTCCATCAGTCTTCCAATCATTTGTGGATGAGATTTTCAGGGACCTGCACGGACATGGGGTGGTGGTGTATATTGATGACATACTTATATACTCCACTACAAGGGCCGAGCATGTGTCCCTGGTGCGTAAAGTGCTTGAAAGACTGTTGAAGCATGACCTGTATGCTAAGGCAGAGAAATGCCTGTTCTTTCAGGAGTCCATCTCCTTCCTAGGGTAACACATGTCCGCGTCTGGGGTGAAGATGGAGAGTGACCGCGTTTCGGCCGTGCGTAATTGGGCGACTCCAACCACGGTAAAGGAGGTGCAGCGTTTCTTGGGGTTTGCCAAGTACTACCGGTTTATCTGGGGCTTTGGTCAGGTAGCGGCTCCCATTACCTCGTTGCTGAAGGGGGGACCGGTGCATCTGCGGTGGTCAGCTGAGGCGGACAGGGCTCTTAGTCGCCTGAAGGAGCTGTTCACCTCGGTTCCAGTGCTGGCTCATCCGGATCCCTCCTTGGCCTTCACGGTTGAGGTGGACGCATCTGAGGCTGGGATAGGAGCTATACTTTCTCAGCGCTCGGGCACGCCACCCAAGCTCCGCCCCTGTGCTTTCTTTTCGAAGAAGCTCAGCCCGGCGGAGCGCAACTATGATGTGGGGGACCAGGAGTTGTTGGCGATGGTCAAAGCCCTGAAGGCGTGGAGACATTGGCTTGAGGGGGCTAAACACCCTTTTCTCATTTTGACTGACCACCGCAATCTGGAGTACATCTGAGCGGCGAAGAGGTACCCTCGCCAGGCAAGGTGGTCCATGTTTCTAATCCGTTTTGTTATCACCCTTTCTTACAGGCCGGGCTCCCAGAATGCTAAGGCAGATGCTCTGTCCCGACTGTATGACATGGAGGAGAGTTCCGTGGAGCCCACTCCCATACTTCCGGAGTCTTGTCTGGTCGCACCGGTGGTGTGGGAGGTTGACGCGGACATCGAGCGGGCGTTACGTAACGAACCCTCTCCTCCCTAGTGTCCAGAGGGTCGTAAGTACGTACCGTTAGAGGTCCGCGATCGTTTGATCTATTGGGCTCACACGTCACCCTCCTCTGGTCATCCTGGCATCGGTCGGACAGTGACCTGTCTTAGTGGGAAGTACTGGTGGCCCACCTTAGCCAAGGACGTGAGGGTTTATGTTTCCTCCTGCTCGGTGTGCGCCCACTGTAAGGCTCCTAGACACCTGCCTAGAGGGAAATTACAACCCCTACCTGTTCCACAGCGACCGTGGACCCACCTATCGGTGGATTTTATGACTGATCTTCCTCCCTCAAGGGGGAACACAACTATCCTGGTCATTGTGGATCGGTTCTCTAAGTCCTGTCGCCTCCTTCCTCTGTCCGGACTCCCTACGGCCCTACAAACTGCCAAGGCCCTGTTTACACACGTCTTCCGGCAATACGGGGTGCCTGAGGATATAGTGTCTGATCGGGGTCCCCAGTTCACCTCAAGGGTGTGGAGGGCGTTCATGGAACGGTTGGGGATCTCGGTTAGCCACACCTCAGGTTTTCACCCCGAGAGTAACGGGCAGGTGGAGAGAATTAACCAGGAGGTGGGTAGGTTTCTGAGGACGTATTGCAAGGACCGGCGAGGGGAGTAGTCGGTTTTCCTACCCTGGGCAGAGATGGCTATAAACTCCAACCGCCACTCCTCAACTGACCTCACACCATTCCAGTGTGTTTTAGGTTATCAGCCGGCCCTGGCACCGTGGAATCAGAGCCAGATCGAGGTACCTGCGGTGGTCGAGTGGGTTCGGCACTCGCGGGAGACCTGGGATGCTACACATGGACGCCTGCAGAGGGCCAGCAGGCGTCAGAAGGCGAGCGCCGACCGCTACCGCAGTGAAGCCCCGGTGTATGCACCGGGGGACCGGGTCTGGCTCTCGACCCGAAACCTGCCCCTTCGCCTGCCCTGCCGGAAGTTGGGTAGGTGGTTTGTGGGCCCATTTAAAGTCCTGAGGAGATTGAACAAAGTATGTTATAGGTTACAACTTCCTGTTAATTATCGTATTATCCCCTCGTTCCATGTGTCTCTCCTCAGGCCGGTGGTAGCTGGTCCACTCCAGGAATCTGAGATACGGGAGGTTCCTCCGCTTCCACTGCACATCGAGGGGGCACCGGCGTACTCGGTCCGTTCCATCCTGGATTCGAGGCGTCGGGCGGGGGGCCTGCAGTATCTCGTGGAGTGGGAGGTGTACGGTCCGGAGGAGCGGTGCTGGGTTCCTGGCTGGAGACTGCAGTTCCTTTCTTGCTCGGGCAGGCTTCGGTGTTCATTGTCACCGGAGTACTAGCTGCTGCCGCTCTATGTTATATGTTTCTATGTTCACTTGATTATTTATCTGTTGTTGAGCACCTGTTCCCCATTTTGTTAGTTTGTCTGCCTATTTAACCTGTACACGTCCACTGTTTGGTGTGCGTGTTTATTGTATGTACGAGTGTCATTAGTGTGAGCCGGTTTTGGCTCCTCCTTTGTTGTTTTGGAGGATTTTCCTTGTATTTCTTTACTACTCAGTAAAGTGGTTCTTCATCTCATTCTGTGTCCTGCGCTTGACTCTGGCCTACCGCATTCCACCGACATTCGTGACATCATCAAAGATCTCTCTGTACTTTGCTCCGTTCATCTTTCCCTCGATCCTGACTAGTCTCCCAGTCCCTGCTGCTGAAAAACATCCCCACAGCATGATGCTCCCACCACCATGCTTCACCATAGGGATGGTGCCAGGTTTCCTCCAGACGTGACGCTTGGCATTCAGGCCAAAGAGTTCAATCTTGGTTTCATCAGACCAGAGAATATTGTTTCTCATGGTCTGAGAGTCCTTTAGGTGCCTTTTGGCAAACTCTAAGTGGGACGTCATATGCCTTTTACTGAGGAGTGGCTTCCGTCTGGCCACTCTACCATACAAGCCTGATTGGTGGAGTGCTGCAGAGATGGTTGTCATTCTGGATGGTTCTCCCATCTCCACAGAGGCACTCTGGAGTTCTGTCAGAGTGACCATCAGGTTCTTGGTCACCTCCCTGACCAAGGCCCTTCTCCCCCGATTGCTCAGGAAGAGTGTCTTGGTGGTTCCAAACTTCTTTCATTTAGGAATGACAGAGGTCACTGTGTTCTTGGGGATCTTCAATGCTGCAGAAATGTTTTGGTACCCTTCCCCAGATCTGTGCCATGACACAATCCTGTCTCAGAGCTCTACGGACAGTTTGTTCGACCTCATGGCTTGGTTTTTGCTCTGACATGCACTTCCAATTGTGGAAAAAAACTAAAACTATTTAATCCATTTTAGAATAAGGAAAAAGTAAAGGGGTCTGAATACTTTCCGAATGCGCTGTATATACAGTGGGGAGAACAAGTATTTGATACACTGCCGATTTTGCAGGTTTTCCTACTTACAAAGCATGTAGAGGTCTGTAATTTTTATCATAGGTGCACTTCAACTGTGAGAGACGGAATCTAAAACAAAAATCCAGAAAATCACATTGTATGATTTTAAAGTAATTAATTTGCATTTTATTGCATGACATAAGTATTTGATCACCTACCAACCAGTAAGAATTCCGGCTCTCACAGACCTGTTAGTTTTTTTTTAAGAAGCCCTCCTGTTCTCCATTCATTCCCTGTATTAACTGCACCTGTTTGAACTCGTTACCTGTATAAAAGACACCGGTCCACACACTCAACCAAACAGACTCCAACCTCTCCACAATGGCCAAGACCAGAGAGCTGTGTAAGGACATCAGGGATAAAATTGTAGACCTGCACAAGGCTGGGATGGGTTACAGGACAATAGGCAAGCAGCTTGGTGAGAAGGCAACAACTGTTGGCGCAATTATTAGAAAATGGAAGAAGTTCAAGATGACGGTCAATCACACTCGGTCTGGGGCTCCATGCAAGATCTCATCTCGTGGGGCATCAATGATCATGAGGAAGGTGAGGGATCAGCCCAGAACTACACGGCAGGACCTGGTCAATGACCTGAAGAGAGCTGGGACCACAATCTCAAAGAAAACCATTAGTAACACACTACGCCGTCATGGATAAAAATCCTGCAGCGCACGCAAGGTCCCCCTGCTCAAGCCAGCGCATGTCCAGGCAGGTCTGAAGTTTGCCAATGACCATCTGGATGATCCAGAGGAGGAATGGGAGAAGGTCATGTGGTCTGATGAGACAAAAATAGAGCTTTTTGGTCTAAACTCCACTCGCCATGTTTGGAGGAAGAAGAAGGATGAGTACAACCTCAAGAACACCATCCCAACCGTGAAGCATGGAGGTGGAAACATCATTCTTTGGGGATGCTTTTCTGCAAAGGGGACAGGACAACTGCACCGTATTGAGGGGAGGATGGATGGGGCCATGTATCGCGAGATCTTGGCCAACAACCTCCTTCCCTCAGTAAGAGCATTGAAGATGGGTCGTGGCTGGGTCTTCCAGCATGACAACGACCCAAAACGCACAGCCAGGGCAACTACGGAGTGGCTCCGTAAGAAGCATCTCAAGGTCCTGGAGTGGCCTAGCCAGTCTCCAGACCTGAACCCAATAGAAAATCTTTGGAGGGAGCTGAAAGTCCGTATTGCCCAGCGACAGCCCCGAAATCTGAAGGATCTGGAGAAGGTCTGTATGGAGGAGTGGGCCAAAATCCCTGCTGCAGTGTGTGCAAACCTGGTCAAGACCTACAGGAAACGTATGATCTCTGTAATTGCAAACAAAGGTTTCTGTACCAAATATTAAGTTCTGGTTTTCTGATGTATCAAATACTTATGTCATGCAATAAAATGCAAATTAATTACTTTAAAATCATACAATGTGATTTTCTGGATTTTTGTTTTAGATTCCGTCTCTCACAGTTGAAGTGTACCTATGATAAAAATTACAGACCTCTACATGCTTTGTAAGTAGGAAAACCTGCAAAATCAGCAGTGTATCAAATACTTGTTCTCCCCACTGTATATACAGTATATATATATATATATATATATTTATTTGTTATGTTTAGTGAACCACAAAGTCCAGCATTCATAGCGAATGCAGATACCGCCCCGCTAGGCAGATGGGGCGTTTCCACAAACTTGGTTGATGGCATTGTTTACTTCGAATGACCAACACACATCAATCTCAGAACTTCTCTAGGCAAAAAAATGTTATGTTTGTTTTTCCACTAACGTCTGTCATCATGCCCGTGTGGTGTTCTGTCTGGCTGTGCTAACTAGAAACACGCGCGAAAATGAGTTATCGTTCACCATTCTACCTACCAGAGATTTACCATGATGCTGCCAGCGGCTATCAAGAATGATGCTTACGGTGACCAAAGATTATCAGAGGGATTTCCATGCTGAACGGATGGGGAATCCATTTAGACGACAGCTGAGAAGTGATGCGATACCAAGCTAACGTTAGCAAATAAGAGAAACTCAATCTGGTAGCCATATATTCCACCCTTGTCTGGAAAACTCTCTGTTACTAAAAATGGAATTGTCGATATAGCTAACTCACTCTCGGTGTGTTGGTAGTAATGATGAATGTGTATAAATTGTCCATGGTTGGTTAGTTGGTTTTCAGCTGGCTAGCAATCTTGCTGCCAATTTAGTGACGCTAACTAGCTAACACCAAGCTGACAATATTAAAATGTCCATGTTAGGTGTGCTAAGCTAACCAGTCTAATAGAGATCAATACAATTTGTGGGGTGGTTAAATTGTGTATTGTTGTTTGTTTTGTTGTAGGTGGTACATAATCTGATTCCACCAACATGTGTTTCCAACCCATAGCTCTGCACAAGGTGAAGGTAAATTGGCAAAAATATGTACACACTGACGGCTAACATAGCTCAATTTACAGTAAGCATGGCATAAACATGAATTGGGTAGTGTTAGTATGGATTTCTGTTTGTGTTATGGGATTACAGGTGGTTAGATGTAGCCTCAGGACCACAGTGTACCTTCCAGACCATCTAATCAATTTAGTCTACCACTTTTCTCTTTGTAAAACTCCTTCCACAGCCCTGCTGAAAAATACCCCAAAGGGGTGACATTTTTGGTAGATGAGCATGAGGGAGGGGACACACCTTGTGGTAATGGAGCACAACAAGATTGTGGGACAAGAACAAGCAAGAGACACTGAAAGGTATAAAATCAAGACTACAACAGTAATGACACAACCACCTCATTCTTCTCTCTGCAGATTCCCAAAACACAATACAAAGACACGTCTACAATAATCCCCTGCTACTATTGACAAGAATGATCTGTCAAAGTCAATGGGCTGGGGGAGGTTTACAGATAGGTCTTTGAGATGAGGAAGGGGGTTTGGTTGTGCTTAGAGACAGTAAATGTATTGTTGTGTATGAAAACGTTTGAAAGGTGCCATTTCTCCTCAAATCTCCCTTACACTACAATACGTACTGTGTAAGACCTGTCCTCCTAAGACTTTTCACACCTTCTGCTGCCCCCCAGCCCATTCACTTTGTTGACTGATCTTTCCTCTCGAAAGCAGCTCCCAATGTCCCTCATTGTCCCTAAACAATACACTAGTCTGTCTCTAAACACTTAGGTCCCAATTGGTTGACACCTTTACCAACAAAGGCATGTTACTCTACGTGCCTTCCACAAAAAGTGTAAAATGGTAACACCACAGCCATGTCTTTCCAGGAGATGTGCAGTACCAGCAAATCTTCTGCAAGAGGTCCAAACAGTTGGTGGTTAAGGTCTACGAGCCCTACACCACTTCCATCAGTCTTATCCAGATGGCCGTACACCGCAGATGGGACAAAACCATTCACCACAAACACTCCTGCTTCCACAGCACACCATGCCAAACACCATTGCCGGATAAAGGACCATAAAATCAATATGGATTTTTCAATAAGCCTCGACATTTGTCTCCCTTTATGGATTCACAGAAGATATTTATACAAGCTGTACATGGTTCTGTAGCATCAAACTGATTTTAGACATTCAGGTATATCCAAATAATATTGTTTTGTGTACAATATTTAATGCCAACTCAAAAATAACTGGGTATTCAACAAGAATGTTATATGGAAAAAGTAACATAAAAGTATGAACAGTTCAGCGTGTCTCAGGTGTAGTAAAGTGCAGAGAACTGTAGCTACAGATTGTTACAACAGATAATGTGATTTAACCAAAGATTTTTGGTATCCAGTACTGGGAGTTAGAGGAAAGGTACTGTTTGGTGTAGTACAGAGAATTTTCGACCAACCTTAGCGATGCTGTCTTAGTCCTTGAAACAGGAGTCTCAAAATGTTGATGTTTAGTTGCCGGGGTCCATTGTGAATTTAGAAAATGCTCCATTATTAAAATAAATGCTTTATTGCTCCCTTAAGTAATCCAACAGTGTACACTGTCATCTTATCTATTTCAGGTTCTCTCTCATTGATTGAGACAGGTGAGTGTCCACTCCAAAGTGCCGCAAGACACCTGTCTCGGGCCTCCCGAGTGGCGCAGCAGTCTAAGGCACTGCAGTGCTTGAGGCGTCACTACACTACTATCCGTGTTCGATCCCAGGCTGTGTCGCAGCCAGCCATGACCGGGAGACCCGGGATGTCCTTGTCCCATCGTGCTCTAGAGGCTCCTGTGGCGGGCCGAACTGGCACAGTTCAACTGCCATATATATTTTCCTTTATTATTTTCCCCTAACCTTACCACCCTTCCCCTAATTGGAGTAAACTAATGGACAACAACACTTACGCTTCTACTTCCAGCTTATACATACTATATACATTTTACAGACACAATATATTTTACATTAGTTATATTTTGTTTGTTTTTAGTCCCATCCTTCAGCTACCCCTCCCATCTATCTCTCAAGACCATCCAGTTTTGATATCTATTTGCCATATAATTTTCAACTGTGCTGTGATGTTTCACAAAAGTTCTGAACCTATATACATTTTATGGACACAGTATATTTTACACACTTTTGTATATACTATAGTGTATGGCTACCTGTAATTGTTTAGCTAACTTAGCTAGCTAGACTAGCTAGTAGCTACCTACCTAGCTACCTTACTCATCAAACAGAAAAATAATTTGATTTCCCCCACTGTAACACAGTTATATATTAGCCAGCAACACACAATTTGGGTTTCAGTAGATAAACTAAAGTTAGCTAGCTTGTTAGGTGGCTTGCAGGAAAAATAACTCACTTAGCTACCCACCATATTTCTCATCTGCCCTCTTGGTGCTGGCATCCATTGGCTGTAGCTGAGATTCTAGCTAAATCCAACTCTTTGTTTCGAATCCTCTTCACTATATTCCGGTTGAAACACGTATGGTTGAATGTCACCATGTTCATGAGAGGAATCACTTGAAGCCATTATGATCTGGTCAGTTTCTTCAGGTTTGCCCAAAGGATTGTGTTGTTAGTGTCCGCCTCCCTTTCAAAAAAGCCTGCCTTGGGGGAGCACGAAGCACCGCCCCACACGAGTTGTAGTCTTTCAGAGACTGGAAAAAACAGGTCAGCTTGTATATTTAGCAATGAATCCTCTGATAGGAACATCGCTAAAAGACGTCCAATGGCTCAAGGATAACCGTATCTACAGCCACAAAAATGTATAGTGTGATCAGTATCACATAGAGCTTCAAGAAAATCATATTTAAATGTTACCGACTCGCTCGATTTGGTCTTATGTAGCAAAATTTGAAATTGTGTTTTTTACATTGGATAAAAGTATAGACAGAGCTTTACAATTGTATATCATACACTACAGTTGAGGAACAATGGGAAAGTTATTCTACTTTGAAAGTTGATAAACTTGTAACCCCAATTTTGAGAAAATGTTTTAGTACACCTACTGGAGAGCTCTTCTTTGTCTACACTGTCACGGTCGTTGATGAACGGGTCAGACCAAGTGCAGCGTGATATGCATACATGTTTATTAAATATTAAACACAACGACAAAACAACAAACAAAACAAAACGTGAAGTCCACCATACCATACCATACCATACCATACCATACCATACCATACCATACCATACCATACCATACCATACCATACCATACCATACCATACCATAACTGGAACAAGATCCCACAACCCACTAATAACAATAGGCTACCTAAGTATGGTCCCCAATCAGAGACAACGAGCTACAGCTGCCTCTGATTGGGAACCACACCGGCCAACATAGATCTACACATAATAGAAACCCAACATAGAAATACACAACATAGAACATACACACCCTGACTCAACATATACGAGTCCCCAGAGTCAGGGCGTGACATACACCCATTCTGCATCATTCACACCCTCTTAAGCCCCACCCATCTCTTTAAGGATTCGCATGTGAGGCCATGTGCTATACAGAGTGAGTACGGTAGTGTACTTAACAACCACAGATTTCAAGACTAAAGGCTGGTTTATACTTGGTCTATCAACATGTCTGTAGACAGTTGTCGCAGTGACATCATAAACATTTTATTGTCGTTCAACATCAAACTTATCATTGTCGTTATGAGTATAAACACAAACACAACAGGCTGCATGACATCAGCAGCCTGGTGGTCTAAAATAGCATAACTGGTATATTTTAACAACAGTAAACCCATCCGTTTAAAAATGAATTTAGTATATGCCAATCTAGCAAACCAGGCAACTAAAAGCAACTTTCTAAATAACGTTTTGGTTAATTTCTAGCTTGTTAGCTAGCTAGCTAATGTTACATTAGCGGGCTAGCCAGTTCAAATAATGACCATAATAATAATATGCCATTTAGCAGACGCTTTTATCCAAAGCGACTTACAGTCATGCGTGCATACATTTTTTATTTATTATTTTTGTGTATGGGTGGTCCCGGGGCTCGAACCCGCTACCTTGGCGTTACAAGCGCCGTGCTCTACCAGCTGAGCTACAGAGGACCACAATATATATCATATAGCTGACAACTTCTTAACTTTAGCTAATATGTATTCATATTACAGGTGTGACGAGTACTGAGGATACGAAGAGGCAGGACGCAGATGCAGGAATCAACAATGTAAAGGTTTACTTAACACTGAGCATGAGAACAACAAAGAGCGAGTACACGACAAGACACTAACAATCACACACAACACAACACTGAACAGTCCAGGGCTATAGAGGGGTTGTGATGAGATGATGAGGTGCAGGTGCGCTGGAGGTGATTAGGGTGCGTTGGGTTTCCATTCCGGTGTTGCCGAGGTGGTGCGCTCAGACCGGTGGCTCAGTAGACCGGCGAATCAGAGCGCCGGAGGGGAGCAATGGGAGGAGACGTGACAACAGGAAAATAAACTCACAACAAGATAATTATTTACCAGTTAATGACGAGCTAATTACAGAAAATGGCTTACGGTTGTGAGTGTGACCAAATAAAAGCATGGCATTCTACCGGATAATTTTTGAACTTGGACACTGTCTCATTGGCCTAACGTTATATCGTAATTTGACTTTAGTGCAGGTCATGTTGTTCTTCACATTACAGTCTCTGGCAAACAAATACTATATCAAATAGAATCTAAGTTTATTTGTCACATGCACAGGATACAGAAGGTGTAAACAGTACAGTGAAATGGTTACTTGCATAGTGGAGTCTTTTGTTTAGACATGTAGCTAGCTAAACAATGACATATAGCTAGCATGTAGCTAGCTAAACAATGAACCATTATCCCAATGAACCATAATTCCAACTCATAACGTTACTACCCTGCATGAATCTAAAGCTAACCAACTAGCTAGGTTCAACGTTAGTTAGCTAGCTAACATTAGGCAATAACTAGCAACGCAAATGGCTCTGAGATACAAATAATATTACTACACAGATCATACATGTAATGTTAGTTAGCGAGCTAGTCAGCTAATGTTAGCTAGCTAGCTAACAGTACACTTTAACTTGCAATGAAAACAACTTTCTGACTGAATTAGAAACTTATAATATCTGAAAGTGTAGCTAGCTAGACTCTCTTACCTGTATACATGGATGAACACTTCTTCTGTCTGTCTGTCGGTGTCTTTCACCAATTTACCCATTGTAGCTCTATCACCAACTGTTTTGCCTTGTATGCAATGTATTGACTTGTGCGCCAATACCCTTGCTGCATATCTATGCGTCAATATCCTGTCTGTGGAGGTGGGAAAGTTGAGCGAGAGGTGGAGGTGGGAAAGAGAGGAGGGAGAGGAGGGAGAGGGAGAGAAATAGAGAGAGAGAGAGAGGAGAAAGGGAGAGGGTGAAGGAGGGAAGGGGTAAAGAGAGAGTTGAGGGAGAAAGAGATAGAAGAGAGAGGGAGGGAGAGAGAGGGAGAGAAGGGTGTCATGTCTGTGATGCCTTTCTCTATGCATCCATAATGTGATGCTAATCTTCCCTCATTGACTGCAATGTATTGACAACCCTGTGACACATCTTTTCCTATTGACGTAAGAGTCAACACTGTGACACTCATCTTTTCCCATTGACTGCAATTTATTGACATAAGCATCAACCCTGTGACGCTCATCTTTTCTCATTGAATGCTATGTATTGACATAAACATCAACCCTGTGACACTCATCTTTTCCCATTGACTGCAATGTATTGAGAAAAACATCAACACTGTGTCACACATTTTTTTCCATTGACTGTAATGTATTGAGAAAAACTTCAACCCTGTGACACCAGTGGAGGCTGCTACGGGGAGGACGGCTCATATTAATGGCCGGAATGGAGTAAATGGAATGGTATCAAACACATTCATGTCTTAATAATAAACGTGTATGCCATCTGTAAATATGAATAGTATTGTTAAATTACGAGCCTAGTTGGTTTAGCCACAGAAAAAGACAGGAACCTTCCCGTCAGCCGTGATTGGTTGAGATAATGGATTTTATGAGTTAAATAGTTTTCCTTCCAAAAAATGGTAATTAAGTATTTTGAAAAGCAACTTTTCTGTGTTGGAATGATGTGGGTGTACCCCAACAACACAATGTTGTGGGCATATAATGGTCATTAAACATATTAATGCAAGTAGACCGCTTGATTGGCCAGGTCATCCTCCTCCGAAGGACGACATCACCACCCAAGAGGATATAGCAATAATTTTTAGTTTGAGGTGGGATTTTTAAAGTGTTATTATTTGGGTATGAGTTAACAGAATATGAACTTTTAAAAGTGAGATTTTTACTGGACAGTTACTTTAAGAGGGCTGAGAAGAGTGTAGGCCTCATTGTCCCAAGCACAACAGCTGTGACTTAATGAGTCCATTCAAGGGTGCTCAACATTTGCCCATGTCTGAGCTGCCCACTGTTGTTTCCTTATTGACCACATGACCATTGTCTCCAAGGTATTAATTAGGTATTTATGGTAAGACACACAACAATGCAGCAGCAGCTTCTGAGCCTTTGCCACCTCGGAGTAGTGGAGGGAAAGCTCCCGAATGCAATTCCACCAGCTTATGTTCAACGCTACAAACTGGTGACACAAGGGTTCGTGAGCACACAAACTGACTACCACTGACAGTTCATGGGATTTGGCTATTGGGGACAGCTCTGTCAACAATATGTTTTCAGGTCCTTGCTTGTACAGTATGTGCCTACAAATAAGCCATAAATCACTAGTTATAAAATAAATCCTGACTGTAAATTCAGAGGTTAGTAGCAGAGGAATGTCTGTAGCTAAAAAGGCTGAAATAACAGATGCAGCATAAACTTGTAAACTGGGGATAGAGAAGCTAAATGTTACCATAGCAATTGAGATGAAATGCTCAAAAAGTTGTTTTAATTACATCTGGCTTCTTTAGTAGTTATTAAAGGTTCCTAGTGGAGAAAATAATTGTGCATCCATTCTGTGCTCCTCTCCCTAAGTAAAATGTGTATTGGGATGCAATTTGAATGTGACATTTGAAAACAAAATATGCTTCTGTTAAGAAATTATTCAGAAATTACGCAATGACCTCGGATTAGAGTGAAGCAATACAATAGTGTTCTACTCAATTCTCCATCTAGATCATTTTCTTTGTACTACACAGTTTAGCCATGTGAGCTGCTCTCTGTACCAGGGATACAAGGCCGATCATAGAGGTCATTAAATACAAAAGTTTATCCTTGGAGACAAAAAGTAATCTTATGCCGCTATTATCCATAAAAAAGGTAGGCCCTCCTCAGGAACATACACAAACAGGAATAAGAAAAGTGAGAATGGTGTTTGATTCAATAAATCGTTATCGTCAAATGCATGACAACTGCATGGTAGATGGAAGCTTTGTATGACGTTCGGAACTGAGTGTGATGATGCTGCACAGCAGATCAGAGAACAGTGCAATGGAAACCCACATCAATTATTATTATGCCATAGTAGTTATTAAACTAAGAGGAGCGCATGGACAGACCACACCAATAAGGTGTAACTTGTCTGATGCATCAAACTGAGCTTTACAGAAACAGTGAGCTTTACAGTGAGCGTACTCACATATAATATTGATGTACTGACATGTAGTTTGAAATCTGAAAAATACAAAAGGATGATAATAATTATATAATGAGTCATGACCACAGTCAATTCCATGTGACCGTTGAGTCACGGTAATCTCCTCCTATGTGTACAGTCGTGGTCAAAAGTTTTGAGAATGACACAAATTCTAATTTTAACAAAGTCTGCTGTCTCAGTTTTGATGATGGCAATTTGCATAAACTCCAGAATGTCATGAAGAGTGATCAGATGGATTGCAATTAATTGCAAAGTCCCTCTTTGCCATGAAAATGAACTAAATCCCCACAAAAACATTTACACTGCATTTCAGCCCTGCCACAAAAGGACCAGCTGACATCATGTCAGTGATTCTCTCGTTAACACAGGTGAGAGTGTTGACGAGGACAAGGCTGGAGATCACTCTGTCATGCTGATTGAGTTAGAAAACAGATTGGAAGCTTTAAAAGGAGGGTGGTGCTTGAAATCATTGTTATTCCTCTGTTAACTATGGTTACCTGCAGGGAAACACGTGCCGTCATCATTGCTTTGCACAAAAAGGCCTTCACAGGCAAGGATATTGCTGCTAGTAAGATTGCACCCAAATCAACCATCTATCGGATCATCAAGAACTTCAAGGAGAGAGGTTCAATTGTTGTGAAGAAGGCGTCAGGGCGCCCAAAAAAGTCCAGCAAGCGCCAGGACCGTCTCCTAAAGTTGATTCACCGGCACCACCGGCTTGCTCAGGAATGACAGCAGACAGGTGTGAGTGCATCTGCATGCACAGTGAGGCGAAAACTTTTGGAGGATGGCCTGGTGTCAAGAAGGGCAGCAAAGTGGGGCAGCAAAGTGATAACTAAGTGGCTCGGGGAACAAAACATCGACATTTTGGGTCCATGGTCAGGAAACTCCCCAGACCTTCATCTCATTGAGAACTTGTGGTCGATCCTCAAAAGGCGGGTGGACAAACAAAAATCCACAGATTCTGACAAACTCCAAGCATTGATTATGCAAGAATGGGCTGCCATCAGTCAGGATGTGGCCCAGAAGATAATTGACAGCATGCCAGGGCGGATTGCAGAGGTCTTGAAAAAGAAGGCTCAACCCTGCAAATATTGACTCTTTGCATAAACTTAATGTAATTGTCAATAAAAGCCTTTGACACTTATGGAATGCTTGTAATTATACTTCAGTATACCATAGTAACATCTGACAAAAATATCTCATAACACTGAAGCAGCGAACTTTGTGGAGACCAATACTTGTGTCATTCTCAAAACTTTTGACCATGACTTTCAAAAGTATTCATCCCCCTTTGCGTTTTTCCTATTTTGTTGCATTACAACCTGTAATTTAAATGGATTTTTATTTGGATTTCATGTAATTGACATACACAAAATAGTCCATATTGGTGAAGTGAAATGAAAAAAATAACTTGTTTCAAAAGATTCTAAAAAATAAATAACGTAAAAGTGGTGCGTGCATATGTATTCGCCCCCTTTGCTATGAAGCCCCTTCAGAAGTCACATAATTAGTTAAATAAAGTCCACCTGTGTGCAATCTTAGTGTCACATGATCTGTCACATGAGCTCAGTATATATACACCTGTTCTGAAAGGCCCCAGAGTCTGCAACACCACTAAGCAAGGGGCACCATGAAGACCAAGGAGCTCTCCAAACAGGTCAGGGACAAAGTTGTGGAGAAGTACAGATCAGGGTTGGGTTATAAAAAATATCCGAAACTTTGAACATCCCACAGAGCACCATTAAATCCATTATTAAAAAATGGAAAGAATATGGCACCACAACAAACCTGCCAAGAGAGGGCCGCCCACCAAAACCCACAGACCAGGCAAGGAGGGCATTAATCAGAGAGGCAACAGAGAGACCAAAGATAACCCTGAAGGAGCTGCAAAGCTCCACAGCGGAGATTGGAGTATCTGTCCATAGGATAACTTTAAGCCGTACATTCCACCGAGCTGGTCTTTACGGAACAGTGCCAGAAAAAAGCCATTGCTTAAAGAAAAAAATAAGCAAACACGTTTGGTGTTCGCCAAAAGGCATGTGGAAGACTCCCCAAACATATGGAAGAAGGTACTCTGGTCAGATGAGACTAAAATTGAGCTTTTTGGCCATCAAGGAAAACGCTATGTCTGGCGCAAACCCAAACACCTCTCATCACCCCGAGAACACCATCCCCACAGTGAAGCATGGTTGTCAGGCTGACGTGTATGCAGTAACGAAGTCAAGCGCAGGACACCGAGCTACTGGCAGACGTACTTTACTGAACACAGTATAGAAAGTACAAAACCAAAATACCTCCTAACAGGGAAGAAACAATACTGGCACACAACAGCTTGCCGACCTCACGAAAAACAATCACACACAATAAACTATGAGAGACAGGGGTATTTAAAGAGAATACAATGCAACATAATAGGAAACAGGTGTAAACAATAAAGACCAAACAAGACAAACACCAAAACATAGATCGTTAGCAGCTAGTACTCCGGGGACGACGAACGCCGAAGCCTGCCCGAGCAAGGAGGAGGAGCAGCCTCGGCTGAATCCGTGACAGTACCCCAGCCGTGCGCCGACACCGGCCTCGGGGACGGCCAGGAGGACGTCGAGCAGGGCGAGTCGGATGACTCCGGTGGAAATCCCTCAACATGGAGGGATCTAGGACGTCCCTCCTAGGGACCCAGCACCGTTCCTCCGGACTGTACCCCTCCCACTCCACGAGATACTGCAGGCCCCCCATTCGACGCCTCGAATCCAAGATGGAACGGACTGAGTACGCCGGAGCCCTATCAATGTCCAGTGGGGGCGGAGGAACCTCTCGTATCTCACTCTCCTGGAGTGGACCAGCTACTACCGGCCTGAGGAGAGACACATGGAACAAGGGGTTAATGCGGTAATTAATGGGCAGTTGTAACCTATAACATACCTCGTTCAATCTCCTTAGGACTTTAAATGGCCCCACAAACCGCCGACCCAGCTTCCGGCAGGGCAGGCGAAGGGGCAGGTTTCGGGTCGAGAGCCAGACCCGATCTCCCGGTGCATACACCGGAGCCTCACTGCGGTGGCGATCGGCGCTCGCCTTTTGCCGCCTGATAGCCCGTTGCAGATGGACATGCGCAGCGTTCCAGGTTTCTTCCGAATGCCGAAACCACTCGTCCACCGCAGGGGCTTCGATCTGGCTCTGATGCCAAGGTGCCAGGACCGGCTGATAACCTAGCACACACTGAAAAGGCATAAGGTTAGTGGAGGAGTGGCGGAGTGAGTTTTGGGCTATCTCTGCCCAGGGGATATATCCCGACCACTCCCCCTGCCGGTCCTGGCAATACCCACATCTTGGTTCACTCTCTCCACCTGCCCATTACTCTCGGGGTGAAAACCTGAGGTAAGGCTAATCGAGACCCCCAGACGTTCCATAAACGCCCTCCAGACTCTAGAGGTGAACTGGGGACCCCGATCAGACACTATATCCTCAGGTACCCCGTAGTGCCGGAAGACGTGTGTAAACAGGGCGTCAGCAGTTTGTAGGGCTGTAGGGAGACCTGGCATAGGAATGAGACGGCAGGCCTTCGAAAACCGATCCACAACGACCAAGATCGGGTCGTGTTCCCCTGGGAGGGGGAAGGTCTGTGACAAAATCCACCGATAGGTGAGACCACGGCCGTTGTGGAACGAGTAGGGGTTGTAACTTCCCTCTGGGCAGGTGTCTAGGCGCCTTACACTGGGCGCACACCCGAGCAGGAGGAAACATAAACCCTCATGTCCTTAGCTAAAGTGGGCCACCAGTACTTCCCACTAAGGCAGTGCACTGTCGACCAATACCAGGATGACCAGAGGAGGGTGACATGTGAGCCCAATATATCAATCGATCACGAAACTCGAGCGGCACGTACTTCCGACCCTCTGGACACTGTGGGGGAGTAGGATCGGTACGTTACGCCCGCTCGATGTCCCCATCAACCTCCCACACCACCGGTGCCAACAGACAAGACTCCGGAAGTATGGGAGTGGGCTCAATGGACCTCTCCTCTGTATCATATAGTCGGGACAGGGCATCTGCCTTAGCGTTCTGTGACCCTGGTCTATAGGTGAGCTTAAATACAAATCGGATAAAAAACATAGCCCACCTTGCCTGGTGAGGGTTTAGCCTCCTCGCCACCCGGATGTACTCCAGGTTACGATGGTCAGTCAAAATGAGAAAAGGGTGTTTAGCCCCCTCAAGCCAATGCCTCCACACCTTCAGGGCTTGAACCACAGCTAACAGCTCCCTGTCCCCCTCATCATAATTGCGCTCCGCCGGACTGAGCTTCTTAGAAAAAAAAGCACAGGGGCGGAGTTTTGGTGGCATACCCGAGCGCTGAGACAGTACAGCACCGATCCCAGCCTCGGACGCATCCACTTCAACTTGGAACGCCAAAGAGGGATCCGGATGTGCCAGCACCGGAGCCGAGGTAAACAGGTCCTTCAGATGTCTAAAAGCCCTGTCCGCCTCAGCCGACCACTGCAGAAGCACCGGACCCCCCTTTAGCAGGGAGGTAATGGGAGCTGCTACCTGTCCAAAGCCCCGGATAAACCTCCGGTAGTATTTGGCAAAACCCAAGAACCACTGCACTTCCTTCACCGTGGTGGGAGTCTGCCAATTACGCAAGGCAGAAACGCGGTCAATCTCCATCTCCACCCCTGACGCAGACAACCGGTGTCCCAGGAAGGAGATGGACTCCTGGAAGAACAGACATTTCTCCGCCTTCACATACAGGTCATGCTCCAACAGTCTACCAAGCACCCGTCAAACCAGGGACACATGCTCGGCTCGCGTAGCGGAGTATATTAGAATGTCATCAATATACACCACTACACCCTGTCCATGCAAGTCCCGGAAAATCTCGTCCACAAACGATTGGAAGACTGAAGGAGCATTCATTAAACCGTATGGCATGACGAGGTACTCATAGTGACCCGAGGTGGTACTGAATGCTGTCTTCCAGTCATCTCCCTCCCTAATGCATACCAGGTTGTACGCGCTCCTGAGATCCAATTTTGTGTAGAATTGCGCCCTGTGTAATGACTCCGTCATACTAGCAATCAGAGGGAGAGGATAGCTGTATTTCATTGTGATCTGATTGAGACCATGGTAATCAATACACAGGCGTAAACCCCATCCTTCTTCTTCACAAAAAATAAACTCGATGACGCAGGGGAAGTGGACGGCTGTATGTATCCCTGTCTCAGAGATTCGGTGACATATGTCTCCATAGCCGCCGTCTCCTCCTGAGACAGAGGATACACATGACTACGAGGAAGCGCAGCGCCTACTTGGAGGTCTATCGCACAATCCCCCTGTCGATGAGGTGGTAATTGAGTCGCCTTCTTTTTACAGAAGGCGAGTGCCAAATCGGCATATTCAGGTGGAATGTGCATGGTGGGAACTTGGTTCGGACTTTCCACCGTCGTTGCCCCTACGGAAACACCTACACACCGCCCGAAACACTGATCAGACCATCCCTTGAGAGCCCTCTGTTGCCATGAAATGTTGGGGTCATGAGATGTTAACCAGGCAAGCCCCAACCCCACGGGAAACGCAGGATAATCAATCAAATACAAACAAATTATCTCCTCATGACCCTCCTGCGTTTTCATCCTGAGAGGCGCTGTGACTTCCCTAATCAATCCTGACCCCAAAGGGCAGCTATCTAGGGCATGGATGGGGAAGGGCACATCAACTGGTACAATAGGAATCCCTAACTTATAGGTGAACTGGCGATCGATAAAATTCCCAGCTGCGCCTGAATCTACTAGCGCCTTATGCTGGGAATGAGGAGAAACCTCGGGAAACACCACTTTAATACACATATGCGCAACAGAGAGCTCTGGGTGAGTTGGGTGCCTACTCACCTGGAATGACTCATCAGAGCGATGCCTACTGCCTCAATTCCTAGGAGACCCTCCCCAGCACCGGCCAGCAGTGTGTCCTCTGCGGCCACAGTTGGTGCAGGGGACAGCCTCTCTCCTGGTCTCTCTCCTGGTCTCCCTAGCTCCAGCACCTCCGAGCTCCATAGGGGTCGGCTCGGAAGTGCTGGGGGATGGAATGGACGGCCCTGAATCCGGACGTCCGTGGGTAGCCAACAGGGTATCCAGGCGAATTGACATGTCCACCAGTTGATCGAAGCTGAGGTTGGTGTCCCTGCAGGCCAATTCCCGACGCACGTCCTCCATCAGGCTACATCTGTAGTGGTCGATGAGGGCCCTCTCATTCCATCCCGCGTTGGCAGCCAGCATCCGGAAGTCCAGTGCGAATTCCTGTGCGCTCCTCCTCCCCTGTCTGAGGTGGAATAGACGCTCACCCGCCGCTTTACCCTCTGGTGGATGATCGAATACTGCCCTGAAGCGGCGGGTGAACTCTGCATAGTTGACAGTAGCGGCGTCTATTCCCCCCCACTCGGCGTTGGCCCACTCCAGCGCCTTGCCGGACAGACAGGAGATGAGGGCGGACACGCTCTCGTATCCCGAGGGCACCGGGTGGATGGTTGCCAGGTAGAGTTCAACCTGGAGCAGGAAACCCTGACACCCGGCAGCTGTGCCATCATAAGCCCTCGGGAGCGAAAGCCGAATCCCACTGGACCCCGGAAGTGAAGCGATGGGCATCGCCGATTGTGGTGGTATCGTCGGAGGAGGTGTAGGCAGACCTCCTCTTTCCCATCGCTCCATAGTGCTCACCACCCATTCCATGGCGGTGCCGAGAGCCTGGATCATGGCCGCTTGTTGTTCGACGCATTCCTCCATTGATCCAGCTGGCACCGCCGCTCCTGCTGACTCCATGTGTGGTGTGTGATTCTGGGAGGCTGACGTGTATGCGGTAACGAAGTCAAGCGCAGGACACCGAGCTACTGGCAGACGTACTTTACTGAACACAGTATGTAAAGTACAAAACCAAAATACCTCCTAACAGGGAGGAAACAATACTGGCACACAACAGCTTGCCGACCTCACGAAAAACAATCACACACAATAAACTATGAGAGACAGGGGTATTTAAAGGTAATACAATGCAACACAATAGGAAACAGGTGTAAACAAGAAAGACCAAACAAGACAAACACCGAAACATAGATCGGTAGCAGCTAGTACTCCGGGGACGACGAACGCCGAAGCCTGCCCGAGCAAGGAGGAGGAGCAGCCTCGGCTGAATCCGTGACAATGGTGGTGGCAGGATCATGCCATTAGTCCCGTGTAGCTCAGTTGGTAGAGCATGGCGTTTGCAACGCCAGGGTTGTGGGTTCGATAAAATAATGTATGCGCTAACTGTAAGTCGCTCTGGATAAGAGCGTCTGCTAAATGACTAAAATGTAATGTAAATGTATGCACTCACTAACCGTAAGTCGCTCTGGATAAGAGCGTCTGCTAAATGTAAAAAATGTAATGTTTTTCATCGGCAGGGACTGGGAAACTGGTCAGAATTGAAGGAATGATGGATGGCGCAAAATACAGAGAAAATCCTGAGGGAAACCTGTTTCAGTCTTCCAGAGATTTGAGACTGGGACGGAGGTTCACCTTCCAGCAGGACAATGACCCTAAGCATACTGCTAAAGCAACACTCGAGTGGTTTAAGGGGAAACATTTAAATGTCTTGGAATGGCCTAGTCAAAGCCCAGACCTCAATCCAATTGAGAATCTGTGGTATGACTTAAAAATTGCTGTACACCAGTGGAACCCATCCAACTTGAAGGAGCTGGAGCAGTTTTGCCTTGAAGAATGGGAAAACATCCCAGTGTCTAGATGTGCCAAGCTTATAGAGACATACCCCAAGAGACTTGCAGCTGTAATTGCTGCAAAAGGTGGCTCGACAAAGTATTGACTTTGGGGGGTGAATAGTTTTGCACGCACAAGTTTTCAGTTTTTTTGTCTTATTTCTTGTTTGTTTCACAAGAAAAAATATTTTGCATCTTCAAAGTGGTAGGCATGTTGTGTAAATCAAATGATACAAACCCCCAAAAAATCTATTTTAATTCCAGGTTGTAAGGCAACAAAATAGGGAAAATGCCAAGGGGGGTGAATACTTTCGCAAGCCACTGTTTGTTTAGAAATGGCACTGATGTGTTGATAGTACCTAACTCACACTCTATTGTCCCTCTAATCACTCTGACATCAAATGCAAATTCTATTAAAAATCACATCAAACACCTATCAACAAAGCAGTAATATGCTTTTAAAACTCAACCTTAGGCTGCATTGTTTGGTTGACCTCAATGTGATTGATCAATTAGAAAAAATTTATTCAACAACAGGTTGATGATGAGTGGAAAACATGGTCATTGTGGATCTTGTTTCAAGGCACAATGAAATGGACAGCGCTTTCTAAGGTGATGATTAATTCAAAGCGTTTTTAAGACGTTGCATGTAGAGCACCCATACACATATTAGAGCTTATGCATACACATAGGCCTACAGTACATATGAGCCCAAGCCCGATACAATACATAGCCTACTAGCCAACCGCATATTACACACTGCAGAAAAATTAAATAAAAAAATGATTTAAGATGTCTTTGGTACATAATTGGTCTAGTCTGTACTCCAAAATTAAATAACACTAAAGTAATCGCCTTTGACTGTGGACTGTATTATTATGCATTCTGCATGGACTGGTTACAATATGCGATGCTCCAAACTTTCTATCCATGAGTTTGGGAGCGAACATATAGACCTAGACGATGCTGTTGGTTCATTGATTATAATAATATAATGATATACTGTGCCATTTAGCAGATGCTTTTATCCAAAGTGACTTAAAGTCATGTGTGCATACATTTTTATGTATGGGTGGTCCTGGGGATCGAACCCACTACCCTGGCGTTACAAGCGCCATGCTCTACCAATTGAGCTACAGAGGACCAGAGTAGGCTATTTAGCCTGCAATTATAGTGAATTTGTATTTGATTTTGAATAGCCTAGTAATAGGTGATTTTTATATATTTTCATAATTAACAGGTTAACACATTACTTTTAGCTACAGAATATATCACCACCGTGCGTTTTCATCTCCTCCTCTCTCTCCTTCATTCCTTTCTCGAGCACGCAGAGAGAGGGGCTGTCAACAGTTTAATGAAAGATGTTTTGTTGTGAAAACATGTTACTATGGATGTTCGCAAAGAGATTTCCCTTGGTTTCCCAAATTGAGCACTGGGTAACTGTAGGAACAGGGTTGGAGAGCCCATGGTATACAAAGTTTGGGTGAAATATCACCTGTCACGCAGCGAGAGGCTGCTCCTCATGATGCATGGAGTGAAATACAATGCCTTTAGAAAATATTAACATCCCTTGACTTTTTCCACATTTAGTTGTGTTACAGCCTGAATTTAAAATGGATTAAATACAGATGTTTTGTCAAAGTGGAATTATGTTTTTAGAAATGTCTACAAATTAATTAAAAATGGAAACCTTAAATGTCAATAAGTATTCAACCCCTTTATGGCAAGCCTAAATAAGTTCAGTAGTAAATATTTGCTTAACAAGTCACATAATAAGTCACTCTCTGTGCAATAATAGTGTTTAACATCATTGTTGAATGACTACCTCATCTCTGCACCTATTGGTAGATGGGTAAAAATAATTTTTAAAAGCAGACATTGAATATCCATTTGAGCCTGGTGAAGTTATTAATTACACTTTGAATGGTGTATCAATACACTCAGTCACAACAAAGATACAGGCGTCCTTCCTAACTCAGTTACCAGAGAGGAAGGAAACCACACAGGGATTTCACCATGAGGCCAATGGTGACTTTAAAACAGTTACCGAGTTTAATGGCTGTGATAGGAGAAAATTGAGGATGGATCAACAACATTGTAGTTACTCCACAATACTAGCCTAATAGACAGAGTGAAAAGAAGCAACCCTGTACAGAACAAAAATATTCCAAAACATTCATCCTGTTTGCAATAAGGCACTAAAATAAAACTGCAAAGAATGTAGCAAAGAAATTGACTTTATGTCCTGAATACAAAGCATTATGTTTGGGGCAAATCCAACACAACACATCACTGAATACCACTCTTCAAATTTTCAAGCATGGTGGTGGCTGCATCATGTTTTGGGTATCCTTGTCATTGACAAGGACTAGGGAGTTCTTCAGGATAAAAAGACACAGAATAGAGCTAAGCACAGGCAAAATCCTGGAGGAAAAACAGGTTCAGTCTGCTTTCCAACAGACACCGGGAGACAAATTCACCTTTCAGCAGGACAATAACCTAAAACACAATGCCAAATATACAATGGAGTAGCTTACCAAGACGACATTGAATGTTCCTGAGTGGGCTAGTTACAATTTTGACTTAAATCGGTGTCACGGTTTCGGCCAAGGCTGCTCCTCCTCCTTGCTCGGGCAGGCTTCGGCGGTCGTCGTCCCCGGAGTACTAGCTGCCACCGTTGTATGTTTCATGTTCGTTTGGTTTTGTCTTGATGTTGTACACCTGTTTCCAGTTAGCGTTCATTAGTGTCCTATTTTGTTCTCGTTGTGTGTGTCAGGTGCTGTGTGTGATTGCGCTTCTGTTTGGTGTTCTGTGCTACGTGTTTCCCTCCGTTGTTTTGGAGAGGGTTTTTCGCACATGTTAGTGCGCCTTTTGTTTGACGCCTGTGTGCGCCTTTATTTCGCCTCCGGGCTTGTTGAGCTCGTGTACTACGTGAATATTTCACTAAAGTCTTTTGGACTTAGTTTCTGCGTCCTGCGCTTGATTCCTGCACCACACCCACCTTCAGCACCCATGACAGAATCACACAGGAGCAACAGCCGCACCTGAGTCGGTGGAGGAGCATGTCCGCGGCCAGGATGACCAGATCAGACAACTGGGGACCGCTCTACAGGATGTCATCAACACCCTGCACCGATGGGAGTCCAGAGGGGTACCCACACCTCCACCTACCTTGCCACCACCATCGGTCGGTCCACCAGTCCCAGGTCCGGAACCCAGTGGGATTCGGCTCTCGCTCCCGAGGGTGTATGACGGCACAGCTGCCGGGTGTCAGGGGTTCCTCCTGCAGGTGGAGCTCTACCTGGCCACTGTACACCCGGTGCCCTCGGGACACGAGAGCGTTTCCGCCCTCATCTCCTGTCTCACGGGCAAGGCGTTGGAATGGGCCAACGCCGAGTGGAGGAGGATAGACGCCACCACCATCTCCTACGCTGAGTTCTCCCGTCGCTTCAAGGCCATGTTCGACCATCCACCTGAGGGCAAAGCGGCGGGGGAGCGTCTATTCTACCTTAGACAGGGGAGGAGGAGCGCACAGGCGTTCGCACTGGAGTTCCGGACTCTAGCGGCAGACGCAGGGTGGAATGAACGGGCCCTCATCGATCATTTTCGATGTAGCCTACGGGAGGATGTTCAACGTGAGTTGGCCTGCAGGGACACCAATTTCACCTTCGACCAGTTGGTCGACATGTCCATCCGTCTGGACACCCTGCTGGCCACCCGTGGACGTTCCGAGTGGGTTCCGTCCATTCTACCCTCCAGCACCTCCGAGCCGAGCCCTATGGAGCTCGGGGGGGCTGGCGCTAGAGAAAGGAGAAGGAGCCCGAGGGGGCCTGTCCCCTGCACCAATTGCGGTCGTGGAGGGCACACTGCGGCCAGGTGCTGGGGAGGGTCTCCCGGAGAAGGAGACAACAGGCCACGCACTGGGGAGCCTTCCCAGGTGAGTAGACGCCCCACTTACCCAGAGCTCTCTGTTGTGCACTTTTGTATACCTGTTCATTTTCCACAGGTTGCACCTCATTCCCAGCATAAGGTGCTAGTAGATTCAGGCGCAGCTGGGAATTTTGTTGATCGGAAGTTTTGTTTAGATTTAGGGATTCCCCTCCTGCCTGTTGACAAGCCTTTTCCCGTTCATGCTTTAGATAGCCGCCCGTTGGGGTCGGGGTTGATTAAGGAAATCACAGCGCCACTTAGGATGTGTGCGCAGGGGGGTCATGAGGAGACTATACAGTTGTATCTGATCGACTCTCCTGCGTACCCGGTGGTGCTGGGAATTCCCTGGTTAAGTACCCATAACCCTGCCATTTCGTGGCAACAGAGAGCTCTCAATGGGTGGTCTGCTCAGTGTGAGGGGCGATGTCTGGGTGTTTCCGTGGGGGCGACTTCGGTGAAAAGTCCAAACCAAGTGCCCGCATTGCACATTCCGCCTGAATATGGGGATTTGGCTATTGTGTTTAGTAAAGCTAGGGCGACGCAGTTGCCTCCTCACAGACAGGGGGATTGTGCGATAGACCTCCAGGCAGGAGCAGCGCTCCCACGGAGCCACGTGTATCCTTTGTCTCAAGAGGAGAGAAAAGCTATGGAGACTTACATAGCCGAATCTTTGAGACAGGGATACATACGGCCCTCCACTTCTCCTGCGTCCTCAAGCTTCTTTTTGTGAAGAAAAAAAGATGGATGGTTGCGCCGTGCATTGATTACCGTGGTCTCAATCAGATTACTGTGAAATACAGTTATCCACTCCCTCTGATTGCGACCATGACGGAGTCATTGCACGGAGCGGGGTTTTTCACAAAACTGGATCTCAGGAGCGCGTATAACTTGGTGCGCATTAGGGAGGGCGACGAATGGAAAACAGCGTTTAGTACCACTTTGGGTCATTTCGAGTATCTCGTCATGCCATACGGGTTGATGAATGCTCCATCAGTCTTCCAATCCTTCGTGGATGAGATTTTCCGGGATATGCAGGGGCAAGGGGTGGTCGTGTACATTGATGACATTCTAGTGTACTCGTCTACCCGAGCCGAGCATGTAGCCCTGGTGCGTTGTGTATTGAGGAGGCTATTGGAGCACGACCTCTATGTCAAGGCAGAAAAATGTCTGTTTTTCCAGGAGTCGGTCTCCTTTTTGGGTTATCGGTTGTCCGCGTCAGGGGTGAAAATGGAGGTGGACCGTGTGTCAGCTGTGCGTAATTGGCAAACCCCAACCACTGTCAAAGAGGTGCAGCAGTTCTTGGGCTTTGCGAATTACTACCGGAGGTTTATCCGTGGTTTTGGACAGGTGGCAGCTCCCATCACGTCCTTTCTGAAAGGGGGTCCGGTGCGCCTGCAGTGGTCAGCTGAGGCGGACAGGGCTTTTGGGAGACTGAAGGACCTGTTTACGTCTGCTCCGGTGCTGGCGCATCCGGATTCCGCCTTACCCTTTCAGGTCGAGGTGGACGCGTCTGAGGCCGGTATAGGGGCCGTACTCTCTCAACGGTCCGGCACGCCAGCTAAACTCCGCCCCTGTGCTTTTTACTCTAAAAAGCTCAGCCCGGCGGAGCGAAATTATGACGTCGGGGACAGGGAGCTGTTAGCTGTAGTTCAGGCCCTTAAGGTGTGGAGGCATTGGCTTGAGGGGCTCAACACCCTTTCCTCATTTTGACTGACCATCGGAACCTGGAGTACATCCGGCAGCGAGGAGACTGAACCCTCGCCAGGCTCGATGGAGTATGTTTCTCGCCAGGTTCGTATTTAAAATCACGTACATCCCTGGGTTCCAGAACGGTAAGGCAGATGCGCTGTCCCGGCGGTATGACACGGAGGAGAGGTCCGTTGAGCTACTCCCCATACTACCGCGTCTTGTCTAGTGGCACCGGTTGTGTGGGAGGTCGATGCTGAAATCGAGCGGGCGTTGCGTGCCGACCCTAGCCCTCCACAGTGTCCTGTGGGTCGGAAGTACGTTCCGCTCGAGGTTCGGGATCGACTCATTTACTGGGCTCACACGTCACCCTCCTCTGGACATCCGGGTATTGGCGGACAGTGCATTGTCTTAGCACTAAGTACTGGTGGCCCACGTTAGCCAGGGATGTGAGGGTTTATGTCTCCTCCTGCTCGGTGTGCGCCCAGTGTAAGGCGCCCAGACACTTGCCCAGGGGTAAGTTACAACCCCTGCCCGTTCCACAACGACCCTGGTCCCACCTCTCAGTGGATTTTGTGACAGACCTTCCCCCTCGCAGGGGAATACCACCATCCTGGTCGTTGTGGACCGGTTCTCTAAGGCCTGTCGTCTTCTCCCTATGTCGGGTCTTCCTACTGCCCTACAGACCGCAGAGGCACTATTTACCCACGTCTTCCGGCATTACGGGGTACCCGAGGATATAGTGTCTGATCGAGGCCCCCAGTTTACCTCCCGAGTCTGGAGAGCGTTCATGGAGCGTTTGGGGGTCTCGGTGAGCCTTACCTCGGGGTACCACCCGGAGAGCAATGGGCAGGTAGAAAGTGTCAACCAGGATGTGGGTAGGTTTCTGAGGTCGTATTACCAGGACCGGCCGGAGGAGTGGGCTTGGTATATTCCCTGGGCGGAGATGGCCCAAAACTCTCTCCGCCACTCCTCTACCAACCTAACCCCCTTCCAATGTGTGTTAGGTTACCAGCCGGTTCTGGCACCTTGGCAGGAGAGCCAGATCGAGGCCCCTGCGGTGGATGATTGGGTGAGGCGCTCGGAGGAGACGTGGAACGCTGCACACGTCCATCTGCAGCGGGCCATCCGTCGACACAAGGCGAGCGCCGATCACCACCGCAGTGAGGGGCCGGTGTACGCACCTGGAGATCGAGTCTGGCTCTCGACCAGAAACCTGCCCCTCCGCCTGCCCTGCCGGAAGCTGGGTCGGCGGTTTGTGGGGCCTTTTAAAGTCCTGAGAAGACTGAACGAGGTGTGTTATAGGTTACATCTGCCTATTGAATATAAGAATATTAACCCCTCGTTCCATGTGTCTCTTCTCAGGCCGGTGGTAGCTGGTCCACTCCAGGAAGGTGAGATAGGAGAGACTCCTCCGCCCCCACTGGACATCAAGGGGGCTCCGGCGTACACCGTTCGGTCCATCTTGGACTCAAGACGTCGGATGGGGGGTCTCAAGTATCTCGTGGAGTGGGAGGGGTACGGCCCGGAGGAACGGTGCTGGGTGCCGCGGAGGGACATCCTAGACCCGTCTCTCCTGTCGGAGTTCCACCGGGGGCATCCCGCGCGCCCTGCTCCGCGTCCTCCTGGTCGTCCCCGAGGCCGGGGTCGGCGCACGGCTGGAGCCGCGCTCAGGGGGGGTACTGTCACGGTTTCGGCCGAGGCTGCTCCTCCTCCTTGCTCAGGCAGGCTTCGCGGTCGTCGTCCCGGAGTACTAGCTGCCACCGTTGTATGTTTCATGTTCGTTTGGTTTTGTCTTGATGTTGTACACCTGTTTCCAGTTAGCGTTCATTAGTGTCCTATTTAGTTCTCGTTGTGTGTGTCAGGTGTTGTGTGTGATTGCGCTTCTGTTTGGTGTTCTGTGCTACGTGTTTCCCTCCGTTGTTTTGGAGAGGGTTTTTCGCACATGTTAGTGCGCCTTTTGTTTGACGCCTGTGTGCGCCTTTATTTCGCCTCCGGGCTTGTTGAGCTCGTGTACTACGTGAATATTTCACTAAAGTCTTTTGGACTTAGTTTCTGCGTCCTGCGCTTGATTCCTGCACCACACCCACCTTCAGCACCCATGACAATCGGCGTGCAAATCTATGGCAAGACTTGAAAATGGCTGCCTAGCAACGATCAACAGCCAACTTGACAGAGCTTGAAGAATTTGTAAAAGAATAATGTGCAAATATTGTACAATCCAGGTGTGCAAAGCTCTTAGAGACTTACCAAGAAAGACTCACAGCTGTAATCGCTGCCAAAGGTGATTCTAACATGTATTGACTCGGGGTTGAATGCTAATCTAATCAAGAAATATACGTGTTTTATTTTTCATACATATTTTACAAATGTTAGAATTTGTCTTCCACTTTGACATTACAGAGTATTTTGTGTAGATCGTTGACAAAAAATTACAATTAAATACATTTTAATCCCACTTTGTAACACATCAAAATGTGGAAAAGTAAAACGGGTGTGAATACTTTCTGAAGGCATTGTAAGTGTTCTTTTAAGTCCAGACATTTCTATATGTAATCGCGTGTGAAAGATCTAATCACATTTTAATAGTCACACGCTTTGTAAACAACAGGTGTTGACTAATAGTGAAACGCTTACTTCCCAACAATGCATAATTACAATAACAAATTATAATATAAAAAAATCGTAACACAAGAAATACGGTGAGGGAAAAAAGTATTGGATCCCCTGCTGATTTTGTACGTTTGCCCCTGACAAAGAAATGATCAGTCTATAATTTTAATGGTAGGTTTATTTGAACAGTGAGAGACAGAATAACAACAAAAAAATCCAGAAAAACACATGTCAAAAATGTTATAAATTTATTTGCATTTTAATGAGGGAAATAAGTATTTGACACCCTCTCAATCAGAAAGATTTCTGGCTCCAAGGTGTCTTTTATACAAGTAACGAGCTGAGATTAGGAGCACACTCTTAAAGGGAGTGCTCCTAATCTCAGTTTGTTACCTGTATTAAAGACACCTGTCCACAGAAGCAATCAATAAATCAGATTCCAAAATCTACACCATGGCCAAGACCAAAGAGCTCCCCAAGGATGTCAGGGACAAGATTGTAGACCTACACAAGGCTGGAATGGGCTACAAGACCATCGCCAAGCAGCTTGGTGAGAAGATGACAACAGTTGGTGCGATTTTTCGCAAATGGAAGAAACACAAAAAAAACTGTCAATCCCCCTCGGCATGGGGCTCCATGCAAGATCTGACCTCGTGGAGTTGCAATGATCATGAGAATGGTGAGGAATCAGCCAAGAACTACACGGGAGGATCTTGTCAATGATCTCAAGGCAGTTGGGACCATAGTCACCAAGGAAACAATTGGTAACACACTACGCCGTGAAGGACTGAAATCCTGCAGCGCCTGCAAGGTCCCCCTGCTCAAGAAAGCACATATACAGGGCCGTCTGAAGTTTGCCAATGAACATCTGAATGATTCAGAGGAGAACTGGGTGAAAGTGTTGTGGTCAGATGAGACCAAAATCGAGCTCTTTGGCATCAACTCAACCTCGCCGTGTTTGGAGGATGAGGAATGCTGCCTATGACCCCAAGAACACCATCCCCACTGTCAAACATGGAGGTGGAAACATGATGCTTTGGGGGTGTTTTTCTGCAAAGGGGGCAGGACAACTTCACCGCATCAAGGGGACGATGGATGGGGCCATGTACCGTAAAATCTTGGGTGAGAACCTCCTTCCCTCAGCCAGGGCATTGAAAATGGGTTGTGGATGGGTATTCCAGCATGACAATGACCCAAAACACACGGCCAAGGCAACAAAGGAGAGGCTCAAGAAGAAGCACATTAAGGTCATGGAGTGGCCTAGCCAGTCTTCAGACCTTAATCCCATAGAAAATCTGTGGAGGGAGCTGAAGGTTCGAGTTGCCAAACGTCAGCCTCGAAACCTTAATGACTTGGAGAAGATCTGCAAAGAGGAGTGGGACAAAATCCCTCCTGAGATGTGTGCAAACCTGGTGGCCAACTACAAGAAACGTCTGACCTCTGTGATTGCCAACAAGGGTTTTGCCACCAAGTACTAAGTCATGTTTTGCAGAGGGGTCAAATACTTATTTCCCTCATTAAAATGCTAAATTAATTTATAACATTTTTGACATGCGTTTTCTGGATTTTTTTGTTGTTATTCTGTCTCTCACTGTTCAAATAAACCTACCATTAAAATTATAGACTGATCATTTCTTTGTCAGTGGGCAAACGTACAAAATCAGCAGGGGATCAAATACTTTCTTCCCTCACTGTAAATACACAATTAGCAATGATAGCTTGGCTATATACATGGGGTACCAGTACAGAGTAGATGTGCAAGGGTACGAGGAAATTGAGGTAGATATTTACAATCGTGGTCAAAAGTTTTAAGAATGACACAAGTACTGGTCTTCACAAAGTTCACTGCTTCAGCGTTATGAGATATTTTTTGTCAGATGTTACTATGGTATACTGAAGTATAGTTACAAGCATTCCATAAGTGTCAAAGGCTTTTATTGACAATTACATTAAGTTTATGCAAAGAGTCAATATTTGCAGTGTTGACCCTTCTTTTTCAAGACCTCTGCAATCCGCCCTGGCATGCTCTCAATTAACTTCTGGGCCACATCCTGACTGATGGCAGCCCATTCTTGCATAATCAAAGCTTGGAATTTGTCAGAATTTGTTGGTTTTTGTTTGTCCACCCGCCTCTTGAGAATCGACCACAAGTTCTTCATGGGATTAAGGTCTGGGGAGTTTCCTGGCCATGGATCTAAAATGTCAATTTTTTGTTCCCCGAGCTACTTAGTTATCACTTTTGCCTCATGGCAAGGTGCTCCATCAAGCTGGAAAAGGCATTGGTCGTCACCAAGCTCTTCTTGGATGGTTGGGAGAAGTTGCTCTCGGAGGATGTGTTGGTACCATTCTTTATTCATGGCTGTGTTCTTAGTCAAAATTGTGAGTGAGCCCACTCCCTTGGCTGAGAAGCAACCCCACACATGAATGGTCTCAGGATGCTTTACTGTTGGCATTTACATTTTAGTCATTTAGCAGACGCTCTTATCCAGAGCGACTTACAGTTAAGTGAGTGCATACATTTTTCATACTTTTTCATGCATGACACAGGACTGATGGTAGCGCTCACCTTGTCTTCCCTGGACAAGGTGTTTTCCGGATGCCCCAAACAATCGGAAAGGGGATTCATTAGAGAAAATGACTTTACCCCAGTCCTCAGCAGTCCAATCCCTGTACCTTTTGCAGAAGATTGATCAGATGAATTGCAATTAATTGCAAAGTCCCTCTTTGCCATGAAAATGAACGTAATCCCCAAAAAACATTTCCACTGCATTTCAGCCCTGCCACAAAAGGACCAGCTGACATAATGTCAGTGATTCTCTCGTTAACACAGGTGAGAGTGTTGACGAGGACAAGACTGGAGATCACTCTGTCATGCTGATTGAGTTAGAATAACAGACTGGAAGCTTTAAAAGGAGGGTGGTGCTTGAAATCATTGTTCTTCCTCTGTTAACCATGGTTACCTGCAAGGAAACACGTGCCGTCATCATTGCATTGCACAAAAAGGCCTTCACAGGCAAGGATATTGCTGCTAGTAAGATTGCACCTACATCAACCATTTATCGGATCATCAAGAACTACAAGGAGAGAGGTTCAATTGTTGTGAAGAAGGCTTCAGGGCACCCAAGAAAGTCCAGCAAGCGCCAGGACCGTCTCCTAAAGTTGATTCAGCTGCGGGATCGGGGGACCACCAGTGCAGAGCTTGCTCAGGAATGGCAGCAGGCAGGTGTGAGTGCATCTGCACGCACAGTGAGGCGAAGACTTTTGGAGGATGGCCTGGTGTCAAGAAGGGCAGCGAGGAAGCCACTTCTCTCCAGGAAAAACATCAGGGACAGACTGATATTCTGTCTTCATAACATTCTAGAGTATATGCAAATTGCTATCATAAAAACTGAGGCAGCAGACTTTGTGAAAATTAATATTTGTTGTCATTCTCAAAACTTTTGACCACGACTGTACATAAAGGTAGGGTAAAGTGACTAGACAACAGGATAGATAAGACAGTAGCAGCAGCGTATGTGATGAGTGTGTAAGTGTGTGTGTGGCGAATGTGTGCGTGTGTGTATGTTATCTGTGAGTCAGTGGAGGCTCCTCAGAGGAGGAAGGTGAAGACCATCCTACTCAGTGAATTTCAGAAAAATTTCAGAAAAATCAAAATAGTGAAACATTTAAAAAGTTAACCTTTTTAGATAAACCTATACTAAATATAGTCACGTCACCAAATAATTGATTAAAACACAATATTTTGCAATTACGGTCTAATGTAGCCTCAACAGCACTCTGTAGGGTAGCACCATAGTGTAGCCGGAGGACAGCTATTTTCCAATGTACAATTGACTGCAATACAAAACCTAGGTGGCTCATGGTTCTAACCCCCTTCCAAAGAATAACACAGTAATTATGACAATTTCCGGAGGATGTCCTCCAACCTATAAGAGCTCTTGCAGCATAAACTGACATGTTGTCCACCCAATGAAATGATCAGAGAATGAATCTATTACTGAAAGAGTACAGTGCATTTGGAAAGTATTCAGACCCCTTCACTTTTTCCACATTTTGTTACGTTACAGCCTTATTCTAAAATTGATTAAATAGTTTTTTTCCCTCATCAATCTACACACATTACCCCTTAATGACAAAGCAAAAACAGGTTTTTAGAAATGTTTGAAAATGTATATAAAAAACAACAACTGAAATATCACATTTACATAAGTATTCAGACCATTTATTCAGTACTTTGTTGAAGCACCTTTGGCAGCGATTACAGCCTCGAGTCTTCTTGGGTATAACTCTACAAGCTTGGCACACCTGTTTTTGGGGAGTTTCTCCCATTCTTCTCTGCAGATCCTCTCAAGCTCTGTCAGGTTGGATGGGGAGCGTCACCGCACAGCTATTTTCCCGTCTCTCCAGAGATTTTCGATCGGGTTCAAGCCCGGGCTCTGGCTGGGCCACTCAAGGACTTCCAGAGACGTGTCCCGAAGCCACTCCTGCATTGTCTTGGCTGTGTGCTTAGGGTCGTTGTCCTGTTGAAAGGTGAACCTTCGCCCCAGTCTGAGGTCCTGAGCACTCTGGAGCAGGTTTTCCTCAAGGATCTCTCTGTACTTTGCTCCGTTCATCTTTCCCTCGATCCTGGCTAGTCTTCCAGTCCCTGCCGCTGAAAAACATCCCCACAGCATGATGCTGCCACCACCATGCTTCACCGTAGAGATGGTGCCAGGTTTCCTCCAGACGTCACGCTTGGCATTCAGGCCAAAGAGTTCAATCTTGGTTTCATCAGACCAGAGAATCTTGTTTCTCATGGTCTGAGAGTCCTTTAGGTGTCTTTTGGCAAACTCCAAGTGGGCTGTCATGTGTATTTTACTGAGGAGTGGCTTCCGTCTGGTCACTCTACCATAAAGGCCTGATTGGTGGAGTGCTGCAGAGATGGTTGTCCTTCTGGAAGGTTCTCCAACCTCCAGAGACGAACTCTGGAGCTCTGTCTGGAGCTTCCAAACGTCTTCCATTTAAGAATGGAGGCCAGTGTGTTTTTGGGGACATTCAATGCTGCAGATATTTTTTTGGTACCCTTCCCCAGATCTGTGCCTCAACACAATCCTGTCTCGGAGCTCTACGGACAATTCCTTTCGACCTCATGGCTTGGTTTTTGCTCTGACATGCACTGTCAACTGTGGGACATTATATAGACAGGTGTGTGCCTTTCCAAATAATGTCCAATCAATTGAATTTACCACAGGTGGACTCCAATCAAGTTGTAGATACATCTCAAGGATGATCAATGGAAACAGGATGCACCTGAGCTCAATTTTGCGTCTCATAGCAAAGGGTCTGAGTACCCATGTAAATAAGGTATTTCTGTTCCTTATTTTTAATACATTTGCAAACATTTCTAAAAACCTGTGTTCACTTTTTTTTTTTTTAGTTAGATTTGTTAGGATTTTTATTTATTTAATCAATTTTAGAATATGGCTGTAAAATAACAAAATGTGGAAAAGGTGAAGGGGTCTGAATACTTTCCGAATGCACTGCAAGCTATAGCTAGCTAGCACTGCAGTGCATAGAATGTGGTGAGTAGTTGACTCAAAGAAAGACAAAGACAATCGCTAAACAATGAAGGGGAAGCAAGAGAGAGAGAGAGAGAGAGAGAGAGAGAGAGAGAGAGAGAGAGAGAGAGAGAGAGAGAGAGAGAGAGAGAGAGAGAGCTTTTCTTCACTTTCACTTAGCTAGTGAATGCAGCCTACTCAAACAGAGAGGGATGCTATGTTAGCTAGTTGGCGATGGCAATCCAACTCTTCAAGGTAAGCTTTTGGTTTTATTAATTTATTGCCACCGGTGAAACGGCTAAACTGCTTGCTGATTGTACACTGTACTGAATGATTGTAGCGGGTTCACTAGCGCGTTAGCTCCAGTAGCGTAGATGCGAGAAGGACTTATACAACAAGCAAGTGATCATGTTGTTTGTATGTGGCTGCTATGAAATTGAACTGTGTTTGCGTGTGATCAGGGGTGTATTCATTCTGCCGATTCTGTTGAAAAAGGTTTCTTAAACTGAAGCAAACTAAATGAAACGGGGATAACATACCTGAATTTGTCCAATAGCAACTCTCATTTGCAACTCTTGGACTAATGATTACACCCTAGATCAGCTAGATGCAGGCAAGAGTGTGCAAGGCGGTATTGAATGTGTCACTATACCTGTGCACCTACGTTGTAAACTTTAATACATAGGCTATGTTGTAGCAACCTCATGATGGGTATAGGGAACATTTGAGTATCATTTAGTAGCTTAAACCTATCAATGTTACATTGAGCTGGGTGGATGGAATATGGATGACAGTCATCCAATATGCTGTAATAGAAATAAGGCCATGCTCATTAAAAAAATGTGCGTCCTCCCTCATCTTCAACAGCACAGACCGCCACTGGTGTGTGTGTTTGTGTGGAGTGTCATTGTAAGTATGTGTGTGGGTACAGTCCAGTCTGTGTGCATAGAGTCAAAAAGAGTTAGTGCACAACTGTCAATGCACATAGTCCGGGTATCTATTTGGTTAACTATTTAGCAGTCTTATGGCTTGCGGGTAGAAGCTGTTCAGGAGACTATTTGTCCCAGACTCCGGTACCATTTGCCGTGCGGTAGCAGAGAGAAATCTATGACTTGGGTGGCTGAAGGGGGCCTTCCTCTGACACTGCCTGGTATAGAGGTCCTGAATGGTAGGGAGTTCGACCCCAGTGATGTACTAGGCCGTACGCACTACCCTCTGTAGCGCCTTGTGTTCGGATGCCGAGCAGTTGCCATACCAAGCAGTGATGCAGCCAGTCAAGATGCTCTCAATGGTGCAGCTGTATAACTTTTTGAAGATCTGAGGGCCAATGCCAAATATTTTCAGACTCCTGAGGGGGAAGAGGCATTGTTATACCCTATTCACAGCTGTACTGGTGGGTTTGGACCATGATAGGTCGTTAGCAATGTGAACACAGACGAACTTGAAGCTCTTGACCCGCTCCACTACATTCCCGTCAATGTGAATGGGGACGTGTTCGGCCCTCCATTTCCTGTAGTCCACGATAAGCTCCTTTGTCTTGTCCACGCTGAGGGAGAGGTTGTTGTCCTGGCACCACACTGCCAGGTCTTTCAAAGCATTTAATGGATACAGATATAAGTGCTATGGGACGGTAATCATTTAGGCAGGTTACCTTGGCATTCTTGGGCACAGGGACTATGGTGGTCTGCTTGAAACATGTAGGTATTACAGACTGGGTCAGGGAGAGGTTGGAAATGTCACTGAAGACACTTGCCAGCTGGTTAGCGCATGCTCTGGGTACGCGTCCTGGTAATCTTGTGAATGTTAATCTGTTTAAATATCTTACTCACATCGGCTACGGAGAGCGTGATCACAAAGTCGTCCGGAACAGCTGGTGCTCTCACGCATGGTTAAGTGTTGCCTGCCTCGAAGCGAGCATAGAAGGCATTTAGCTTGTCTAGTAAGCTTGCGTCGCTGGGCAGCTCTCGGCTGGGTTTCCCTTTGTAATCCGTGATAGTTTGCCTCTCCCTGCCAAATCCGACGAGCATCAGAGCCGGTGTAATGAGATTCGATCTTAGTCCTGTATCAACACTTTTCCTGTTTGATGGTTCGTCGGAGGGCGTAGCGGGATTTCTTATAAGCGTCCGGATTAGTGTCCCTCTCCTTGAAAGTGGCAGCTCTGGCCTTTAGCTCAGTGCGGATTGTTGCCTGTAGTCCATGGCTTCTGGTTGGGATATGTAAGTACTGTCACTGTGCTCTTATTAATGAAGCTGGTGACTGATGTGGTAAACTCCTCAATGCCATCGGATGAATCCTGGAACATATTCCAGTCTGTGCTAGTGAAACTGTCCTGTTGGTTGGCATCTGCTTCATCGGACAACTTCCGTATTGAGCTGGTACTTCCTGTTTGAGCTTTTTCTTGTAAGCAGGAATCAGCAGGATAGAGTTATAGTCAGATTTGCCAAATGGAGGGCGAGGGAGAGCTTTGTATGTGTCTCTGTGTGTGGAGTAAAGGTGATCTAGAGATGTTTTCCTCTAGTTGCACAGGTGACATGCTGTTAAAAATGAGGTAAAACAGATTTAAGTTTTCCTGCATTAAAATCATTTTCTTGTTTGCTTATGGCGCTATACAGCCTGTTGAGTGCGGTCTTAGTACCAGCATCGGTTTGTGGCGGTAAATAGACAGTTATGAAGAATATAGATGAAAACTCTCTTGGTAAATAGTATGGTCTACAGCTTATCATGAGGTATTCTAACTCAGGCGAAATTAACCTTGAGACTTCCTTAATATTAGAGATCGCACACCTGTCTTTGTTGACAAAGAGACACACCCCACCCCCTTACTGCTGCTGTTCGTTCCTGCCGATGCATGGAAAACCCAGCTAACTGTATAGTATCCATGTCCTTGTTCAGCAATGACTCTGAAAAGAATAGTCAATTACAGTTCTTAATGTCTTTTTGATAGGATAGTCTCGACCAGAGCTTGTCCAGTTTATTCTCCGTGTCAGGGATTATGGCCTGGTCCGAGGTGAGCAGTATGTCCTGTGCCGAAGACTCTTTTAAGTAGAAGTCTTCATCCAGATCTAGGTGAGTGATTGCTGTTCTGATGTCCAGAAGCTTTTTTTCGGTCATAGGAAACAATGGCGGAAAGATTTTGTAAAAAAAAAGACTTAAGATCACCCCCAAAAAACACACAAAATAGCAGAATTGGTCAGGAGCCCATAAAACGGTGGCTATGCATCCCAGTGCCATCTTCAGTGAAAGCAGTGTTTTGATGGTTGCCACTAAAAAGAGGAGGATCCCAGCTTTCTACTGCTACTATATTTATTTCTAAGCTGCTAATATTAAGCACATTTTGCCACTGTAAAACCGGAGTAGACTACCTGGCATGATTGAGAAAGGAACCGGGGGAAAGCGCAGCCTCTGTTCCTGCCCATTTGATAATGACACATTCTAAATTTAAACTAATTTCACATATTAGTCAAGACAAGATTCAATTGAGAATAGTCTGATGGGTGTGAATATTATCACTTCATGAGAGAACAACGTGTGCAGCCTGAGCCTGCGACTTTCTTATCAATATAGTCACATCATATATGTTTTGATATGCAAGACATGCTAAGGTTTATATCATTCACAACTAAAGTTGCCAAATAATTATATATCTAGCGTATACGACCTGTTTCAAATGATCACTTTTACGCTCAACATAGCCACGTCATATGCGCTCTCGCTCAGGAATGGGAAAAATATCCTTTCTATTTTCAAGTTCAATTATACTGAACAAAATTTCAAAGATTTTACTGAGTTACAGTTCCTATAAGGACATCTGTCAATTGAAATAAATAAATTAGGCCCTAATCTATGGATTTCACATGACTGGGAATACAGATATGCATCGCCAGATAACTAAATGTTCATTTCTCTACCATCGTTTTAGAGAATTTGGCAGTACGTCCAACCGGCCTCACATCCGCAGACCACGTGTAACCACGCCAGCCCAGGACCTCCACATCCGGCTTCGTAATCTGCGGCATCGTCTGAGACCAGCCACCCGGACAGCTGATGAAACTGTGGGTTTGCACAACCGAAGAATTTCTGCACAAACTGTCAGAAACCTTCTCAGGGAAGCTCATCTGTGTGCTCGTCCTCCTCACCAGGGTCTTGACCTGACTGAAGTTCGGCATCTTAATCGACTTCAGTGGGCAAATGCTCACCTTCGATGGCCTCTGGCACGCTGGAGAAGTGTGCTCTTCACGGATGAATTCCAGTTTCAACTGTACCGGGCAGATGGCATCGTGTGAGCGAGCGGTTTGCTGATGTCAGCGTTGTGAACAGAGTGCCCCATGGTGTCTTTGGGGTTATGGTATGGGAAGGCATAAGCTACGGACAATGAAGACAATTGCATTTTATCGATGGCAATTTGAATGCTAAGAGATACCGTGACGAGATCCTGAGGCCCATTGTCATGCCATTCATCTGCTGCCATCACCTCATGTTTCAGCATGATAATGCTTTGCTCATGTCGCAAGGATCTGTACACAATCCCTTGAAGCTGAAAATGTCCCAGTTCTTCCATGGCCTGCATACTCACCAGACATGTCACCCATTGAGCATGTTTGGGATGCTCTAGATCGACGTGTACGACAGCGTGTTCCAGTTCCCGCCAATATCCAGCAACTTCGCACAACGATTGAAGAGGAGTGGGACAACATTCCACAGGCCACAATCAACAGCCTGATAAATTCTATGCGAAGGAGATGTGTCATGCTACTTGAGGCAAATGGTGGTCACACCAGATACTTTCAGGTTTTCTTATCCACGCCCCCACATTTTTGTAAGGTACAGTTGAAGTCGGAAGTTTACATACACCTTAGTCAAATACATTTCCCGTTGTGACGATGGTGCCAGGTTTCCTCCAGATGTGACGCTTGGCATTCAGGCCAAAGAGTTCAATCTTGGTTTCATCAGACCAGAGAATCTTATTTCTCATGGTCTGAGAGTCCTTTAGGTGCCATTTGGCAAACGCCAAGCTGGCTGTCATGTGCCTTTTACTGAGGAGTGGCTTCCGTCTGGCCACTGTCCCATAAAGGCCTGATTGGTGGAGTGCTGCAGAGATGGTTGTCCTTCTGGAAGGTTCTCCCATCTCCACAGAGGAACTCTGGAGCTCTGTCAGAGTGACCATCGGGTTCTTGGTCACCTCCCTGACCAAGGCCCTTCTCCCCTGATTGCTCAGTTTGGCCGGGCGGCCAGCTCTAGGAAGAGTCTTGGTGGTTCCAAACTTCTTCCATTTAAGAATGATGGAGGCCACTGTGTTCTTGGGGACATTCAATGCTGCAGAAATGTTTTGGTACCCTTCCCCAGATCTGTGCCTCGACACAGTCCTGTCTCGGAGCTCTACGGACAATTCCTTTGACCTCATGACTTGGTTTTTGCTCTGAGGTACACTGTCAACTGTGGGACCTTATATAGACAGGTTTGTGCCTTTCCAAATCATGTCCAATCAATTGAATTTACCACAGGTGGACTCCAATCAAATTGTAGAAACATCTCAAGGATGATCAATGGAAACAGGATGCACCTGAGCTCAATTTTGAGTCTCATAGCAAAGGGTCTGAATACTAATGTAAATAGGGTTTTTCTATTGTTTTTTGTAAATAAATTTGCAAACATTTCTAAAAACCTGCTTTCGCTTTGTCATTATGGGGTATTGTGTGTAGATAAAAAAATAAATCAATTTTAGAATAAGGCTGTAACGTAACAAAATGTGGGAAAAGTCAAGAGGTCTGAATACCTTCCGAATGCACTGTATATCACTGTCACTGCTAAAATTGCATTTACCTATTTGAGAAAAATGTCTGATATACAAAGGGCTGCAACTAAAAGATACCTTTTATGTAAGTTCACCTGATGCACAGTATCACATTATCTAGACTATATATTTTGTTGTAGCCATCATAAATGTATGCTTGCAACTTTTCATGTCTCCAAAATATTACTAGTTTGATAAAACTCTTAATAGGATCTATTCAGTGACACTCAATTTGCATTCCGTGTAGAGATAGTTGCTGTATTATTGTTTGAATACAGACATCTGCATCTTAAAATCAAGTCATGTCCTCACTCAGGATTCAGAACAGAGTCGGACAAGTCATTGTGTTTGACCCGAGATATTAACCCCGTGTGATAAGGCCTGTTGAAAACCACATGTGATTATTTTGTGATAACCTTTCCCCTCATGGGTCAGGCTGTGGCGCTGTGTCTCCTGCCTCTCTGAGTAGACGTGCCATGCAAAATGAATGACATGATATTTAAGATCTTCCTCATCAGATTGAAAAGCTTATACTTGTTTTCTATGATTGCAAGCAGTCAATTATTCTTCAAGTACACGTAATGAACATTGCAAGAATGGTCAGAATTTTATCAAAGCCCGTGCATGAGCATGTGCAGATGAGAAATTATTATAGTGTTAATCAACCATCCAAGTATTAGCTCAACCATGACATGACAAGCCTATCCTGGTATCTGATATGCATGATATCCAGCACATATCAAAAAATGTTCATGTGCTTTTCCTGTAAAACATTTATAGCAATTAATTTGACCTGAGCATATTTAACTTATTTTTTACAACCAATAAACTGGTCCTGTGTGACTCAGTTGGTAAGAGTGTGGTGCTAGCAACTCCAAGGTTGTGGGTTTAATTCCCACAACTTCTGAGAAGCAATTTAAGATAAAACATTGCAAAATGTGAGAGGAAAGAATGCAAAAGCTAATCAAATTGAAAATACATTATATGTTCCTTCCATGCACCCTTTTTATTTAGCTTGACAGCAGAGCTTGGGTCCTAAAACGTTTTCTAAAGACAATCAAATGCAATTTGCAATAGGAAAGGTGATTTTCCTGTTTAAACTTCTGTCACAAAGCTTGCTTGGTTATAAGAACATATTCAAGTGCATTGAGAGATCTTCACTTCAATCAACATACTTGTTAGGCCATGTTTAAGACCTCTGTGTTGAGGCGAGTTGAACCAAAGGCCAATATAAGATTTTGTTCATCATATTATTGCTAACAATATGGAGTGCCTGCATTCTGCACCAAATGGCATCTTCTGCTTGGTTCCGGAAGTTCTTTACGACAAAAGGTTCAACTAATAGGTAAAAACCAACCTACACCAAAGTATTGACTACGTCGAGAGTGACTAAAACCTAGCGGAATGTAAAAACACTTTGTGACTGTCCACCGGCAGTGCACTGTAAAAGCACTTTGTGGCAACTGCTTATGTGAAAGGGGCTTTATAAATTCATTGGTTGAATGAATTAGTGGACCAAAGCTAAGAATCATGTCTATAGAAATTAGAATATATTGCAGGGTTGTATGGGGTTGGATAAAGGGGCACTCGTGTGTACTGCTAAGATCATTGAACCTTTTTGATTAAACGCTTTGATTCACACAATCACACTGGCATGATTTAGTGATTTTCTATTTTTACAGTGTGGGAATCCCTGGGATCAGTTTTTAAAATACTATCCCGTTTTGCAAGCCTGTGTAAGGACATTATACCCACTTTCACATGCTCGAATAATTAAGTACAATTACAAAGTATCTCTTGAGAAACTGGGACCGAACCATTCCATTCATTGTCTTCGCAAATTTTAGTTATTTTTCGGTCTTTTTTTCCATCACATTTATCTGGTCTTCACCATGCCAAGAGGAACATACACTGAGTATACAAAACATTAAGAAAACCTGCTCTTTCCACCACATAGACTGACCAGGTGAAAACTATGATCCCTTATTGATGTCACTTGTTAAATCCACTTCAATAAGTGTAGATGAAGGGGAGGAGACAGGTTAAAGAAGGATTTTTAAGCCTTGAGACAATTTAGACATGTATTGTGTATGTGTGCCATTCAGAGGGTGAATGGGCAAGACAAAATATTTAAGTGCCTTTGAACGGGGTAGGTTCAAGGCACACCGGTTTGTGTCAAGAACTGCAAAGCTGCGGGATTTTTCACGCTCAACAGTTTCCCGTGTGTATCAAGAATGGTCCACTACCCAAAGGACATCCAGCCAACCTGACACAACTGTGGGATGCATTGGAGTCAATATGTGCCAGCATCCCTGTGGAACGCTTTTGACACCTTAGAGTCCATGCCTCGATGAATTGAGGCTGTTCTGAGGGTAGGGGGGGGGCACTCAATATGAGGGAGTTGTTCCTAATGTTTGGTATACTCAGTGTATAATCAACCAAAACATTTGATTGAATTGGAAAGATTTCATTCAGGCTAATTTGGCATGATAAACAGTTGAGTAATAGATTTGGGATGTATGCCATTCTGGTGCTCCAGAAATGTTTTTTTAATTATATTGAAAATATTTACATACTATATATGATTTTCACAAATAGAACTTGCTCAGCTTGCCCAGGAACCCCCATTATACGTTATCACAAAAAAAGTCACATTTTGTCTTATCATCAGGTGAATTATAATGGAAAGTAGAAGTAAAACCTGTAATCAACATTTTAAAATTAGGAGATTTGGTAGTTTGACAGTTTCATTATTCTGACCTCCCCACAGTTCATTGTTCGAATAGTCTACAAGCTAGAAAGGTATCTTGGCGGCATAGAGAAAATGTTGCTGTTGTAAAGCAAATTTTCTGCAATTCTACACAGTTTGGCATGGAGTGTAGAGACAATTTTGCAGTTTTAAAGCTAATTTCCTGCAATTCTATGCATTTTGTCATGGCTAATGCTGTGTTCCTCTGCTCAAACATTATAACAAAATCAATGGGCATATGCCATGAATTTTCAATTATCCCTGACTGTCTAGCTATAATTTGATTGTTATTTCTCAAAGATGGTATTATTTAACAATAGATATAGTTCAATATCTTTTCTGCATGTTTTCCAACCCGAAAATTACCACTTAGACAGCACGCCTAAGAATTTTCTATACACAAAAAACCTGTAATTAGCTCCAATGACTCTAATTTCCTCCATATTAAAGGGATAGTTTGAGATTTTGGCAATGAAGCCATTTAAGCGATCTACTTCCCCAGAGTTCCTGAAAGTCTACAGGAACAGTTAACATGCTAGCTGTTCTTGTTCATCACAAGAACAGCTAGCATGCTAACTGTTCCTGTAGACTTTCAGTCATTGCGCTAATGCTAGTTAGCATTGGCTCGTGAAACTACCTCGAATTTCATTCATACTGGACGCAGAGACATAAAAATTTTACCTACGATGGTATTCTGTAGCGGTACTATTAAGCATTCATTTTGTCCACTTTTTATGCATTGCTGAGCAGTTCCCTCCAATGTATTTAGAACAATAATGTTTTATGGAAATAGGTTATATGAATTTAAAACTTTTATAATTGCAATCCTTTATACCAGCACAAAGAAGTTACTTTTAAATTAGTCAAATTAATAAGAATACACAATTGGAGGGAGGAATGTGCATTTACAATGATGAATACGTAATAAATAATTATTTTTTCCCTCAATTAAAAATTCAGGCAATTATTCTAAAAGATTATTGACCTCTAAGGGGACTTGTGATGTCACATATTTGCTCATCTCTATCCTTGGTATAGTATTCATCTTAATTAGGAAGAACAATTTAAGGAGTTTTCCTCTAATACAAGAGTGTATTAACTTGGACAGATTAGTGCACTAATACATTAGATTTGCATTATTGTTCTGGTGGGGGAGGTTAGAAACCGCTGTCCTCATCCTAGAGACCTATTCTTCATCATTGTCAGATATGACCTTTTGAGTTTCTTGGTATTTTGCCAACCTTGACAGAGCAGTTATTTTTCTGGGGGGGGGGGGGTCCTTCATTCAAGGTTCAAATATGAATGTCCTTACAAAGGGTGACACCTCAAAGGGTGACAATGTTTCAGATGAGGCTCTTTAGAATGGACAAGGCCAAGATCTCATACAGCTCATAGAGTAAATAGTATGGGTTATATTCACTAAGTCACTGTAAATGGATGAAAGATAGATCCACCCACTCACTGTACAGTGGGGAAAAAAAGTATTTAGTCAGCCACCAATTGTGCAAGTTCTCCCACTTAAATTCATTCAAGGTTCAAATATGAATGTCCTTACAAAGGGTGACACCTCAAAGGGTGACAATGTTTCAGAAAAGGCTCTTTAGAATGGACAAGGCCAAGATCTCATACAGCTCATAGAGTAAATAGTATGGGTCCTTCATTCAAGGTTCAAATATGAATGTCCTTACAAAGGGTGACACCTCAAAGGGTGACAATGTTTCAGATGAGGCTCTTTAGAATGGACAAGGCCAAGATCTCATACAGCTCATAGAGTAAATAGTATGGGTTATATTCACTAAGTCACTGTAAATGGATGAAAGATAGATCCACCCACTCACTGTACAGTGGGGAAAAAAAGTATTTAGTCAGCCACCAATTGTGCAAGTTCTCCCACTTAAATTCATTCAAGGTTCAAATATGAATGTCCTTACAAAGGGTGACCCCTCAAAGGGTGACAATGTTTCAGATGAGGCTCTTTAGAATGGACAAGGCCAAGATCTCATACAGCTCATAGAGTAAATAGTATGGGTTATATTCACTAAGTCACTGTAAATGGATGAAAGATAGATCCACCCACTCACTGTACAGTGGGGAAAAAAAGTATTTAGTCAGCCACCAATTGTGCAAGTTCTCCCACTTAAAAAGATGAGAGAGGCCTGTAATTTTCATCATAGGTAGACGTCAACTATGACAGACAAAATGAGGAAATAAATCCAGAAAATCACATTGTAGGATTTTTAATGAATTTATTTGCAAATTATGGTGGAAAATAAGTATTTGGTCACCTACAAACAAGCAAGATTTCTGGCTCTCACAGACCTGTAACTTCTTCTTTAAGAGGCTCCTCTGTCCTCCACTCGTTACCTGTATTAATGGCACCTGTTTGAACTTGTTATCAGTATAAAAGACACCTGTCCACAACCTCAAACAGTCACACTCCAAACTCCACTATGGCCAAGACCAAAGAGATGTCAAAGGACAACAGAAACAAAATTGTAGACCTGCACCAGGCTGGGAAGACTGAATCTGCAATAGGTAAGCAGCTTGGTTTGAAGAAATCAACTGTGGGAGCAATTATTAGGAAATGGAAGACATACAAGACCACTGATAATCTCCCTCGATCTGGGGCTCCACGCAAGATCTCACCCCGTGGGGTCAAAATTATCACAAGAACGGTGAGCAAAAATCCCAGAACCACACGGGGGGGACCTAGTGAATGACCTGCAGAGAGCTGGGACCAAAGTAACAAAGCCTACCATCAGTAACACACTACGCCGCCAGGGACTCAAATCCTGCAGTGCCAGACGTGTCCCCCTGCTTAAGCCAGTACATGTCCAGGCCCGTCTGAAGTTTGCTAGAGTGCATTTGGATGATCCAGAAGAGGATTGGGAGAATGTCATATGGTCAGATGAAACCAAAATAGAACTTTTTGGTAAAAACTCAACTCGTCGTGTTTGGAGGACAAAGAATGCTGAGTTGCATCCAAAGAACACCATACCTACTGTGAAGCACGGGGGTGGAAACATCATGCTTTGGGGCTGTTTTTCTGCAAAGGCACCAGGACGACTGATCCGTGTAAAGGAAAGAATGAATGGGGCCATGTATCGTGAGATTTTGAATGAAAACCTCCCATCAGCAAGGGCATTGAAGATGAAACGTGGCTGGGTCTTTCAGCATGACAATGATCCCAAACACACCGCCCGGGCAACGAAGGAGTGGCTTCGTAAGAAGCATTTCAAGGTCCTGGAGTGGCCTAGCCAGTCTCCAGATCTCAACCCCATAGGAAATCTTTGGAGGGAGATGAAAGTCCGTGTTGCCCAGCGACAGCCCCAAAACATCACTGCTCTAGAGGAGATCTGCATGGAGGAATGGGCCAAAATACCAGCAACAGTGTGTGAAAACCTTGTGATGACTTACAGAAAACGTTTGACCTGTGTCATTGCCAACAAAGGGTATATAACAAAGTATTGAGAAACTTTTGTTATTGACCAAATACTTATTTTCCACCATAATTTGCAAATAAATTCATTAAAAATCCTACAATGTGATTTTCTGGAGAGAAAAAAATCTCATTTTGTCTGTCATAGTTGACGTGTACCTATGATGAAAATTACAGGCCTCTCTCATCTTTTTAAGTGGGAGAACTTGCACAATTGGTGGCTGACTAAATACTTTTTTTCCCCCCACTGTATGTGTTGAAAGCAATAGAGGGAGACCACTTACACACAGAAATATAGTGATAATAGATACTAGTATTTACAGTATGATGCACATTTCCTCATCAATTCAAACATGTTCATTCTGCACAAAAGAATGAGTCTTCTTTTGTATTATTTGTTATTCCAATACTTTTCTAACCTTTTGCCACTGCTGCAGGGCATATGCATGCTATTAGTATTATGCTGTTTAAAAAAAATTTGTCAGTCAATGAAGCCTGCAATCTTGAGATACATCAATCTTAGAGATTTTCTTATTGAAAGAAAACACAACCAGATTTCTAGATAATTCCATAAGATGGCCCATGCCTCATAACACTGAACAAACAATATTTTTCATTCTAGACAAGTATGTATTTGAGGGATGGGTAGGTACACAACCACTAGGCTGTTGTCTGGGATGATAGGTGATCACTGTCGTTAGAAAACAAACCAATCATACTGAGTCTTCCGAAGCGGGGATTGGCCCAAAGTCTGTGACAGAGTGTACACAATGCTTTACAAAAGCTTTGTTTACAAATTAATATTAATAAAATCCTGACTTTGAGAAAATAAATCTTTATTTTCATTCCAGGCAATACAATGCATACTGAGACTTCAGTTGCATAGGTATGCCACCTCTTTTGTTTAAAAATATGTCCACATTTACACAAACCAGAGCAGGTTGATGCAAAGTGAAGCAAATTAGAACTGTTCGTCTCTGCTGAACCATATTACTGGCTACCATATATATTTTTTTGATGGGTCACAAAAGATGTTACAGTAATAATATTTTTTTGCGGTAATGAGTAATATAACTGAGTACTGTTCCAATTTGAGTAATAATATTTTAGTTACTGATCAAAGATAGGTCGCCGTTACTTTGTTACTTCTGTTATAATTCACTTCCTATTACAGTTATTTATCCAAATAAATATTTGTGATGATTACTATTCCTTCTCTGTTGGTGCAATATAAAGAAATCCCCCCGCCCCAGATTGTAATTTTTGTCCAGAGTCTGACATCCTCTCACCAAGTTCCTGTTTACGCACGCACTACTACTAACTACTTCGGTGAGGGACATGAAAAATGCCAGAAGCTTCTAAAACATTGAGTTTCTCAGCGTGGAAGTACTCCCATTACTTTGATTTGGTAGGAGGACAAAATGACAAGAATATAACTGCAAAATGGAAACTGTGCCCAAGAGAGAAACACCTCCCCACTGCTAGGAACACAACCTTCAATATCTTGGAGCGCCTGCAAAAGCAACACACCAAGACAAAACTCGTAGCGAAAGACACGAGGCCTGACCACTGCTGCTGAAGATGACTGTTTTCCTACCTCATTCAAACAACCAAGGCTTGATTTTAATCGCTCAGGAGGACAAGCTGTAAACCAGGAAGAGCTGAACAAGCTTGTAGCTGGGTATGTAGTAGAGGAAATGCTGCCCTTATCCACAGTAGAATCCCCCTCTTTCAGACAGATACTTAACAAAATACTGATGAATGTGTTGGTGCATAGGCCTACGTAATGTAACGTTGACATTGTTTACATTGAGTGAGGACACGCAACGTTTTGGGGTGTAGCGCAAAAGTAATACAATGATTAGTGTAACTAATTACTTTTCCCAGGGAGTAATAAGTAAAGTAATTTTTTACTGTTTAAATCATTAATGAGTAATGAGTAGTGACCCCAACACTGGTCACAAGTGAACCACATCTGTTTCCACTTGGCAAAGTTCCCGCACACAACATTTGAATAGGGATTTTACACCTACATTTGTTGCTTTCATGTACCCTTTGTTCAACACATATTTGCCAGATATATCAAACCATTTGGTCTAGGTTGTTTTCTGAAAAAGAAAGGTTGTTTTGTGTTTTACAACAGAGTCGATGTGAAAAACAGCCGAATAAACTCTGGGATTCTTCTGTGTGTTTATGCCATGATACATCTTTGGCAAATATTTGTTTATATGGCGTGTGGTCATTTAACAGTCAATTTATTTGACAGTTGTGCAAGCCAGAGCCCAACGTGTCCAAGCTGGACCTTGGTTTTTCAAATTTGATCTCAAAGCCCTCCCTGTGTTTGACTTATTTTTAATTGTTTCCTGTCTGCCGACCCAATTATAAGTACAGGGTTCTTTGGGAAAAATTGCAATAGCAACATTTTTTAAGGGAAGAATTAGTAAATAACTGAAAGGGTAGGTAGCAACACATCTGGCACGCTGATCCTCAACACAGGGGCCCCTCAGGGGTGTGTGCTCAGTCCCCTCCTGTACTCCCTGTTCACCCATGACTGCATGGCCAGGCACGACTCCAACTCCATCATTAAGTTTGCCGACGACACAACAGTGGTAGGCCTGATCACCGACAACGATGAGACAGCCTATAGGGAGGAGGTCAGAGACCTGGCCGTGTGGTGCGAGGATAACAACCTCTCCCTCAATGTGATCAAGACAAAGGAGATGATTGTGGACTAAAGGAAAAAGAAGAGGACCGAGCACGCCCCCATTCTAATCGACGGGGCTACAGTGAGGGAAAAAAGTTATTGATCCCCTGCTGATTTTGTACGTTTGCCCACTGACAAAGAAATCATCAGTCTATACTTTTAATGGTAGGTTTATTTGAACAGTGAGAGACAGAATAACAACAAAAAAATCCAGAAAAACGCATGTCAAAAATGTAGTATTTGACACCCTCTCATTCAGAAAGACTTCTGGCTCCCAGGTGTCTTTTTTACAGGTAACGAGCTGAGATTAGGAGCACACTGTCAAAAGGAGTGTTCCTAATCTCAGTTTGTTACCTGTATAAAAGACACCAGTCCACAGACGCAATCAGATTCCAAACACTCCACCATGGCCAAGACCAAAGAGCTCTCCAAGGATGTCAGGGACAAGATTGTAGACCTACACAAGGCTGGAATGGGCTACAAGACCATCGCCAAGCAGCTTGGTGAGAAGGTGACAACAGTTGGTGTGATTATTCGCAAATGGAAGAAACACAAAATAACTGTCAATCTTCCTCGGCATGGGGCTCCATGCAAGATCTCACCTCGTGGAGTTGCAATGATTATGAGAACGGTGAGGAATCAGCCCAGAACTACACGGGAGGATCTTGTCAATGATCTCAAGGCAGCTGGGACCATAGTCACCAAGAAAACAATTGGTAACACACTACGCCGTAAAGGACTGAAATACTGCAGTGCCCGCAAGGTCCCCCTGCTCAAGAAAGCACATATACAGGGCCGTCTGAAGACTGCCAATGAACATCTGAATGATTCAGAGGAGAACTGGGTGAAAGTGTTGTGGTCAGATGAGACCAAAATGGAGCTTTTTGGCATCAACTCAACTCGCCGTGTTTGGAGGAGGAGGAATGCTGCCTATGACCCCAAGAACACCATCCCCACCGTCAAACATGGGGTGTTTTTCAGCTAAGGGTACAGGACAACTTCACTGCATCAAAGGGACGATGGACGGGGCCATGTACCCGTCAAATCTTGGGTGAGAACCTCCTTCCCTCAGCCAGGGCATTGAAAATGGGTAGTGGATGGGTATTCCAGCATGACAATGACCCAAAACACACGGCCAAGGCAACAAAGGAGTGGCTCAAGAAGAAGCACATTAAGGTCCTGGAGTGGCCTAGCCAGTCTCCAGACCTTAATCCCATAGAAAATCTGTGGAGGGAGCTGAAGGTTCGAGTTGCCAAACGTCAGCCTCGAAACCTTAATGACTTGGAGAAGATCTGCAAAGAGGAGTGGGACAAAATCCCTCCTGAGATGTGTGCAAACCTGGTGGCCAACTACAAGAAACGTCTGACCTCTGTGATTGCCAACAAAGGTTTTGCCACCAAGTACTAAGTAATGAGAGGGGTCAAATACTTATTTCCCTCATTAAAATGTAAATCACTTTATAACATTTTTGACATGCGTTTTTCTGGATTTTTTTGTTGTTATTCTGTCTCTCACTGTTCAAATAAACCTACCATTAATATTATAGACTGATCATGTATTTGTCAGTGGGCAAACTTACAAAATCAGCAGGGGATCATATACTTTATTCACTCACTGTATAGTGGAGCAGGTTGAGAGCTTCAAGTTGGTGTCCACATCACCAGCAAACTATCATGGTCCAAACACACCAAGACAGTCGTGAAGAGGGCACGACAAAGCCTAGTCATAGACTGTTCTCTCTCCTACCGCACGGCAAGCGGTACCGGAGCGCCAAGTCTAGGTCCAAAAGGCTTCTTAACAGCTTCTACCCCCAAGCCATAAGACTCCTGAACAGCAAATCAAATGTCTACCCGGACTATTTGCTTTGTCCCCCCCACCCCCTCTTTTACGCTGCTGCTACTCTCTGTTTATTATCTATGCATAGTCACTTTACCTCTACCTACATGTACATATTACCTCAATTACCTCGACTAACCTGTGCCCCCGCACCTTGACTCTACCGGTACCCCCTGTATATAGCCTCTCTATTGTTATTTTACTGCTGCTCTTTAATTATTTGATCATTCATTGGGTCTTGATTTGATCATATTTTACTTGGTTTTTGTCGGCTCTTAGTATACACATGTCGATTCCAGTTTAGATGCTGGTTGGGCACCTAAGCAGCTTTTGTTTGGTTGGTATAATGAAAGATGGAAGAAAAAATAAAACTCTGTATTGATTGAGAAAAGCTTAAGTCAGTCTGACTTTATTATCTATTATTGATTTTGGGTCAGGTGAATTGTGTGTGATATGTTGGTTAACTTAAAAAAAGACTATCAGCATTATGTTAGTGGCAATTGCAATGCAAATGCGGTGTTAGGAGTTATTTATCAAGATTGTATCAATTATTAGTTTCTGGAAACATATCTCATAGGAAGAAAAAATTCATAATGTTTCAATGACTTAATCTGCAAGTATTCCATCAGATTTACAGGTAATACTTTGAGGTGAAGGTAGATGCGTGAAGCAATGAATAAGACAATTTAAAACTATTAAAGACTACTGCAGTGATAACATATAAAGTTACCTGGTGAGACTGAGCCTCATACAGCACACTCAGCAATGCATGAGACATACTGCACACTGGTGAAAAGAAAAGGAGCTCTCAACGCTAAGCTCTCCCAAGCTCTCTTTATTCCATTGTAATGACAACCACATGAAGGAAGACTATGAAGGACAAATATGGAGTACAAAGTCTAGTGAGTTTGTTTAACATTTAGTTTCATAGGCAGTAACTCCTCTCGTGGGCGTCAGCCAGGAAGTTGTAGCCAACCTGCCTCACTCACCAATGGACTGAAAACACATGTTTAGCGAGGATTGTGACAGGCACATTCAGAGAAACTGATGGGTAAAAATGGCGGATCAACGCTGCCGTAATGGGGAAGGATTTACCAAGGGAGACAGCACTATGCACTGTTGACACTCTGAAATGAGCGCTGTGCATAGTTCACTCTCTGCAGTGTGAGGGCAGCTCCACAAGGTGCACAAGAAGGGAGGTCAAAGCTCTAAGCTGCTGGGTTGCACATGGCTACATAAATATTAACTGAGCCTCCACTGTTTTGAGAGGGCTTCTTTGATTGTGAATCTCCTCAGAGGGTTCGTTATCTGCTGAGAGTACAGCAGGCAGCTGACAAAACTTGGTTTGATGCAAACAAGTTAATATAGAGAGGTGTTGCATTTGGTCAATGGATCAAGAAATGCCAGTAGTTCTATGCAAATATGTTGAAGAGAAACATAGCATACTTGTAGGCTAGATAGTTTGTTCATGTTCCATGGTGAAACACATATTATGAGGTTTGCCCGAGGTCTTTTACTTTTACTAGGTATCCTCAAAGGGTCCTTCATAGATTAAACTCTCAAACCATTTAGTTGACAATTAGAATAACATCTCTATTGAATTGAGAGTTTTTCAAGTTTATTTCATAGGCTTTCCAGATACAGAACTTTTCACATTTTCAAAAAAAAGTCATTAACTAAATCAATAGTTATCATATGCAATACCTCTGCAGTTTCCTTTAAGGACCAAAAAATTGACAGCTGTGCCATATAGATTGCAAAATTGTTGGGAAGAGATCTTCAATGTACTGATTCCATGGCACATGGTTTATGAACGTATACACAAAACAACGCTGGATTCAAAACTTAGAGTTTTGCAATTTAAATTATTAGACAAAATTCTTGCAACCAATAGAATGTTATAAATATGAGGATACAACCATCCCAGCTCTGCAGATTTTGCGGCGAAGAGAATGGATCATTAGATCATTTTTTTTGGTACTGTCCATATGTAGCTTGTTTTTGGTCGCAGGTTCAGAAATGGCTGAAGAATTGCAACATTTACCTGGAGCTAACTCTGCAAATAGCACTGCTGGGTGATTTAAAAAGTCATAGTCAATTTATCAACAATATAATAATACTCGTAGCAAAAAAAGTATCTTACATTTACAGTCTGTAGAAACTATGACAATAGAAAGGTTCAGACCTTTTGCAAAACATCAGTGCACAATTGACAAATATATGGCAAATAGAAATCAAAACTGGATGGTGTTCAGAGATAGATGGGACGGGTTAAGTGGAGCTGAAGGGTGGGACAAAAAAAAACAAGATAAGTCATGTAAAATATACTGTGTATGTAAAATGCATATAGGTTCAGAACTTTTGGTGAAACAGCACAGTTGAAAAAGATATGGCAAAAAAAATAAAAACTGGATGGTCTTCGAGATAGATGGGAGGGGTTGAGGGTAGCTGAAGGATGGGACAAAAAAATAAAAAAATAAAACAATTAGATAACTATTGTAAAATATACTGTGTCAGTAAAATGTATATAGTATGTATAAGCTGGAAGTAGAAGCCTAAGTGTTGTTGTCCATTAGTTTACGCCAATTAGGGGAGGGGTGGTAGGGTTAGAGGAAAATAATAAAGGAAAATATTAAATTAAATTAAATTATTAAATTAAAAATATATTAAAGTATTTTTTTTTTACTCTGCTAAGATGTGCAAGCTGCAATTTTAATTGGAAAACAACAACAAAGAAACAAGAGGGCAATGTAGTCAGATAACTTATAAACTTGTTAAAAATAATCCGCATTATATACAGGTATCTGTTAAATAAGGTGTGAACTAGCTATGGTGCACACAATCTCTACAAATCATTAGCCATCATCATCAAGTAGTCCATGGAGAGACACAGACTTTTTGTGTGCAAATATGTTTTGGGAAAAAACTATTCGAATTGTTCAAAGAACAATTGAGGGTTCAGAACAAGTCATTGATACTCATGGGAACTAGGGAGACATATTTGTTCTCCTCATGGTTGACTACCGGTACATTTCCTCTAAAGTGTACCCCAACACCTATAACAAATACAAAAACAGATAGATACACTTTATCGACATTATCACTAACAAAACAGTTTGCATTTACCAGACGTTCTTATCCAGAGCGACTTACAGGAACAATTAGTGTTAAGTGCCTTGCTCAAGGGAACATCGACAGAGTTTTCACCTAGTCGGCTCAGAATCAGTGACCTTTCGGTTACTGGCCCAACTCTCTTAATCACTTGGCTACCTGGTAGCCTTCTTTTGGTAGCCTTCAATAAGGCTTGAGTCAACATTGGTGCTACTAGTGTTTTAATTCAGAAAACAAAAGTATCTTGCAACTCTGATTTCTCTCTTCCCTCCCTCATTTCCCTGTCTGCAAGCTAGGTGGGCCAAGCAATCAGGGCTGGGAAAAGTTATACTTTAACCCGAGGTGCCCCAAGCATGCACCATTTAAAACATTTCTGTCTGGCAAGTGATTACTTGCAACCAGAATACCACATGTGAGATATCACTGGTATCAAAGCAGTTTATCATAAACACAAATACCATTTCTGTACAACCTTAATGGCTCAATGCATTGAACAATAAATAGGGACCACATACTGAAGGTTGGTGGTCTTACTTCAATGTATGATGGTATCGTCATTGTAACATTGTAATTAACAGTGTTCAACCTTGTCAATATCAAAGTAGCTAATTAATATTATGTGTTAATATATGTGTAACAATTCAGATGTAACTCAATATGTAAAGCTACAATGTAACATGATAAAACTTATGTAGGCCTATATGTCTCATATATCCAAGGAAGTGAAATGAAGTACATGCATACAAAAAGGCTTTTTAGCCCTTTAAGACTGTCTTGATTCACTCTCTCTAGTTAAACAGAAACATTTTTTCTTAAAATATGAATGTCTGCCTTTGGATTACCTTTATAACATCTGTTTTCTCTTTTTGTCCCTTAAAAATGGTTCTATAATTATGTAAAATGCTTATGAAAACATACCTATGCCCCTCTTATCCGTTCACCTTCACCTGGTGAATATGACTCAATTTCACATTTCCCTACAACAGTTGAAAGGCAGTTTTTATTGAAGCCAGGTGTATTCCAGTCTCTTGGTGCCTGATAATGTTCCCAGACTGCATTCCTCAAGCAGATCATAACATTTTCCACAGCATCACCACCGACTGATGTATGGTTGTCACTTAGCAGTTTTGCCTGAGAATACTGATCTTCACTGAAGTTAAATCCAAAATGAGCAAATAAATACTTAAAATAATGTTTGGAAAATTATGAAATAGCCAGGTATCACATTCGTTGATGTATAGGATTCCGAGATAAGAAAAAAAAAAGATTTTCATCATTAGCCCTTTATTCCATGGTAGCTCAAAAATAAAACATATTTTTAGATTGCTTGTCATACAGTTTATTGCTATACAATTTGTCACCATTATGCAACAATTCACAATCGCACAAGAATACATTGTTTAGTCTTTGGTCAGCTTTGCCCACCTCTCTCTACAGCAGCAGATCACCTTCCCCCTTGGACTGTTGCAATGGCCACTCTGACTTTAATTGAGGCCAGTTGGAGAGAAAAAAGTCTCTCTGCACTTTTCTGCTCCTTCCTTTTTGATGCTAGGTAGTGTTCAAGTAAGAATAAGTCCTCAGTCATTGGTTGAATAGGCTGGACTGCCTACTGTGAGGGGATTGAGCCTCCCCTACACAAAAAGAGGGAAGGTAACCTTTCCAATGGAGTGGAAAATGGTCAATAGTGGCATATATTTATAGATAATCTACTTCACATTTGTACTCTGTTCACTGTAATCTTCTTAGCGACAGTCAGGGCTAAACAGCCGAGCTTTAGTCTTGCTGGACATGATAATATGTTTATATGATTAGTTCGTATTGGATGTGTGCATGTGTCGACTCCGAGTCAGTGTGGATCGGGACTCCGTGTCAGGTTTTGACAGCAGTCCATTCACAGACGGCTCTTGCAGAAGGCAGCCTGCCCTGCTGCGACTCACTGCACTGGCCACTGGCTCTGTTTACTGGAAGCCTGCTCCGGTGTATCAAGCAAGTCTCTCAATGCTGTGAGCGGGATCTTTTCCCAAACGCGAGACGCTGAAACTTTGCAGTACCATTGAACCTCATTCTCTCATCCAGGGGAACTCGGCGCGGGTTGACGTCAACTGCGGTCTCCTTTTTTTCTGCAGAGAATAGGTTTCACTGCCTGTTCGCTCTTCTTCCCCCTGTCTCTTCGGGTCTGGATTGTTGCTTGGACTCCAGGCGAACAGGGGAGCAGAGATTAAATGCTCGAGCAGAACTGTTGATGAGTTAAGACTGAGCAGTACCTTGCCATGGAAGAGTGTGTCCGGTCTGGGGGAATGTATGGGCTGAAAGAGGGAACAGTTGCCTGATAAAGCCCTATCTGTCCCAGATAAGTGGAGCATGCATCAGAACTGCAGAGCTTCTCTCTGCACTGCCTGCTGTCTTCTGATCTGCAGAGGAGTTCCTGTTACAAGACTGCCAGCTTTCTACACACTGCCATTGTCCAACTGATTTTTTTCTGCCACTGACTTCATCTTATTTATTGTGACTGTTTGCTCAGAAAGGTAAGGATTGTCTTTAAGATCTTTGCATTTCCCTATTACTTAGGCCTACTATCACTTCACCAACCATATCCAAGAGTGGTTTCATCTCTTGACAAGTTGAAGGGAGTAGCCTACTGCCTGTAACTTTATTTGATCACTTTATTAGGGGAATTGTTTGTCATGTTCATAGATATACTTTCCAACTCACATATGTGAGGAGATCAAATAATTAATCACACATTACAGTTGTATATTTTACTTTCCCAAACCACAAACAAACCATCTGTAGGCTGCTTGAAATCTTGAGTTATGAAAAACCAAAGAACAGGTTTTCCATGAATTAGGTCTATTTTTAAAGAACATAACTGTTTGGAGTAGGTTAATGAAAATGATCCAAGGGATACCATGGTTAATTGAAAAATGGTTAATAAAAACAACCAGATGTGGATTGATTTGGTCAGCTGCCTCCCTCTCAGTTTGAGTGAATGGAAACTATTAAAATGAGGGGGAACACGTTTATATGAACCAGAACACGGAAAGCACAATTTAATTTATGCCTTTAAAGTTGTACATAGAGTTGTGCTCCTTGCTATAAAATAAAAATAAAAAGTAGCCTACCAATGGGTTCCTTGCTTGAATAGGGCTGTATGTTAGCAGTGACCTAAGAATCAATGTGGCTGTGATTCTGGAGAGCAATGAGGCTTATCTCTTTCAGTCTAGCTAGCCAGGGCACTGCTTTATTTTGAGAAGGGAAAACTCTAGAATAGCCTTTTTGCATCATAGTAGACAGACAGTATTATGTGTAAAACTAGTTCATTAAACTGGAATGCGTTGAACTGAAGAACAATATGTAGTCTAATACGACAGGCAAAAACTTGATCTTGAAAATTTGAAATAATTTGTTAAAAATATAAATTCAAAGGAAACGACGATATATCGTCTATCTGTGTCTTATTTGAAACACAGCTGCGCACAGTGGCAGTAAAATTAGATAATTTTACTGTGCACATGCATTATTTACCAATTCCAAAGCCATCTTGTCAACCTGCATGTGTTAACGACCCGAGCAAAAGCTCATATGTGGAGCGGGACTCATATATTACCCGGGCCAACTCAGCGTCCTAACCGCTGTGTGTGAAGTAGTGGAACAGAAAAAAATAAATATCGATCATTCATTGTACAGTGTACGTTGTACTCCAGTCCAGTCTTCCCTTTTCCGCCACTAAACTACCAGCACGATTCTTGATTCTCTCATATTTTGTGAGGCGTTACGCATGATGTGAAAGGCTGATGAAAATTCCTGACTGTATTTGGTCATGAATGCGGGCAATCATATGCACTTGTTTCTGCGTGCGGTCAGCCAGTGTTAGAAATGGCAATGACAGAATAAAGGCTAGTCATTAGCATAATAAGTAGGCTTACTCATTGATTAAAAATAATGTTATTTTAGTTTTTATATTGATAGAAATGTGTCAGTAATCCAACGTCTCAATGTATATTAATTTACATAAATATGAATAAACCTACCTCAGATAAAGCTATAGGCTATAGCTGATCATCTAGAAGGGCTAACTGTATTTTATTGTCTTAGTTTATAAATGGGAATAATACTTTAGTCCTTTGCAAATAGGCTCTAGACCATCTATCTCATCAGTACCATAGGGTAACATTTAACTTTATTTTTGGCTGCAAAGAGGGTAGGTCAAATTATACAACTAATATTAGAACTCAACTGTGCAGTTGTGAGCAGAGTGTGTGTGAACAAAATCTGCACTCTTATTTGATTTGTTGAGGCACATTGCTATTCTTCTTCCTCAGCCCCTTTCATAAAGGGGGATGCCATTTCACGTTTCTGCACAAAATGTTTGAATTAATGCAAGTACGAATTTTTACTGTTTGAAGGAATAGATTAGCAAATGAAAGTGGTCACAACTCTTGCTTAATGGAGCGAACTCCAGCGTTGTAACCCATTCGTTTTGGCTGATGCCGAAAGGGTAGGGGGAGTGTGAGTTAGTAAAATGGGAGGTGAACTTGTCGACAGTCTCTACCCCTTTCATTGTGTTTCTATGTGAAAACACAATATCCCTGCTTTTTTGTTTGCCAGTTGAATTATATTTTCATGGGAACATGTAATAACCTCTTTCTAGTTTTATTTACACTCAACTGCAATACGGGTTGTTTTGATATTATACATTTTTCATCTATTATTGTGTATTAGTTGAGGATTATGAATGTAATACGAATGTAATACGATTATTACATTCATATTACGAATGTAATATGAATGTAATACTTCTGCAGAATAGGTATAGGCATATACATTTTATGAACAGAGAGAGTATCTGGTTAACCGTCAGAAGCTTGTTGAAAAGAATACCATTAGATACATTTCAAGCTGTTGCAAATCATACACCCATGCATAGCTTAGGCCATTTATAGGCTTCTCAGTGGTTTCTCATGTGTTGGTCTATTTTATGTCTTTTAGCTCTATGCAATCACACTTTCTGAGCCAATATGCCTTTATAAGTATGCTATTGTTTAATTCAAACCAACAGTCGCTTTTTCGAACCAGTCTTGTGTCACAGGGAGTGCGTCCTGTTTCAAAGAACTGCAGATGTTGATGTACCAGAGCCCGGATTGCCCCTCTGCCTCTCTGTTCATTTCCACTCACAGATCAATAGACTCAGTGTAGTTCTCTATGGATTTAGGGGACCAAACTGGTACATATTATCATTGGCTCTCTATTCTTGGTTGCAGTTGTAGCCTACATTATTGTCATCAAGCAAAACTAGTAAAGTGTTCATTTTAACCTCATAGAGACCATGTATTTGGAGAGAAGTAGCGCATACTGTACAGTATCATATTGTGAAGGCAAGAAAAATCAAGAGCCACTATTAATATTTATATTTAATATTTTTGAATAGATAACTCTGATGCCAAGAGAAATCTGCTCAGGTATGATTGAGTGGCATGCTAGAGCATCGCCTCCACTTCAATGGGATCATGCAGATGATTTTGCATCTCCTACAGTTTTGAAGCTACACAATCAAACTAGATAGCCTCATCTGTTATGACTGTATTGAGGCAATGCACTATTGATTATTTTGGAGTTGTATTTGTACTGTGACTGGCTACATGTTTGTATGCTTACTGAACTGAACCCACACTCAGAATGTGACCGTAGTCACATTGTGGCTTTGTTTGACCCCATGTAGCTCAGTTGGTAGAGCATGGCGCTTGCAACGCCAGGGTTGTGGGTTCGTTTCCCACGGGGGGCCATTATGAAAATGTATGCACTCACTAACTGTAAGTCGCTCTGGATAAGAGCGTCTGCTAAATGACTAAAATGTAAATGTAAAATGTTTGACTAGGCTCCTCCAAATAAAGTGGTGTGAAAGTGCCGCTGTGCTTTTTACGAATGCTGTCCAGAATGCCCCGGAGCTGTGCTGCTGCTTTTATTCACAATGTAAGGAACACCAGATTGACACAGGTCAAGAGTAAATGCATTCACAGTTAAAATGACTTTCCCCTCAAGTAAAATTGCACACAATGAGCCCTTCACCGGACACTCAATTATGGTCAATATGTTATCTGTCTTGTACAAAGAGGCGTTTTCGGACACAATCATTTCTGTTGCTGGTTCTCCTATATGGAGCCCTACTGTGCGGATAATCACTTGCCATTAAATGGAATAAACAAGGCTGTAAAAAGGGCTAAGGCAAATTGTATGTAATGCGCAGGTCTTTGGGCAAAAAGACCTCCCCTTTTATGACTGATTTTATTTTACTATTGGCAATTGGTAAGCCAGGGTTCCCCTCCCTGCTATTTTATGAAAAATGTGTTTCCACTTGCCAAAGGCTTCTGTAGCAGTGGGGGATTATTTACCTCCTGAAATGGCAGGTGAAACTTTCTGCTTGCCTTATTAATGGAAGCTAAATTAGACCCGTGAAAGAAATAGTGAGGATATTTTTCAATGGCTTCCATATTGTTTTTCCGCTGGTCAAGTAGTAGCCATCCTTAGCTTATCTAGCATCTCTTTTTCATTAGTTTGCCCCTTTTGGTGCTCCTCTGAATAGGATTCTGGAAATAAAATGGAAACACAAAGTACAAAAGGCATAGCTGTAAAATTCATAGCTCGTGGCATAAAACAGCACTAAAGCAAAACAAATATTTTTTGTTACTGGTTGTGGACAAATATATATATTTTACAGAACCATATTGCATACGCTAGGCATCTCTTTTTCTTGAATAGAACATGTAGTGTGTCATAAGCGGCAGGCATAAGTGTAACCAATGAGACAGTTATATTTTGTCTTGTACAGTATATTCACAGGCTTTTGTCAGCTTTGACAGAAAGAATGCAAAAATTTTCTGACAAACATGTAACTTAATTAACTATGTTATTATCAACAAATTATGAAAATAATAATATGAATTACTGTTATTATTAAATATATTATAAACTTAAATAGAAGTACAACTAAATAGAAAATATATGATTTTGTTTTTGTTTTTAATTAAATAATAATAAAGACTGAGAATATAGACACAAAATAAAATATGTCTGTAAATATATGTGCATGCACGCACACGCACACACACACACACACATCTCACTTTTGGTGGTATGTGCACTAAAGTTCTCATTCTCAGCCCGCGCCCGACTGCCCGGTCGAGTTTCGGCATTGTCGTGCTGTGTTAAGAAAAAAATAAAAATGTGCGTGTCTGCGCACCTTTTAGCTTACTAAGGCTCTCTCTCAGCCGCAGCAGCCACTAATGGCGCCAGGATTCCAATAATGTCTGGGCCAGAGAAATTTGATAAAACAGATGATGAAACGTATTTTTCTGAGTATTGAAATGTTTCGAATAGTAATACGAATAGGCTGGAGTGCACTCAGGAGAATGATGATCCACAAGAACACGACAGGCAGCGCATCTCAGTATCAGGAGAAGCCCATATTCCAATGGCATTTGTTAACGCCCATACATCCTAAAATACACCCTATGACTGCCCTGCTGATGTGCCTTGCTGGATTGTATTTCATTACTGAGAAATGCGGTATGACAAACAGAGGATAGCGACAGCGCTGAATTTCATGCTCAGAGCCATCATTACCCTAGCTAGACCTTGTAAATCAGGGATGGGCAACTTTGATGGGGGTGGGGGCCACAAAAAAACTGAACTCATCATGAGGGGCCGCAGTGGCTCGCGGGTCTGCGTACCCACATCCATACCCATACATAAGTGAAATGTTGTTGGGGGCCCTCACTCACCTAGCGAGCAAAACAGTTTAGCGGCCCCCCCTCTTGACAGCGGAGATATTTTTTTAACGTTTTAGAGTTCATTTCCTGCAATTGCCATGTGGTGTAAAGAAAATGTTGCAGTTGTAAAGCAAGTTTGCTGCAATTCTACAATTTTGCCATGGGGTGGAGGGGAAATTAGCAATTTTACAGCTTATTTCCTGAAATTCTACATATTTTGCAATAGGGTGGAGAGAAATGTTAGCAGTTTTAAAAAAAATGATATCTGAGTGCGAGTGACTAACAAAATCAATGGGTAATTCGACCATGATTACTAGAAGTTTAGATAGCTGGCTAGACTAATTTACCAATCAATTATTTTTTTTGCTGACATGGGCTAATTGACTGACTGTCAGTTACTGACATAACAAGAGAAACACTGCTGATGCACAACCAAATTTCGAAATTGCACCTTGTGTAGTATTCTACTATTCTAACTCTCAACAGTAAGTTGAGACCCCGACTGAGCCCGCAAACCGCCAGTTGCGCATCCCTGTTGTAAATGAATGCAGATTTTCTCCAATTAATGAGGTTACTTGAGAACGAGTTTCTGTTTGTAAGCAAAAAAAGAGACGTTCACATGATAAGATGTGATGCTTTTTGATGATAAATGCCCCCTATATTTCTCAATTTGATCGTTTTCTGTTCAAAAGGTGTTAGATCTTGACATGGAAGTAGTACTGACCTTGTGTGATCAGATGGGGTTTCCTGTGCCCTGGATCATACAGCACACTCTGTATTGTACCCTCAAACAGAGATGGTCCTAGGAAAAGCTGTTCTTGACAAAGATGCATTGTTGAGGTTAGCCTATAAACCACTGCACTGAGTGGCTACATCTGCGAAGCTCATCTTGACTACAGTGAGGGGGCTTGTAACAAGGCGGCAACTGTCACAGCTAGACCTGCTGCTTTCTCTGTAAGAGGCACTCTGTCTCTCTGTTGACCATATAGCGGTATCACTCTTCTATCCCTGACAAACCATAAGCTATATAGACGGTGGGTCAACTCAAGAGGAATTTCCAGGGGAAATGCTGAAAAACAGAGGACAAATGCCACTCCCAATAGAGATGTGTAAACGCCCAACTGAAGCAGTTTTTTACATCTCAATATTACATAATTTCTGGGTAACAATTAAGTACCTTACTGTGATTGTTTTAAATTAAAATGGTTAAAAAAAAGAAACAAAAATAGCTTCTTAGCAATGAGCAATTTCTCAAGCAATAATTTTGACTGTCTGGGAGTGGTCTGAGTGGGGAAGGGAAAATGGAAAACTAGCTGTTATTGGCAGAGAGGTTTGGAATTCTCTTTCTTATTGGTCTATTAACTAATTTACCACCTGGTGATGTCACCAGGCAGGCCAAAACTCCATCCCATAAAAATAGGCTGAAATGTCTGCCAACCTTTTCAAACAACTCTTACACTATAATTTTCACAATTTCACAGTATTATCCCAACTTCACAATGTGGAAATATATACAAAACACAGGAGAATCACGTTTTTGACTGCACTGGGCCTTTAAGTGAAATATCTGCCCTTGGGGAGGTGAGATTTAGTTCCATTTGAGCCTGAATGTTTCCCTCTACAGAACATAGCTTTAATCACAGGATGGCAATGAGACTGTGAAGTAAAAACTGACCTCCATTGGACTGAACTATTTGTTCTGTCCAGTACCTCAATATATTTGGTGTTGATGTTTTACTATAATACTGTTTGTGGCACAGATAACAAAATGTTGCTAGTCCGTCCTTACAGCAAGCACCCTGCTTGGGTGCTGAGGGCATCCAGCCTGAGAGATGAAGCCCGGATGATTTAGCAATGATGTGATTTCTACAGTGCCTTCAGAAAGAATACACACCCCTTGACTTTTTCCACATTTTGCTGTGTTTCAGCCTGAATTTAAAATGGATTAAATTGAGATTTTGTGTCATTGGCCTACACACAATAACCCATAATGTCAAAGTGGAATTATGTTTTTAGAAATGTTTACAAATGAATTCAAAATGGAAACCTGAAATGTGTTGAGTCAATAAGTATTCAACCCCTTTGTTATGGCAAGTCTAAATAAGTTCAGGAGTAAAATGTGCTTAATAAGATGCATGGACTCTCTGTGTGCAATAATTGTTTCACATAATTTTTGAAGGACTACCTCATCTCTGTACCCCACACATACAATTATCTGTAAGGTCGCTCTGTCGAGCAGTGAATTTCAAACACAGATTCAACCGCAAAGACCAGGAAGGTTTTCCAATGCCTCGCAAAGGGCAAGTATTGGTAGATGGGTAAAAATGAAAAAAGCAGACATTGAATATCCCTTTGAGCATGATGAAGTTAATAATTACACTTTGGATGGTGTATCAATACACCCAGTCACTACAAAGATACGGGCATCTTTCCTAACTCAGTTGCCGAAGAGGAAGGTAACCGCTCAGGGATTTCACCATGAGGCTAATGGTGATATTAAAACCGTTAAAGAGTTTAATGGCTGTGATAGGAGACAACATTGTAATTACTCCACAATACTAACCTAAATGACAGAGTGAAAAGAAGGAAGCCAGTACAGAATAAAAATATTCCAAAACATGCATCCTGTTTGCAATAAGGCACTAAAGTAAAACGGCAAAAAAATGTGGCAAATAAATACACTTTATGTCCTGAATACAAAGCATTATGTGGTACTCTTGCCCCAAAAAGAAACGGAATAGAGCTAAGCAAAGGTAAAATCCTAGAGGAAAACCTGGTTCAGTCTGCTTTCCAACAGACACTGGGAGACAAATTCACCTTTCAGCAGGAAAATAACCTAAAACACAATGCCAAATATACACTGGAGTTGCTTACCAAGACGACATTGAATGTTTCTGAGTGGCCTAGTTACAGTTTTGACTTAAATCATCTTGAAAATGTATGGCAAGACTTGAAAATGGCTGTCTAGCAATGATCAACAACCAACTTGACAGAGCTTGAAGAATATTTTATAGAATAATGTGCAAATATTGTACAATCCAGGTGTGAAAAGCTCTTAGAGACTTACCTAGAAAGACTCACAGCTGTAATCACTGCCAAAGGTGATTCTAACATGTATTGACTCAGGGGTGTGAATACCTATGCAAGTGAGATATTTCTGTATTTCATTTTCAATAAATTTGCAAACATTTCTAAAAACATGTTTTCACTTCATCATTATGGGCTATTGTGTGTAGATGGGTGTTTTTTTAAATATATTTTTAATCAATTTTGAATTCAGGCTGTTACACAACAAAATGTGGAATACGTCAAGGGGTATGAATACTTTCTGAAGGCACTTTAGACAAGAAACTTTAACAAATTCTAAATCCACTGTAATTTCTTGTGGCCTCACATTAGATAGCTAGCAATATTTCAATTCTGCATACTCAAAAAACTTTGTTAGTGGCTATAACCACGGCCATTTTTCTGTTGTACCATAATACAATGAATCCAATGTTGGAACAAAACAATGGACAGTAGTGGGGTTATGGTCTAGGTGGTGACAAATGTTACAACATTGCAACAAATACACCCCAGTGTGATTAAGCAGTAAGAAAGTGGTAGACTGGCCCTACAACATGTCCACTATCCTGCCAGGTCTAAATCCCTAGTTAAGGGTGTGAAAAGAAACACAGAGACCCAAGGAGCAGGGCTGCATTGAATGCAGATTGTGTCGGATTAACACGGGGAAGATTGAGCGATTGTGGCCGTGGTGACTTCTCTGTACAGCTTTGCTTGTACAGCTGCACGAGGCCTGGCATCGTACTGACGCTTGCCCAGAAAGGGCTATTTTTGGGTTTATCTGTCTGACAGTTAGATTTTCAGTTTTATATAAAAGAAAATTGTATCAGTTGGAATATGAAAATGTACAGGGCTTCTTGTATGTTCCAAAAGTGTATTTAAAAAATGACGTTACGAAAACTACACAGAATTTATGCCTCCCTCCAAATAAAGTGTGAAACATTAGTAGGTGATATTTCTGTCACAAAATCACACAAACTGTGACTACTTTTACCATTAGTGGGACTTGTTTGCTCAATAGAGTGATTCACCTCCTACTAGGTTGGTTGTAATTAAATATGGTATTAGAAATATAACCCCTACCACCACACACCTGGCATTATCATCTAAACTGAGCCACATGTCTCATGTCTGAGTTGTTATTACCATTAACATCCTTTAAGACATGTAATAAACAATATACTATTTTTGTTTTTCTTATTGCACTTCTTTCAGTTAGGAAATTGGAGATTACCATGAATATTAAACTTTTACAATAAATTAGGTTTAGTTCTATATGAATGCTTATTGTGCTCAAAGGATTTGTCACTATTGAGTGAGGACTGAGTTACAATATATAGGCTATTGTCAGTAACATGCAACCTGAACTTCCCTTTTCTCTATCCCCTGCAGCAACTGGTGTAAGCCATGCAATTGGGTAGTTGATGGAATAAAATACTATAAAAAAAGAGAGACAAAAAGAGTGGAAGCTGGGGTGTATTTTTGTCCTTGCAGAGCTGCACTGGTCGCCGCTCGTGGCATTTCCATCATTCATCACCTCGAGCTGATTACTAGCGAGTCTGGAGCGAGCTGACAGGATGCATCCAGCCCCCATTACCATCAGAAATAGGTCCAGCAGGCCCTAGGGCAGCCAAGGAGCCACAGCTCCAAAAGGGAGCCTGTTCAAAGCCTCTAAAAAGTTGGCTTTGTTGTGCCTGATAACATCTAGGATTGGCACATGCACCTTTTTGCATTGCCTGAGAGATCCTCCTGTTGTTAACCCTGTAGCCTTTACTAAATTAACAGCGTTGTGGAAACGTAGCCTCGAGAACCTGATGAATCTTACCATTAGCAAGAGTTGTAAACATTTTGGACCTAAGACATCCTACACAAAACCTACATACCTAAGTGCATTAGCCAAAAAGGGGAGAGTTGTCACACTTTGTATTTTCTACATTGTTGTTTTTTCCGATTTACATTGTAGGCCAGGGATAAAATAATCTAGTGTAGCCTATTTACATCCTTGACATTTGTGGACTTTCAGATTTCTCAGAGAAATGTTCCAATGAAGTGTTGATATTTGCATGATTCACAACTGGAGCATGCTGCAGTAGCCTGAAACAAAATGCTAATTGATGTTACATATGTCGATTAAAGATATCAACATTGTCATTTTTTTCTAATGTTATTAAAGTTCAGTTGTGTTGTTGATGTCCTTAGCCTAAGTGTAAATACATATGGGGACATACTGTTTGTCGATTTTCATTTGTTACTTCCATACCATTCCATCTCCTTTTTTGCCACATAGAAGAGGTTTTAATTCACTTTAGCTTTACAGCTAATATCTATAAGTGGCACTGGTCTGCACAAAGGATGGTTACTGAAGTTATGATTGAACATTGAATCAATGTGGAATTTCTCAATGTTTACAGTCTGGTGTCATGAAATCTAAATTTTATTAAACCATCACACCATGTTCAAGTCATACCATTAGGAACCAAGTAGACAAAGAGAAAGCATTGTGGAACATGACAACAAAGACAATTCAAGTCTTGTGTTTGTGGGGAATCTTGGGTTGTGTCCTATTTAAGCAATTGCCTTTGTCTAAGCCACATTAGTCCTGCAATTAGATAATCTTCTATCACCGTGGCTTAGAACATTTTGTTGTTCTGTGAAGGCCTCTCTCGTGTCAAGAAACATTTAAGTAGATATCTCACAGGGAGCCTGTTGTCTTGTGAGGAGATTTCCGCCACTAAACAAGGGCCATTATCAAGGTATTACCCTCTCTCACAGCATGGTGCTCTGTTATCACACTCCCTCCATATTCATATGGAGTTTTAAACTCCATATTATCATTTTGTATAATTTAGAGCTGTGGTAATTACACTTCAGTGGATTACCTGTACAGAGATACCAGAGATGGCAATCTATACCTCATGCTGGCTCGGCGTAGCAGTTCAAAGGTACGACCCAGACTGACATTTTATCAGTTTGTATAACACAGAATTGGTCAACCTTTCAGGATTTGTTTGGGAATTTGAATTCCTTTGGTATTCAAAAAGAGAGGGCTTATGACAGGAAAGATAATTTTCCCAGTGAATATTTTATCTCTATTCGCTTACAGTTTGCTGTATCATCCTCTGTGTCTTTGGATTTGCCGACTTTGGTCCAGTTACTCTGAGTCGTTTGTTTCCCCTCCTTTGTTATCACAAAAGAGCAAACACATCTTAAACATACACAAGGTGCAGAAGCAGTGATTGCTGTATCGGTTGTCCTGCTGTGGGTGGTAGAGTGCGATACCATTGCCAGTAAGCCATTTACATTGGAATAATTTTTTATCACGCCAAGACTGATTCTTGCAAAGATTATTTTCCATTGAAGGGAGGCACGTCCTTTTGAAAGGAAATATTTTTGCATGACTGACGTTGTAGCTTTAACAAAAGGGATTGGAAGTCAGATGCTAACACTCAATACAGTGAGGGAAAAAAGTATTTGATCCCCTGCTGATTTTGTACGTTTGCCCACTGACAAAGACATGATCAGTCTATAATTTTAATGGTAGTTTTATTTGAACAGTGAGAGACAGAATAACAACAACAAAATCCAGAAAAACGCATGTCAAACATTTTGTACATTGATTTGCATTTTAATGAGGGAAATAAGTATTTGACCCCTCTGCAAAACATGACTTAGTACTTGGTGGCAAATCCCTTGTTGGCAATCACAGAGGTCAGACGTTTCTTGTAGTTGGCCACCAGGTTTGCACACATCTCAGGAGGGATTTTGTTCCACTCCTCTTTGCAGATCTTCTCCAAGTCATTAAGGTTTTGAGGCTGATGTTTGGCAACTCGAACCTTCAGCTCCCTCCACAGATTTTCTATGGGATTAAGGTCTGGAGACTGGCTAGGCCACTCCAGGACCTTAATGTGCTTCTTCTTGAGCCACTCCTTTGTTGCCTTGGCCGTGTGTTTTGGGTCATTGTCATGCTGGAATACCCATCCACGACCCATTTTCAATGCCCTGGCTGTGGGAAGGAGGTTCTCACCCAAGATTTGATTGTACATGGCCCCGTCCATCGTCCCTTTGATGCGGTGAAGTTGTCCTGTCCCCTTAGCAGAAAAACACCCCCAAAGCATAATGTTTCCACCTCCATGTTTGACAGTGGGGATGGTGTTCTTGGGGTCATAGGCAGCATTCCTCCTCCTCCAAACACAGCGAATTGAGTTGATGCCAAAGAGCTCGATTTTGGTCTCATCTGACCACAACACTTTCACCCAGTTCTCCTCTGAATCATTCAGATGTTCTTTGGCAAACTTCAGACGGCCCTGTATATGTGCTTTCTTGAGCAGGGGGACCTTGCGGGTGCTGCAGGATTTCAGTCCTTCAGAGCGTAGTGTGTTAACAATTGTTTTATTGCTGACTATGGTCCCAGCTGCTTTGAGATCATTGACAAGATCCCCCCGTGTAGTTCTGGGCTGATTCCTCACCGTTCTCATGATCATTGCAACTCCACGAGGTGAGATCTTGCATGGAGCCCCAGGCCGAGGGAGATTGACAGTTATTTTGTGTTTCTTCCATTTGCGAATAATCGCACCAACTGTTGTCACCTTCTCACCAAGCTGCTTGGCGATGGTCTTGTAGCCCATTCCAGCCTTGTGTAGGTCTACAATCTTGTCCCTGACATCCTTGGAGAGCTCTTTGGTCTTGGCCATGGTGGAGAGTTTGGAATCTGATTGATTGATTGCTTCTGTGGACAGGTGTCTTTTATACAGGTAACAAACTGAGATTAGGAGCACTCCCATTAAGAGTGTGCTCCTAATATCAGCTCGTTACCTGTATAAAAGACACCTGGGAGCCAGAAATCTTTCTGATTGAGAGGGGGTCAAATACTTATTTCCCTCATTAAAATGCAAATCAATTTATAACATTTTTGACATGCATTTTTCGGGATTTTTTTGTTGTTATTCTGTCACTCACTGTTCAAATAAATCTACCATTAAAATTATAGACTGATCATTTCTTTGTCAGTGGGCAAACGTACAAAATCAGCAGGGGATCAAATACTTTTTTCCCTCACTGTACATATCTGCTATATTGAAAAACGATATAGCAACGAAATGGAATGAGGCTGTTTAATATCGTAGGTTGCAATATGTGTCATGTTTGTTTATTGTTCAGCCCTTCGGTTATATAGCAACATGTAATACAGCAATTATAGTAAATTGTTTTCAGTTTCATAGAGCACTAACAATGTAAGTTTTATGCATGTGGAAAAACCAATCCATTCTCACTATAAATTCATGGAAAAGCCCACAATGTTTACATCTTGAAGATAACACAGCTGAAACTATTTCAAAATTGTATGACTTCCTCTTTGTCTAAAGACGATGAGTAGTTGCATCCCAGTCAGACTACAGTAGGCCTAGACACAAAACTGGGCTCCACTCTCATTGTATAACACTGGGTGAACACATGTTAATGAACATGTAACTGCTCAGATGAAAGCTCAGTCCAAAAGCTGCTCTCTGTCACAACCCAAGGCAGAGGGCAACAAGCACTGAGACTGATCGAACATGGCCTTAAATATGATGTAAATTAATTGATATAGCTGCACAACCGAACCAGTCTAAAATGACTGCATTGAATGAATTAGTAATTATGATATTAGTGCCTGAAATCTGTTACAATCGTTTTTCCTTTACAGAAATATGCTTCATGTTGTACGGTGCATTGGAGAGGCAAACCATTCATTTGCAAGCAACAGCTAAATGGGCTTTTAGGTTTGTCTTTATCTTTAAATAAAATGGTCAATATACCTTCACAAGGTTTAACAAGCTGCATTACACGTTAGTCGAGATTTAGGGCTGACAACTGATTGCTCTCAAGAAATACTACACCCACTTCTTTTGTCTCCCGTTTCCTGATGAGAGCCAGCCAGTGCTATTCTACCTTGTTTAGCTTGCAATGACATACAGCACTTCCCTTGTCTCACAAAGGCATTCATGTCATCTTTTGAGATTGAATGTAGAGGGTGACGTTTGCCGTGTCTGCTCCAGCACTGGCTCAATTTGTTTGTGTTGCTGCTCTAAGGGAAAGGTCCTAGCACTGCTGTCTATTTTAGTAAGGGCTTAGATTATGTGGCATCCCTTATTTTGGTTTTGCTTGTCATTCCTCTGAGCCATAGGAAGGTTAAAAGCCTCAATTAGATAGTGTGCCAGGACAAGAAAACAGGAGTATAATGTGTAATCTTGAAGAATCAGCACACCTTCCTAAACTATTTTTTTGCCTTTGCTGACACCACACTTCTGTGCACTTCATATATACAATCATATCACTCTATAGTGTCTCCTACCATACCCTTTTTCTTTTTTGTCATCCAGTGATAGCAAAGATTTGTCAGAATGGCGATAAATTGGCTGCTTACCAACTTGCTCCACATCCATTTTAGATGTTGCTTTTTCGAGTCATCGTCTGTGTTACGTTTTTCATGTTTAGTGTTGCCACCCACCATCTTAAACATTAATCTTCCTGTTGAATAATGCCTCACGATCTTGGTGAATTATTGATGGGCCTGGTCCTTAATAGAGGGACAGAGCAGGCTTTTTACCCATACATCTGCTCATTTTCATCCTGTTGTACAGAGAGATTAAAGCTGCACACTGGTGCAATTAATGGTAAAGGTAACCACACTTCCACTTGCATGGAGGAAAAAACAAGTATTGTGAACCTAACGGTATACCTTTTCAGTATCAACACTATCTACTGTCCTCTTGTGACACTAAGTATTATGTGTTCTCTCGGTGTACTGTATACAACTAATGTGTTGTATCCGCGTGGCAAATTAAAGCTCAGACATAGCTTGCCATAGCCTTGGAAAATCTCTCTCTGACCGAGTTATTAGATGTTGAAGTTCGTTTCGGAATACGTCAGCACAGATGAAGTGGACAAAATTGACCCGACACCCAGTATTTTGTGCCATGTGCCTGTCTGACTTTGTCTTCACCAATACCGCATTGTATAATTTTTTAATGAGTGCAACACTGATGCATTCCGCTGAAATTGAGAAGATGAGCTTAGGAGAACTTGGCTGGGCCAACTGCCGAGCTTCGTTTGTGATCCCTGATTTGTTATGACTAATTTAGGCACAGCATCATGGCACAATGGATCATAGGACAAACGCCTCTGTTGTGCTCATGAAACGCTCTCTGAGCAGAAATCCTACAAAATATATCCACATTGGGTTGTCTGTCTCCTTGCATCCACAATGTTATACTGAGTGTATTCCATGCACTTTCCATGCTCTATCTGTCTATTTCAAGGATAAATGTATAGTATCAAGGACTTATTGGAGTTGATTGGCAGGTACTATCGCCATGAGATACCTATATAATGGTGGGCCTCAAAGTTTTGACCTCCTTATTTATCTTCCTGAATTAATGTCAGCCTATTAATTCCTGAGCTGAGAAGCATTGATAATGACACCATTTAACAGCTATGGCAGAACAATTCTTATCTCCTTTGTCCTGAAAGGAATAGTTTTGTGCTATCAGTAAATGGAAATTACATTTTCAAATTTAATTTGCTATAATCCACTTCACTTCCACTAAAACATCAGAATGACCACTAACAATGTATGGAACCTGTATTAAAAATGATTACCATCACAAATCACCTAGCTATAATCTACATGGAGGGACAGGTATAGGCATCTCTCAGTACTAATAGGATTTTCTGTTGCATTGCTAAAATGATTATGGGGTTATGGATTCCATACTAGAGGGAGAAAGGGCAAAACAACATAAACAATGTTATGGTACAGCCCAATAGTATCTTCACATTCTCAAATACAAATAAATACACATATTTCCATGCTGAACAAGAGAAAATACTTGAACCACTGTTTGGGATCAGAATGTAGACATATGATATTGTATGTAATAGAGATGGTGTAGATTTCCCACCAATGTTTTTATTCCTGGTTTAATGTTGACTTGTACTAACTAGGTGAATTCGTACTTAATTATATTTCTTGCTCATCCAAGACATATTTTGGTTAGTGGCCTTTTTCCTTTTTCTCCCCCAATGTTTTATTAATGACATATCTTAGGTCATGATTGTTTTATTTAGTAGCCATATGTCCTGACCAATGGGGAATGCTCTAATCGATTAATTGAATGGCCAGTAAAAGTGATTTATGGAGAGAACACAAAGAGCAATGGGTGCTACAGTCCCACCCTTAGAGATTTATTCACTGTGTAGTCTACACCACTGTATCATTCTTTATGGTGGAGGTGGAGCAAAACTGAATGGTCACTCGTTGCTACATTGAGGAAAATCCCAATATTTTGTTATATTCTGAAAAAACTGTGTTTATATATTCTGAGAGGATCAAGTAGAGCTAGTTAATAACTGAGAATGGGAAAATATGTACCTGACTCAGATCTCTGGGTTGTAGATTAGTGTGTATGATTGCATGACAGTGTGAATGAAGTCATTGTTTTAGAAGCAAAATTGAGGAGCAGTATTTTATTTTTGTCCTGAAAAGACAGCTCTGACTACTGCAATATGTTTTGGATAAGGGAGAGGGGCGTAATGAGTTGTTAGCTAATAATTGTTTACTGGACTGGTGAAAATGTACACACACAACATTTATATAAGAGATTGTACGCCATCTGTTGCAACATTTCATTTTCCTAAAATAGTGTAGTGACCCAATTTACAACTGCTACTTTTCAGAAAAGTATGACTTTTTTGTTTTGCTTTGTGTGCCCCCCTTCCCTCATCTTCCTTCCCAGAATAGCTGTAGCAAAGCTGTCCTGGTGCACAGTGTGTGTTTGACCTGGTATTTCGCCATGATGATCTCTGTCAGGGTCACGGGGCTGCGTTCAGGGGCAACAGCAGTCGCACTGTGTTTGGTTGTGGTGTCAGCCATGCTCCTTGTTCCGACCCTGCTCCGTGCTGCTCTCAATCATTCCGCCACCGAGGGGTCAGCGACTTGATTCCACTCCCCGCCATTTCGAACTCAGTGGGACTCCACAAGTCATCTGATCATCGGCTCAATCTCTTCCCCACCGGAGGGAGAATTTTCTGATTTCCGCTTGCAAATTGTACATCTGCAGCAGTGTCAAGAGAAGAAACACAATCTGTTTAAGGAATATATTTCCTCAACGAGCCAGGCTAGGTTACTCCATGATTGAGCCACAGGTCCCTAGGTATTTAAGGCCTTCAAAGATTATAATTTTTAACTTGGTAAGGACTATCGTGTGAATTAATGTATGATTATTATTATTTTTAAATCAAATGGGAGCAGGTATATTTTCATTCAGCATGTGCTGAACCAGCACATCAAATCGTTGGATGCGATTTACATTTTGGTGAATCACTGGCCCCCTTTTTTACATTGTTGGGATGTTCCGTGACAATAAACATCCCTACTCTTTCTTGAGCCCGGGGGCTAATGCAGAGGTCAAGCAACACCTGCAGGCTGTCAATCTTTTATTGTAACCTAGACCCATCCCCCTCTCAGTCACTTTATCCTGTCTCCTCCCCATTCTTCCAGACCTCGTTTCATAGAATAGCCAGCTCTTCCTCTATTCTCTTGTGGCCCTCTTCAACAGCTTGAGAGGGACAACAGATATTTGTCCAAAGGACTTAGCATTCTTTCACATCTGCCACTTGTTCTCGGGGCCCGTCATTCAAATTTCAAACAGTCCCTTTTTAATAGCTCCCTTCCTCCCAAATACTTAGCTTTTGTTGCTTTTTAATCGAAATAACAAATGGGCGCCGCAATTCCCATTTTTGTCACTCTTACGTCGATTCGATTATAAAGCTGTCATCCGGTGCTTTGGCTGGAAACAGCAAGTGCACATATGTTGAAAGCCTTTGGGCCCACACCTCTGTGGCTTCTCTATCTCTCCGAGTACATCTGTCTGCATTAGCCTCGTATTTAGCAAAGACAATGCTGTGCCTGTTGACATTTCACAATCTGTTCTTACCATTCACAGTACATTGACCTCCTATCATGCTTCTTGTGAAATCAAAAGTAGCCTAGGATGATGATTCCTCTGACAACTTTCAATATGACAGTTGGCACTTTTAAGGCCCGTCTCAGATCAAATCCGAGTCAAGAATTGGTTAAGAAAACAGTCAGGATTTGATCACCGGTGGTTTCGGCTCTAGCTGCAAGGTAAAAAAGGTATCCAGCAGAGAAGGGAGACCTCGGCACGTTTAATGATGAGAATGGCAGGCAGGCAGACTCACCCATTCGGCTTTGGTGTCTCAGCATACTAAACACTCTCAGCATGATACAAAGATTATTAAAGTATAGAACTGTTATCATCGATTTACAGAACACATCTCCATGTAGTAGGGATCTGCCGTCTCATTTATTTATTTATTTTCGACGTGGGGGAGCCTGCTGCCTCTGAGGCAGACAGCGCAGCGCTGTTGAAGACATTCTGTCTTTGTCTGACTCAGTCTTACTCAGGAAATCTGTGTTGCTGCAGGCTGCAGCTGCTACATCCCTACCTATAGGATGCGGATATAGAAGCCTAGTCATACTGATGCAGTACCATGGCCTCAAGCAAAGGAAGTGTTTTCTTGTCCCTCTGTATCTGCTCCAGAATGGGTTTTTCATGAAAACTACAATAGTGCATACATGTGTTTTTAGGTCATAAAGGATTTCAGTGCAACTCTCTTTTTTGAGTGCTCTTCAGTTGTACTGTAGTAAATGTTCAAGAGAAAGTAAACTAGGTTCCTGTTATGACGATTTTGTCCTGTATTGAAAAAACTATGAGAGCCGTCCCTGCTCATCATGAGGCAATTGTGAAAAGTAAAGTCTGAATATGTTTGTGGTCTTTCAAGGTCACCTCAATTCCTATTGCAGCCATGGTACAGAGTGGGCATATTTTATGTTTGCTTTATCCATTCCAATTTTTTATGGGATGGCACCTTGCTTGTGAAAAGGAAATCTCTTAGCCCAAACACATGTAACAGTATTGATTCTGTCCCTCTCCATTTATTTATTTGTTTATTTATTTATTTATTTATTCTTTCAAACCCATCTCCCACCCCTTCGGAGGACAAAGGCAACCTTGTTTTACACTCTTGTTTATACAGATATTTTTCTACATAAATGTCACATACATGGCACTTTTCCACACGGTATTACATTACAAAAATACAGTTCAATATACACACCACACACAAAAAGGCATTCAGACATATGCGGCACACATGATACCTGGTGCTCTTGGCCCCAGCCACTACAGATCATGAGCTTTTAATCACCCCTCAGCTACTCTCAGCCCATCCCACCTATCTTCGTAAACCACCCGCTCTTGTTTTCCATGTGCCATATATTTTTTTGTGCTGTGATGTCCTACATGAATTCTGAACCTTTCTAATCTCATAGTATCCACAGATTGTAAATAAAAAATTAATATTTTTGCTAAGAGTTTTATTATATTGTTAATTGATTGACTATGGCTTTCCAAATCATCCAACAATGCTATTTGTAGGGTTAGTTTTAAGTGAATGTTGTGATTTTTCTGCCATTACTGAACCTGTGACCAGAAACAAGCTACATGGGGACAATACCAGAATAACTGTTCTAATGCAGCAAAATCGGCAGGGCCAAGATGGTTGTATGCCCCATATGTATAACATTCTGTTGGCGGACATAATTTTGGGTAATAATTTCAATAGAAAAACTCAAAGTTTTGAATCGAGCGTTGTTTTGTGTGTCAGTTCATAAACCATCTGCCATGGAATTGGTAGATCAAAAATCTCTTCCCAGCTATTTTGCAACCTGTATGGCGCAACTGTCAACATTTTGGTACCTCAAATGAAACTGGTATATTTTTTTATATTTATAAAAAAATAAATAGTCTTTAAGTTCCTTACTTTCTCCCCTTTTCACTTGCCTCCTCCATTTCTGTGGTAATGCTGCAACCAGTTGGTTATAACTTTGGATAGAGCAAACATTCCCATATATTTTTGAAAGCTGCATGTGTGACGTAACTTCACCATTCTTATTCATAATATAATTAGGAAAGATAATACAATTTGTTTTAAAAAAATCCATAAAGAATGGTTTTTTATCAATCAGTATATTTGAGTTTAACCATAAAATTTGGTCTGGCTTTAAATTGTAACCAGCTTTGTATTGCTTGTTTCATTTTCAATTAACCAAAAATGAGAGGTTGTAATTTGGTTAAAGGCAAAAAGGCCATCTTTGAACGGCGGGTGAGCTATTCTTACTAATCTGTTGGAGAACTAGTTTGGGTTTAGTATAACTTTTGTATGACTGAAGCTTTTAGTGAGAGGTTTAATGCTTTAATATTTAATCATTGTAGCCCCCCAAACTCGTATTCATTATATAAATAAGCACGTTTAATTTTTTTCTGGCTTACTTTTCCAAATAAAGTGACATATTTCTTGCTCATATAATTAGGTTTTAGTCCAGAGAGCCTAGAGAAATGATCTATATCGCCAATGAGATTGTGCAGGGATCCAGATTGCGGACTTAAGAGTCATCGGCATACACTGACATTTTTGTTTTTAAGCCCTGGATTTCTAACCCCTTGATATTAATTGTTGGATCTGATTTTAATAACGAACATTTCGATGGCCATAACAAAAAGTTATGGAGACAGTGGACAACCTTAACTCCTCTTGACAGTTCAATATTTTCTGAGAAGTAACCATTATTTACTATTTTACATCTGGGGTTGCTATACATAACTTTAACCCATTGTATAAGATATTCACAATTAAAATAGTCCAAGCATTTATATATAAATTCTAGTCATACTTTATCAAAGGCCTTTTCAAAATCTGCTATGAAGACCAGGCCTGGTTAAGTAATTGTCTTATATTATCTTCAATATATTGTCTATGTAAAAAACCTGAATAATATCCGGTAAAATCTTTTTAATTCTACCTGCTATGCATTTTGTATCACAACATTGAAGTCTAAGGGGCCTCCAGTTTTTTAAGTGGACTGGATCTTTATACTTACCACCTGGATCCTGTTTCAGTAATAGTGAAATCAGACCTTCTTGCTGAGTATCTGATATAGTCTACCATTTTTATAGGAGTAGTTAAAACATGCTAATAGTGGATCTTTTAGTACATAAAAAAGGTTTTGTATAACTCTACTTGTATGCCATCAAGCCCTGGAGTTTTTCCGAACTGAAAATATTTAATAGTGTCATGAAGTTCCTCCTCTGTAATTTGGCCTTCACACAAATATTTTTGTACAGTTGTTAATTTTACATTATTATTTGAAAAAATGTCCTTACAGTTATTATCATTCAGTAAAGATGGAGGAAACTAAAAAGAAAACATACAGTGCCTTCAGAAAGTATTCATACCCCTTGACTTATTCCACATTTTGTTGTGTTACAGCCTGAAATCAGAATGGATTAAAAAAAATTTTTTTTACACACAATACCCCATAATGATTGAAAATAATTGAAAATGAAATACAAAAAAATCTAATTTACATAAGTATTCACACCCCTGAGTGAATACTTTGTAGAAGCACATTTGGTGATGATTACAGCTGTGAGTCTTTTGGGATAAGCCTAAGAGCTTTGCACACCTGGATTTCAAAAATTCTTCAAGCTCTGTCAAGTTGATTATTGGTCATTGCTAGAAAGCCATTTTCAAGTCTTGCCATAGATGTTCAATCAAAACTGTAACTAGGCCACTCAGGAACATTTAATGTCGTCTTGGTAAGCAATTCCAGTGTAGATTTGGCCTTGTGTTGTAGGTTATTGTCCTGCTAAAAGGTGAATTCGTCTCCCAGTGTCTGTTGGAAAGCAGACTGAACCAGGTTTTCCTCTAGGATTTTGCCTTATAGCTACATTTATTTGTATCCTAAAAGACTCCCTAGTCCTTGCCGATGACAAGCATACCCCATAACATGATGCAGCCACCACCATGCTTGAAAATATGAAGAGTGGTACTCAGTGATGTGTTTTGTTTGCCCCAAACAAAATGCTTCATATTCAGGACAAAACGTTATTTTCTTTGCCACATGTTTTGCAGTATTATTTAAGTGCCTTGTTGCAAACAGGAATATTTTTATTCTGTACAGGGTTCCTTCTTTTCACACTGTCATTTAGGTTAGTATTGTGGAGTAACTACAATTTTGTTCATCCATCCTCAGATTTCTCATATCACAACCATTAAACTCTGTTACTGTTTTAAGAATCGCCATTGGCCTCATGGTGAAATCCCTTAGCAGTTTCCTTCCTCTCCGGCAACTGAGTTAGGAAGGACGCCTGTATCTTTGTAGTGACTGGGTGTATTGATACACCATCCAATGCCTAATTAATAACTTCACCATGCTCAAAGGGATATTCAGCGTCTGCTTTTTTATTTTTACACGTCTACCAAATCGGTGCCCTTCTTTGCGATGCATTGAAAAATATCACTGGTCTTTGTGGTTGAATCTGTGCTTGAAATTCACTACTCAATTGAGGGACCTTACAGATAATTGTATGTGTGGGGTACAGATATGGGGTAGTCATTCAAAAATCATGTTAACCACTATTATTGAATGAGTCCATGCAACTTATTATGCAATTTGTTAAGCACATTTTTCTCCTGAACTTTAGGCTTGCCACAACAAAGGGGTTGAATACTTGAATACTTAACTCAAGACATTTCAGCATTTAATTTATTATTTTCAAAAATGTTCTACAAACCAAATTACACTGACATGATGGGGTATTGTGTGTAGATCAGTGACACAAAAGCTCTATTTAATAAATTTTTTATTCAGGCTGTAACAACAAAATTTGGAAAAAGTGAAGGGGTGTGAATACTTTGAAGGCGCTGTGTGCTTAAAATATTTTGCTTCTTCTTTCAAGATACTGCATCAATTGGTGAATGATGGATGACTCAATTTTTAATGAGTTTCTGTACATTCTTTTTGGTAGCCTTTCTATGTTGAAGATTCAAAAAGAATTTGCTGCATTTTTCACAATTTTCCATCCAGTTCGCTTTATTTGTATAATATTACACTTAATCGTTCTTAAATAAGTTTCTCCAGTTCTTTTAGTTTTTCCATCTAACTTATTCTGTGCCTCTATGGTACAGCTTTTATTGCCATCCACCTGTGATGTTAGTTCCTCTATTTCCTTTGTTAGTCTAATCTCTTTTGACTGAAATTGTTTGTTTTAAAGATGAGTAGTGAATTGCATGGCCTTTGAAGGTACATTTGAAAGTGTACCATACAATAAGGGGATCTGCAGCTCCTGTGTATTATCATCCAGTAGGCTTTGATTCAATTTCCAAAATCCCCGACCACGTGGAAATTCTGTAAGAGTTATGTGGATGCCAAATAGATGGTAGTTTGATCGCATTCTGTCCGCTATCAACACTTTTGAAACTTTAGGCGCCAGAAAAAAGGACACAAGAAAGTAGTCAAGATGACTAGCTTGATTAAGCCTCCTCCATGTACTGTATATCTCTCTAGGTCAGGGTTTTTAAGCCTCCATATATCCACTAGTCCTAATGTGTCCATGCTAGTCGTGATCTCCTTAAGTGCATAAGGGTGATAGTTTGTAGTTTGATTTCCATTACGGTCCACTGAACTACTTAAAACCAGAGGTGTGGACTCGTCACATGACTTGAGACTCAACTTGATAGAACATTTTATAACTTGAGACTTGACTTAGACTTGGAGCCTCAATACTCAGGATTCGGCTTTGACTTGAGACTAATGACTTGAAATTATCTGGTCAGGTTTTGTAACGTTTTGTCATTCATTTTGTGGCACAGAGTCTCCGTGGATTACTCTCCACGCAGCCAGAGACAGTATCGCACTTGCAAAAAACAAATTAGCTAGTGAAACTCACACTCTGATTGGACTTTGGCCCTAAACGATCCTACACCAGGCCGTCCGCCTGGAAGGATGGAACCCCTTTTCTCAAATCATCCTGTAAATCTTCTGCACTAAAATCTCTCACCCCAAAATATTTCTCTGCAACTACCACATCCATCTTCTGTGATTTCTGCTCCTTTAGCGCAGTGCAGTTGATCACCAACCTTACTCATCCTCTCTGGACCTGTCATCCACTCTCATCACCGCCTCAGCATAGGAAACCTTCTGCCCAACTCAAACTCTGGCAATCAACCGGTCTTTTCTCACAGAGCACTTCAGATCCCCAGCAGCATGGACGCCTCGACAGTTGACCCACACTGCTTTCTCTATCCCAACTGTACACTCCCTCTGGCTATGCCCTCCTACACATTTCTCACATCATGGGATCAAATCAAATCAAAATTTATTTGCCATTTGCGCTGGATACAACAGGTGGACCTTACAGTGAAATGCTTACTTACAAGCCCTTAACCAACAATGCAGTTAAGAAAAAAATAAGTGTTAAGTAAAAAATAGATGAGTAAAAAAATAAAAATAACTAAAGAGCAGCAGTAAAATAGAATAACAGTAGGGAGGCTATATACAGGGGGTACCGGTACAGAGTCAATGTGCGGGGGCACTGGTTAGTCGAGGTAATTGAGGTAATATGTACATGTGGGTAGAGTTAAAGTGACTATGTATAGATAATAAACAAAGTAGCAGCAGCGTAAAAGAGGGGGTGGGGTTGGAACAATGCAAATTGTCCAGGTAGCCATGATTAGCTTTTCAGGAGTCTTATGGCTTATGGAGTCCTAGACTGGGTGCTCTGGTACCGCTTGCCGTGCTGTAGCAGAGAGAACAGTCTATGACTAGGGTTTGACCATTTTGAGGGCCTTCCTCTGACACCGCCTGGTATAGAGGTCCTGGATGGTGTACTGGGCCGTACGCACTCATACCAATAATAAAGATAAGTAAGAACAGAAATAATGATAATGATAATAGCAACAATAATATCAATCATGATAATACCAATAATAATACCAACTGTAGTATTAACATTAAAATAATAATAATAATAATATTAGTGACAATAATTGTAACCGTAGTTGTACAGATTATCATACTATTCATAATAGCTAAAAGTATTTGGTGTAGGGAAATATTGCCATTCCTATTTCTATTTCCAAACAGTCCCTGTCATCATCACCCAATAGCAGCGACGGCAGAATGCATACACACACACACACGAGTAGGATTGCTATGTGAATGCGCATACAGTTGTAACCGTTCATGAGGAGTGCCAATTGTGCAGGGGCCTCATTTATAACTGTTGTGTAAATTTAACACTAAATATCTGCTAAAGATGTATAAACTTGACGCATGCCATACATACCCATGTTTCCCATTATAAATCAGACATGTCATAAAACTGCACTCGTGGATGAGTACATTTACGTCATTTAGCAGACGCTCTTATCCAGAGCGACTTACAAATTGGTGCATTCACCTTATAGCCAGTGACAAAAACACCCTTATTTGCTGTATAGTTTGGAAGTATTGGAATTAGGCCAGGACAGTATCTAAAGGAATTGCAATGGTGAACTTGATCAAATGTCTTTGGAGGAGTTGGCAGAATGTTTTCTTTTGCAGCAACATTTGCGGTATCTCACCGTTTCTGAAAGACGAAAACAATTGCAAATTGTTGTGGACCTGTAAACAGATCGTTTAAATGCATTAATGTTTTGCATTCACATTTTCCCCAAACGTAAATATACCACTGCCCGCGAATTCTGAAACATTGTCTACTTTGATTTTTTTTTTTACATTTACAGTAGGCCTACTTACAGTGGTAGTCTACCCACATCAATGCAAAGATCAACTGTCTGTTCACCTTTTAAATTCTACTGTATCTTATCAACCGCGCACCCTGTCGGATGCATAGAGCAAAAACTTTAAATTATAATATCCTATGCCAATTAAATGAGAAGTGTGCATGGTAATTTGATGTATGGCTACTACGGGAATATAAACTCAACATGACCAGAAAAGGTGAGGAATTTATTCTGCAATGGTTATGATATGTATTATGTTTATAAATGAAATATTTTCTATGCTAGAAATTTTTCAATGGAAAAGGTGAACCGTCTGTTCTACCATTAAACTGCGCTTCAGATCGCATAGTTGTGGTCCTCTGTAGCTCAGCTGGTAGAGCACGGCGCTTGTAACGTCAAGGTAGTGGGTTCGATCCCCGGGACCACCCATACACAAAAAATGTATGCACGCATGACTGTAAGTCGCTTTGGATAAAAGCGTCTGCTAAATGGCATATTACATTACATTACATTGCATAGAGCAAAGTAGGCTACTTGAAATAGCTTATCTATTTACTACTGTGAAGTGGGTCCAATTAAATGAGAGATGGGGTGAATTGTAGTCTATCCTAACTTGTTGTAGGCCTATAGGCTATTTCGCGAGTAGCCTATCAAACCATCACAGTCAGAAAAGGTGAGAAATGTATTCTGCAATGATCATGGAAATGAAATAAATAGGAAATATATGCCTATTTCTAATTATTGTAGAATGCAAAGATAAATCGCTTTTCGCTTTTCTCACTAATGGCAAATGATTGCATCTTGTTATTATAAAGTGGGGAAAAAAAGTATTTAGTCAGCCACCAATTGTGCAAGTTCTCCCACTTAAAAAGATGAGAGAGGCCTGTAATTTTCATCATAGGTACACGTCAACTATGACAGACAAATTGAGGGGAAAAAATCCAGAAAATCACATTGTAGGATTTTTAGTGAATTTATTTGCAAATTATGGTGGAAAATAAGTATTTGGTCAATAACAAAAGTTTCTCAATACTTTGTTATATACCCTTTGTTGGCAATGACACAGGTCAAACGTTTTCTGTAAGTCTTCACAAGGTTTTCACACACAGTTGCTGGTATTTTGGCCCATTCCTCCATGCAGATCTCCTCTAGAGCAGTGATGTTTTGGGGCTGTCGCTGGGCAACACGGACTTTCAACTCCCTCCAAAGATTTTCTAACTAGGCCTACCCATTTTTTTGTTATGAATAAGTGTCATCATATATTCCCCATTTGTACAAGGCTACTTTTGCAGCCACTAGAAACTGTGCATACAATGGTCTAAGTCTAAAGTTTGCGGGAGGATAAGCACATTCTCATGTCAAGTTCAGTTTTTATAAAATGTGACCGACCGCCTCGATTCGTTCTTATGTAGCAACATTTGAAATTGTGTTTTTTACATTGGATAAAAGTAGAGACTCAGAGCTAGAAAATAGTATTTCATACACTGCAGGTGAAGAATATTGGGAAGGTAATTCTGCTTTGAAAGTTGATAAACTAACTGTAAGTCGCTCTGGATAAGAGCGTCCGCTAAATGACTAAAATGTAAATGTAAATAAACTTGTAACCCCACTTTTGAGAAAATGGCCCTTGAATGTTTTGGTACACCTCCTGTAGAGCTATTCTTTGTCTACACCCATTCAGCATCGTTCACACCCTCTTAAATCCTTAAAGATTCACGTGAGGCCATTAGCTAAACAGAGTGAAAAAGTTTAGTAAACAACCAAAGATTTCAAGACTAAAAGTGGTGAAAGTAGTAGTCTACAATAAGGAAAAACTCCAGGTAAAAATACACCTTATCTAGTCCTTAGCCTATATCCTAATCTGATTTTTTGCAGATCATGTTGTTCTTCACATTACCATTTCTGGTAAACACACACTATATCAAGTAAAATAAAAAGTTGATTCGTCACATGTACAGGATACAGAAGGTGTAAATAGTACAGTGAAATGGTTACTTGCATTGTAACAATATCAAAAACAGAGTGTCCAGATAAAAATATTTTATGAATATTTTATAATTATTAGATGACGCTTACCTGACACACTTGTCTAAATTGACGGGTCATGTGAAGAAAATGCTATAAGTAACCCCCAGCTACATCTAGCTAAGTGGATGGGTCACTATTGTCTAGACATGTACAAATGTTCATGAAATACAATAGATGGCCGTAGTCACCCCCAGACACACCTGGCTAATCATCTCGGGCGAAGTGTTTTGTTTAGACATGGGGAGAACAAGTATTTGATACACTGCCGATTTTGCAGGTTTTCCTACTTACAAAGCATGTAGAGGTCTGTAATTTTTATCATAGGTACACTTCAACTGTGAGAGACGGAATCTAAAACAAAAATCCAGAAAATCCCATTGTATGATTTTTAAGTAATTAATTTGCATTTTATTGCATGACATAAGTATTTGATACATCAGAAAAGCAGAACTTAATATTTGGTACAGAAACCTTTGTTTGCAATTACAGAGATCATACGTTTCCTGTAGGTCTTGACCAGGTTTGCACACACTGCAGCAGGGATTTTGGCCCACTCCTCCATACAGACCTTCTCCAGATCCTTCAGGTTTCGGGGCTGTCGCTGGGCAATACGGACTTTCAGCTCCCTCCAAAGATTTTCTATTGGGTTCAGGTCTGGAGACTGGCTAGGCCACTCCAGGACCTTGAGATGCTTCTTACGGAGCCACTCCTTAGTTGCCCTGGCTGTGTGTTTCGGGTCATTGTCATGCTGGAAGACCCAGTCACGACCCATCTTCAATGCTCTTACTGAGGGAAGGTTGTTGGCCAAGATCTCGCGATACATGGCCCCATCCATTCTCCCCTCAATACGGTGCAGTCGTCCTGTCCCCTTTGCAGAAAAGCATCACCAAAGAATGATGTTTCCACCTCCATGCTTCACGGTTGGGATGGTGTTCTTGGAGTTGTACTCATCCTTCTTCTTCCTCCAAACACGGCGAGTGGAGTTTAGACCAAAAAGCTCTATTTTTGTCTCATCAGACCACATGACCTTCTCCCATTTCTCCTCTGGATCATCCAGATGGTCATTGGCAAACTTCAGACGGGCCTGCACATGCACTGGCTTGAGCAGGGGGACCTTGCGTGCGCTGCAGGATTTTAATCCATGACGGCGTAATGTGTTACTAATGGTTTTCTTTGAGACTGTGGTCCCAGCTCTCTTCAGCTCATTGACCAGGTCCTGCCATGTAGTTCTGGGCTGATCCCTTACCTTCCTCATGGTCATTGATGCCCCACGAGGTGAGATCTTGCATGGAGCCCCAGACCGAGGGTGATTGACCGTCATCTTGAACTTCTACCATTTTCTAATAATTGCGCCAACAGTTGTTGCCTTCTCACCAAGCTGCTTGCCTATTTTCCTGTAGCCCATCCCAGCCTTGTGCAGGTCTACAATTTTATCCCTAATGTCCTTACACAGCTCTCTGGTCTTTGCCATTGTGGAGAGGTTGGAGTCTGTTTGATTGAGTGTGTGGACAGGTGTCTTTTATACAGGTAACGAGTTCAAACAGGTGCAGTTAATACAGGTAATGAGTGGAGAACAGGAGGGCTTCTTAAAGAAAAACTAACAGGTCTGTGAGAGCCGGAATTCTTACTGGTTGGTAGGTGATCAAATACTTATGTCATGCAATAAAATGCAAATTAATTGCTTAAAAATCATACAATGTGATTTTCTGGATTTTTGTTTTAGATTCCGTCTCTCACAGTTGAAGTGTACCTATGATAAAAATTACAGACCCCTACATGCTTTGTAAGTAGGATAACCTGCAAAATCGGCAGTGTATCAAATACTTGTTCTCCCTTCTGTAGCTAGCTAACTAGCTAAACAATGAACCGGCATAATCCCGACTCATACTATTACCAACCAATACAAACATTGTCATAGCTGTAGTATGAATCTCCAGGTAGCTAAAGCTAACCAACCAGGTTCAATGTTAGCTAGCTAATATTAGGCTATAACTAAGAATTCAAATGTATTTCTGATTCGAATAATGTTACTACACATATCACATACGTAACATTAGCTAGCGAGCCAGCCAGCAAGCTAACGTTCGCTAGTTAGCTAACAGTACGCTTTAACTTGCAATGAAAACAACTTTGACAAAATTAGAAACGCATAATATCTGAAAGTGTAGCTAGACTCTTACCCGTATACATGGATGAACGCTTCACAGCAGACTGGAACCATTTGACTCAGTTTTGTTTGCAGCTAGTGATTGTAAACATGCAGACAAAGGGGATCTGTTAGGAGTGCACACACCATGCATGTCTTGTTTGGCCAGCATTGTGTCAAGTCACTCTGGTTCACACTGACCATGGCGTTTGCAGAAAGTAGCAAATCACTTTTTCTAACTGATCCGTCGATAGCGGCTGCTAAATTCAGGGCATCAATGTTGTTGAGAAAAGTAGCAAAACTTTTGTAGTTCTTGATGGCTAATGTTATATATTTCAAAAACGGCACGGTAGAAAGGACTATCAACACATACTGAGCAGCTCACGTTATAAACAGAAGCATGCAACATGGCAGACCAATCCAAACTCATCTCCCGGCATGTCCAGCCCCTCCATTATCTCAGCCAATCATGGCTAGCGGGAAGGTTCCTGTCTTTTTCCATGGCTAAACCAACTAGGCTCGTATTATAACAATTTTATTTGTATTTACGGATGTAATACAAGTTTGTTATTTAAGGCACATGAAAGTTCACATGTTCCAGAAGGCATTTCTTCCCCCAAAATACATTTTTAAAATCAAAATGCATGTTTAAGTTCAAATGCCTCTCCTGTGAAGTAGTCACGTGCTACATACACCTAGTTTCCTGAAACGAGTCACAAATGGCAACTTTTGCATGAAAACTGGCGCACGCATGTTTCGGGGCATATTGAGTACGCAACGTTTAGAAATGAGGCCCCAGGGATGGGTGGATTCTGATTGCCTAATGTATAGTCCTGGCTGATGGCACTTGGATACCAAGAGCAAGGGAAATAACTACTTGAAGGTCTCAGAGCGACTGACGTCACCAATTGAAACGCTACTAGCTCGCACCACTAGCTAGCCATTTCACACCAGTTACACTCATCCCCCTTTGACCTCCTTCTCTGCAGCAACCCCAGCAGTGTGATCCGGGTCAACAGAATCAATGTAACAGGCTTGCTTCAGTCCCTTTCCTTGCCGCAACCTGGGCTCGAAACCAGGGACCCTCTGAACACAAACATCTGCCACTGCCTCCCATGAAGCATCATTCCCACTGCTGGCTTGCCTCTGAAGCTAAGCAGGGTTAGTCCTGGTTGGTCCCAGGACGGGAGACCAGATTCTGCTGGAAGTGGTGTTGGATGGCCAGTAGGAGGCACTCTTTCTTTTATAAAAAAATATCCCAATGCCCCAGGGCAGTTATAGTGGACTTAGCCCTGTCTAGGGTACCGTCTTTCGGATGGGACGGTAAACAGGTGCCCTGACTCTCTGTGGTCACTAAAGATCCCATGGCACTTATCGTAGGGTTGTTAACCCTGTTGTCTTGGCTAAATTCCCAATCTGGCCCTCATACAATCATGGCTACCTAATCATCCCCAACTGGCTCATTCATCCCCCTCCTATCCCCTGTAACTATTCCCCAAGGCATTGTTTTAAATGACAATGTGTTCTCAGTCAACTTACCTGGTAAAAAAAAAAACACTATTGCACCACAAAAGCCACAACTACTTCAAGGTCACGATTGAAACACTACTAGCACGCACCGCTAACTAACTAGCCATTTCACCCTAGTTACACACACAATGTACTGTAACATGGACATTGTTCAGACTCATATCTGGCTTACAGTCGTCTTAAGAATTTACTAATTATAATCACATTCCTTGATAAATCTGTTTCGATGCCACATGCAATGACCAGTAACTTAATGCAAGCGAATATCCACGGATAGATTTAGTTAGGATCGGATTTGAGCAATATATTACAAATAGACTTCATCACCATAAATGTTTCAGTAGTGTTATTGTGACTGCCTGACAAGAATGCAACAACAAGTACATACAGCATCTAGAAGAAAGTTGTGATTCTGGCCTTGGGGGCAGTGTAGCAAGCAGAAAAATAAGAGTGGAGATGTTTTTGACTTCTTAAAAGGCAAAAATAAAATAAAAGCTTCTAATGGGGTCCTGTGTGCCTTGTTACCAGAGTGATGGTGGGTCCCTGGGTGGATGTGATAATGGTTGATGGGAGAAGAGGACGGGTGCAGCTAGTGATTGTAAACATGCAGACAAAGGGGATCTGTTAGGAGTGCACACACCATGCATGAGCTACCAGGTAAGGCATTTTGGTTTCACCCAGCAGCCCGCCAGTCGGTTGTGCGCTGTATCCGCGACAGCTAGCTATTTTCCTTTGTAGTAGCAAGAAAACAAGCCAACAAATTCAGCCTATGTGAATGACAGGTACGGATCGAGTGAGAGATTTTGGGGTGGGAGGAGCTACTCAAGATAACTTGGTTGTATTCACTCAGAACAACTGTGTGGAGAGACACCATTTGGCTAGCTTGTTTGTTTGGGGCAGCAGATAACTCTGTGAGCACTGTTGGCTCTTGGTCAAGTGGAGGTGAAAGCGGGACCTCTGAGTAGTGGCAGCCACTAGGCCCACCCCTATTGAATGGTCACTCAGCACTTAGCTTCCATTAAGGGATTTCCCTCCTCCGGATTATTGACTTTATGGCTTTTTTACTGGCTTGTGTGGATTTGTAGCGTTTTACAGTTTGTGTTTAAAAGAAAATTACTAAAGCACACAGAGCAGAGGTGTTGAGGAGGATGTTACATGAGGATGGTACATATTGTGTGAAATTCAAGACTGACTGACACCACTGGACTTTTGAACATGAGATGAATGTCTCCCTTCCTTTGCCTTGCAGGTGAGAGGATCAAGGATGAACATCTTTGAGAGCTGTTTGCCTGGACTTTAACCCCCATTCATCGCTACCAAATCATGCAGAGACCATCCACACAAGGCACTATGGCATGCTCTCTGTGGATTCTACCAACCTTCTGCTGGCTTATCAATGCAATGGCCCTAATACAGTCTTCAGAGGGTAAGTACACACTCCTGTTATGTGCGATAACCTAATATTGAAATCCTTTGAAATTAGAAAATTATATATTATTATGAATGTTTTTTTGTAACAATTAGACAGGGAATGTGTCAAGAACCTGTTATCATTCAATCAATGAAATGTTTGTTGTCGTCCTCAAGTTTAGCATTTAGGCTCTGAAATGAAATGGTCGCTTTTGCCAGAGTAGCTCCTCTGACTGCATGCAGTAGTTATGGGAATACAGTGGCCTCAGAGGATGAGGGATAATCTTGAGTGGTTTCATTAGTTGGTAAATAGTGATTGTTTGAGATTTTCTGCTTCAAAGAATCAGTTGTCCCTGGTGCAATCAAAGCTTCTACTGGATACATGTTTAATTTTGCCCTGAGATTCCCTTGCAAATACTGTACATCTTACCCTAGAAATCTAAACCATGAACTTTTTTAAATCACAGCAAATTTTTTGCTTTGATTAATAGACTAAAATAGATCAGAATCATGGCCAACATAATATGCATAATGACAAAATAGTACATCCACATATTTATTAGGATCTTCGAATATTTCAAATTTAGGCTTTATGCCAAATGTAGCATCTTTACAATGCAAGGAATCAGTAAAGGCACTGTTTTGGGGGTTTATTTGTGCCAACTGTTCACTGATTTTTCTTCTAGTGGTTGGATTGACAAGGAACGGTTATCCTATATGGGCGAATCAAACAAAATAATTATGCACATTGTCATGATTTGCTCATGAAAGACAATGCCCAATCCTGTGCATATCATGATCCCCTCTAACACTGAGGCAGACTCACAGATTTTGTCCCAAATGGCACCCTATTCCCTACATAGTGCACTACTTTTGACCAGAGCCCTATTGGCCTAAAAAGTAATGCACTATGTAGGGAATAGGGTGCCACTTGGAAAACAGCCACAGTCTTTGCTACAAGGTCTGTTGATGCTTGTCTGGTGTAGTGTAGCCTGTTGGCTGGAATTGATTTACGTACTAGAGGACCAAGGTGAATGCTGACTAGAGCTGGAACAATAAACAAAAAATTAACACCGACCAAACCGAGCACTTATCGTGGACACTTTGCTGATATCGTTCATCACGATAAGTAGCCTATACTAGAGAAATGTGAAGTTTGAAGAACGCTGAAAGTAATCTTTTGCCTGAACTGAAAGATATCATACTGGAAACGAGCCAAAGAGGGTGGTCACCATTTTCAGCCTGTGTTTATAGATGCACCTATTCAGTAATCCTTAGAGTTCATATTCACCTTTTCATTTGGTTTCTCGTGAGCCCCTCTTCTCCTCGCGGTTCCGTTCTAACAACGGGGCTCAGCCTGGCAAGAGTTTCATTAAACAATATTCCAAAGTAAACATGGTTCATGAAATTGCATCCTGCCTGTAATATATTTTTAATGCATTTCTATAATAGAATTTAAATGGGTTACTGCCGTGCTATAAATGGCTAGAAGTTTTGATTTAAGAGGGTTCTCCCGCTCTTCTTTCCTTTACATCCCTCGAGAATTCACATCTCATCGCCCCCATTTGACTCCGTGGGCAGATGTACAGTGGGGCCCGGAATTATTGACACCGTTGATAAAGATGAGCAAACATTACTGTTAAGGCAGATTGCCTATTTAAGTATTGCACTGGGTGAGGTACGAGTTGATACAGGGTGCAGGTGTCCCGGTTACAGGACAAAGACGGGGAGAGAGACTTGAGGTTACATTTAGAGAGTTTGAGCTCCCATTTATTCTCATCCCTTTCATTTCAATCATTGATTTGTATGTGTGCTAAGAAATCAACAGAAAACAAAACATATTTACATTAGGATATTTCATATGAAGAATCCACATTATGATATATATATATACCACAATAATAATAATAATAATAATAATAATAATAATAATAATAATAATAATAATAATAATAATAATAATAATAATAATAATATTCTCTGTCATCAGCATTTCAACACAATCTCAGAGCCGGTAATCAAATCATGATTCTCTCCAAAGCATTTACAAATAGATTAATTTCAAGGCATATCCAACATTACTATCCATACAAATGTTCTACCACTATTCTCAACAGTGCGTCTTTAGATGCACATCAACTGAAACATCAAACAGAAAGGAACATGTAAACAATATAGTGGCTTACTCACGTTTGGGTATTGGACGCATAGATAACAGAAATAAAAGGATAAATGCTGGAAAGGTTTTTACTACTGCCTTGATTGTTTGGCACTGAACTAAAGACAAATTAACTTAGGTATTTAACAAGTGAAATTGGTTGCAGGTGTGCTCAGAGTATAGAGCTGTATAGAGGTTTCTAGTGCCCAAAAGCCTGTATAACATGGGCAGCACCATTGAGGACTGATACGTTGCGATCTTTATACATCTCTATGGCTCAGAGGTACCTGCAATTAAAGGGATAGTTAACTAAAAAGGTGAGAAAAACAGAGCCTTTTCTACAATGACTGTATAAAATAAATCATTTGGATACTGAGCTATATTGGGGGGGGGGGAGGCAGGACCGACTTTGGGACCATTCTTCCATACAGATCCTTGATATCCTTCGTATGCGCTTATGGACTACCCTCTTCAATTTAAACCATAGGTTTTCAATGGGTTTCAAGTCCGGAGACTGAGATGGCCATTGCAAAATGTTGATTTTGTGGCCAATTAACCACTGTGCAACTAGAGGTGAAAAAACTATAGCTCACCTTTACTCCACACACAGAGCTAGCTCTCCCTCGCCCTCCATTTGGCAAATCTGACCATAACTCTATCCTCCTGATTCCTGCTTACAAGCAAAAACTCAAACAGGAAGTGCCAGTGGTCTGATACAGAAGTGGTCCGATGAAGTGGATGCTAAGCTACAGGACTGTGCATCAACGACGTCCCCACAGTGACCGTACGTCCCAACCAGAAGCCATGGTTTACAGGCAATATCCACACTGAGCTAAAGGCTAGAGCGGTTTCTTTCAAGGACCGGGACACTAACCCGGACACTTATAAGAAATCCTCCGGCCTCCCGAGTGGCGCAGCGGGTCTAAGGCACTGCATCGCAGTATTGCGGCGTCACTTCAGCCTGGGGTGTGTCATTACCGGCCGTGACCGGGAGTCCCATAGGGCGTCGCACAATTGGCCCAGTGTCGTAAGGGTTAGGGGAGGGTTTGACTGGGGGGGCTTTACTTGGCTCATCGCGCTCTAGTGACTCCTTGTGGTGGGCCGGGCGCCTGCAGGCTGACTTCGTCAGTTGAATGGTGTTTCCTCCAACACATTGGTGCAGCTGGCTTCCGGCTTAAGCGAGCGGGTGTTAAGAAGCGCAGTTTGGCGGGTCATGTTTCGGAGGACGCATGACTTGACCTTCGCCTCTCCTGAGCCCGTTGGGGAGTTGCAGTGATGAGACAAGATCGTAACCATACAATTGGGGAGAAAAGGGGGGTAAAAATCACAAAAAATATATATAATAATACAAAAAAAGAAATCATCCTACACCCTCTGACAAACCATCAAAGAGCCAAAGCATCAACACAGGACTAAGATCGAATCCCACTACACCGCCTCTGACGCTCGTCGGATTTGGCAGGGCTTGCAAACTATCACGGATTACAAAGAGAAACCCAGCCGCGAGCTGCCCAGTGACGCAAGCCTACCCAACAAGCTAAATGCCTTCTATGCTCGCTTCGAGGCAAGCAACACTGAACCATGTGTGAGAGCGCCAGCTGTTCCGGACGACTGTGTGATCACGCTCTCCGTAGCCGATGTGAGTAAGACCTTTAAACAGGTTAACATTCACAAGGTCGCGGGGCCAGATGGATTACCAGGACACGTACTCAGAGCAGCTGGCAAGTGTCTTCACTGGCATTTTGAACCTCTCCCATATCCAGTCTGTAATACCTACATGTTTCAAGCAGACCTCCATAGTCCCTGTGCCCAAGGTAACCTGTCCAAATGACTATCACCCCGTAGCACTCACATCTGCAGCCATGAAATGCTTTGAAAGGCTGGTCATAGCTCACATCAACACCATTATTTCAGACCCACTCCAATTTACATTACGCCCCAACATATCCACAGATGACGCAATCTCTATTGCACTCCACGCTGCCCTTTCCAACTTGGACAAAAGGAACACCTATGTGAGAATGCTGTTCATTGACGTTCAACACCATAGTGCCCTCCAAGCTCATCACTAAGCTAAGGACCCTGGGACTGAACACCTCCCTCTGCAACTGGATCCTGGATTTCCTGACAGGACGCCCCCAGGTGGTAAGGGTAGGCAACAACACATCTGCCATGCTGACCCTCAACACGGGGGCCCCTCAGGGGTGCGTGCTTAGTCCCATCCTGTACCCCCTGTTCACCCATGACTGCGTGGCCGCGCATGACTCTAACACCATCATTAAGTTTGCCGACGACAAGGCAGTGGTAGGCTTGATCATCGACGACGATGAGACAGCCTACAGGGAGGAGGTCAGAGACCTGGCAGTGTGATGACAGGACAACAACCTCTCCCTCAACGTCAGCATGACAAAGTAGCGGATTGTGGACTACAGGAAATGGAGGGCCGAGCACGCTCCCATTCACATCAACGGTGCTGTAGTAAAGCGGGTCTAGAGCTTCAAGTTCCTCGTTGTCCACATCACTAAGGATCTATCATGGTTCAAATACACTAACACAGTCGTGAAGAGGGCACGACAATGCCTCTTCCCCCTCAGGAGGCTGAAAAGATTTGGCATGGGCCCTCAGATCCTCATAATGTTCTACAGTTGCACCATTTAGAGCCTCATTACTGGCTGCATCACCGCTTGGTATGGCAACTGCTTGGCATCCGACCGCAAGGCGTCTATAGAGGGTAGTGCGGACGGCCCAGTACATGGGGCCGAGCTCCCTGCCATCCAGGACCTCTATACCAGGCGGTGTCAGAGGAAGGCGCACGGCAATCGGTACCGATGCACCAAGTCTGGAACCAACAAGACCCTGAACAGCTTCTACCCCCAAGCCATAAGACTGCTAAATAGTTAACCAAATAGCTACCCAGACTATCTGCATTGACCCTTTCTGCACTAACTTTTTTGACTCATCACATACGCTGCTGTTATTGTTTACTATCTGTCACTTTATTCCTAGTTATATGTACATATCTACCTCAATTACCTCTTACCCCTGCACATCGACTGGTACTGGTACCCCTTGTATATAGCCAAGTTGTCGCTACTCATTGTGTATCTATTATTACTTTTATTATTACGTGTTTTACTTTGCTATTATTTCTCTATTTTCTTTGTCTGCATTGTTGGGAAGGGCCCGTAAGTAAGTTTTCACTGCTAGCCCACTCCTGTTGTTTACGAAGCATGTGACAAATACAATACAATTTCATTTGATTTCTTTGTGGATTTTGATGTGTGCTTGGGGTTATTGTCTTGCTGGAAGATCCACTTGCGGCCAAGTTTCAGCCTTCTGGTAGAGGCAACCAGGTTTTTGGCTAATATTTTACAGTAGGTATGGGGGTTCTTTTCTGCTCATGCATTCTCATTTCGATGCCAAACCTACCACTGGTAGAGTTATATTTTCATGTCATCCAACAAATGTAAATGCCTGGAATTTGCTAAACGGCATTGGCACTTGGATTGGAACCAGTGCTTTGGTCAGATGACATGAAAATAGAGCTCACAACAGTGGTGGGTTTGGCGTCGAATTGAGAATGCATAAGCATAAAATATGGTGGTGGATCTTTGATGTTATGGGGCTATTTTGCTTCCACTGGGCCTGGGGCCCTTGTTAAGGTCAATGGCATCATTATAACGGGACCCCAGAAAGAGTAGCTGCTGCCTTGGCAGCAGTTAATGGGGCATCATAATAAATACAAATACAAATTATGAACTTTACCCAGTACCAGGACATTTTAGCCAAAAACCTCTGCCAGGAGGCTGAAACTTGGCCGCAAGTGGATCTTTCACCAAGTGTTCACTTCCTTCACAGAGCTCTTCTCTCCCTACAAGACCTTTACTTCTCTTCACTACTCTTCGTTATCTTCTTCCAGGCCACTCTGAGATGTACAGTATATTGCTGTTATTTCTACTGACCATGTCAGTGACTATACTTCATGTACTTGGTAATCATTATTACTTTAATGAAGCTAAATGCGAAATACTGTACCGATCCAAGCATTCTTTAGCCTGCAGCCTATCAACCAACCATGTGGAATCCGCCACATACATATCCCGTGAGACTTGATGTCCTCCCCATAGGAAATACATGCCTAGTGAAAGTCTACACACCCCTTGCACAGTTGTTACATTTTGCTGCCTTAAAATTCAATCTAAAAAGGGATTAAATTAGAGTTGTTTTCCTACAGATCTACACAACCTGCTCCACATTTTCAAAGTGAAAGAAAAAGTATAGAACATTTTCAAAATTAAAAATGAATAAAAACGGAAGATGTCTTGATTGTGTATGTCTTCACACCCCAGTTAGGCCGTATACTTTGTGGAAGTACGTTTGGCAGCAATTACAGCTGTAAATAATGTTGAATAAGATTCTACGAACTCTGCACAACTCTTAGGTCAACATATATCAATTGTTTTTGTCAAAATTGCTTTAGCTTAGTAAATTTGGTTGGGAATCATAGTAGTAGGCGCAACTTAAATAGGGGCAACATACAAGCAAACTCTCTAAAAGGAGAGGGCATGGGCTTGGGCTCTGCTTCCAAATATCACTTTTTTGGGTAGCACTTTGCATGAAGTTGCCCCTAGTACTATGCAACTAACACAGTAATAACTGTTAACAACATAGTAGTTACATAGGTTTTACTATGCAATTACATGGTAATAGTTGTTGCAGAATCAGTTATTACACAATTGGAACAAGGAATGTGTAATTACACATTCACTTGCTTAAGCGATAATGCCCGAGAAGCCGGTGTTTGGAGGATATATTGGCGCGGGTGTTGACCTTGTTACATGTAACGACAAGATGCCACTAACATTGAATTCACATGTAATACCAGTGTTGATAAATACGCTTGGACCTGGTAACAACAATTGTAACAAGGCACACCCTGTCATTAAATAGACCATTTTCAAATAGTTTAATTATATGTTATGACCTGGCTCAAAGATTATACCAAATCAAGTGTAATGTAAGAACAATGCAGTTACATAGGATATACTTGTAATTATAATTTATCTACCCAGGAGCAAGCAACTTTATTTAAATTGAAACCCAGTAGGGTATAACATTAATAATTACTATGTAGTTACAATATAACAACCTTTGCAGACAATAGGCTACACAGGATAAATTATTAGACAGGAGAACATTGTACAGATTGTTACATTGTAAGTACAATTTAACTAAAAGGGTTATACCTAATTTTCTCCTGTCTAATTAAAAATGACTGGTAGTTAATGACAGGGTGTGCCTTGTTACAATTGTTGTTACCAGGTCCTAGCATATTTATCAACCCTGGTATTACATGTGGATTCAATGGTAGTGGCACCTAGTAGTTACATGTAACATCGGGTTCTTGGTCACTTCCCTGACCAATGCCCTTCTCCCCCAATTGTACAATGCTGCAGAAATGTTTTGGTACCCTTCCCCAGATCTGTGCCTTGACACAGTCCTGTCTCAGAGCTCTACGGACAATTCCTTCGATCTCATGGCTTGGTTTTTGCTCTGAAATACACTATCAATTGTGGGATCTTATATAGACAGGTGCGTGCCTTTCCAAATCATGTCCAATCAATTGAATTTACCATAGGTGGACTCTAATCAAGTTGTAGAAACATCTCAAGGATGATCAATGGAAACAGGATGCATCTGAGCTACATTTTTACATTTACATTTTAGTCATTTAGCAGACGCTCTTATCCAGAGCGACTTTATAGTTAGTGAGTGAATGTATTTTTTTCTCATAGCAAAGGGGCTGAATACTTAAGTTTATTTTTAATAGATTTGCACACATTTCTAAAAACTTGTTTACAATTTGTTATTATTGGTTTTGTGTGTAGATTGATGAGGGAAACATTTATTTAATCCATTTTAGAATAAGGCTGTAATGTAACAAAATGTGGAAAAAGGGAAGGGGTCTGAATACTTTCCGAATGCACTGTAATTACATAGTTAAACCTATGTAACTACTAAGTTGTTAACACAGTTATTACTGTGTTAGTTAATTATTAATAGGGGCAACTTAATGTGAAGTGTTACCCTTTTTTGTTATATGACAGCGGTTCCACACTTTCCAGTGACACTCAAGTTGTGTGGGAAAATATTATTTATATTTTATTCTGTTTAAATCCATTATATTCCTACTATAAAATATATGTGTTGACTCTGATCAGGGCAGGGGAATGTAAGTGTGTTTTGTCGGTTTTAATGAACAAAATAACAAAGTATAGGCTGCACAGACCAGTAACATAATTCAACTCAATATATATGCTATTCTATTCTTTTGAAAATAGATTTTATGAGTCTTATATTTTTTCTTAGGACCTGCCTAAACAAATTAATATTGGATTTTATTTGTGATGGTGTATATTCAATGGATTTATTAAAATAGACGGCCACCCACATCGGCCCACCCCTACTTCTACTCGTCACTGGTGCCGGCATGCACACAGGAGGTATAAAAGGCTTATGCCAGCAAGATTGTGGTAAAAATGGGCTTGTTTGGAAGGGAGTCTTGTAAACATTGCCCCATTTATTTTACTGGCAACATACCGTACATCCTATGTAAAAAGTGTATAAGACCCATGTCAGAGATAGGATTGGCAAAGTTTGCTATGTGTCACCCAAAGTGCCAGGAAAACATGTTATGAAAGTGCAATATTGAGTGCCTGAGTGCAATTTCTACTAACGCCTTAGCCTAATAGCTCCCATGGATTGCAACAGGTGTACTACTAGAAAATGTTCCCTCTCAAAACAGGGAACATTGGTTTGTTTGTGTTTTTTTTTTTGTATAAAGGCATTGGAAGACATAAGTTCCGTAGTTGAGGAGCGTGTATCGGTTATCTTTGTTAAGTTATGAAAATGTATGCACTCACTAACTGTAAGTCGCTCTGGATAAGAGCGTCTGCTAAATGATGTAAATGTAAATGTAAGTTGAGGTTAAACAAAGATCAGGCTGTGATATGAAAGCAATTTCCAACTCTTTCAATGGCAGAACTTGTGTAGACATGTCTGGCATGAAGAAATCCTGTTTCCTCCCCTCCACATACCCTGAACCCAGTGTATTGTTCCTTCTCAAAGCCTGCAATGTTTGAAGTACTTTAGATTTCTCAAGGGCGACACACAAGGGCTCCTCAAACATACCCCTTTGTGTTTGTAAAATAAATATAAACTTTTTATGTGCAGGCTACTGTAAGGTAAATTGAGTGAAATAGGCCCACAAAGCACCTTGTCTGACCCAATGTCAAGGGCTGAGCGTAGATGTGGTGCAGAAATCAAGCGCAGGACAACAGAGGCTCTTCAACAGTCTTTAGTGAGGATCAAACAATACAACAGACTCACGGCAAAATCCCAGCCGGAGGGCAAGCGAAGAATTACGCACACAGAAAACAGTGCGTAACCCAAACTGCGCACACAGTGTGGACACTCTCTCAAAACAAAACAGAACGAGAGAGAACAAACTGACACCTAGCTGACACGAAACAATTACACACAACACATGACAAAACCTAAGAGAACTTATAGGGCACATAATCAACACTAACAAAGAACAGGTGTACAAACAGACCAAACCAAACGAACATCGAAACATAGAACGGTGGCAGCTAGTACTCCGGAGACGACGACCGCCGAAGCCTGCCCGAACAAGGAGGAGAAGCAGCCTCGGCCGAAACCGTGACACCCAAAACATCGCCGGCGGAGGAGAGGCACTCGGAGCGGCCTGCTGGTTCGACATAGGAGGTGCGCACACCACCCACCGCTTCCAAGTATACTTCTCGCTAATGTTCAGTCTTTGGTTAACAAGATCGACGAACTCCGGGCAAGGATTTCTTTCCAGAGAGACATCAAGGCATGTAACATACTTTGTTTCACGGAAACATGGCTCTCTTGGGATATTCTGTCAAAATCAGTCCAGCCAGAGGGGTTCTCAGTTCATCGTGCAGACAGGAATAAATATCTCTCCGGGAAGCAGAAGGGCGGAGTTGTGTGGTTCATGATTAACGACTCATGGTGTAATTGTAGTAACATACAGGAACTCAAGTACTTTTGTTCACCCGACCTAGAATACCTCACAATCAAATGCCGACCGTATTATCTCCCAAGATAATTTTCTTTGGTTATAGTCATAACCGTGTATATCCCCCCTCAAGCCGATACCACAACGGCCCTCAAAGAACTTCACTGGACTATGCAAACTGGAAACCACATATCCTGAGGCTGCATTTATTGTAGCCGGGGATTTTAACTAAGCAAATTTGAGGACTAGGCTGCTGAAGTTCTATCAACATATTGACTGTTGTACTCACACTGCCAAAACCCTCGACCATTGCTATTCGAACTTCCGGGATGGTTATAAGGCCCTCTCCCGCCCTCCTTTCGGCAAATCTGACTACGACTCCTCCCTTCCTATGGACAGAAACTCAAACAGGAAATACCGGTGCTAAGGACTATTCAACGCTGGTCTGATCAATCGGAATCCATGCTTCAAGATTGTTTTGATCACGCGGACTGGGATATGTTCCGGGTAGCTTCCGAAAATAATTTAGATGAATACACTGAAACGGTGACTGAGTTTATCAGGAAGTGTATAGGTGATGTTGTGCCCACTGTGACTATTAAAACCTACCCTAACCAGAAACCGTGGATAGATGGCAGCATTCACGCCAATCTGAAAGCACAAACCACCGAATTCAAACATGGCAAGGTGACTGGGAATATGGCAGAATACAAACAGTGTAGCTACTCACTCCGCAAGGCAATTAAACTTGCAAAAGATCAGTATAGAGACAAAGTGGAGTCACAATTCAACGGCTCAGAAACGAGACGTATGTGGCAGGGTCTACAGACAATCACAGACAACAAAAGGAAAACCAGCCACGTCGCCGACACCGACGTCTCGCTTCCAGACAAGCTAAAAACCTTCTTCGCCCGCTTTGAGGATAACACAGTGCCACTGATGAGGCCCACTACCAAGGTCTGTGGCCTCTCCTTCTCTGTGGCCGACGTGATTAAGACATTTAAGCATGTTAACCCCCGCAATGCTGCCGGCCCAGACGGCATCCCTAGCCGCATCCTCAGAGCATGCACAGACCAGCTGGCTGGTATTTATGGACATATTCAATCTCTCCATTTCCCAGTCTGCTGTTCCCACATGCTTCAAGATGGCCACCATTGTTCCTGTACCCAAGAAAGCAAAGGTAACTGAACTAAATGACTATCGCCCCGTAGCACTCACCTCTGTCATCATGAAGTGCTTTGAGAGACTAGTCAAGGATCATATCACATCTAACTTACCTGTCACCCTAGACCCACTTCAATTTGCTTACCGCCCCAATAGATCCACAGACGATGCAATCGCCATCACACTGCACACTGCCCTATCCCATCTGGACAAGAGGAATACATTTACATTTACATTTTCGTCATTTAGCAGACACTCTTATCCAGAGCGACTTACAAATACCTATGTAAGAATGCTTTTCATTGACTATAGCTCAGCATTCAACACCATAGTACCCTCCAAGCTCATCATCAAGCTCGAGGCCCTGGGTCTGAACCCCACCCTGTTCAACTGGGTCCTGGACTTCCTGACAGGCCGCCCCCAGGTGGTGAAGGTAGGAAACAACATCTCCACTTCGCTGATCCTCAACACTGGGGCCCCACAAGGGTGCGTGCTCAGCCCCCTCCTGTACTCCCTGTTCATCCATGACTGTGTGGCCAAGCACGCCTCCAATTCAATCAAGTTTGCAGATTACACAACAGGCTTAATTAACAACAATGACGAGACCACCTACAGGGAGGAGGTGAGGGCTCTGGGAGTGTGGTGCCAGGAAAATAACCTCTCACTCAATGTCAACAAAACAAAGGAGTTTATCGTGGACTTCAGGAAACAGCAGAGGGTGCACCCCCCTATCCACGTCGACGAGACCGCGGTGGATAAGGTGGAAAGCTTCAAGTTCCTTGGCGTACACATCACCGACAAACTGAAATGGTCCACCCACGCAGACAATGTGGTGAAGAAGGCGCAACAGAGCCTCTTCAACCTCAGGAGGCTGAAGAAATTTGGCTTGGAACCTAAAACCCTCACAAACTTTTACAGATGCACAATTGAGAGCATCCTGTTGGGCTGTATCACCACCTGGTACGGCAACTGCACCGCCTGCAACCGCAGGGCTCTCCAGAGGGTGGTGCGGTCTGCCGAATGCATTATCGGGGGCAAACTACCCGCCCTCCAAGACACATACAGCACCCGATGTCACAGGAAGGCCAAAAATATCATCAAGGACATCAACCACCCGAGCCTCTGCCTGTTCTCGCCGCTATCATCCAGAAGGCGAGGTCAGTACAGGTGCATCAAAGCTGGGACCGAGAGAATGAAAAACAGCTTCTATCTCAAGGCCATCAGACTGTTAAAAAGCCATCACTAGCACATTAGAGCCTGCTGCTGCCTATTGAAGTCACTGGCCACTTTAAGAAATGGAACACTAGTCACTTTAATAATGTTTACAGTCACTTTATTAATGTTTACATATCTTGCACTACTCATCTCATTTGTACAGTTGAAGTCGAAAGTTTACATACACTTAGGCTGGAGTCATTAAAACTCGTTTTTCAACCAATCCACACATTTCTTGATAACAAACTATAGTTTTGGCAAGTCGGTTAGGACATCTACTTTGTGCATGACACAAGTAATTTTTCCAACAATTGTTTACAGACAGATTATTTCACTTATAATTCACTGTATCACAATTCCAGTGGGTCAGAAGTTTACATACACTAAATTGACTGTGCCTTTAAACAGCTTGGAACATTCCAGAAAATGATGTCATGGCTTTAGAAGCTTCTGATTGGCTAATTGACATCATTTGAGTCAATTGGAGGTGTACCTGTGGATGTATTTCAAGGCCTACCTTCAAACGCAGTGCCTCTTTGCTTGACATCATGGGAAAATCCAAAGAAATCAGCCAAGACCTCAGAAAACTTTTTTTAGACCTCCACAAGTGTGTTTCATCCTTGGGAGCAATTTCCAAACGCCTGAAGGTAACAAGTTTATCTGTTCAAACAATAGTATGCATGTATAAACACCATGGGACCACACAGCCGTCATACCGCTCAGAAAGGAGACGTGTTCTGTCTCCTAGAGATGAACGTACTTTGGTGCGAAAAGTGCAAATCAATCCCAGAACAACATGAAGATGCTGTGGAAACAGGTACAAAAGTATCTATATCCACAGTAAAACGAGTCCTATATCGACATAACCTGAAAGGCCACTCAGCAAGGAAGAAGCCACTGCTCCAAAACCGCCATAAAAAAGCCAGACTATGGTTTGCAACTGCACATGGGGACAAAGATCGTACTTTTTGGAGAAATGTCCTCTGGTCTGATGAAACAAAAATAGAACTGTTTGGTTATCATGACCATCGTTATGTTAGGAGGAAAAAGGGGGACGCTAGCAAGCCGAAGAACACCATCCCAAACATGAAGCATGGGGGTGGCAGCATCATGCTGTGGGGGTGCTTTGCTGCAGGAGGGACTGGTGCACTTCACAAAATAGATGGCATCATGAGGAAGGAAAATTATGTGGATATATTGAAGCAACATCTCAGGACATTAGTCAGGAAGTTAAAGCTTGGTCGCAAATGGGTCTTCCAAGTGGACAATGACCCCAAGCATACTTCCAAAGTTGTGGCAAAATGGCTTAAGGACAACAAAGTCAAGGTATTGGAGTGGCCATCACAAAGCCCTGACCTCAATCCTATAGAAAATGTGTGGGCAGAACTGAAAAAGCATGTGCGAGCAAAGAGGCCTACAAACCTGACTCAGTTACACCAGCTCTGTCAGGAGGAATGGGCCAAAATTCACCCAACTTATTGTGGGAGGCTTGTGGAAGGCTACCCAAAACGTTTTACCCAAGTTAAACAATTTAAAGGCAATGCTACCAAATACTAATTGAGTGTATGTAAACTTCTGACCCACTGGGAATGTGATGAAAGAAATAAAAGCTGAAATAAATCATTCTCTCTACAATTATTCTGACATTTCACATTCTTAAAATAAAGTGGTGATCCTAACTGACCTAAGACAGGGAATTTTTACAAGGATTAAATATCAGGAATTGTGAAAAACTTGAGTTTAAATGTATTTGGCTAAGGTGTATGTAAACTTCCGAATTCAACTGTATATACTGCATTCTATTCTATAATATTCTACTGTATCTTATGCAATGCTTTTACTATAAAGGAGATCTTTCCACCCCTACTCTTGTATACGGTGGTCTGCGAACCCACAACCTTCTGGCCCGCAGCCCCCCATGTAATGCATACAGGACGAAGTACAGTTTCTAAAACTGCATTATCTAAGGCTCTGGTCTGTCCAGGAAGTGAGGGTAAATGGTAGATATGTTCTCTGCTATCCACTTTGTTTTAATTATTATTTTGGGTATAGGGGAGGGTCACTTGAAGCTATTATTTTTTTTGGGCCCATTTTAAGTTAAAACAATAACAGTAAGGTACTTAATTGTTACCCAGAAATGATTTGATATTGAGATAAAAACGGCTGCATTAGGCCAGGATGGACTGAATTGAAATGGAATTGACCACAAACCTACTTTTCTCTATCATCTATTTCAGTATTAAGAGTAGTAATTATGTTGGTTAACACTTAAAATGCCGGGCCTCGCTACCCCTCTTACTATGCCAATGAGCAGCCATTTTCACTGAAACATTCTAACAGTCTAATTAATACAACTTATATATGCTATCGGAAAAATTATCTGATTGTGTTTATGAAGGTCTTGGGTAACATTAGAATACTCGGGCTCCCGAGTGGCGCAGTGGTCTAAGGCACTGCATCTCAGTGCTTGAGGCGTCACTACAGACCCCCTGGTTCGATTCCGGTCTGTATCACAACCGGTCGTGATTGGGAGTCCCATAGGGCGGCGCACAGCGTCGTCCGGGTTTGGCCAGTGTAGGCCGTTATTGTAAATAAGAATTTGTTCTTAACTGACTTGCCTAGTTAAATAAAGGTAAAAAAAAAAAAGTTTGAACAACACAATAATATTTTCATTAGTTTATGTTGGGCGGCAGGTAGCTTAGTGGTTAAGAGCGTAGTGCCAGTAACCGAAAGGTCGCTGGTTCTAATCCCTGAGCCGACTAGGTGAAAAATCTGTCGATGTGCCCTTGAGCAAGGCACTTAACCCTAATTGCTCTGGATAAGAGCGTCTGCTAAATGACAAATAATAATAATAATGTTACTGTAGGCGAGCTGCTGCTTCGTGCTCACGTTTGGAGTGCAAAGGAACAACGGTTATTCTTGGAAAAAGTGATATTTTGAAATAGAACTCATCTCTTCAATTTTGAGTGATTTGGCTAAGATATGTGTTTTGGAAACCTCGGAATCTACTAAGTTGTATGGAATTGTTTTCAGAAGGTCATACCAAGGATCAGTTAGCTATTTGATTTAGAATTTTAAGACCCCTTGAAGTCAAATCAAATCAAATCAAATTTTATTTGTCACATACATGTGTTTAGCAGATGTTATTGCAGATGTAGCGAAATGCTTGTGCTTCTAGCTCCGACAGTGCAGTAATATCTAACAAGTAATATCTAACAATTTCACAACATTTACCCAATACACACAAATCTAGTAAGGAATGGAATTTAAGAATAGATACATATATGGACAAGCAATGACAGAGCGGCATGGACTATGATACAGTAGAATATTATAGAATAGAATACAGTATATACATATGAGATGAGTAGTGCAAGATATGTATATAATAATAATATATAATAATATAATAATATATAATATAATTATATATACTATAATAATAATATGCCATTTAGCAGATGCTTTTATCCAAAGCGACTTAAAGTCGTGTGCATACATTTTTTTTTTTTTACGTATGGGTGGTCCCAGGGATCGAACCCACTACCCTGGCGTTACAAGCGCAATGCATTACCAATTGAGCTACAGAGGACCATATGTAAACATTATAAAGTGACTAGTGTTCAATTTTTTTAAGTGGCCAGTGATTTCAATAGGCAGCAGCAGCCTCTAATGTGCTAGTGATGGCTATTTAACAGTCTGATGGCCTTGAGATAGAAGCTGTTTTTCATTCTCTCTGTCCCAGCTTTGATGCACCTGTACTGACCTCGCCTTCTGGATGATAGCGGGGTGAACAGGCAGTGGCTCGGGTGGTTGATGATCTCCTTGATTATCCTTTTGGCCTTCCTGTGACATCGGGTGCTGTATGTGTCTTGGAGGGCGGGTAGTTTGCCCCCGGTAATGCATTCGGAAGACCGCACCACCCTCTGGAGAGCCCTGTGGTTGCGGGCGGTGCAGTTGCCGTACCAGGCGGTGATACAGCCCGACAGGATGCTCTCAATTGTACATCTGTAAAAGTTTGTGAGGGTTTTAGGTGCCAAACCAAATTTCTTCAGCCTCCTGAGGTTGAAGAGGCTCTGTTGCGCCTTCTTCACCACACTGTCTGCGTGGGTGGACCATTTCAGTTTGTCAGTGATGTGTACGCCAAGGAACTTGAAGCTTTCCAACTTCTCCACTGCGGTCCCATCGATGTGGATAGGGGGGTGCACCCTATGCTGTTTCCTGAAGTCCAGCGTTGAACAGTCCTTAGCACGGGTACTTCCTGTTTGAGTTTCTGCCTATAGGAAGGGAGGAGCAAAATGGAGTCGTGGTCAGATTTGCCGAAAGGAGGGCAGGGGACGGCCTTATAACCATCCCGGAAGTTCGAATAGCAATGGTCCAGGATTTTAGCAGCGCGAGTACAACAGTTGATATGTTGATAGAACTTCGGCAGCCTAGTCCTCACATTTGCTTTGTTAAAATCCCCGGCTACAATAAATGCAACCTCAGGATATGTGGCCGTCGTGGTATCGGCTTGAGGGGGGGCCGTGACTATAACCGAAGAAAATTATCTTGGGAGATAGTACGTTCGGCATTTGATTGTGAGGTATTCTAGGTCGGGTGAACAAAAGGACTTGAGTTCCTGTATGCTACTACAATTACACCATGAGTTGTTAATCATGAAACACACACCTCCGCCCTTCTGCTTCCCGGAGAGATATTTATTCCTGTCTGCGCGATGAACTGAGAACCCATCTGGCTGGACCGATTTCGACAGAATATCCCCAGAGAGCCATGTTTCCATGAAACAAAGTGTGTTACAGGCCTTGATGTCTCTCTGGAAAGAAATCCTTGCCCGGAGCTCGTAGACCTTGTTAACCAGAGACTAAACATTAGCGAGTAGTATACTTGGAAGCGGTGGGTGGTGTGCGCGCCTCCTAAGTCAAACCAGCAGGCCGCTCCGAGTGCCTCTCCTCCGCCCGCGATGTTTTGGGTCAGCCGCTGGAATCAGTTCAATTTCCCTGGGGAGAGCAAACAAAGGATCTGCTTCGGGAAAGTCGTATTCCTGGTCGTAATGCTGGTGAGTTACCGTCGCTCTGATATCCAATAGTTTTTCCCGGCTGTATGTAATCATACAAAACACTTTCTGAGATAATAATGTAAAAAATAATTCATAAAAAAACAAAATACCACAAAGTTTCCTAAGAGCTAGTCTTCCTCGTTTTCGCCAGGTACAGAAGTATGAACAAAATATATAAAACATTTATTTGATGAAAACTGTAATTTGGCCTTACTGCTATTAGCCCATACAAACACATTGAATATCAGATTCACTACATGGAACAACAGATATTCCCCCCAAAAATCTAAAGGAAGTTTGTTTTGAAGTCTCTGTCCTATATCTGAGAGATATAAGAAAGATCAGGAAACATTTTTTTATTTATTTTTTTTACATGTATTTAACCCCTTAAAAGTCTCCACATATACTTCCATACATTTTTTCAACTGGTACCAGGGTACCTTCAGACGAGTTTTGTGAGGCCTGTGGGCCTAGAGCAAAACAACCGACATGTACGTGTTCATGAGAGTCTCACCTTTCCATATTAATGTGTATCCCAAACTGTTCGGACGCTACAGACAGAAGTTGGCAGATTGGCTCATTCAGATGAGTCCCAAGACGCTTGTGTGGATCATAGAGCAAAACGGAGAACACCATCGTGTTCGTGAGTGTCTCATCTTTCCATAGAGGGATAGTTTGTAGGCCAAACCGTACGGACGCTACAGACGATTTTGTGTCTCATGGTCTGACAAACACCGCTATAGCTCTGTCACCTTTCACCGCAGATGCAGAAGTGCGACATCGGCGGATGCGGTGGATTGAGACACATACAATGCAAAATAACATATCTCTATCTTAAACTGACAGATTTTTATGGGGATTTTTTAAATGTATTATGCTAATTACATTTCCGTATGGCCGTGTAAATCGACTTTTCAAATCAAATCAAGCTTTATTTACACAGCACGTTTCAGACATGGAATGCAACACAATATGCTTCACAGGAAACAATTAATAAAAAAACAATGAAAATAAAAGCTGAAATATTTACTACACAACAAACATAAGATAAAAATCAAAAGAATGACAAAAACTGAATGACTAAAAAGCACCCCAAGGAAAAGCAAAGCTAAAAAGATGTGTTTTAAAATCTCTTTTAAATATGTCAACAGTTTTGGCCCCCCTCAGGTTCTCTGGCAGACTATTCCAGAGGCTGGGGGCATAATAACTAAAGGCTGCCTCTCCATGCCTCTTGGTCCTAGGCTTTATGATAGTTAAATGGCTTGTGCCAGAGGACCTGAGGGACCTACTGGGTACATAACTTAAAAGCATGTCTGACATGTATTGGGGTGCACAACCGTGGATTGATTTACAACTAATAGAAGAATCTTAAAATGTATTGTAAAACTCACAGGCAGCCAGTGCGGGGGGGGATGGGCCCTTGCCGCTTGACTCTTTCATCATGGGCCACACAGCCCTTACAGATAAGGAGATACGAGGACAATGGCCTGAGAGCAAGCTGTGGCAAGGTGTGACTGCAGCCTCTGGTCCCCACCCCTGCCAAGTACTTTCAATCCTCATTAGGGATTTTCAGCAAAGGAAGGAGGGATTTCATTGATTAAGCTTTGTCACAGCTGGCTCCAGGTTGGTGTTTGTCATGCAAGAGCATGGAGGGCGGCTGTGGCATCCTAACATTCTCCTATCAGATGTGGAATAGTCAGACATTTTTGGTGATTGTCAAATACCCCCAAAAACCAGGGAATACCTAAAGTCACTGAGAGCAAATCCAGGTAAAACCAGTGTTCCTAGTTTTGTGTATTTGGAGCTGAAGTTGAATACTATAGGAACAAATTATTATGAGCCTACTGCCCTTGGTTTTAAGCTTGTTTTAGTGGCCCATGTTAGGTTCTTTGAGTTTGGGCTCCTGCGTCAGCATTCCTCTTGATGGTTATTTATACAGGGATAACCTTGAGAAGCATCATTAGTTTTCTGTTTGCTGTCACCTTCCATATCTCATTCTGCGATTTCCCCCCGTCACACTGATTTGGCAGCACAGACGGCGGATACAATGCCTTTTAAACGGCAGTCACACTTTGTCAAAGTGAAGACTTTCAGTGTGGAGGGTTGGTCAACAGTAATTTATGTGTCTATTTTTCTTTTCATTCTTTAGTTGGTACAGATTTCCTGACCCATGTTTTTTCCTGTATAAACTGAGGCAAAGGGCCTTTCTTCAGGGAGTTCAAGGTAGTTGTTTAATTAAGGAAAAACAACAACACGACTTGTGTTACTTGACGTATTATTCAACCTTTAACATATTCACTTAATTAGGTTTCAACCTCGTCTCCCACAGTGGTTCAGTGCTTCACATTCAGTGTAGAATTGATGTCTTCTCCTTCTATCATTAAATAATGATATCAGTGGATAAACGCTGCTCACGTTGGGCCCAGGGGTCCCTTACTGGGTGGGGACTCAGCACCTACATTAGTCATCTACCCACATCCTATCTGTTTTCGACTTCCTACTTTCTTGCTTTGTCTCGTTATGTTCTTGCCAAGGCTGAGTTATGTGGGTCTCTAACAAGTAAATCCCTAACAATCAGCAAAACATGCTGCGATAGCCGTAGACTCTACTGTCTGAGTACCAAAGGGGGAAAACAGATATGACTTAGAGTACAGTATCAATCTCTTGTGCTACAGCCTATGTCCAAACAGCTGCATTCTGGTTCTTGTTTGTTTGTTATGCTGACCGTGCTGACTGTGCTTCAAACTAGAAAAGGGAGTTATTGCCTTAAATGTACTGTAGCCTTTGCCCTTGAAGCCCCAGCTGCATATGCAGTTCCAGAGTATTTCGAAGTTAAAGTTTTGATTATCTAATGTAGATGCGATTTCAAACAGGAACTGGTTTATGAACCAACTAAGCAGGGGTTAGAGGGTAAATGTGGAGCAGTTTCCTGTTTTCTAGCTACCGTAAATATTATGGAATTATAAGGTGATTAGGCTGTACAAAATGAGGGTCACACAGGCTGAAATATTCATTTCATGTGACTCATGTAAGCTAGAGCGTTTTACCCTCAATTACAACAAAACACTAAGGGCTCTTTACATCGTTACATCCCACTGATAAATGAATAGTTGATGCTGGAAAAGTCCAATGATAATTTGTTTTTCCACTATTACAAGTCATTAGTAAATCCTATTCCAGTTTTCCAGTGAGGTTTTAGCTCCTCCAAACAACAGGCCATTGCTGGTGACTAGCGAGGGGGGATGGGGTGCTTGTGTGAAGTGCTATTTGTGTGACTATCAACTTCAGGACAAGACATTTCTTATATCAGTTGGAAAATACATGTAAACACTGACAAACTGCGGGTTTTCAAAGCTCTGTAATCATGGCTTTTGATGGCAATCGGGGCAGTTGAGAGGCATGTGTACTGAAGCTGAGAAATGCATGGCATTGATTATAACCCACAGTCTAGAATAAAAAAACTATATTGTAAAATCACCTACGTGATGGACACAATTCCTGCTAAGAGATCTTTACAGCGTGTAGAAGACTCAAAAGAGGAGATAAACACAACATTTTGAGGGAGAATCAAATCCACCTAAGGTGCAATAGAGTAACAAATGGTGGCATCATTTCACAGATCAATTTCTTTCCAAGAAAAGAAAATGGTTGATGTTCTGCCTAGCCCTCAGTGAACTGTCATAAATCCTAAAGAGAGTCCTGTAAACCAGAGGCGGTGAGGGTACTCCCATAAATATAAAGGATTTAGGAGCAAGGCCTTCTGAAGGCACTCATGGAGTGTCCACTCACTGCAATGTTTTGCTCTTTCATACTGTATTTACCCTTTACCTGCATTCAGAAGTACCCCTGAAATAGCTATCCTATTTGTTGTACTGAATATGTCATCATTTATTCAGGTATTTCATCAGTAAGTCAGCATCGGCGGTTGTGATTTGAAGTTGAAAGCTCAGCAAGACTTGACTTACTTCCCGGGAAACGGAACGCACGCCAACTGAGGCCCTTAATTTATCAGAATAATCAGTATTACCTCATCCTGAGTCTCGTCGTGGTCTTGGTTGAGTCATTTGACCTCTGAGTACCTCTGTGTGTAGCATGGGGCCTCTGCACTTTGGCACCGGTCTGGAGTAAATGATGGCTGAGCACACAATCCTTAAGGAGTATATGCCGTGGAGTCCCTGCGGAAAGCCATTACCAATCAATATCAAAGCAATAAGTCATTTCAAATCAAGCCCTTTATGATATTGACAGCAGGAACACTAAGCTCCATTAATTGTTGCCTTGTAACATAATTTCCACAAAACATTTATTTCCACATTTCCAAAATTATTTTTTAAGTAGCCAACTAGCAATAATTGAGACTGATAAGCATGAGAGACATCTGATTCTTAAGTGGGAACATCAAAGTCTTCCTGCTGTGTCTGTGTGAGTGCAAAAAATTAAGGGAAGAATGGGAAAAGTAGGAGGCATGATAAGTCATTGGACTCGATTCAAAGAGGTTAATCCAAATTTGAATTGTCTTATCGAAAAAACCTGTAGAGGGCTCTTTCTAAAGCCATAACAATTTTATCATAGAAAATAAATAAAATATGTATGGGAAAGGGGATCAACAGATTTGGGACATGACAACGTGACAGAGGTTACACAAAACAATAGCATATTTCTTTTGCAATCCAAGTGATAAATTCTGTATGCATAAGTATCATTTCTTGTATTTCAGTATTATGAGCTACATTTGTCAAATGGCTGGTGATGCTTTGGTTTGTTCTATCATGCGTGTGTTGTGTTTTTATTTGCTTATTGAATGGCACCTTTGACAAATATCATTGGTTATATTAAACATACAAGCAAATTAAGATGGGTTTATAAGTCTTGGGTTAATTCAGAGCATGCACCTAACCTTGAGCGAGCTTCTGTCAGGAAACAAAAGCCTGGTCCAGAGCCCAGGCTGGGCCAAAGCATCACTGTGAATAAAAAAGTATTGTGGCACTGGCACATAACAATTGGCCAAACCACGAGCTGATCCACTGAAGCTTCACCATGAATACGAATGCATAAAGAACTAATCGAGCAGCCAGTGTCATCGGGCATGACTATCCTGTTGGTCTGGGAATTTAAATGCCAGGTGGGGGTCAGTTGGAAGCAGTCAGAGTAATGTGGCACAAATGTATACACATGAGAGCGCTCGCAGTCACACTGCACCGTACGGAGATAGAAACAGAATTGTGGTCCATGTGGAAGTAGCTACATGTGGAAACACAAACGGAGCATTAGGACACTTCTCGTTTGCGTGAGCTGTCACTGTTGACCCATGTGGAATATCATTTATTTATTGAATGGAGAGGCATACAATGGCTCATTGGGGCAGAGAAGGAAGTGTGCTCTGCCCTAATATGGACACTGTACAACTGAGTTTTTATCTGCTTTCATCCATTGCCTTGCTTTTGCCTTGCTTTTGTGTTTGACACAATGGAGGATATGAGGGCAGAGCAAACCAAGTCAAACATCAAAATTAAGCATAATTTTATAGTAGTCATAATAATCATATGAATCATTGTCTAGGTTGATAATATATTTATTATGGCGGTAAAACTATAGATGGGTTTGTTTGGTAGCAATGCATGAAGTATGTCAATGATAAGAATGACAAATGCAGTGCAAAGTCTATGTTTTTAGTAGATTACCACACCTCAAAACAGGAACTGCCCAATAGAGAATCTCCTTCCAGCAATGACTCATTAGATTAGTAACTAACCATGCAGCATGTTTGTCTTCTTGTCTAGTCAGTGTAGTCTAATTTATTGTGTGCTAAATACCTAGCCAACCGGCAGTTATTTTTGGGAAGTAAAAAGAAAAGTTTCACTGAATGTATCCGCCGGTCATCGAGGCTATTTCATTACGTGAAGATGTCCTTGTTTTTTTTGTGACCTGATGTACAGAGTACCCCCATGGATATCCAATACAGCCATGTGCAGATGATGTGTAGTCAATATTGCATTATACAAGAGGAATGTATGACCTTGATGAGACCCATAGTGCTTAATTAGGCTTAAAGGTTGATTTACATACAAGTGTACATAGAATCTGATGAGAGTACATTTCCCGATGGCACAATACACTTCCATTTCATCCGACAGTGCTTGCTGGGCTCTCTTTTTTCTTTCCAAATATTTTTCTTTCCAAAAAAACATTTTGAAATGGAAATCTCCATGTAGTATATTGATTTTGATGTGGCTTTACATCTACACTGCAAAATAGTTTGTCCTAACACACAAAAAGTAATACCTACAATACATATTCAACTTACATCCCTTTGTTAAGACAACTATGCAAATGCAGTGCAATTGGGTACAAGCACACATTTGTCCCTGTGTAGGCTTGTGTATCCATGTTATCCATGTACAAGTGGGCGGTGGGTAGGAGGTGCAATCTAAGGAATCACTGACAGAGTACATTTCTGTTTAAAGAGTCCCACCTGATCACCAAAAGATAAAGCAGCGGGAGGGGTTTTTATGATGTCTATCCGGTGATAAATGAAAATATATGTTTGTGTGTGTGTGTGCGTGCGTGCGTGCACGTGCGTGTGTGTCAGTCACCAGATCTCAACCCAATTGAACACTTATGGAAGATTCTGGAGCAGCGCCTGAGGTAGTATTTTCCACCACCATCAACAAAACACCAAATGATGGAATTTCTCGTGGAAGAATGGTGTTGCATCCCTTCAATAGAGTTCCAGACACCAAATGTATGCACTCACTAACTGTAAGTCACTCTGGATAAGAGCATCTGTTAAATGACTCAAATGTAAATGTAAATGTTGTATAATCTATGCCAAGGCACATTGAATCTGTTCTGGCGGCTCGTGGTGGCCGAACGCCCTATTAAAACAATTCCATATCGTTTCGGTGTACCCACCCCCCCTCCCCCGGCTAAGACAGGGCTTAGACTCTTATGGGTTAAATACAAGCATGACAGTAGAGATGGGCTGATCGTGCTGATTTTAAGGCAGCAGAGTAGGTTGCTTGGTGGTATTTATGAGGCCATCCTTCCTCCAATGTCCCTCAAGCTTAAGGCTATGAGTCTTCATTCTGCGCAGTTCATCAGTGAACCAAGGAGACAAGCGTTGGAATGTTAAATCACATGTTTTTTCTGGGGCAAGGATGTTCAGGGTATTACTCAGAGTGCTGTTATACATATTGACCATGTCATCGAGGACCAGCTCACTGCAGACAGACTCAAAGGTGGGCTGGATGTGTTCCTGAAAGAGGGATGGGTTAAGTTTCCTAAGATTGCGGAATTGAATGGTTCTCTTTGGGCGGTGGAGAGGAGTTGGAGCGGTCAGAGACAGTGTTACAGCCTTGTGGTCAGAGACGCCTACCTCGATGATATCCAAGTCAGAGACAGGGACATCACCAGTGATAATGAGGTCCAATGTGTGTCCACGGTTGTGGGTGGGAACATTTACATGTTGCACAAGTGTCTGAGTCAATGTTCTAGACATCATAGTGAAATATACTTTACATGGGTTAGAATCAATGGGTTTTAATGACATGTACAGACAAGACACACCAGAGCTAAAGTGCATTATTGTCCAATTGAAGAGTTTTATTCCAAAACTCGATAAACACACATTTTTAACATTTGCATTTTTTCATCTGAAATGAATTCTAATGGGTCCCTTTCTATGCGTATGAATTATGGCTGTTCTCATGCTTTTAAAACATTTACTTTAGATGTGCTTTAAAATTAGTTATTTTGCTACATGCTATACCCGACATACTTGTTTCATACCAAAACACCCTAGGCTAAATCCAGAGCAGGGCTTTAAAGTGCGTCCAATTTGGTCACATATGCAACAAAATATTTATTTTTATTTTGGGAGCACTGTGCGACTAGGAAAAACATCTCCCAGATAATAATTGTTGTAATGATAAGGCTTCGCTGTACCGTTGTTTCTGAGTGCCCTAGAGAAAAAAGCGATTAGATGGTTGCACCATTACTACAGCGAAAACGGCTTGCTTTTAGCACAAACAGGTCAACATATCTGACCCATATTACCGGCGCAACATTTTTATATTTTATATTTTATCGAATCGCCGGGAACATTCATAAATTCATAGACCATGTTGTGGGCCGTTATAAAACTACTCACCATTTGTTTACACTTTGTACAGTCATGTTACCTAATTGGCTAGCTAGCTAACTTTCCCAGTATATCCAAACATTTGGGGGATAGCTTCTTCAGGAGATCAATAATCACAGCATAGCAATGAATGAATGACAGATCTCATGCATGTCATCAGCACAAACCTGACATTTTTAAAGAGACAGTGTAACATTTTCAATGTGATTCATCTCAACAGGAAAATAGTGCTTTTACACCTAATATTCCACAAATTACTTTGTAATTTCATTGACAGGTATTCGGATCAACATTTTAGCTTTTATAATAAACAAATGTCTTTACAGTGTTACATATTAGTTTCTAGGGCACAACATGTGCTTCAAAAGTAGCTAGAATTCATATAAGCCCAATAAATCTCGTTTTCTGGTGCTCCTAAATTCCATGTGGTGCTCCTAACTTTTTTAACTTGGGAGCACCAGTGCCACCAATTAAAAGTGTTAATTTAGAGCCTTGATCCAGAGCTATGTGTTTAGAGAGTTGGGCCATTGAGGTTGCTGCATTTACGATGCATTTACATGACACTACAATAATCGATGGCAGCCATGTTAGCGTCTGTTAACATTACATAGGGAATGAAATGTCTAGAATCAGCATTATGAAGCATTTACATGACACTTAAAAATTCTATGGCAGTCATGTTAGCACCCAATTAACATTACATGGGGAATGTTTAATTAAGTGATAATGCCAGAGAAGCCGGTGTTTGGAGGATATATTGGCATGGGTGTTGTTAGGCCCGAGACTAAATCGAGGGCTGGCAAACCGTGCCAATCTTCCAAATACCGGTTTCGAGGGCATTATCACTTAATTAAACATTCCCCATGTAGGGAATGGCCGGCAGGGATATAGCTCAGTTGGTAGAGCATGGTGTTTGCAATGCCAGGGTTGTGGGTTTGATTCCCACGGGGGGGCAGTATGTAAAAATAATGTATGCACTCACAAACTGTAAGTCGCTCTGGATAAGAGCGTCTGCTAAATGACGTAAATGTAAAACATGTATTTTTGTTCTGTATCTATGGACGCGACCCAGTCTTTCATTCTAAATGTTCCATTGCCATACTGGCTGGCAACATTCTTATCCTTTGCTTGCTAGCTAACCAACTATGGCTAACTTACAGTCACATCAAACAGTGCAGCCAGAATAACAGCAAAGAAGGTGCATTTGCGTTTGTTTAAGCTGTTTTCTAGTGACATTTATTTGGAAACATCCATAACAATGAGCTAATATGTAGATACAATTTCAATATTGAAACAAAGTTGCTAATGTCGTAGACAGAAAGCAAATGCTAGTCTAAAAGAAATGTGAGATGTCTAGATGATTTTTATAGTGGAGATCAAGTTTATAAATTGGCTGGCTGGGCTGATGAGACAGAGGAGGGAGTGAGAACAGAGTGTAACAGAGTAAATAGGCATTTCAACGTCAACGCTTTAGCCGGTGGTAACTGGTGGAATAGACACCGGCTGGAATGCGATTTTAACCAATCAGCATCCAAGATTAGACCCACCCGTTGTATAAATAATGCTATGTAACTGAATGTCTAGAATTAGAAAAAATATTAAACATTCTAAAAGTTGGCCCAACTCTCTAAATATGTGGCTCTGGCTATATCCACTGTCCAGATGGATGGAATGTTCCATATGGTTTTTGCCGCTGGTTCAAAAGTGTGTCAATTAGAGAATAGTTTCCATTATACAGTATTTGTCTGTTCAGACGTAAGTTAGGTTTCTCTAAATATTTTTTCCACACTTAGGAACGTAATCAGAACCCATATATTTTTTCCAAAAGTTGCTTAAAGCTAGAATCGTTAGTTGCTACATACATTTTTGGACTTATGAATTAATGATATTGTCACGCGTGCTGTAGGTGGGTGTAGTGGTGGAATCAAACGCAGAACACCGAAGGATAGTCCAAACAACTTTAGTAAATCTCCAAACAGGAAAAATGACAACACTTGCCCGAAGGCAAAAATACGCACAAAGGCGAATAAGCAAAAAGCGCACAACAGGTGCGTAACGCTCCAACGCAGTGGAGGAAAGCTCAACCGAGCGAAAGGGCGAAAATAAGCCCAACACACGACAGACCAAAATCAATAACACACAACACTAGACAAACACAACGAGAAACTTATAGGACACTAATACGCTAAACGAGAACAGGTGTGACAACAAACAGACAAAAGCAAACGAACATGAAACATACAACGGTGGCAGCTAGTATTCCGGAGACAACGAACGCCGAAGCCTGCCCGAACAAGGGAGAGAGGCAGCCTCGGCCGAAACCGTGACAGTACCCCCCTTGACGCGCGGCTCCAGACGTGCGCCGACTCCCGGCCTCGGGGACGACCCGGAGGACGCGGAGCAGGATGCGTCGGGTGCCCACGATGGAATTCCGTCAGGAGAGACGGGTCCAAAATGTCTCTCCTCGGCACCCAGCACCGCTCCTCCGGACCGTACCCCTCCCACTCCACTAGATACTGGAGACCCCCATCCGACGTCTCGAATCCAAGATGGACCTCACGGAGTACGCCGGTGCCCCCTCGATGTCCAATGGGGCGGAGGAGTCTCCCTGATCTCACTTTCTTGGAGTGGGCCAGCTACCACCGGCCTGAGAAGGGACACATGGAACGAGGGGTTAATACTTTTATATTCAACAGGTAGTTGTAATTTATAACACACCTCGTTCAACCTTCCCAGGACTTTAAATGGCCCTACAAACCGCCGACCCAGTTTCCGACAGGGCAGGCGGAGGGGCAGGTTTCTGGTAGAGAGCCAGACTCGATCACCAGGTGCGTACACCGGTCCCTCACTGCGGTGGAGATCGGCGCTCGCCTTATGACGTCGGAGGGCCCGCTGCAGGTGGACGTGTGCAGCGTTCCATGTCTCCTCCGAGCGCCGCGCCCACTCATCCACCGCAGGAGCCTCGATCTGGCTCTGCTGCCAAGGTGCCAGAACCGGCTGGTACCCTAACACACATTGGAAAGGGGTTAGGTTAGTGGAGGAATGGCGTAGGGAATTCTGGGCCATTTCGGCCCAGGGAACGTACCTTGCCCACTCCTCCGGCCGGTCCTGGCAGTATGTTCTAAGAAACCTACCCACATCCTGGTTCACACGTTCCACCTGCCCATTACTCTCCGGGTGGTAACCCGAGGTGAGGCTCACCGAGACCCCCAACCGCTCCATAAAAGCTCTCCAGACTCTGGAGGTAAATTGGGGACCTCGATCAGACACAATATCCTCGGGTACCCCGTAGTGCCGGAACACATGGGTGAATAGGGCTTCGGCAGTTTGCAGGGCGGTGGGAAGGCCCGGCATGGGGAGCAAACGACAGGCCTTAGAAAACCGGTCCACAACGACCAGTATAGTGGTATTCCCCTGTGAAGGAGGAAGGTCAGTAAGGAAATCCACCGAGAGGTGGGACCATGGTCGTTGTGGAACGGGCAGGGGTAGTAACTTACCCCTAGGCAGATGTCTAGGCGCCTTACACTGGGCGCACACCGAGCAGGAGGAAACATAAACCCTCACATCCCTTGCCAACGTGGGCCACCAGTACTTGGCACTAAGACAGTGCACTGTCCGGCCGATACCCGGGTGTCCAGAGGAGGGTGACATGTGAGCCCAATAGATCAATCGATCCCGAACCTCGAGCGGCACATACTTCCGACCCTCCGGGCATTGTGGTGGACTAGGGTCGGTGCGTGCCCGCCCGCTCGAGCTCAGCATCGACCTCCCACACTACCGGTGCCACCAGACACGACTCCGGCAGTATGGGAGTGGGCTCCACGGACCTCTCCTCCGTGTCATACCGCCGAGACAGCGCATCTGCCTTACCGTTCTGTGACCCAGGGATGTACGTGATCTTAAATGTAAACCGGGTCAAGAACATATTCCATCTAGCCTGCCGAGGGTTCAGCCTCCTCGCTGCCCGGATGTACTCCAGGTTACGGTGGTCCGTCAAAATGAGGAAAGGGTGTTGAGCCCCCTCAAGCCAGTGCCTCCACACCTTTAGGGCCTGTACCACGGCTAACAGCTCCCTGTCCCCTACGTCATAGTTTCGCTCCGCCGGACTGAGCTTCTTGGAATAGAAGGCACAGGGGGCGGAGTTTAGGTGGCGCGCCTGACCGTTGTGAAAGCACTGCTCCAATACCGGCCTCAGACGCGTCCACCTCTACCTGAAATGGTAAAGAGGGATCCGGATGCGCCAGCACTGGAGCCGAGGTAAACAGGTCCTTCAGCCTCCCAAATGCCCTGTCCGCCTCGGCAGACCACTGCAGACGCACCGGGCCCCCCTTCAAGAGAGACGTGATGGGAGCTGCCACCTGTCCAAAACCCCCGGATAAACCTCCGGTAGTAATTCGCAAACCCCAAAAACTGCTGCACCTCCTTCACAGTGGTTGGTGTTTGCCAATTACGCACGGCTGACACCCGGTCTACCTCCATCTTCACCCCTGACGCAGACAACTGATACCCCAAAAAAGGAGACAGACTCCTGGAAAAACAGACACTTCTCTGCCTTAACATACAGGTCGTGCTCCACCAGCCTCCGCAACACTCTGCGCACCAGGGCCACATGCTCGACACGGGTAGGCGAGTACACGAGAATGTCATCTATGTACACCACGACCCCCTGCCCCTGCATGTCCCTGAAGATCTCATCCACGAATGATTGGAAAACTGACGGAGCGTTCATCAACCCGTATGGCATGACAAGATACTCGTAATGGCCCGAGGTGGTACTAAAGGCTGTCTTCCATTCATCGCCCTCCCTGATGCGCACCAAGTTGTACGCGCTCCTGAGATCTAATTTAGTGAAGAAACGCGCCCCATGCAAGGACTCAGTCATGGTCGCAATCAGCGGGAGTGGATAACTGTACTTCACCGTGATCTGATTGAGACCACGGTAATCGATGCACGGGCGTAAACCACCATCCTTCTTCTTCACAAAAAGAAACTCGAGGACGCAGGGGAAGTGGAAGGCCGTATGTATCCTTGTCTCAGAGATTCGTCTATGTAAGTCTCCATAGCTTTCTTCTCCTCCTGAGACAGAGGATACACATGGCTCCGTGGGAGCGCAGCTCCTGCCTAGAGGTCTATCGCACAATCTCCCTGCCTATGGGGCGGCAACTGCGTCGCCCTCGACTTACTAAACGCAATAGCCAAATCCCCATACTCAGGGGGAACGTGCAATGCGGGCACCTGGTTTGGACTCTCCACCGAGGTAGCCCCTACGGAAACGCCTAAACATCTACCCACACACTGGGCAGACCACTCCATCAGAGCCCTCTCCTGCCACGAAATAGCTGGGTTATGGGTACTCAACCAGGGCATGCCCAGCACCACCGGATACGCAGGAGAGTCAATCAGAAATAGCTGAATCATCTCCTGATGACCCCCCTGCGCACACATCCTAAGTGGCGCAGTGACCTCCCTGATCAAGCCCGCACCCAACGGACGGCTATCTAGGGCATGAACGGGAAAGGGACATCAACAGGAAGAAGGGGAATCCCTAAAGCTAAACAAAACTTCTTATCAATAAAATTCCCAGCCGCGCCTTAATCTACCAGCGCCTTATGCTGGGAATGAGGTGCTACCTGTGGAAAACTCACAGGCATACAGAAATGTGCAACAGAGAGCTCTGGGTGAGTGGGGCGCCTACTCACCTGGAAGGAATCCCCAGTGCGGGACCTGTCGTCCTCTCCCCTAGGAGGCCATCCCCAGCACCTAGCCGCGGTGTGTCCTCCCCGACCACAGTTGGTGCAGGGGGTGGACCCCCTAGTAAGCCGACCCCTCCTCTCTCTAGCGCCAGCGCCCCCGAGCTCCATGGGACACGGCTCGGAGGCGCTGGAGGGTGAAATGGACGGACCCCCCTCGGGACGTCCGCGGGTAGCTAGTAGGTTATCCAGCCTGATGGACATGTCGACCAACTGGTCGAACGAGAGGCTGGTGTCCCTACAAGCCAGCTCCCGACGGACGTCCTCTCGTAGACTACATCTGTAGTGATCGACGAGAGCCCGATCATTCCACCCTGCATCTGCCGCTAGAGTCACGGAATTCGAGGGCGAACTCTTGGGCACTCCTCCTCCCCTGCCGGAGGAAGACCAGACACTCCCCCGCCGCTTTCCCCTCCGGGGGATGGTCAAACACCGCCCTGAAGCGGCGGGAGAACTCGTCGTACGTGATGGTGTCCGCGTCGATCCTCCTCCACTCCGCGTTGGCCCATTCCAATGCCTTCCCGGAAAGGCAGGAGATCAGGGCGGACACGCTCTCATGTCCCGAGGGCGCCGGGTGCACGGTGGCCAGGTACAGCTCCACCTGGAGAAGGAATCCCTGACACCCGGCCGCGGTTCCATCGTAGGCCCTCGGGAGCGAGAGTCGGACTCCTCGAGGTTCCGGTGCGGGAATGGGCGGACTGGCCGATGGTGCTGGCAGGGAGGGTGGCGGTGGAGGCGTTCCCCAGCCTCGGATGGTGGTGATCACCTCCTGCAGTGCGGTCCCCATCTGCAGGATCTGGTCCCGTTGTTCCCGGACCTGGTCCTCCAGCGTCGTCTGGGCTGCTGCGGCTCCTGCTGATTCCATTATTGGTGTGTTATTCTGTCACGCGTGCTGTAGGTGGGTGTAGTGGTGGAATCAAACGCAGAACACCGAAGGATAGTCCAAACAACTTTAGTAAATCTCCAAACAGGAAAAATGACAACACTTGCCCGAAGGCAAAAATACGCACAAAGGCGAATAAGCAAAAAGCGCACAACAGGTGCGTAACGCTCCAACGCAGTGGAGGAAAGCTCAACCGAGCGAAAGGGCGAAAATAAGCCCAACACACGACAGACCAAAATCAATAACACACAACACTAGACAAACACAACGAGAAACTTATAGGACACTAATACGCTAAACGAGAACAGGTGTGACAACAAACAGACAAAAGCAAACGAACATGAAACATACAACGGTGGCAGCTAGTATTCCGGAGACAACGAACGCCGAAGCCTGCCCGAACAAGGGAGGGAGGCAGCCTCGGCCGAAACCGTGACAGATATATACCCGTTGATTCTTGAAGAATATAACTTATAAATGCCTCATGAGCTTAGTTTTACTGGCATACCTCATCAGAACCCAAAATATAAGCTTGCTTTACTCCAATGTTTGTAAACAATTCATACTGAACAAAAATGTAAACACAACATGTAACAATTTCAACGATTTTACTGAGTTACAGTTTATATAAGGAAATCAGTCAAATGAAATAAATTAATTAGGCCCTAATCTATGGATTTCACATGACTGGGCAGGGGCGTAGCCATGGGTGGGCCTGGGAGGGCATAGCCCCACCCACTTGGGACCCAGGCCCAGCCAATCAGAATAACATTACCTTGCAATATATTTCTAACAAAATCATGTCGGTCTTTTCACTAGCCCATGTCATGGTAAGAAGAACAAATTATAGCTCTATCTCTTTCACAAGAGGTGTTTTAAATTAATGTCAACATATCTGAAAATAAATATATCGCGTTTTGGAATGAAATTAAAAATAATTGTTCAATTACTACTTGAAGGCTGTAGCCTACTGTACATTGTAGCCTGCTGTTCAAGCTAGCACATTCACTTTCTTCTCAAAAATATGCAATATTTCCCCTCTCTTCCTCCCCTGTGTGAACCTGACTTCTTAAGAATACACGCTGATGTAAAGGATATCTGCGGATTAAGTTGAATCAGCACTGTGGGAAGAAACTTGACTTAAAGGTTTATTTTGCTCCATGGACTTCCGTTGTGCTGTGCCTTTGGGGGGGAAAGTGAAACCTAGAGGACTCAAGCTGGGTTTCCTGTGGCCATGACTAATGCTATAGGCCACACTCTCCTTTCGGCCCCAAATCCCCTCAGCAAGCGACCTTGTCGATGGAGAGTGGAATAATGGTGGCCAGAGAAGAGATGGTAGCATGCTAGCTGTCAGAAACAAAGGAGAAACAAAAGCTGCGTTAACAGTAGACGACAAGCGTCTGGAGAGTCCTCGTCACACTTCTCATTCCCATTGAAGAGAGAAATTATCTGGTTTCACATCAAAATAATCCAGAGGCTCCTTTGTGCTGTGGCCACAATGGGTGCGGTATGAGAAGGGTGAATGGGCCTTTTGATCAGGTTCCCTTTGCCACTGACTATACTTTGGAAACTTTAACCAATGCCATTTTAATATGAAAACAGTCTACTGTAGGCACAATGGTCACTGTTGAAGAAAAACAAAGCTTCTCCAATCTGCAGTATCAGTTGCTGAGGATGAGAGTGGCATAGTTTGTCAGCAATTCAGCTTTGAAAAACCAATGTTAGTTTTCCCCAACATTCCATATTCCATATGGTTTGTATTCCTCAGTTTAGTGTGTGCGTGCATGTCTGTGTGCCTGTCTACATCCCTGCCTGCGTAGGTGCATGTGTCTCCGTGTGTATGTTCGTGTGTGCTGCTATGCCCCATGTCTGTTTGCTAATAGTAATGTCCCCTCAGCAGTTTGGGATTGTGGCATAGGAAACATCCTACAATGGCTTGCAAAAGTATTCACCCCGCTTGGCATTTTTCCTATTTTGTTGCCTTAAAACCTGGAATTAAAATAGATTTTTTGGGGGTTTGTATCATTTGATTTACACAACATGCCTACCACTTTGAAGATACAAAATATTTTTTGGGTTGAAACAAACAAGAAAAAGACAACAAAACGGAAAACTTGAGTGTGCATAACTGTTCACCCCCCCAAAGTCAATACTTTGAAGAGACACCTTTTGCAGCAAGTACAGCTGAAAGTCTCCTGGGGCACATCTAGCCATTGGGATTTTTTCCCATTCTTCAAGGCAAAACTGCTCCAGCTCCTTCAAGTTGGATGGGTTCCGCTGGTGTACAGCAATCTTTAAGTCATACCACAGATTCTCAGTTGGATTGAGGTCTGGGCTTTGACTAGGCCATTCCAATACTTTCAAATGTTTCCCTTAAACCACTCGAGTGTTGCTTTAGCAGTATGCTTAGGGTCATTGTCCTGCTGGAAGGTGAACCTCTGTCCCAGTCTCAAATCTCTGGAAGACTGAAACAGGTTTCCCTCAATAATTTCCCTGTATTTAGCGTCATCCATCATTCCTTCAATTCTGACCAGTTTCCCAGGCCCTGCCGATGAAAAACATCCCCACAGCATGATGCTGGCACCACCACACTTCACTGTGGGGATGGTGTTCTCGGGGTGATGAGAGGTGTTGGGTTTGCGCCAGACATAGCATTTTCCTTGATGGCCAAAAAGCTCAATCAAGTCTCATCTGACCAGAGTACCTTCTTCCATATGTTTGGGGAGTCTCCCACATGCCTTTTGGCGAACACCAAACGTGTTTGCTTATTTTTTTCTTTAAGCAATGCCTTTTTTCTGGCCACTCTTCCGGAAAGCCCTGCTCTCTGGAGTGTACGGCTTAAAGTGGTCCTGTGGACAGATACTCCAATCTCCCCTGTGGAGCTTTGCAGCTCCTTTAGGGTTATCTTTGGTCTCTTTGTTGCCTCTCTGATTAATGCCCTCCTTGCCTGGTCCATGAGTTTTGGTGGGCGGCCCTCTCTTGGCAGGTTTGTTGTGGTGCCATATTCTTTCCATTTTTTAATAATGTATTTAATGGTGCTCCGTGGGATGTTCAAAGTTTCAGATATTTTTTATAACCCAACCCTGATCTGTACTTCTCCACAACTTTGTCCCTGACCTGTTTGAAGAGCTCCTTGGTCTTCATGGTGCCCCTTGCTTAGTGGTGTTACAGACTCTGGGGCCTTTCAGAACAGGTGTATATATACTGAGATCATGCGACAGATCATGTGACATGTATATTGCACACAGGTGGACTTTATTTAACTAATTATGTGACTTCTGAAGGTAATTGGTTGCACCAGATCTTATTTAGGGGCTTCATAGCAAAGGGGGTGAATACATATGCACGCACCACTTTTCCGTTTTTTATTTTTTAGAATTTGTTGAAACAAGTTATTTTTTTCATTTCACTTCACAAATTGTGACTATTTTGTTTATGTCCATTACATGAAATCCAAATAAAAATAAATTTCAATTACAGGTTGTAATGCAACAAAATAGGAAAAACACCAAAGGGGATGAATACTTTTGCAAGGCACTGTAATGACTCCCTGTTTGTGTGAAATAGGAAACATTTTGTTCATTACCCCCGCTTCAGTGACACTCATATCCTGGCAGATGGTTACTTTCCAATTTATTTGTCTTGTAGAATATTTTTTTCAAAACTTTTATAGTACCAGAGAGATGGAGTGTAATATGTGACTCGTTTCAGGAAACTAGGCTTATGTCGCGCGTCACTACTACACAGGAGCGCCATTTGAACGTAAACTTTTTTTTTTGTCAACATGCATTTTTTTGGGCAGAAATGCCTTCTGGAACATGTGAACTTTCTTGTGCCTTAATAACCAACTTGTATGCCATCTCTAAATACAAATAACATTGTTAAATTACGAGCCTAGTTGGTTTAGCCATGGAAAACGACAGCAACCTTCCCACTAGACATTATTGGCTGAGATAATGAGTGGGCTGGACATGCCGAGAGATGAGTTCGGATTGGTCTGCCATGTAGCACGCTTCTGTCTATAATATGAGCTGGTTAGTATGTGTAGGTAATCCTTTCTAATGCTGCTTTTTTGAGAGCTATCACGTAGTAGAACTGCATAAATGTTGCTCTCCACTTTCTGGTGGACCGAGTTTTGAAATCAATGGAATTAGAGTATGATAGCTAAGGAGATGGAGAGAATTTTGGCGTTTGATTGCAAATATACAGACGGAGTCAAAAAGAGAACACACAGAAGGCTGTTGTATAAAATACCTGTCTCTGGATTACATCTTCAAACTAAGGGCAACCATGGCATCCGTGACAGAGAGGGAGAAGCATCCATCCATGTATATGGGTAAGAGAGTGTAGCTAGCTACACTTTCAGATATTACACATTTCTAATTTTGTCAGAAAGTCGTTTTCATTTCAAGTTAAAGTGTACTGTTAGCTAGCTAGCTAACATTAGCTGGCTGGCTAGCTAGCTAACGTTACGTGTATGACCAGTGTTGTAATATTATTTGTATTTCAGAGCCATTTGCATTGCTTGTTATAGCCTAATGTTAGCTAGCTAACATTGAACCTGGTTGGTTAGCTACCTGCAAATTCATGTAGGGTAGTAACATTATGAGTTGGGGTTATGGTTCATTGTTTAGCTAGCTAGCTACATGTCTAAACAAAAGACTCCACTATGCAAGTAACTATTTCAATACAATGTTTACTGTCGATAGACGTAGCTGGTAAATTCGCTCTGGCTATATACTCCAATTTCAGAGCACTCTCTTCTGAGTGTGCTAGAGCGCAGAATAACTGACAAATTTACGAACGATCAACACCCGTTGAATATGGCCGGTGTCAGCAAACGTTGGCAAAAAGCGTAATTTAATTGTTGCCAGCAGCAAAGTTGCAGTCACCAACGCTCTGGATAACATGAAAACAGCCTAACCAGCTCTGCTAGGGCGAGTTAAATGGTCAGAGTGAGCAAAACAAAAATATGTTCTCTCATTTGTGTCTGGAAGTAGCTAGCAAGCTAGCCAACGGTAGCCAGTTAGCTTGGGTGCTTGACTGCTGTTGTTAGGTCAGAACGCTCGGATCAACCCTACTTTTCGGCCAGAGCGTCCAGTGTGCGCTCTGAACTCTCCGAGAGGGAAACGCTCTGAATTTACGAACGGCCAATCTGACAACACTTTGAGTTTACGAACGCCCAGAGCACACTCTAGCACACCAGATTACATTTACGAACACACTCGTAGTATAAACCAGCCTTTAGTCTTGAAATCTTTGGTTGTTTAGTACATAGCCTCACATGTGAATCCTTAAAGAGATGGGTGGGGCTAATGCTTAAGAGGGTGTGAACGATGCTGAATGGGTGTAGACAAAGAAGAGCTCTCCAGTAGGTACCAAAACATTCAAGGGCCATTTTCTCAAAAGTGAGGTTACAAGTTTATCAACTTTCAAAGCAGAATTACTTTCCCATTGTTCCTCAACTGTAGTGTATGATATACTATTTTCTAGCTCTGAGTCTCTATTTTTATCCAATATAAAGAACACACTTTTAAATTCTGCTACATAAGACCGAATCAAGCTGGTCAGTCACATATGTCACCTACATATTATATATTTTCCCCTCCCATTCCTCAACTGCTGCTTGTGTATCGGATCAATTTCACGCGAAAGGTTAAACATGATAGTAAATGTCATCATGGGCATCTTTAAATAGAGGCAGTTCCAAAGGCGCCATAAAGGGCTGTAACCCACAAAATGGAGGTCCTGAGCGCCAATCTAAATCAACTAGCAACACATTAGTAATAATACCCGTACATGATCAACATGTGTTAAAGACAAGTAATCCCTAAAAAACTATGGTTGTTTGCTAATTTTGGCAGTTCATTAGAGGACAAAACCCAAAAAATGGAAAATCCCCCAACGCTTGCATGCCGGGGTTGGGGACAATTCCATTCCAATTCCAGTCAATTCAGGAAGTACACTTTAATTCCAATTCCAATTATCTTCAATGCTTTTCAATGAGAAAATGTGGAATTGGAATTTGGCTTACTTTCTGAATTGACTGGAATTGAAATTGAATTGGCCCCAACTCTGTTGCATGCTGATCTCAAATCAAGGCTCTACAATAGGTAAATGTACAGTGTTATTTACCCGAGCTTACAAGTTAATTGCTGTCTGTGGACAGAGTGAGGGGGCCTCACTGAATGCACAACATTGTGCTGTGTGGCATGGGCCTGCTCACACACACACACAAACACACACACACACACACACACACACACACACACACACACACACACACACACACACACACTTGAGTTCAACACTGGTTAAATCGCTGCCTGAGAGGAATTGAAAAGAGTGACTGACCAGAATGCCTGATAAGGTGCCATGTCAACAAGGGGCATCTCTGCAATTATGGCACCGGTGGACGACCGATTGCCATGACACAGGATTGAGCGTTCCTTATAAAATATGATTGACTACCTCTGATCCACACTACCATCATTTAATTAGAAGGGGAGGCAGATCTTTGAGTATCTGTCACCTTTATATGTCTTGATTGAGATGCGTCTTTCTCTGTTAGTAAATACGTTGCTGTTAGAGCATATATGACACCTTAGAGGATTGAAGTGAAGTGAGACACAAGTATTGAAAAGGCTAGGTGTGCCTGATGATAATGTAAAGAACACACAGATTAAATATCTCTCTCTCTCTCTCTCTCTCTCTCTCTCTCTCTCTCTCTCTCTCTCTCTCTCTCTCTCTCTCTCTCTCTCTCTCTCTCTCTCTCTCTCTCTCTCTCTCTCTCTCTCTCTCTCTCTCTCTCTCTCTCTCTCTCTCTCTCTCTCTCTCTCTCTCTCTCTCTCTCTGTTTATCCAAGTGCATCTGTGCTCCACTTTTTGGTCATTGAAGAGCAGAGGAACCTGTTTGCCCATTTTGTTGGTCCCTACAGCACCTCTCCATGGCACAATGCATGGTATTAGAAAGGCCCCTGAAATACAATATAGCAACAAGTGCTCTCAAATACTAATAAGCTGTTGAGATGCCCTAGATGTGCTTCATGACACAACCACAAAAGCCATCAACAATAACACAGGGAAATTATATAGAGCTTTAGACATACAGAATGTGTGCATGTAATAGCCTTTTGAACAATGAGCAAATCATGTGGATATAGGTCCTTACACAAATAGTGTCACGACTATTTGTGTAAGGACCTATATCCACATGATTTGCTACCCGAGCAAGGAGGAGGAGCAGCCTCGGCAGAATCCGTGACAGTACCCCCCTTGACGCGCGTGCCAGCCGTGCGCCGACCCCGGCCTCGGGGACGGCCAGGAGGACGCGGAGCAGGGCGAGTCGGGTGACTCCGGTGGAACTCTGTCAACGGGGAGGGATCTAGGATGTCCCTCCTAGGGACACAGCACCGTTCCTCCGGACCGTACCCGACTCGCCCTGCTCCGCGTCCTCCTGGCCGTCCCCGAGGCCGGGGTCGGCGCACGGCTGGCACGCGCGTCAAGGGGGGGGGGGTACTGTCACGGATTCTGCCGAGGCTGTTTTTCCCTTCACAATTGTCATTTTAGTGAGCGGGTTATTTCCTCCCTGCGTGGAGTTATTTCTGTGTTCTTTTGGATCCTTATCGGATTAAAGTACGTGTCCGAGAGTTCTGTGTCCTGCGCCTGACTTCTTGTTAAGGTGTGTGATTCTGTCACGACTGTCGGTGAGATGCGGTAAAAGAAGTCAGGCGCAGGACACAGAACTCTCGGACACGTACTTTAATCCGATAAGGATCCAAAAGAACACAGAAATAACTCCACGCAGGGAGGAAATAACCTGCTCACTAAAATGACAATCGTGAAGGGAAAAACAATCAGACACAATGTCCTGATGAGAGACAGGGGTAATATAAGGGAAACAATTAAACATAATGACGAACAGGTGTAAACAATACAGACAAAACTAAACAAACACCGATAACATCGAACGGCAGTAGCTAGTACTCCGGGGACGACGAACGCCGAAGCCTGCCCGAGCAAGGAGGAGGAGCAGCCTCGGCAGAATCCGTGACAAATAGAGTACGTTTAGCATCACTTTGATATTTAAAGCAGAAATTGTGCAGCAATATTGCATTTTTAAAAGCTTGTTATAAGTGCCCTTTAATATAGACCACATGTAAAATGCATTAAATCAGATTTTTTAAAATATAAATAAAGACTTGCTAAAATGCTATAAATCTGCATTTTGACATGTCCCTTGTCATGTTTTTCCGACATAGGATGATTTTAACCCCCTTAACCCCAACATTTCTTGAAGTTTTCACCATAATTGTAAACCCCTAGTTATGTTCATGCTTTAATTAAGTCATTTCTGAAGGTTATTATTTATTTAATGTGATTAGTGATTAATTTAGTTTAAGGTCAACCATGTTATGTGAACTGAACTCCTCTTTTTAATATGGTGAAACAATTAAAAAAAAAATTTTTTTAAAAAGAAACATTGAACATATAATAGTCAAATCATAGTGGAAACGCAGGTGAGCTGGTTCTACTCTTTTTGGCAATCTTCTGGTGTTTTGTGGTGGAAAACTGAGCGTGTCGAGCATACCACATCAAACATGTTACCCATAGATAGAGAGGCTATATATTTTTTTACAATTTCATTTTTTTCTGGTGAAACATGCATTCAATTGCCCCTTCCTGTTGGACACAAGCTTCCATTCCCCCTGTCACAAGGGGATTCATGGCTGATTTAAGATGAAACCCTGTTACTTTAATGGCACTTTATTGGCACTTACTATAGTAAAAAAATTACTCAAAAAATGTATTCAACCACTTGAGATGGTAAAACATGTTTTTTATTAAGTTGATCATGTGCTCTTTATAACAGAATGTTACATTTAGGTGAAATTCATAGTTTTTGTTTTTTTACCAAGTTACACTACCCAAAATGTACTCTATTCGTGGAACAACCTTTATAGTTTACATTTACTATTTTGTAAAACTGTGTGTGTTCGTGTTCGTGTGTGTGTTTGTGCAGCATATCCTCTAGCCTAAACTGCTGAGATACATTAGAAGTAAACAAGATCAGTGTTAAACTCGCTGCACTATTAAGCTATTAGCTCCATGAGCTAAATAATGATTACTTTCTCTTTCTTTTTGGATGATATGATAATGATGTGAAAAGAGACTTCCTGGCACGATCAGTATTGTTATTTTTTTTATGTTAGTTGTGCACAAATAATATTTTTATTGCGTAATTGCAATGCATTGTTGTACAAGGCCATGATCGATGGTGCTTTGGTTCCTTTCTCTCCTCAAGTCTGAACAGAAAAAGGCACAGCAGCCCATTATTAGAGTATTGACTGCTATAGTGAGGAAAAGGTTTAGTTCATGTCATTGAGGTATTTCAGATCAACTTTCATTTCGCTTTCCCTGTCTACCCAGTGAATATTTCTGGATAGGAGAAGCTAGGAGAAGCATTGCCCTATTTGATTAGTAATTGCCTCTCATGCATCCACTAAATCCACTTTGAGAGAATGATGTTGACAGAAATATTTGAAGTGCATACATTTTGAGGGAGGATCACAGGCATCCTTCTTGATTGTCAATCTCAGAAACTGATTTGGCGAGCCATCTTTTCATAATTTCGAGATATTGCAGAGATATTTTCTGTGAGGTCTTGTCGTAGAGAATAAAACTGAATTGCACTCAACAAATACAGATGCTGATGATGATGGTGACTCAGGCTTGAGACTGAGGGTGTCTTAAAATGGACATTGGACACTGTACCTTTGGTCTGAAATAAGCTTGTGGGGTGAGGCTTACATTTGAATTTTTATTAGGATTCCCATTAGCTGGCGCCATAATGTCAGCTAATCTTCCTGGGGCCCAACACAGAACTAAAAATACATTACAAACAATTACATTTTACATTACAAACATTTAATAAGTAGACATTACAGACAATTAAAATACCTTACATGTAATACATTTAACTTCAATGGGATTAGTATCTGTCCAGTCATATGACTGATAACATTTTTTTATTTAAAAAAATCAACCCTTTACTCCCCAATTTCGTCATATCCAATTGGTAGTTACAGTCTTGTCCCATCGCTGCAACTCCCGTACGGACTCGGGAGAGGCGAAGGTCGAGAGCCGTGCGTCATCTGAAACACAACCCCGCCAAGCCACACTGCTTCTTGACACAATGCACGCTTAACCAATGTGTCAGAGGAAACACCATACACCTGGCGACCAATTGTGCGTCACCTCATGGGTCTCCCGGTCGGGGCCGGCTGCGACACAGCCCGGTATCGAACTAGGATCTTAGACCGCTGCGCCACTCGGGAGCTTTTATTGTTTTCTTGAAGGTGGGTTTACTTTTTGCCTGAGAAATGTGATTTGGTAAAGAATTACATTTAGTGATGGCTCTGTATATTTCTGTATATTTTAGGAGATTTGTCCTTGGTCTGGGGGGTATCAGATGACCTGAATGTGGTTATGTTCACTGATTGGTCTTAAAAAATACTTTGGTGTCTTGAAAATTACTACATTCCTAAAAAATATCTAAAGACTGGATACTAATTTGCTTTCAATGGGAAGCAATGAGAGATTAAGATGCATTCAGTTGACATTCATACGGATAGAGCAATGAAGAGCTAATCTGGCACCCCTGTTTTGAGCGAGTCTAAGATGTTGTCAATATTTTTTTGCTGCAGATGACCATATGACTGGACAGTACTCTAGGTGTGATAGAACCACAACTTGAATCACCTGATTCAGAGTGCTGAGGGTGTCCTAAAATCGACACCATACTATTGGTCTGCAATAGACTTGTGGGCTTAGGTTTGAGATTGAGGGTGTCTTAACATGTGCAATGTACCATTGGGCGGAAATAAGCTAGTGGGGAAGGCTTAAGACTGAGAATGTCCTAACATGTACACCATACCGTTGGTCTGAAATAAGCTAGTGGGCCTGACCAGATATAGCTACCCCTCCCTGTATTGATTTGTCTGTGTCAGTCATCCCCTTGTCCTGGAGCATCACCCAACACCAGGGTGAGAAAGTAGTTCAACCCCGGGCCTAATCAATTGAGAGGCTTTTTGGATGTTGTTTACGAACAACACTTTGATTCTATGATGTATGAACTATCTGGATGTTCAAAATCTCTGGACATGAATCGGAAACATGTCAACTTTGCTGCACTCATTTTGCTGTTGACATGTTGCTGTTTTATGTCCAGGGATTTTGAACAAGAACATGATGACATTAAAGATCTGTCATGCTAGCAAATGGAATCTGTCGAGAGTTGATGATGACTCTTTGCTGTTAAGTGAATATTATTCGCGCTGGTTTCTGTTTCAGTACTTAAAACACAATAACTGCACCAGGACTCAATCATAAAACCAAAAACTGAATTTTTAGAGGCACTGCAGAGTGATTTAAGTTTTTTAACAGTGTTGTTGGGACGCAGAGCATGGGTGGTTTGGCATCACACATGCAGAGGATCAAACTCTGACGGCATGCGTTTTTGGCCCAAGAACCAGATATATTCCAGCCACAAAGTCGGGCAGAGCAAGGAAATGTATCTCGTTCAGATTTACAACCCAATTGATCCATGTGAAGTAAATTGAGTCAAACAGGAATGCAACCCAATGTAGACCATTGGAAAAAAAACATGGTTTGAAATGCTAAAGCAATCGGCAACGACCCTCTACATGGTAATAGCTAGGGGTGTGACGTTTAAACACATTTTGGATCGTTAACGTTTAGAAAAAATCCCTTACCAATAACCTTTTAATTTTTTATTTGTTACAACATTTCAATCACAGTGCAGTTATCACAAAACTACCATTAACTGATCCCGATCATCATCATAAAGGCAAAAATAAAAATGATACCTATCTAAAGCAACAATGCTGTAAGTAGGAGGAGATATGCATCTTTCAAATGATTTGCCATGGATATAAAGGGCTCTGCATGTTATCATCGTTAACAGTTGAAAAAATTGCAGAGAATGAGAGAGGAAAGCGACAGCAGCGAAGTCCTGTATGGCAATACTTTGAGAAATTAAATGATGTGATGAAATGCAAACTTTGTGAGGTGGAATTGAGCTACAGTGGCAGTACAGGTGCAATGCTGAAAGAGAGGCACTGGCAGCAGTGCAATAAGGGATTGAGTGAGAAAATCACAACTCTGATTACAGAAATGATTGCAGTTGATATGCAGCCATTGGCAATGCTATAGGATGTCAGCTTCAATACCCTAATGACATATCTAGTACCAAACTACAAGATGTCATGTCGAAAAACTGTGATGACCTTGATGGAGACCTCTCAAACACCATACGTGGCGTTAACAACAGATTGTTGGACGTCTATGAACACGCTGTCATACATCACTGCAACCATTACATTGATGAGAAGTGGGACATGAAGTACGTATTGACAACTGAGAACATGGAGGAGAGGCACACAACAGAAAACCTAAAATGCCATTAATACCATCACAGCAGGAAGGTGAGCGCCGTCTGGTAGGGTTTCCACTAGTTACCTTAGACACAAAGTCATAAAATTCATGAAAACAAAAATTATCTTTGTTAAGGTTAGCAGGGTGGTTAAGGTTAGGGTTAGGTATAAAATCACATTTTAAGAAGATACATTGTAGAAATAGGTAGGCTTTATGACTTTGTGGTTGTGGTAACTAGAGACAACTGGTAGGTAGGTAGCCAGGACTGCGGTAGATTGAACTGCATTGCCCCCTAGTGGTCATACGCATAACCATATCTGGATTGTGAATTCACATAATTTTATGATAAAAAAAAACAAAAAACATTTAAATGTTTAAATGATTTTTTAAATGGCAGTTTAAACATTAAGTAGCATTTGTCACATCCAGTCAGTTTTCCTAAATGTTTATAATTTAAGATGGTTGATCCCTTTCAATACTTGCGCTATCATACAGTTGCTTATTTAATAAGTTAGTATGATGACAGGGAGCAATGGTTGGCAATGGGCACATGCATAGATAGACCTCTAGGGGTGCACTTTCAAATTGTTAGCATTTTTTTATTAATACATTCTCTCCTGTTCTGTAAAAAATTGCACATCAAAGTAGCTAATTTCTCATTTTTTAAATCTTGAAAAATGTCCCCTCCCCGCTTCTCTACACCCACGCGATCGCACACTGTACTTGTCCTCCTGCTGCTGCAGCACAAGCAGAAGCTACAGATGCCTAGCGGTAGTATGAGTAGTGGCACACTGGCTACTTTTTTAGTTTGATGTACTCTCTCACGGTCAGAGATGGGGAAGGGTTCAATTCGACTGTTTTTACAGGCGCCCACCAGAGGGCAATGCCGCCCCTATTTCAACGTAATTCCTGTCTTAGAGAGGAAATGCTTGTTTAGGTTCCACGTCCAAAGAATGACCTAGGCTACTAATACATATTTACGAAATGGGGGTTTCAGTGTAGCTAGCTAGCTAATGTTATCTGTTGTTGCTGATGCTAAACTCACTGATTTTGCCTGGCTTTTCCACCTCCTAGCTAGCCCTGAATCAGAACGAGTGATGGTAGCTATTATTCTGTTCTGTACACTAACGCCTGCGCTGACGTTCTATGTTTAGCCAAGCTGACGGCTAGCTAGCCCAGTGGAGGCTGCTGAGGGGAGGACGGCTCATAATAATGGCTGGAACGGAGTGAATGGAATGGCATCAAACACATGTAAACCATATGTTTGATGTTTTTGATACCATTCCACCTATTCTGCTCCAGCCATTACCATGACCCCGTCCTCCCCAATTAAGGTTCCACCAACCTCCTGTGAGCTAGCCATATCTGCAGCTAGCTAGACATGCTAGCTGATATTTCTCAATCAAATCCTGTTATGCAGAAGATAGCAAGAGCCATTGTCTGCATGTGTTTCATGACACTCGTTTGCTACAACACCTTGCTACAAAAGTAGCTAGCAACCTTATGTCTGCTGTTAGATCTGTAGAGGGTGACTAATCCCATAACTATTCATATGAATATCCCCTTCAGGTGTACATATGAACATTGCACAAATCTCTCTAAGCTTCAGAACTTGTGCTCTAACGAGGTTGCAGAGGTATGTTGTATATTATGCTGATTTGTCAGCTGTGGGGGTGTTACATAAACCAAACTTTTGTACTGTAAAATAAATTAATATTGATGTGCTTATATGAAGACAGTATGCATACACTTTACCTAGCATCAAAATAAGTTGTGTAGAGTACAACTTTAGCTTTCTTAAACCCCCTCACCACAGGGACAGGATTTGGCGGTCTACACACTGATGTGCACACTGCACAGCTCTCTAGGTAAAGCTGTGCTGTCTCAAGTCTCCAGTGGGTGTTGATGCATTACAGGTTATGGACCGGTGCAGTCAGGTGGCAGGAGTGGTGTCGTGCATGACACTCCATCCTGGGTATAAGGGAGTTTGCCTCAACCCATGGGTCCTGCAGGTTGAGTCCAATAACTGCAGGCAGATGTGTGGTTAGATGCCAGAGGAAGCTTTGAATCGGTTAGTAGCCTACAGAGTAATATGAGTAGAGTGCAATTGCTGAACTTATGTAGATATTCTAAACTAAGTGTTGGGATAACTTTCAGGTCCATGTAGAATAAACAACCCTTTACATAATACACAGGGTTTCTCCCTCCCCCTGATGACTAATAGCATACAATTAAATAATAAAAAAATACACAATTAAAAGTTGTCTAGTAACCTTCTAATGCTAAGTGCAAGGTCTCTCTCCATTCAGAGACATCAGTATCAATCCCGTCTGTCAGTCTGGACTCCAAGTCTCCATATATCTGTGAACATATACACACATAGTCACTGTACTATTACCAGTGGCAGTTAGAATACATGATATGATACACACAAATAGATACTATATTGTAGTTTGAACAGGTCAGACTAAACCTACCTAATTCTGGTCTCCCCACCAAACGTAGAAATGTGCAGAGTTCATCGGTGCCTGTTGAATAGAGTAGTTGTAAATCTGTTAAACACAAAGGTTCACAAATAGAGGGATAAGCAACGTTCACGCAACGATTTATACATACTCGGTTTGAGCCAATCCCTGGCCTCCGCACCTGTAAGGGGTTGGTGCAGGCAGTTTGGAAATAGGTCGTCATCGTGACTGTGAACATCCTGGATTTGGTTAGCTACCGATGTCTACCTTGCCACCATCTCCTCACCACACTTTGACATTGTGGCCGACCAGTACAGGTGGTTGATAATGGCCCCCCCACCAGCCGCTCACCGCCTAACAGTCTCGCTCCATCCAAAGGGCATCAAGTTTTTCCCCCCACAACTGGATAGAGACAAATAAGAACAGAGTATTACACATTTACACATACATTGAAAAGGAGCTTTCAAAATGTTTAACATGTACCATATTTGTGCTAAAAGCAAAGCAGGCTGTTCCAGTGACAAACCATATGACATCAAAGCAACAGACAGATGTCTTCATTACACATTGACTAGTCTCAAAGGGGTGCGTGAGTATACACATTGGAAATTGTCATTGATTGATGTATTACATGGTGTCACGCCCTGGCTCTGGGGACTCTTAAATGTTGAGCCAGGGTGTGGATTTTCTATGTTTTAGTTTTCTATGTTTTGTTCTAGATCGTTTTGATCTATGTTGGCCAGGGTGGTTCCCAATCAGAGGCAGCTGTAGCTCGTTGTCTCTGATTGGGGACCATACTTAGGCAGCCTGTTTTGCACTAGTCTTTGTGGGATCTTGTTCCGTTTGGTTTGTTGTGTATAACCTAGGACTTCACGTATCGTTTGTTTGTTGTTTTTGTTCGTGTAAGTACAATTAAAGTATGTACGCTTATCACGCTGCGCCTTGGTCCGGGTCTTCAGTCGACGATCGTGACAGAAGATCCCACCATAAGAGGACCAAGCAGCGTGCCCAGGAGGAGAAGATGGCGATGTCGCAGGTGGGCAAATGGTGGTCTTGGGAGGAGATCTTCGCGGGCAGAGGGCCATGGGCAAAGGTAAATGCCCAGGCAGGAGAGGAGAAATGGCGCCAACCGCGCCGACGACGGACACGCGAGAGGCAACCCCAAGAAAATTTTTTGGGGGGGCACACGGCGTGGATGACGGGGCAGCAGGAGGCAGCTACAGGGCGAATCTGCGGACTAGGAGAGGAGGCCACCAGGTTACGGGGGCTATTGGTCATGAGGGAGAGGGAGAGTGTAGAGACACGGCGAGAGGAACTGGTTAGGCAGCAGAGGGAGCGGAGGTTTAGAAGGAAACCCAGTCCCGCTCCTCGCACCAAGCAAGTGGTGTGTGTCACCAGTCCGGTCCGGCCCGTTCCTGATTCCCGCACAAGGCCAGTGGTGTGTGTTCCCAGCCCGGTCCGGCCTGTTCCTGCCCCTCGCACCAAGCCAGTGGTGCGCGTCGCCAGCCCGGTCCGGCCTGTTCCTGTGCCTCGCACCAAGCCTGTGGTGCGCGTTGCCAGCCCGGTCCGGCCTGTTCCTGCCCCTCGCACCAAACCAGTGGTGCGCGTCGCCAGCCCGGTCCGGCCTGTTCCTGTCCCTCGCACCAAGCCTGTGGTGCGCGTCGCCAGCCCGGTCCGCCTGTTCCTGCTCCCCCGCACCAAACCAGTGGTGCGCGTCGTCCAGCCCGGTCCGGCCCGTTCCTGCTCCCCGCACCAAGCCAGTGGTGCGCGTCGTCAGCCCGGTCTGGCCCGTTCCTGCTCCCCGCACCAAGCCAGTGGTGCGCGTCGTCAGCACGGTCCGGCCCGTTCCTGCTCCCCGCACCAAGCCAGTGGTGCGCGTCGTCAGCCCGGTCCGGCCCGTTCCTGCTCCCCACACCAAGCCAGTGGTGCCTGTGTCCAGTCCGGCACGGCCCGTGCCTGTTCCACCGGTGCCTAGTCCGGCACCGGTCAGCTGCTCCACTCCGGAGCCAAAGCAATCCGCTCCACCGATGTCCAGTCCAGCTCCGGCCAGCGGGGCTAGACCAGATCAGGGGCGCAACGGGGGGGTGGAGAGAGAGTGGTGGCCACGCCCGGAGCCGGATCCGCCTCCGAGGCGGAATGCCCACCCGGCCACTACCCTCTTCTGTTTGTGTGGCGAGGTCGCAGTCCGCGCCTTTGGGGGGGGGGTACTGTCACGCCCTGGCTCTGGGGACTCTTAAATGTTGAGGCAGGGTGTGGATTTTCTATGTTTTAGTTTTCTATGTTTTGTTCTAGATCGTTTTGATCTATGTTGGCCAGGGTGGTTCCCAATCAGAGGCAGCTGTAGCTCGTTGTCTCTGATTGGGGACCATACTTAGGCAGCCTGTTTTGCACTAGTCTTTGTGGGATCTTGTTCCGTTTGGTTTGTTGTGTATAACCTAGGACTTCACGTATCGTTTGCTTGTTGTTTTTGTTCGTGTAAGTACAATTAAAGTATGTTCGCTTATCACGCTGCGCCTTGGTCCGTGTCTTCAGTCGACGATCGTGACACAGGGACAGGGATCATCAACTAGATTCAGCCGCGGGACGATTATTTCTTGAGCGGATGGTAAGCGGGTCAGAACATAATTAGAAATAATGTGTAGACTGCAAGAAGCCCAAACAGATATAGCATTTGACTAAAACATAATCATTTCAAACCTTGCTTAGGTTTGTATACGATCACACACACTGTATATCTCTCTATTATGTGTGGGAATACTTTGGAACAGATTTCCAAAATTAAAATCACTTGGAGCTGATTTTCTGGTGTTTTTACAGTCTTTTATGTCAAACAATAAGGATAATTATTTATTTTTTCAGAAATCCTGTGGGCCGCCAGTTGGGGAACCCTAATGGATTACATAGGTTCTTAGTTATTACAATTGTGTGTGACTGACTTGACATAAACGTTAGATTGGTTGTCAAATCATGTTTCTGACTTGCAGTGTTTTATTTTTAACTTGAGGTTTTCTCACGAGCCAACAACACATCTGATGAATTGTGTATCACCTAAAGCACTAAAAACCTGCCGTGAAGACTTTGATGTATGGTGAAAGACTATCAGACTTGAATGATTTTAGTGGCCGGATGAGAAAGTTGGATAAAAAAAAAAAGACCAATAGCAAAATAGCCTCTTTCCCCCATGTTCTGGTTCTTCCAAACATAAATAAAATACTAATACAACTATTAAAGACAGCGATCTGACTCCATAGTGATGCAACCATTGTTTCTTCTCAAATCTACACTGTAAAGCATTGAGCACATTAGCAATACCATCTTATTGGCACAAAAGTGGAAGCATCAGACAATCTAAACTGACATTTATCTTCCTTAGCAAAACACCTGGGTAGCATTTCTAGAGAGGGACAAAACCCGGAATGTTGATTGTCTCTAACAACAGTAGTACAGCATTACATTGGGCAAAAGTAATCTTATTGGTTGTTAATTGATGAATCATTCGATGGGCAAAAAAAAAACTTTGCCTCGCGGGCCAATTTAGCAGAGTTCAAGTGAATCACTTTGAGCACACTGCGCTCATGCTTGGTGAGTATAAACAATTAAATTTACGAAATGCAAAGGCCCTGCGTAATTATCAAGGATACCACAGATAGGATCTGTCCGAGTTGCCAAGTGCCAGTCTTACACAACAAATTAGTGTATGAAAAGGAGTAATGACATTTTTTCAAGCACCAGACTGTGAACACAGACTCATTAGAGAGGAAGAACTCGGTAAACACTAATGACCTGTGCTTCAACCAAGACAGAAAAGTTACAGCTAGCATTATTATTTACAGGGCAATATGTGGTAAGAGTTCTCCTCAGTAGTGACAATGACAGAAGCCTGTGTCTGTACTAAATTGTAACTCGGTGAAACCATTGCAGACTTCAGTCTAATTCAAGTATTGCAGACTTCAGTCTAATTCTAGAGAGTGATGTATTAGCTACAGTTCCTTTATTATTCCTCTTCTTCTGAAGATGTGACATTTCATAGCTGGAATGGAAGGAAAGCTGTCCTTTCAAAATCATTCATTGAGAGAGAAGAAAATGGAGCAAAATAGTTAACTTTACCCTAAGCACAGCTACAGTTGAAGTCGAAAGTTTACATACACCTTAGCCAAATACATTTCAACTCAGTTTTTCACAATTCCTGACACTTAATCCTAGTAAAAATTCCCTGTCTAGTAGGTCAGTTAGGATCACCACTTTATTTTAAGAATGTGACATTTCAGAATAATAGTAGAGAGAATTATTTATTTCAGCTTTTATTTATTTAATCACATTCCCAGTGGGTCAGAAGTTTACATACACTCAATTAGTATTTGGTAACATTGCCTTTAAATTGTTTTACTTGGGTCAAACATTTCGGGTAGCCTTCCACAAGCTTCCCACAATAAGTTGGGTGAATTTTGGCCCATTCCTCATGACAGAGCTGGTGTAACTGAGTCAGGTTTGTAGGCCTCCTTGCTCGCACACACTTTTTCAGTTCTGCCCACACATTTTCTATAGGATTGAGGTCAGGGCTTTGTGATGGCCACTCCAATACCTTGACTTTGTTGTCCTTAAGCCATTTTGCCACAACTTTGGAAGTATGCTTGGGGTCATTGTCCATTTGGAAGACCCATTTGCGACCAAGCTTTAACTTCCTGACTGATGTCTTGAGATGTTGCTTCAATATATCCACATAATTTTCCTTCCTCATGATACATTTACATTTACGTCATTTAGCAGACGCTCTTATCCAGAGCGACTTACATTATTATTATTTTTTTTCATACCCCCTGTGGGAATCGAACCCACAACACTGGCGTTGCAAACGCCATGCTCTATCAACTGAGCTACATCCCTGCCGGCCATTCCCTCCCCTACCCTGGACGACGCTGGGCCAATTACGCGCCGCCCCATGGGTCTCCCGGTCACGGCCGGCTACGACAGAGCCTGGATTCGAACCAGGATCTCTAGTGGCACAGCTAGCATGCGATGCAGTGCCTTAGACCACTGCGCCACTCAGGAGACATGATGCCATTTATTTTGTGAAGTGCACCAGTCCCTCCTGTAGCAAAGCTCTCCCACAGCATGATGCTGCCACCCCCGTGCTTCACGTTTGGGATGGTGTTTCTTTCGGCTTGCAAGCAACCCCCTTTTTCCTCCAAACATAACGAAGGTCATTATGGCAAACAATTATATTTTTGTTTCATCAGACCAGAGGACATTTCTCCAAAAAGCACGATCTTTGTCCCCATGTGCAGTTGCAAACAATAGTCTGGCTTTTTTATGTCAGTGTTGGAGCAGTGGCTTCTTCCTTGCTGAGCGGCCTTTCAAGTTTGTCGATATAGGACCCGTTTTACTGTGGATATAGATACTTTTGTACCTGTTTCCTCCAGCATCTTCACAAGGTCCTTTCCTGTTGTTCTGGGATTGATTTGCACTTTTCTCACCAAAGTACGTTCATCTCTAGGAGACAGAACGCGTCTCCTTCCTGAGCGGTATGACGGCTGCGTGGTCCCATGGTGTTTATACTGGTGTACTATTGTTTGTACAGATGAATGTGGTACCTTCAGCCTCTTGGAATTTGCTCCCAAGGATGAACCAGACTAGTTGAGGTCTACAATTTTTTGGCTGATTTCTTTTGATTTTCCTATGATGTCAAGCAAAGAGGCACTGAGTTTGAAGGTAGGCCTTGAAATACGTCCACAGGCACACCTCCAATTGACTCAAATGATGTCAATTAGCCTATCAGAAGCTTCTAAAGCCATGACATCATTTTCTGGAATTTTCCAAGCTGTTTAAAGGCACAGTCAACTTAGTGTATGAAAACTTCTGACCCACTGGATTTGTGAAACAGTGAATTATAAGTGAAATAATCTGTCTGTAAACAATTGTTGGAAAAATTACTTGTGTCATGCACAAAGTAGATGTCCTAACCGACTTGCCAAACCTATTAACAAGAAATTTGTGGAGTGGTTGAAAAACGAGTTTTAATGACTCCAACCTAAGTGTATGTAAACTTCCGACTTCAACTGTATTTGGCCGTGTTCACATTTTCAGAGCACAAGTCCTCCTTTGATTGTCAGGGCTGAAAAATGTATTAAATTACACTTCATGTTGTTGAGATGCTTGGTTTGCTATTTCTTCCCTGATAGAAAAAGTATTGCAAATAAACCGCAAAATTCCAAATATAGAGTTTGTTATTGTAATGCGTTTCAATGCTGGCGGGAATAAAGGAAACTTAAATGCAGTGCTTGAAATGGTGTCCTTAAAGCTAATTGATACACAACATTTCAGTTAAAAAGGAGAGTGAAACTTTTAATCAAAATGCTTCAAATGATGAACATGGTATCCAAAGGAGAGTTTTCACATTCATCATTGATTTCAGGATCAATTGGTTGAGAGTTCATGCTGCTTTATAACATTTTCTTTTACACCTTTGACGGTCAGTCACAACTGTGTTTGTTCACGCCAGTGGCATACTAATGGGGTTGTACGTGTACAAGTGTTCTAAAAACAGGGATGCTCTACTACTGGCCATTTAATTTGGCACTGCATGTCTCTTTCACACATTTTTATGGATTCTGAATAAGGGTGTACTGTATTGTATGTTCTCTAAAAAACACTTAATGATATAACAGTTCTCCAGAACTGTAATTGTGAGATGAAAGTTCTGTCTTCTCATATCCCTGGCTTAGCCAAGCACGTTTTGTAGATCTTAGCCCTTTTCCAGTCTACAGCCTTGGTGAATCATATCCAGTGTCTTTTTCAGAGTGGCTACATTTCTCTCTTTGATTTTCTTTTGTACTGATAGAAGACTCTTCTGTTCCCTCAGGGTTTAGCCGGGCTGCCCTGCCGTTCGGCTTAGTGCGGAGAGAGCTGTCTTGTGAGGGTTATCCGATCGACCTACGCTGTCCAGGAAGTGATGTCATCATGATTGAAAGTGCCAACTACGGCCGAACTGACGACAAGATCTGCGACGCTGACCCCTTCCAGATGGAGAACATCAACTGCTATCTCCCGGACGCCTACAAGATCATGTCACAAAGGTAAACCCACTGCAATGCCTGATGGGAACTGTTGTTTTTCATTGTAATCAATTTGGATTAACACATGGTCAGAATCAAAATGGGATATCAATATTCAGTTATCAGCAATATAATTTCAATGAGTTTTGACTTCCCCCAGACATAACCAACCCAAATTCACTCAGCATTAAGAGATTGCGCTTCTCCGACTGCTTTCATTGGCAAATCCTATTGCAAGACTAAGGTCAGACTCCTTGGCAGGAATGGCCACTGTATGCTCCCAGATGCCCAGTGTCTGCTACAGGGGAGTCTGTAGACTACACACTACATAACAGTCTGTATTGTACAGACAGGAGTCTGTGGACTACACACTACAGAGGGGTATACTATGAAGCAAGCTAGATCTACTAATCTTCAGTTAGCATCCTATTCCAGCTCAGGCTTCATCCATACTATGACAGTGGATATTGCTTGTCCACCTGCCCCTAACTCTAGCAGGCTTGTAACTGCGCGTGCATGTCACACTTGGCTAATGTTTGGTATACTCAGTGTGTATTATAATGCATGAGTTTTCTGTATGGGTGTTCATTGAGACACTGCTGAAACATCAGTCCATGGGCAAGTTAGTGCCACATTTTAATTTGTGCCAAAATCAAAATGAAAGAAAAGTTATATTGCAAATTCAGCAGGCTATCGTGTGAAATATACTTTTAGAAGTGGTGTCTTTATTTTATTACTTTGGCGTGCTTTGGTGTGGTTATCAATGCACAAGCACCTTTTTCCCCACTCCTATCGATCAAATAATTGTATTAAGTCATACAGACATTTTACTGTGCGTGAAGTTCCAAATGCATTTGTCATTACTAAATGTGTGATGTGATAGATATGTTAACATTACTATGTTTTAACACACAAAACACATTTGAGTAATAAAATATTTAATCAATTGTCTTCCTCAAATGAAATGGATGATGACGCAATCTTTGCGAGAGGGAGAGAATCTGATTTCATTGGTCCTCAACTCGCGGCTTAAACACTTAGTTCAGGATACATTTAGTTAACCCTGAGTTAGCCTGCCCCGAAGCAGGTTAGATCTGAAGGATTCGTTGCCATAGAAATTTACCTGGCTAGAAAGTGAGCCACTTTCTTGGTACCGGTTATCCGAAGTTGAACTCAAGAGTTGACCAAAGTTACCTCGCTAACTCTAACTATATTCGTAGTAGAGGGCACAGGAGAGTCTTTTTAGCAATACACTGATTTTCATAATACAAAATGGACTAATATCATAATAATGACCACTTTCTCTGACTATACAAAGCATCGCTTGAATGTGGCTTGAATAGATATGAACACCTACACACCTCAGTAAACAACCCGTAGAATAATTGTGCATCTTAATACACAAGGCTTGTCACACAGGGTTGCAGTGAGACAAAGTGCATGGGATGGCATGACGTACGAGCGCCACAACCCAAGATATTGGATCATTTGAGGCTGTCAGCAACTCTGGCAAATCTGTCTGGGGAAATAAGAAATAATGAAATAAAACAGAGTTGCCGTTGTATTCAGGGCGGTTATTGTCAACTCGTATTTGATGAAGTCATATAGCTGACTCCCACGGTCGATCCGGCCTGAGAGGCTTTAATACCCCGTGTGTGACCCTGCTGAGTAGCACACAGGCTCAGACATATAGTCACAGAGAAATTGCCCACTGGATCAAACATTGTCCTTACACGTTCTCCAACATCTTTTCACCCAAGCCTCTAATAGCCTTTTCAAGCCTCTAATAGCCGAACCAAGCCAAACTCCTCTGACTGCACGGTCCTGGTTAAACATCCACCATCGTTTCTGGAACCGTGCTGGTAGGGGCAATGTGAAAATAATAAATCAGAGCTAGCAGAGTACGGATGGGGTCGGCACAATAATGTGAAAAGGATGTATCTCGTTAGAACAAAGTCAATGGTTCCACAAACTTTACAAAGGTGTCTATGGGATAATTACCCTCCATTGTTTCAGTGTTGAATATACTTGCTGGCTTCCATCAGCGAGTATACTGTATCAGCGAGTGACTGCTTTCGGTTGCATTGACGTTAATATTTATCTATTTTTGTTTTGTTTTTAATGGAGACCTTGTCCATAAAAGTTAATTAATTAAATAAAAAATAAAAACAATTCTGACCATTCACACCACGGTATCACGGTGAGCCAAATGCTAACACTAAATAACATCATATTTTGTGAAAATCTTCCATTGACATCAATACATGCTTTATATGAAAGCCACGGAAAATTACTGTATTTGAAGTTAGGGGTGAGTAGTATGTTTTCTTTTATATAGTCTTCACACTATAATAACATATTGTTTGCATAACTTATTAATGGATGAATGCAAAACAATACATTTTCATAATACTATCATTACGGGCAGCTTGAATTTGCACCCAAGAACCACATTTGGCATTAATGAAATGCGGGGCAATTCCACAGTAACAGAGACTCAGATTATCCACTTAAAAAGTATGCCAAACAAAAACCATTGATTTCAAAGTTTAATAAACCATCCAACTGTTGTGACGTGACTTTCGTTAATGTGATGACTGTTATTTATCGAATCAACTAACTATGTTTAATTGTTACTCGATTAAATGAATAATGTAACAATTAACTAATTAGGAATTTGGGGCACCACGGAATAAGTTGTTTATAGAGTTACCATCTCCCAAATTTAACTCTAAAAGATACATATATGTTATATATCGATAACAGTCACTTATTAATCATTACCTCATATCAGTCTCATTCTGAACGTCGCATATTTCTTGAATCCGCAAGAACTGTAACCTTACTTATGTGTCAGCAATACTCAAATTGGCTTAATTATTTATTTACTAGCTAACTAAATAATAACACAGAGTACATACAGTACCAGTCAAAAGTTTGGACACACCTACTCATTCAAGGGTTTTTCTTTATTCTTACTATTTTCTACATTGTAGAATAATAGTGAAGACTTCAAAACTATGAAATAACACATATGGAATCATGTAGTAACCAAAAAAGTGTTAAACAAATCAATCATATTATATTTTATATTCTTCAAATAGCCACCCTTTGCCTTTATGACGGCTTTGTACACTCTTGGCATTCTCTCAACCAGCTTCATGAGGTAGTCACCTGGAATGCATTTCAATTAACAGTTGTGCCTTCTTAAAAGTTACAGTGGCTTGCGAAAGTATTCACCCCCCTTGGCATTTTTTCTATATTGTTGCCTTACAACCTGGAATTAAAATTTGTATAATTTGATTTACACAACATACCTACCACTTTGAAGATGCAAATAGTACCCGCAAAACACCAGTCTCAACGTCAACAGTGAAGAGGCGACTCCGGGTTGCTGACCTTCTAGGCAGATTTGCAAAGAAAAAGCCATATCTCAGACTGCCCATCTTAATCTTTTCATTTTATTGGCCAGTCTGAGATATGGCTTTTTCTTTGCAACTCTGCCTAGAAGGTCAGCATCCCGGAGTCACCTCTTCACTGTTGATGTTGAGACTGGTATTTTGAAGGTACTATTTAATGAAGCTGCAAGTTGAGGACCTGTGAGGCGTCTGTTTCTCAAACTAGACACTCTAATGTATTTGTCCTCTTGCTCAGTAGTGCACCGGGGCCTCCCACTCCTCTTTCTATTCTGGTTTGAGACAGTTTGCACTGTTCTGTGAAGGGAGTAGTACACAGCGTTGTATGAGATCTTCAGTTTCTTGGCAATTTCTCGCATGGAATAGCCTTCATTTCTCAGAACAGAATAGACTGACAAGTTTCAGAAGAAAGTTATTTGTTTCTGGCCATTTTGAGCCTGTAATCAAACCCACCATTGCTGATGCTCTAGATACTCAAGTAGTCTCAAGAAGGCCAGTTTTATTGCATCTTTAATCAGCACAACAGTGTTCAGCTGTGCTAACATGATTGCAAAAGTGTTTTCTAATGATCAATTAGCCTTTTAAAATGATAAACTTGGATTAGCAAACACAACATGCCATTGGAACACAGGACTGATGGTTGCTGATAATGGGCCTCTGTACGCCTATGTAGATATTCCATAAAAAATCTGCAGTTTCCAGCTACAATAGCCATTTACAACATTAACAATGTCTGCACTGTATTTCTGATCAATTTGATGTTATTTTAATGGACAATGAATGTAAGAAACCAATGAATGTATTTATGTGTTTGCCGCTCGTCTATCTCTGTGGACCCAAACCCTCTTGGAAATGAGATTTTTGCTGGGTCTTCGCTGAGCTTACTTGTATGGCTCTGATTATCCACTAGAGGTCACAATGTCCTTCTTCTTAAGTTGTCCTGGCTTGGAGTGGAGGGTTCAAATAGAAAAGATACTTCAGGTGCACCTGTGATTGTCTGAGATGGGATCTTCTTCTTCCCAAGTTCTAACCATTTTAAATGTGTAGACTACCGTCTCACGTTTTCTGGTCTCAGAGTTTCAACCATTTGTAACGTTTAGCTCACGCTTCATGTCTACTGGTCTTTCTGGTCTAACCATTTTAAGCCATGTAGCCACAGCTCCATGCTTCCTGGTCTGAGTGGCTTTTTATCTTTAGGTAAAAAGGGGGCGTTCCATCACGCTGACACAATGTCTGTGCTCCATTGGGGCGTGGTTACTGACTGGGCAAAAGTTTATATGAAAAACTATTATCTTATTAGAAGACTAAAATCACATTCCTATCTTCACCAAAATACTCTCTCACTTAATCATATATTTTATACAAAATGTAGATGTAAACTTGACAAATACAATGTGTACACTTTCCGAGTTACAGTTATTTCGCTATACCATCCTGACATCACAAAATAATAAACAATATGTCATGATTATTATTTAGGTCCTCACTGACCATTCTTAACATTCGGATGATAGAAATGAATGTTCCAATGTTCACTTTTTAGGGAAAAAGGATTTGGCGGCAAAACTTTCTCTCTAGACAAGGGCATTATTTTCTCAACACTGGAGAGCTAGGGAGAGAGTTCTCTCCTGCTTAAATTTACGACTCAGTGTTAAGGTGTCAAGACCTTGCACAGCCCCCCCTTCCCCTCTTCTGTGGGAGAGAGGGGGTCTGGCTATCTTCAAACATTTGCCTAGCTTTGATCCACTGTCAGGAGAGTCATGACACAACTCTATGCACAAGGACTACTTTTAACAATTTGCACTGAACATTTTACAAAAAAAACATTTACTGGTAGAACTGTGCTCAAGTTTTGGTAACTGAATTTCGTTTTTTTTATTTGTCCATGTTTTCCAAAATCTGCTCAGAATTAAGATTCAACGATGTCTGCAGAAAGAATGGGGTGTCAACGATGACATGACACATTGACTGTTGAAGTCGGAAGTTTACATACACCTTAGCCAAATACATTTAAACTCAGTTTTTCACAATTCCTGACATTTAATCCTACAAAAAATTCCCTGTTTTAGGTCAGTTAGGATTACCACTTTATTTTAAGAAAGTGAAATGTCAGAGTAATAGTAGAGAATTATTTCTTTCAGATTTTATTTCTTTCATCACATTCCCAGTGGGTCAGAAGTTTACATGCTACCAAATACTAATTGAGTGTATTGCCTTTAAATTGTTTAACTTGGGTCAAACATTTTGGGTAGCCTTCCACAAGCTTCCCACAATAAGTTGGGTGAATGTTGGCCCATTCCTCCTGACAGAGCTGGTGTAACTGAGTCAGGTTCGTAGGCCTCCTTGCTCGCACACACTTTTTCAGTTCTGCCCACACATTTTCTATAGGATTGAGGTCAGGGCTTTGTGATGGCCACTTCAAGACCTTGACTTTGTTGTCCTTAAGCAATTTTGCCACAACTTTGGAAGTATGCTTGGGGTCATTGTCCATTTGGAAGACCCATTTGCGACCAAGCTTTAACTTCCTGACTGATGTCTTGAGATGTTGCTTCAATATATATACACATCATTTTCCTTCCTCATGATGCCATCTATTTTGTTTAGTGCACCAGTCCCTCCTGCAGCAAAGCACCCCCACAGCATGATGCTGCCACCCCATGCAACACGGTTGGGAGGGTGTTCTTCAGCTTGCAAGTTACCCCCTTTTTCCTCCAAACATAACGATGGTCATGATGGCCAAACAGTTCTATTTTTGTTTAATCAGACCAGAGGACATTTCTCCAAAAAGTACGATCTTTGTCCCCATGTGCAGTTGCAAACTGTAGTCTGGCTTTTTTATGGCGGTTTTGGAGCGGTGGCTTCTTCCTTGCTGAGTGGCCTTTCAGGTTATGTCGATATAGGACTTGTTTTACTGTGGACATAGATACTTTTGTACCTGTTTCCTCCAGCATCTTCACAAGGTCCTTTTCTGTTGTTCTGGGATTGATTTGCACTTTTCGCACCAAAGTACATTTATCTCTAGGAGACAGAACACGTCTCCTTCCTGAGCAGTACGACTGCTGCGTGGTCCCATGTTGTTCATACTTGCATACTATTGTTTGTACAGATGAACGTGGTACCTTCAGGTGTTTGGAAATTGCTCCCAAGGATGAACCAGACTTCTGGAGGTCTACAATATTTTTTGGCTGATTTCTTTTGATTTTCTCATGATGTCAAGCAAAGAGGCACTGAGTTTGAAGGTAGGCCTTGAAATACATCCACAGGTATACCTCCAATTGACTCAAATTATATCAATTAGCCTATCAGAAGCTTCTAAAGCCATGACGTCATTTTCTGGAATGTTCCAAGCTGTTTAAAGGCAAAGTCAACTTAGTGTATGTAAACATCTGACCCACTGGAATTGCGATACAGTGAATTATAAGTGAAATAATCTGTCTGTAAACAATTGTTGCAAAAATTAGTTGTGTCATGCACAAAGTAGATGTCCTAACCGACTTGCCAAAACTATAGTTTGTTAACAAGAAATTTGTGGAGTGGTTGAAAAACGAGTTTTAATGACTCCAACTTAAGTGTATGTAATCTTCCGATTTCAACTGTATGTCTAATACTTTTTAAGACTTTTACTGATAGATGTTTTCTAAGACCCCTTTTCCATCTGTTTGATCAGAAATCAAAGCCTTTGCTTATTTCACATTTTTAGGATGGATAATGGTTAAATTTTGTATAAATGTCATAATTTCAAAAACATACTCTTAGCTTTAATTTGACACCCACTTTGACATGCTCCTATGAACTTCACATGTTGGTGCTCATGGGTTCTTTTACATGTAAATGACCTGCTCTTTCTGTGTAAAAATTATTTTGGGTCTGCTAAATGCACCCATTCCCGAAGTTCAGCACTTGTTGGCATATCTCAGCTCTAGAATTGCCACAGTTATCCAAGTAAAATTGGACCGATCAATCAAACCATAACTGATTTAATGAGCCATTCACAGTTTCACTTAGTCTTTGGACTTGCTTGGCTTAATCTTTGGTACGTGAAGAGGGCACGACAACACCTATTCCCCCTCAGGAGACTGAAAAGATTTGTCATGGGTCCCCAGATCCTCAAAAAGTTCTACAGCTGCACCATAGAGAGCATCCTTACCAGTTGCATCACCTCCTGGTATGGCAACTGCTCGGCATCCGACCAAAAGGTGCTACAGAGGGTAGTGCGTACGGCCCAGTACATCACTGGGGCCAAGCTTCCTGCCATCCAGGACCTCTATACTAGGCGGTGACAGAGGAAGGCCCAAAAAATTGTCAAAGACTCCAGTCACGCAAGTCATAGACTGTTCTCTCTGCTACCGCACGGCAAATGGTACCGGAGCGCCAAGTCTAGGTCCAAAAGGCTCCTTAACAGCTTCTATCCCCCAAGCCTTAAGACTGCTGAACAATTAATCAAATGGCTACCCGGACTATTTGCATTTTTTACACTGCTGCTACTCGCTGTTTATTATATATGCATAGTCACTTTACCTTTACCTACATGTACAGTACCAGTCAAAAGTTTGGACACACCTACTCATTCCAGGGTTTTTCTTTATTTTTACTATTTTCTACATTGTAGAATAATAGTGAAGACATCAAAACTATGAAATAACACATTTGGAATCATGTAGTAACCAAAAAAGTGTTTAACAAATCAAAATATATTTTATATTTGAGATTCTTCAAAGTAGCCACCCTTTGCCTTGATGACAGCTTTGCACACTCTTGGCATTCTCGCAACCAGCTTCATGAGGTAGTCACATGGAATGCATTTCAATGAACAGGTGTGCCTTGTTAAAAGTTAATTTGTGGAATTTCTTACCTTCGTAATGAGTTTGAGCCAATCAGTTGTGTTGTGACAAGGTAGGGGGGGGTATACAGAAGATAGCCCTATTTGCTAAAAGACCAAGTCCATATTATGGCGAGAACAGCTCAAATAAGCAAAGAGAAACGGAAGTCCGTCATTATTTTAAGACATGAAGGTCAGTCAATACGGAACATTTCAAGAACTTTCAAAGTTTCTTCAAGTGCAGTCGCAAAAACCATCAAACGCTATGATGAAACTGGCTCTCATGAGTACCGCCACAGGAAAGGAAGAGTTGCCTCTGCTGCAGACAATAAGTTAATTAGAGTTATCAGCCTCAGAAATTGCAGTAACAGACACATCTCAACATCAACTGTTCAGAGACTGCGTGAATCAGACCTTCATGGTCGAATTGTTGCAACAAAAAAAAAAAACAATACTAAAGGACACCAATAAGAAGAAGAGACTTGCTTGGGCCAAGAAACATGAGCAATGGACATTAAACCGGTGGAAATCTGTCCTTTGGTCTGGAGTACAATTTTGAGATTTTTGGTTCCAACCGCCGTGTCTTTGTGAACGGATTATGTCCGCGTGTGTAGTTCCCACTGTGAATCATGAAGGAGGAGGTGTGATGGTGTGGGGGTGCTTTGCTCGTGACACTGTCTGTGATTTATTTAAATTAGAGGCACACTTAACCAGCATGGCTACCACAGCATTCTGCAGTGATACGCCATCCCATCTGTTTTGGGCTTAGTGGGACTATCATTTGTTTTTCAACAGGACAATGACCCAACACAACTCCAGGCTGTGTAAAGGCTATTTTACCAAGAAGGAGAGTGATGGAGTGCTGCATCAGATGACCTGACCTCCACAATCACCTGACCTCTAACCAATTGAGATGGTTTGGGATGAGTTGGACCGCAAAGTGAAGGAAAAGCAGCCAACAAGTGCTCAGCATATGTGGGAACTCCTTCAAGACTGTTGGAAAATCATTCCAGGTGAAGCTGGTTGAGAGAATGCCAAGAATGTGCAAAGCTGTCACCAAGGCAAAGGGTGGCTACTTTGAAGAATCTAAAATATATTTAGATTTTTTAAACACTTTTTTTGTTACTACATGATTCCATATGTGTTATTTCATAGTTTTGATCTCTTCACTAAATTAAATAAATTGGTCATTTAGCAGACGCTCTTATCCAGATCGACTTACAGGAGCAATTAGGGTTAAGTGCCTTGCTCAAGGGCACATCGACATATTTTTCACCTAGTTGGCTCGGGGATTAGAACCAGCGACCTTTCGCTTACTGGTACAATGCTCTTAACCACTAAGCTACCTGCCGCCCCATTATTCAACAAGGTAGAAAATAGTGAAAATAAAGAAAAACCCTTGAATGAATAAGTGTGTCCAGACTTTTGACTGGTACTGTACATATTACCTCAGTTACCTCGGCTAACCTGTACCCTCACACATTGACTCGGTACCGTTACCCCCTGTATATAGCCTTGTTATTGTTATTTTATTGTGTTACTTTTTTTACTTTAATTTATTTAGTAAGTATTTTCTTAACTTTTTTTAAACTGCATTGTTGTGTAAGGGCTTGTAAGTAAGCATTTCACGGTAAGGTGTAAACCTGTTGTAGTCGGCGCAAATTTGCTTTGATTTGATTTGATAGAAAATGCTGGCAGGATCAACCAGGTAGGCCCCGCAACATTGAGGTTTACCTGGGAGCACAGCGAAGCGCAGGGGCACCCCCCCCCGGCATGCTGCTTAGGTGGGCCATGCCCTGCATTAGAACGCTATCGGAGGACCACTGAGACGGATGGGTTGACTGGGTCTTGCTCGGAGTGAGGCCAGCCGGGCGTGTTGGAGAGCAGGGGGGAAGTCTCCAAAAGAGGCACGGCTGATGGGGGCCCTCCCAGGGTGGATCATGTAGCAATCGGTCAGGAGGAGTGAAACTGGTACGACAGACAGAGAAGGACCAAGGGGATGGATGGTCTAATGCAGGGAGTGAGAACCAGGAATGGAAGCACCATAGCCGATCCCCAATACAGTGCCTTCAGAAAGTATTCATACCCCATGACATATTCCACATTTTGTTGTGTTACAGCCTGAATTCAAAATGGATTAATTAAATAAAAATCTCACCCATCTACACATAATACCACATAATGACAAAGTGAAAACATGTTTTGGGACATGTTTCCAAATGTATTGAAAATTAAATACAAAACTATTCAATTTACATAACTACTCACACCACTGAGTCAATACATGGTAGAATCACCTTTGGCAGCGATTACAGCAGTGAGTCTTTCTGGGTATGTCTCTAAGAGCTTTTGTACACCTGGATTGTACAATATTTGTACATTATTCTTAAAAAAATTATTCAAGCTCTGTCAAGTTGGTTGTTGATAATTGCTAGACAGCCATTTTCAAGTCTTGTCATAGATTTTAAAGCTAAGTTAAGTCAAAAATATAACTAGGCCACTCAGGAACATTGAATGTCGTCTTGGTAAGCAACTCTAGTGTATATTTGGCCTTGTGTTTTAGGTCATTGTCCTGCTGAAAGGTGAATTTGTCTCCCAGTGTCTGTTTATCCCAAAAAAAATACTCCCCAGTTAACAAAATATGAAGTGGTACTCAGTGATGTGTTATGTTGGATTTGCCCCAACGCTTTGTATTCAGGACATAAAGTTGATTTCTTTGCCACATGTTTTGCAGTTTTACTTTAGTGCCTTATTGCAAACAGGATGCATGTTTTGAAAAAATAAAATGCTGTACAGGCTTCCTTCTTTTCACTCTGTCAATTAGGTTAGTATTGTGGAGTAACTACAATGTTTGTTGATCCATCCTCAGATTTCTCCTATCACAGCCATTAAACTCTGTAACTGTTTTAAAGTCATGATTGGCCTCATGGTGAAATCCCTGAGCGGTTTCCTTCCTTTCCGGCAACTGAGTTAGGAAGGACGCCTGTATCTTTGTAGTGACTGGGTGTATTGATACACCATCCAAAGTGTAATTAATAACTTCACCATGCTCAAAGGGATATTCAATGTCTGCTTTTTTTTTTACCCATCTATCAACAGGTGCCCTTCTTTGCGAGGCATAGGAAAACCTCCCTGTTCTTTGTGGTTGATTCTGAGGTTGAAATGCACTGCTCGACTGAGGGACCTTACAGATAGTTGTATTTGTGTGGTGCAGAAATTAGGTAGTCATGTTAAACACTGTTATTGCACACAGAGTGAGTCCATGCAACTTATTATGTGACTTGTTACATCATTTTTACTCCTGAACTTATTTAGGCTTGCCATAACAAAGGGGTTGAATTCTTATTGACTAAAGACATTTAAACTTTTCATGTTTTATGACTTTGTAAAGTGTGGGTAGGTCAGTGACACAAAAGCAGGCTGTAACACAAAAAAATGTGGAAAGATTCAAGGAGTGTGAATACTTTCTGAAGGCACTGTATCTACCTGCACCATCACTAGGGCCAGATCATTTTTTTGGGACCCTCCACAGAGGGCAGAGACAGACTCAGAGGTCACCAGAGGAATGGTCACCTGCCGAGAGTGAGAAACCAGGCATGGGAGAATGAATAAAGTATATAAATATTGCTCTCTGAACAACTTAAAAGGATCCAAATTGCAACAGGATACAAATAGATCTAATGGCAATAAATGTTTTTGATGAAGAATACATTTTTAAAAGTTCATTATAGAAGTGTATTAATTGGTTATGTCCCCAGGAGTGACAGCTACTGTATTTCCTCAGGTGTGACACCTCATGTCACACCATGGGGGAAAAAAACTGTCACACAGTTAGAAAACTCAGGCTGTGTGGTCCATTTTGGGCCTTATTTTTAACAGTAAGCCTTCCATATGATTTCACCACAACATGTTTTCATTTCATTTTATACTTAAATTGTTTAAAAAAATTATTTTCATATATCAATTCAAAAGGCATTACATCAAATGACTAAGAAACTGACCTCTTTTATGTCAATGGCAGAGAAGTGCAATATTTTGATAAATATTTCTGATAAAGTTTACAATCTGTTCAGGCCATGTGCTCCAGCCATGTCTTCTGTACTTTCTCATTGCAAGAGAACCATCCCCAGCACAATGGTGCCCAAATTCTGTCTCTTTGTTTAATCACAGAATTGTGTCACATCAGGTGGACATTGCTTTTAGGGACAAAATGTAATCAATCAGAACTATTTGGTAATATCATGAATAGACTTGGGGACTATTGTTTCTTGAAATTAACTTCTGAGTTATAACTACAAGAGTAGGTGAAGGGAAGTTAATTTTTTCATAAAGTCCCACAACCTTACATGGGACAGTCACACCATAGGACTGTCCCATGGTCACGTTTGGTTCAAAATTGTAATAAAACAAATAATACACTGCATGAATTTACTCATGATCCAAATAAAAAATCAAAGCTTTTAGTATTATATCACAATTTTAGCCAATTTAAGTTAAGTTATATTTGTGTTTGCCATCATGGACAAAAAAGGGGGGGGGGTCATGTCAACTACCCATTTATAGAATTGGACTGAATTTGGAAAGAAAATCCAATGAAACAATGCCTAAGCAGCCAACATCAATTATCTTCAAAACATATAATGAACTTCACTGGGTATTGGAATGCAAAGTCAGTGTTGTAGCCAGGAGGTCTGATCCTCTACATTTCCACAAGTCAAAATGGACTACTGTTCTCTGCCCTTTTTTGAGCTGAAATTAGCTGAAAATGTCCATATGTGGGACAACTGGCATAAAATGATGTATGTTCTCTCTTTTATAATTGTGCCATCATATGTTTAGGAGACACAGCCGGCATTACTTTCTTTAATGTTTTCCCAAAACTAATCTGAGATAAGAAAGTACATCATCTAAATGAGCCCTCCTTTAATGGAAAACGGTTCACAACATAATGAACTGCTGTCTTGTAGAGTAGAGTATCACATAGGCAATGAGTTTGATGGATCTTGTTGGCACTAGGAGTTGTTTTTATATCAAGTTGGCTTATTATATGAGCACCATGATTTTATGAAAATAGCCCAAGGACTGATGTGGCTCAATTAGAATGTCTAGCTGCAAGCAATTAGGCAGCTCAAGTGGGGGATAATCTGTACAGAAATATTTCACTGAGACCCCTCCCCAACAGATGTGGACCTGCAAAGATAGACAGTTTTAGGACCAATTTTAATAATAATAATCATATTATTATTAATCATAAAAATAATACATAATTTATATTATTATTTTAATATTTACAATTGTACTAGTAATACATTGTTTCTTAGTATCAGGGCCTGATTGAGAAATCATAGGCCCCAGGGCTTTGTTTTTTTATAGTCCCCCACACCATCATTTTATGTAAACAAATCCTTGCACCAAGATGCAATTCGATGTGTGGTAAATTTACTGTTGAAGAAAAAGCCCCTTTATAATAAACCCATAATAACATGTACGATGTGGCATAGGCTACAGTGGGGAACATATGGGAACATGTGTGACCGACTTCCTCGATTCGGTCTTATGTAGCAATTTTTTTTTTTTTTTTTTTTTTTTTACATTGGATAAAAGTAGAGACTCAGAGCTAGAAAATTGTATATCATACACTGCAGTTGAGGAACAATGGGAAAGTCATTCTCCTTTGAAAGTTGATTAACTTGTAACCCCACTTTTGAGAAAATGCTCCTTGAATGTTCTTTGTCTACACCCATTCAGCATCATTCACACCCGCTTAAGCATTAGTCCCACCCATCTCTTTAAGGATTCACATGTGAGGCCATGTGGTAGTTTATTTGTCATATACACAGGATACAGAAGGTGTAAACGGTACAGTGATAGTACTTGCATACTTGCATAGTATGTTACCAACCCTTAGTAAACTTCTGGAAAAATTGTGTTTGACCAGATACAATGCTATTTTCAGTAAACAAACTGACAACATACTTTCAGCACGCTTATATGAAAGGACATCAACAAGCAGAGCACTTACACAAGTGACTAATGATTGACTGAGAGAAATTGATGATAAAATGATTGTGGGGGCTGTCTTGTTAGACTTCAGTGCAGCTTTTGACATTATTGATCACAGTCTGCTGCAGGAAAAACGTATGTGTTATGGCTTTACAGCCCCTGCTATAATGTGGATAAAGAGTTACTTGTCTAACAGATCACAGATGGTGTCATTTAATGGAATCCTCTCAAACATAATCCAGGTAGAATCAGGAATTCCCCAGGGTAGCTGTTTAGGCCCCTTACGTTTTTCCATCTTTACTAACGACATGCCACTGGCTTTGAGTAAAGCCAGTGTGTCTATGTATGCGGATGACTCAACACTATACACGTCAGCTACTACAGCAACTGAAATAACTGCAACACTTAACAAAGAGCTGCAGTTAGTTTCGGAATGGGTAGCAAGGAATAAGTTAGTCCTAAATATTTCCAAAACTAAAAGCATTGTATTTGGGACAAATCATTCATTAAACCCTAAACGTCAACTACATCTCATAATGAATAATGTGGAAATTTAGCAAGTTGAGGTGACTAAACTGTCATGTTCAAAACATAGCTAATATGGGGAGAAGTCTGTCCATAATAAAGCGCTGCTCTGCACTACACTATCAACAAGGCAGTGGAAGAGAGATTGACTTCATCACTACTTGTTTTTGTAAGAGGTGTTGACAAGCTAAATGTGCCGAGCTGTCTGTTTAAAATACTAGGACACCCATGCATACCCCACAAGACATGCCACCAGAGGTCTCTTCACAGTCCCCAAGTCCAGAACAGACTATGGGAGGCGCACAGTACTACATAGAGCCATAACTACAAACTCTATTCCACATCAGGTAACTGGTGCAAGCAGTAGAATCAGATTTAAAAAACTGGTAAAAATATACCTTATGGAACAACGGGGACTGTGAAGAGACACACACAAAGGTACAGACACATGCATACTCACACATTGTTATATTGTTGTATGGTGGTATTAAATAGTTTGTATTGTAGATATGTAATGGTGTAATAATGTTATATGATGTACTGTTTTATCTTTTGTTTTATATGTAATGTAAGTGCTTTAATATGTTTGGACCCCAGGAAGAGTAGCTGCTGCCTTGGCAGCAGCTAATGGGGATCCCTAATACATACAAATACAAATAGTAGCAATATCAAAAACAGAAAGTTTCCAGATAAAAATATTGTATAAATATGTTATTGTTATTAGATGACGCTTACCCGACACACTTGTCTAAATTGCTATAACCACCCCTCAACCACATCTAGCTAAGTGGATGGGTCACTAATTTCTAGACATGTACACATGTTCAAGAAATACAATCAATGGCCGTAATCACCCCCAGACACACCTGCTAATTTGATGGGTCATGTAATAATCCGGCCGAAGTGTGCAATAATGCCAAGAGTGTGCAAAGCTGTCATCAAGGCATTAGTTTACTCCAATTAGGGGAGGGATGGTAGTGTTAGGTGAAAATAATAAAGGAAAATATCAATAAAAATATATATATTTTATATATATATATTTACCCCATAACATATGGGGGATTGGAAATGATGCAGACAATTACATTGATGGAAGCCACAATCTATCTGCATTATTAAAGCTAATATAATGGGCCTAGCCCAAACCTTGAAAAACAGCCCCAGACCATTATTCCTCTTCCACCAAACTTTACAGTTGGCACTATGCATTCGGGCAGGCTAGCATTCTCCTGGCATCCGCCAAACCCAGATTAGTCCGTCGGACTGCTAGATGGTAAAGCGTGATTCATCACTCCAGAGAACTAGCTTTACACCACTCCAGCTGACGCTTGGCATTGCACATGGGGATCTTAGGCTTGTGTGCGGCTGCTCGGCCATGGAAACCCATTTCATGACGCTCCCGACGAACAGTTATTGTGCTGACGTTGCTTCCAGAGGCAGTTTGGACCTCTGTAGTAAGTGTTCTGTGAGCTTGTGTGGCCTACCACTTCTTTTGCTGAGCCGTTGTTGCTCCTAGACATTTCCACTTCACAATAACAGCACTTACAGTTGACCGGGGCAGCTCTTGCAGAGCAGAAATTTGACGAACTGACTTGTTGGAAAGGTGGCATCCTATGACGGTGCCACGTTGAAAGTGACTGAGCTCTTCAGTACGGGCCATTCTACTGCCAATGTTTGTCTAGGGAGATTGTATGGCTGTGTGCTCGATTTTATACACCTGTCAGCAACGGGTGTGGCTGAAATAGACAAATCCACAATTTTTTTTACTATATATGTATATTATTTTGCTGTGTCTTGGGACCCCCACAGGCCTGAGCCCAGGGGCTTCAGCCCCGGTAAGCCCCTGCATTAATCCAGCCCTGCCTGGTATGTCTGTGTCAATCCACTGTGTGCAGCCGATTCTGAAATGAAAGATGACTAAATGGCCCACATTTGTATCGATTTCTTTTTGACTAATGAGGTTCATTGTAAGTATTCAATAACAGTCATTGATCACTGTAACATGACATGGCCTAGTCCTGTCTGGTCTGTGGATCATGTGTTTTGAGTGAACGTATCAATAGCTAGAATGATCAATGTAGATGGGTCTCTAATGAGGGCTGGGGAATTAATCTAAAAGATTGTAGTATAAATTTTAGTCTGGATTTTACTTTTCAAGCAGCTGTGAAAAAATTTACAAACTGGTATTTCAGCCATTATCACTGGTAATGTTTCAGGATAATGTAATCATGATAATGTTTCAAGTAGCTATTAGGTTCTTAGAAAGGCAAACAATGCCAAAGAAAAAATGTCCATCAGGTTTTGATCCTGAGCATTGAATAATGCTCTGTGCTTACACTATTTATATCAGTGACAGAAGTGCTTGCAGGGCTCCCCAAGGACCTCCATCTCTGCCGCCTGACAGCACACAGCCTTGTACTTCACCTTTCGTACATATGGTGTTAGTATTTATTTAAAGATCTCCAGATTAAGATTTCATATGCCTCCAAAACCAGGAATGGACCTCAATTCAATAGCTTCAACTAGACTTAACTAGTCAAATGAAAAGAGAGAGAGAGAGATTTGCTGTAATTAATGATTGATATCAAATGGTCAGAAAAATGTTCCCTCAGAATTCAGCTGGATCGGTACAACTTTATCATTCAGCTGGACCAGTACGAATATATGATGGCCTCTAGATGAATTGATTGTCAATATCAACGATTGGAGGAGAGTGCTGCTTAATACGAGGCCTCTCATTTCGTTTTTCTGAAAGCCCTATATACAGTATTCTGTAGCCAGGATGACAGTTTGACAACAGTATGTTTAGATTGCAAGGCAACATGCTGATTTAGATATCTCATAAATACAAACGACAGGTCAAGCTAGATGGACAGTAAGTGCCATTCAGACAGTATTTTCTCCTCTGACCTTTGAAAGAGACGGTGAACCCTTGTTTAGTGACTTTGGCCGCCCTAGACAAAACGGCATGAACACAAGCATGTGACAGTAATTACAGTTGGTGGGATTCTAGTCGCCAGGATTCTCAGTTGATCTCACCCCCCCTCACCCCCACTGCTAACAGTAATTTTTTTACAACCTATTTCCCAGAAAACCTTGTTAAACCAGTAAACCAACCTTGGCAGTTCAAATTAGGTCAACATGTCCTGGTATCAGGGATGACTGAGTGTGGTGGCTTTGTTTTCCAATGCTACCCTTATGACTTTCTTGTGGCGGTGGAAATTCCCCCCCAAGAAATGTCCTCACCACCATCAGCAGGACACCCCCTAGAGTGGCATGTCTGCCTTGATAATTGCGCTGCAATCCTCATCAGCGTTTCAGATTAAATGGAGCTAGACGGGTCACTCAGAGTTTAACAGACTCTAATTCAATTGAAATTCAAAGTGGGAGTTCCGCAAAGTAAATTGACCTCTTTTACGTGGCACTTCACTCAGTCACATCGCCTTTCTCTTAGGGGCTAAATGAAAGGTATTGTCTGTGGTCTCATTGTCAATTGTTTGCCCATAAACTCGCTGATGGAAGCCTAGACATGCTAACCTCCACTGTTATTGGTAAAGCTGAGAGGTTAGCATGTCTTGGGGTTATGATCTTTGACCCTCTGTTACTTTCTCACTCATCTTTATTCACGATACATTCAGGATTATCCGTAATCATGGTATAATACACATTAATTTTGAAGTGTTATTCTATTCTTATTTATAATAAAAATGACTCCAAAATGACAGAATACACTATTTAGAATTAATTTATTTTGGGCATCAAATAATCTGAAACACAACCAAAATGAACTGCAAATGCATCCAAGTTTGTAGAGCCACAAGATTGATGTAGTCATTGTGTGCTAGGAATATGGAACCAAATACTAAACTTTGACTACTTTATTTCTAAGAATTTAGTGGTGTCAATCATTTTGACCACTAGCTTTTTGAGAAAAAAACATATTACACACTTTCTCTGAGCAATTGTATTATTATAAACATATATATAATTACCCCAACATTTTTTTCATACAATATAGCTCAGTATTTTTATTATTTATTTTATACAGTGATTATTGCTCATCTTTATCAAGGGTGTCAATCATTTTGGACCCCACTGTTTTTCTTTGTGGAAATGCGAATTACATTTTTATTTTCATTTATTATTCAATTAGTCCCTTATCTCTTTGTCCAATTATTCCTTTGACATGCTTTATTTTTTTTATTTATTTCACCTTTATTTAACCAGGTAAGCCAGTTGAGAACAGGTTCTCATTTACAACTGCGAAATGTGAAAGGTTAAATTCCATGTGTGTACATGGTATCACGAGAGCTATCAGTTACACCTTGTTGGCATCTTATCAGACACTTCCTGCTGTCAGCCCAAGTGCTCATTTCAAAAGTAGATTTGCATCAGATCCGTGCAGCGTTCTATGACAATCTAATTGTGCTGATGTCTGGCTCTCCCAAAAGGTCAGGGATGTGATGGGATTAGAGTTGGAATGTTATCGCTCTGATTGCAAAGCCACTATATGGAAGACAGAGGATGTGAAAGTAGAAGGGAGTTTAATTTCGTCCCATGTTCCTGGTCAACTTGATTGCAATTCTGATATTAGCTGTTAATGATATGCTATTGGAAAATGAATGACAGAACAAACTCATGTTACGTTGGGTAGTCGGGTAACACTTTATTTGGATAGTCCATCTGTAGATGCTCTACAGACTATCAGTAACATTTCAACTAACTGTCTAATAACCCTAACCTTAACCCTTATCCTAACCCTAAACTTAACCCTTACCCTAACCCTCACCTTAACCCTTACCCTAACCCATATTTTAAACCTAACCGTAACCTTAGAAAGCAGTTGCTTATCAACAGATAGTTTGTTGATAGTATGACCATCTGTAGAGCATCTACAATCAGGATTCTCCAAATAAAGTGTGACTGCTAGTCGATAGTAAATGAGATGGACAGCACACCAATAAATAATCTTCAATAATCCACATTGTTTTATCAACCTATTGTAAGTGACTGTATATAGTGTGACAACAGCATAATGTTACATCAATGGCTTTAGATGTAATATGTATGTCTAATGTATTGTAATCAGTTTCTATACCAAATTGTTAAAACTCCACTCCTACGACATCATAATTTACATATCCTTAGTTAAGAAATGTTACACTACAAGCCCCAAAAGGTGAGATAATATAGGAAGATCTACAAACTCTCTCTCAAATTGAAGGTTAGGACTTTGGTCTGTGTGTAGAGTCATTAAGGCTTTCTCAATTGGTCTCAAGAGATGTTCACCGACTCAAAGTGAGACAAAGTCACAAACTCCCATAGATCCAGGTCCTACTCTCCAGCTGTAAAATTAGGGCAATACTGTATATCTGAATGTCCCATCAATGCAAATGCTAACATTGAGAGATATGGTTAGGGATATGTGTGAATATTTTCTTTGTCTAATGCTTTCCTTCTTCCTACATGATACACCTAGACAGATCTACTGTACGTCTTATTAGATTCATGAATCTTTGTTGTGATGTTATTTAGTTATACACGTTACAAGCCAGGCATTAAGTCTCCATTCTTCCAGCAATTTTTTATAGTTGGAGCCAGCTGCAATTCATTCGTTTTGCATGATATGCTTATGCATTTAAAAAAAACGGGATCATCAAAGTCACCACATAAAATATGGAAAATGTTGACACACTGCAGACTCATGAAGTGCAACCTGCAAGACAGCCAAGCGCTACATTAAGGGATCAGCATGAGGTGTGTTTTAATTCCATAATTGTAATTCATTTCTATAAACAAATATGCTGATTTTCTTATTTGTTATCACACATGAAGGTCATTAATAAAGTAAAGTCCCTTATGAGACACCTTGCTGGTCTCTCTCTCTCTCTCTCTCTCTCTCTCTCTCTCTCTCTCTCTCTCTCTCTCTCTCTCTCTCTCTCTCTCTCTCTCTCTCTCTCTCTCTCTCTCTCTCTCTCTCTCTCTCTCTCTCTCTCTGTCTCTCTCGCCTGTGACCATTGTGGATATACAGCTTGCGTTTTGTTTCATGACACTGTCTAAATTGGATTTTACACTGAGCTATAACTGCTTTTACTAATGCCAAAAGCAAAACAAATTACATTTTCCCTTTGACAAAGTAATCATTTGCTCCTTGTATGTATTTAAAGAAAATAGAGTAGTGAATTATATTAATTGTCATAGATGCTGACTGGGGAAGGCGGAAAAAAAGAAAGGGGACTTGAGAGAGATTAATTGCCTTCAGGCCCGGTCAGGAAACATCTAATGGCTAATTCAGCTCCCTACTGTTATCATGATTTAGTGGGCTTTTCATTTTAACACTGGGTTGTTTGTACAAGTCAGTGGATTTTGCTCGGCAGAAAGTTGGAAAAGATCCTTAAGACAAAGATTTTGTCAAGTTTGATCTAAAAAGGTCTGTCTACATATTCACTGCATATCTAGGGTAACCATTGACAATAGGCTAGCATGATTATGCTAATTACTTACTTACAGTCAATGACAGAACACTGATGATGTCATTTTAAAACAAGGCAGGAAGAGTCAAACCAAAATAAAGAAATATTTACTCAACAAACTCTCATACATTTCCAATAATCTATTGTAAATGTGGGCACTGGTTTGTGACAAGAGAAACAAATGTTATCCCTAAATCACCAGAACAGGGCTATTGATTTAGGAACCATGCGCTGCAGATAGAATGCAAAGTCTCCATCAGCAAGATGGCCAGCTCAGGGTATTGATGTAATTATCATGATTCGTACAGTGCCTTGCAAAAGTATTCATCCCCCTTGGCATTTTTCCTATTTTGTTGCATAACAACCTGTAATTTAAATAGATTTTTATTTGGATTTTATGTAATGGACATACACAAAATAGTCCAAATTGGTGAAGTGAAATTTTAAAAATAACTTGTTTCAAAATATTCTAAAAAATTAATAACGGAAAAGTGCCGCGTGCATATGTATTCACCCCCTTTGCTATGAAGATCCTAAATAAGATCTGGTGCAAGCAATTACCTTCAGAAGTCACATAATTAGTTAAATAAAGTCCACCTGTGTGCAATCTAAGTGTCAAATGATCTGTCACATGATCTCAGTATATATACACCTGTTCTGAAAGGCCCCAGAATATGCAACACCACTAAGCAAGGGGCACCACCAAGCAAGCAGCACCATGAAGACCAGGGAGCTCTCCAAACAGGTCAGGGACAAAGTTGTGGAGAAGTACAGATCAGGGTTGGGTTATAAAAAAATATCCAAAACGTTGAACATCCCACGGAGCACTATTAAATCCATTATAAAAAAATTGAAAGAATATGGCATCACAACAAACCTGCCAAGAGAGGGCCACCCACCAAAACTCACGGACTAGGCAAGGAGGGCATTAATCAGAGAGGCAACAAAGAGACCAAAGATAACCCTGAAGGAGGTACAAAGCTCCACAGCGGAGATTGGAGTATCTGTCCATAGGACCACTTTAAGCCGTACACTCCACAGAGCTGAGCTTTACGGAAGAGTGGCCAGAAAAAAGCCATTACTTAAAGAAAAAAATAAGCAAACACGTTTGGTGTTCGCCAAAAGGCATGTGGGAGACTCCCCAAACATATGGAAGAAGGTACTCTGGTCAGATGAGACTAAAATATAGCTTTTTGGCCAAAAGGAAAACGCTATGTGTGGCGCAAACCCAACACCTCTCATCACCCCGAGAACACCATCCCCACAGTGAAGCATGGTTTTTCATCGGCAGGGACTGGGAAACTGGTCAGAATTGAAGGAATGATGGATGGCGCTAAATACAGGGAAATCCTTGAGGGAAACCTGTTTCAGTCTTCCAGAGATTTGAGACTGGGACGGAGGTTCACCTTCCAGCAGGACAATGACGCTAAGCATACTGCTAAAGCAACACTCGAGTGGTTTATATTGTTTCACAATATAACATATTTTGCATCTTCAAAGTGGTAGGCATGTTGTGTAAATCAAATGATACAAACCCCCCAAAAAATCAATTTTAATTCCAGGTTGTAAGGCAACAAAATAGGAAAAATGCCATGGGAGGTGAATAGTTTCGAAAGCCACTGTATCAAGATTTTTTTGGAGAGAGATACAGTATATGTACTGCATATGCCTTTTACTGTGAACACAATTACATTGTCAACCACCCCTGCTGATATAAACACACAATGTTATTGAGTAATGTATACAATGCCCAAGCATCAAAACAGAATGTATTGACCTTGGGTATAACATTGTTAGAACTGAATAGCAGAGCTAAATGGATTATTAAAATACCATTATCTTCATAAAAATGCAATTATTGCTTCATGGTTGCATATGTACAGTGTATGTGTCTGTGGTTTCGAATGGAGGTCATTGCATTGTTTATAATTGTTTTTATGTCTTTAAGGGCCACCGTTGTATCCGCATACATCGTTTTTTCCTTGCCTCTTTTTAAGTCAAGTTTTAACTATTGACAAGGAACGGAACAATGCCATTTGCTCCAAGCATAGGATGCCATTTTCTTTGTCTGCACTTATTGATTATTATAACAACAATAACTGTACTGCATTACTAGTGTGAAGATTGTTAGGGAAAGCTGCCTTTTACTAATGGCTTCTCTCTTATTTTCCTCCAGGTGCAACAATCGAACCCAGTGCATAGTGATCACAGGTTCTGATGTCTTCCCAGACCCCTGTCCAGGAACCTACAAATATCTGGAGGTCCAGTATGAGTGTGTTCCCTACAGTAAGTATGAACTTTCCATCATGCATTTAACAGTTCTCTGCCCTCTTCTCTGCCTCTCTTTCTATTATTTCTCTCACTTTCTCTCTTTCCCTTCCTCGATCCATCCCTGTATCCCTCTATATACTCTGATAATGTACACTACCGGTCAAAAGCTTTAGAACACCTACTCATTCAAGGGTTTTTCTTTATTTTCTTTATTTTTACTATTTTCTACATTGTAGAATAATAGTGAAGACATCAAAACGATGAAATAACACATATAGTAACCAAAAAAGTGTTTAAAAAATCAAAATATATTTTATATTTGAGATTCGTCAAATAGCCACCCTTTGCCTTGATGACAGCTTTGCACACTCTTGGCATTCTCTCAACCAGCTTCACCTGGAATGCTTTTCAAACTGTCTTGAAGGAGTTATGACATATGCTGAGCCCTTGTTGGCTGCTTTTCCTTCACTCTGTGGTCCGACTCATCCCAAACCATCTCAATTTGGTTGAGGTCGGGGGATTGTGGAGGTCATCTGAGCAGCACTCCATCACTCTCCTTCTTGGTAAAATAGCCCTTAGACAGCCTGGAGGTATGTTGGGTCATTGTCCTGTTGAAAAAAAATTATAGTCCCACTAAGCCCAAACCAGATGGGATGGCGTATCACTGCAGAATGTTGTGGTAGCCATGATGGTTAAGTCTGCCTTGAATTCTAAATAAATCACAGACAGTGTCACCAGCAAAGCACCCCCACACCATAACACCACCTCCTCCATGTTTTACGGTGGGAAATACACATGCTGAGATCATCCATTCACCCACACCACATCTAACAACGACACGGCGGTTGGAACCAAAAATCTCCAATTTGCACTCCAGACCAAAGGACACATTTCCACCGGTCTAATGTCCATTGCTTGTGTTTCTAGGCCCAAGCAAGTCTCTTCTTATTATTGGTGTCCTTTAGTAGTGGTTTCTTTGCAGCATTTCGACCATGAAGGCCTGATGCACACAGTCTCCTCTGAACAGTTGATGTTGAGATGTGTCTGTTACTTGAACTCTGTGAAGCATTTATTTGGGCTGAAATTTCTGAGGCTGGTAACTTTAATGAACTTATCCTCTGCAGCAGAGGTAACTCTGGGTCTTCCATTCCTGTGGTGGTCCTCATGAGAGCCAGTTTCATCATAGCGCTTGATGGTTTTTGCGACTGCACTTGAAAAAACTTTCAAAGTTCTTGAAATGTTCCGTATTGACCTGCATGTCTTAAAGTAATGATGGACTGTCGTTTCTCTTTGCTTATTTGAGCTGTTCTTGCCATAATATGGACTTGGTCTTTTACCAAATAGGGCTATCTTCTGTGTACACCCCTCTACCTTGTCACAACACAAGTCATTGGCTCAAACGCATTAAGAAGGAAATAAATTCCACAAATTAACTTTTAAGAAGGCACACCTGTTAACGGAAATGCATTCCAGTTGACTACCTCATGAAGCTGGTTGAGAGAATACCAAGAGTGTGCAATGCTGTCATCAAGGCAAAGGGTGGCTATTTGAAGAATCTCAAATATAAAATATATTTTGATTTGTTTAACACTATTTTGGTCACTACATGATTCCATATGTGTTATTTCATAGTTTTGATGTCTTCACTATTATTCCACAATGTAGAAAGAAAATAAAGAAAAACCCTTGAATGAATAGGTTTTCTAAAACTTTTGACCGGTAGTGTATCTCTCTGTACACTCTAACGTAAGATAAATTCAAATTATTTGCAAAAGTATTGGTTCCTAGGGAGGATCTATATAAATTTTTTCATCTCTACACCATTTGTCAATGGACCGTGTTGAGGTACGTTTTAAATATATGACGATGTTAGTGGAGGGCTATATTAAAATAATACAATAAAAGGTGTGGTCTATTCATCCCTCAGATACAACAATCTTAATATGTCTCCGAAATGACACCCTATTCCCTTTCTTGTACACTACTTTTGACCAGGGCTCCATAGCGCTCTGGTCAAAAGTAGTGCACTACAGTATATAGGGAATAGGGTGCACTTTGGGATGCAGGCCTAGGATTGATATCAGCAAAATAATCACCACTGCTCATTGCAATGGTTCTATGCAGTTTCTGAACAACAGGTGTTGAGATCTGTAAACAGATGTTTCGTATGAAGGAAAACAGAATGCCTCCAATTATATCATTCAACAATGTTACATGCTAAATTATATGATTAACATTTGTCTCTTGTCACTTGGATGCTAAAATATTCACTGTGACTTAGCTCCAAAATAATCTATAGTCTATAGATACCTCTTGTCTGAACCTTGGCCTAATAATGTTGTTGATATGCAAGTACAATTAATTGCCAGGAATTCAAAAGAAAGGGAAAATCCACTACAACATGATATTTTGGTATGTTGATACAGTCATGATGATGTGGCCGTTGACACTTTGCTTCTTGAAAGTCCAATATCTTGAAAACTTGACTGCTGACATGCAAAACATTTTGGGACTCTATCAACAGTGGACTAATGAAAAAAATACTTAAAAGATAGTTTTTGAGTGGATTTTCCCTTGAACTAAAACGTAAATGATTTGATCATGATCCACCTCTACTAGCTGCTTACAAATATATTCTAGCTGTTAATGTGTTTGTGAGCTCAACATACTAACATGCACATCGTGTAGATTTTACCACTTAATCAAATTATTCCAGACTATCTGAGAGCATCTGGAATAATTATAGTCTATAGTCTATACGACCAAAAGCCAGTGTTCCTGCTCTAACTATTCTCCATAGAATGTTCATCTGAATAGCTGAGTGAACAACATTAGAATATAAACCACATTACAAGGTAAAGGTTGACCTCTCCAAGGTTTTAAGACCCAAAATTATTAATGAACTATGTAATAATGAGTAATAGGATTAAACTACGAAAGCACAGCATAATTCATTATTTTTAGCTGAAAATCCCTCTCCCGGTATTGTTTTTCGGGATCTTGCTCTCCTTGTCTCAAAGTTATAGGGAACTATCGATCCATCTCTTGCTGTTTTGCTTGAGACCTTAATCATAGGATTAGCCCCAAGGTCCACCTAGACACCCTGGCATTCATCACATACTGTACACCCTCAATATTTTTCAAGGGGTTCCTGCCCCTTCTTGTGCCAAGGAAGCAGACAAACTTCCCTCGGAACATGTCAAAGGAACTACGAGGTCATTGAATCCCAGCTATAGGTAGATTTTTGTAAAAGATCCCAAGCAGACCCTCTCTACACTCTTTGGTTGATCCATAGAGTCCATGCATGTAGCGCCATGTTTTTGCTTCTTAATTTCCGTAAAGGTCCATGTCCGCCCAAAATAGGACCGAGGATACAGAATGTGTCGTATAGCAACTGCCCTGGTAAGTTCTTAGTGTCGTCAGTCGTCGTCCCCCCAGTTCAGCCCTTTTACCACCCACCCACCCCAGCTAGACCACCCTGTGTTGTTGTAGACTGTGTTCCATGGGGCAGTGCTGTGTTTGGTTTTGTTTCCCCCCACCAACCCCTTGTCTTTCCTCACACAAGCACCCTACCAGTGACAAGGTGACTACCCCTAAGACCCTCTATCAGATCTGTCTCGAGCAAAGAATTGCCTTCACTGGGCAATATTTTGTAAGCTTCTGCATAAGTGTAGAGATATTACCACTTTTACCAGAGGGAGTAAATCATATGGTGAACATGAAGATATTATGATTAAAAACCTTGCCCTGGTTCAAACTCTTAATAAATATGGCCCTTAGAGAGGTCCTAGGAAATATATTTTTCAAGTCAACATATTAAATCCCTATTAAGCCAATCAACAAGTGAGATGAGTGAAGACCTATCAGTAGACATATCCATCACCATTCTAGACTAAAACAAGGCTTCTAGAGCCTCTGCAACATAACTGACAATCTTATATCAGAATATATCCAACACATTTTACCTTTACCACTGGCTTGATGTAATATGCTGTGTAATTTATTCATTTCTCTTGTCCAAGCATTCAAATCAAACTGGGCCATCTTCGATACGTCTTGGATCTTTCAAAGTTGCCCATACCAACAAAAACCTATATTTCCACCATCTGTATGGTTAAAATATCTGGTTATATCTAACCTCTATTTCCACAGTCTACCGCTTGTTCTTATTTAGTTCATGTCAAGAGCTATCCTCATTAGGCCCCATTATCTCTTTGTTTAGGCCATGGATGTGGGTTGGGCCTTCACCTGGCATCTAGTAGCCCTCTGAATTGCCTGCGTTAATTGCCGGGGCGATATAAAAGTGACATACAAGTCTTCATTAACACCACGGCTGTTGCTACGGCACCTTATAAAAATGCAGAGGCATGCAAACATATGTTAACAGGATTCCAAAGCAGTCAGACCTAATTTAGTTTTATGTCATCGTCTGCTATCATAGCTATTGTCCAAAACTGTACAATATAGAAACAGACAGATAATTATTTTTTTCAGGCAAAGAAAATAGGCAAAATGCTTCAGCTTATGTTCCATCACATTTAAATTTGAGAACTTTACTCTTTACATTTGCTGACATTAGTAGCATAGTTTGCTTTGCTCATTTATATTATTTAGAGTTTGCATTATTCCACAATTTAATTTATTTCCCCCTGGATGAGACTGGAGCCACTGATTGAGTCTATTTAGTGGTCAGCAGGCTTCTGAGGCCATGGAGTGCAGCCAATACATCAGTCTAGCCACACCAGAAAGTACATTACATGCAAATCAAAGGAGCCTCTGACTAAAGCAAATAGAGAGGTTTTGTTCTTAGTCAAGGTTAAAGTAGAGTAATGATTAAATAAAGATAGAACATTCATGTTTTATATAGGTGCATACCTTAAAATAGTCTCCTATGTTTGGTGATAATGATAGCAGGGTTTTGGTGCTATCTTGTTTTTGTAATGCTGCTCTTTAAAATGTTATTCACTTCTCTTCTTCCCTTGTGCAATCTGCAGGAGACTTCCTTGGCTCCCTGACTGTCATTATGTTCCTCTACTGACCAGTTTCTGATGACCTTTTTACTTTTACACTAATGTCTGCTCAGGTCTTCCATCTTGTCTCTTCTCCTTTTTCAGATTTCCGTCTTCTTCTCTTTTTATCTAGCTGGCTGTGTCTGAACATTTCTGCTGTCTGTTAATTTGTTTACATCTCTGCCGTTTAATCTTGTAGGTAGCCAGAACTCTGCTCATTCTTAACCCTGCCTTCCTCGCACTTGAATCACTTGCATTTTTGCAGAGTGGAGGGCATACTCATGCCTCTCACTCTTTCTCTCTTTTCACTCTCCTTTCTACATACTTGAGAGATATATTGTAGAACAGTAAAATATGATGTATTGTAATGTAAAAGCATCTTTGTATTCTATCTGATTAAATTGACAGCCTCATGAAATCTTTGCTATTGATATTGATTGGTTTTGCTACTCAATGTCCCATTGTGAAAAACTAACAGCTCATTGAATCTGTATTATATTCTTGCTTTAGAGTACTAATAGGCAGTCTTTATATGAAAACAGATCACTGTATGTAACACTTAACACTATTTACACATTTTGGTTTGCATTCTTGTGTTTCATTCAATAAGATTTTCAGATCGATGAACTAACAATTCACATCTCAAGTTTTCCAGGATACAGTGCAACTCTGAGGATGTTATTTGTACAGTACAATGCCTAAGTGAGTCAATCCACTGTCAATCCAAAAATCAAATGGCACTATTATCTTTAACCTCAATCTACACAAATAATTAAGTGCAATGTTTACTTTGCAACTTAATGCATGGTAAATGTCAAAACACTGCTACACTACTTTTAGTAGTTATTTTAACTGATCTACTTCCTCAATGGAGACAGGGGAAATAAACCACAAATGTCAGCAGATGCTTCAGGGTTTGTTTTTGTTTGCACCTGTGCTGCCTAAAGTCATACTCAGCAGGTGCCGGAAGCCTTGGTGCAAAAATATTAAATCACCAACTTACAGTGTATCATAGATTCTATATCAATCTGTAACTATTGAAATAGGCCTTGAAACATCTATAAAGGTTGGATCACTGCAATATCATACAATAAACTGTGAACTGCAGGCTCTATTTTTGAACCAAACTGTTTAACTGTTAATTACCATTATAGGACTTATTTTAGACCTCTGGTTTCATTACACAAATTCTATAACTAGTACTGTATTGTTTATTGCTAGCACAAACAAAGGGTTGTGTTTGGTATTTGTGTTGTTTACCTGGGTCGTGTCCATTACAGCATGCAACTGAAAATGTTTTAAAACGTTTTGAAACGGAAAACGAAAATGAATGTTTCTCATTAATGTTACTAATGTCCAGGTAGCCCCACACTGTTTCAGTAAAAAGAAAATCCAGTTTGTGCCTACTGAACACGACCCTGGTGATCAGATTGTTTTTAAAAGCACAATGTACAGATTCCTCTTTTATGGGACTCAGCTCCCTTTCAATAGGGTTATACTGTAAATTGATATAATTTGAGTTTTTTTTTGTGGAAATATTTGATAGACATATGATATGAATAATTTACTCTGTTAGCACCAGAGTTACTTGGTGTATAGTTTGTTGGTCAATCGCTGTTCATCAAAAATCACAGCAATGTCATTAACATTATTTTATCATCTGATGTTCAAAAATATTATTTTAATCTTCACATTAAGGTTACAACCAGATATATCAAAAGTCAAAATACTGTATTTGTTCTCAAAAGTGACAACAGTAGTCGCACTAGCAGCTCACAGACAGTTGACCTGAGTATAAAATGAACGTTGTTGTGGCCAAGTGTGGTTGACCAACTTTCTATAAACCAAGCTTAACACTTAGCCAAAGCTCCAGACATTGTCCATTTGGACCTCTCTTGGTGTCCTAACCTTAATCTTTCCCTCGAAATAGGGGGTCATCTGCACTGTCTGATGGTGTTTACTGTATCTCCTGTTTCTCTTTCCTTTCTCAAAATAGGTCTACCTATCTTTGTCCATGTGTCATTACATGTTACTGCTTATGTAACCATAGAGATGACAGTTAATTCATATTAATCTCTTTTTTCCTTGCACCCCTTTCATTCTCTCTTCCAATGCTTAAAATAGAAGTGGAGCAAAAAGGTAAATAACTGACACAATCCAAACCCTAGCTCCTTGTTTTGTGGCATATGGTTGTAAACCTTCCTATCCCCACTACGGTGTGCCAACCCCATAGCAGGCAATAGCAACAAAAACGGTCCCCATATAACAGTAACGGTCAGTAAACTGCAACGATGGGAGTGAGACTGATTAAAGAAAAAAGATGATAAAACACTAGCAGCAGTACAGCTGTAAGTGCAGAGTGTAGTAGCTGGAGTCCATAGGGGTTTCTTCCCCCATCCCCCTGGGTGCTTTTGCTACTCAGCACAATCTCATATTGCCTGGCTTCCAAACCCCTCACCATAGCATGCCATGGTAACAGTGTTTTCTGGCCCTTTGAAATCTATTGCTTCTACTGTCTTTTTCTCTCTTAGCGCCCTCTTCCCCCTTATCCCTTCCCCCTTATCCCTTATCCCGTATCCTGCCACTTGCTGCTCTTCTCTCCTTTGATTCTTTTGCCCATACTCAGAGCAACAACAAAACACCTCAAGAACACGCTCCCTTGTAACTTTAATGGTTAGGACATTTGGTTAGGACATTTGTCACAACAACAAACCTCTCAGGTATATGGTAAAAAGAGTGGTGTAAGTGGCAAATGTCTCAGAATACACATTTTCAGACCTGCTGAATCCTGCTCTCGATTGAAACCTCCCGTCTGTTGCCAAATGACTTTAGTTGGCTGCTTTTTTGTTTACAGGATTTTTGTTTGGTTTTTGTTCTGTTCTATTCTCCCCCTCATTTGTTTTCTATTCCCCTACAGTAGATGTCTAAGAGGCAAGGCTTCTTTTGTTTCAGAAAGTTACGTTATTACTTCATATACTATACATTTGCTTAACAACTTTCCTATTCCTTTTTTTCTTTCTATGCACAAAACCAAACTCCCTATACTGCTTGTGAACATTGGTTATAGCTGTAGTTGTCTTTTGGCCACTTTAATGTGTGTTTGACCCACTCTCTTTTTGGACAACCCGTAAAACAAAATGGAGAAAATAGAGATATCTTGACATTGTCTTTTGCTATTTTGATGTGTTTCACTTGGATGTGTTGACTTAAATCTGTTTCTTATTTTACTCTTCCCCCATCACTAGTTTTTGTTTGTCCTGGGACTCTGAAAGCTGTCGGAGATCCTTCCTTTCTCTTTGAAGCGGAGCAGCAAGCCGGGTCATGGTGCAAAGACCCTCTACAAGCCGGTGACAAAATCTACTTCATGCCTTGGACTCCTTACCGGACAGACACACTCATTGAGTACTCTTCCCTCGACGACTTCCAAAACGCCCGGCAAACCATCACGTACAAGCTCCCCCACCGGGTGGATGGCACTGGATTTGTGGTCTACGACGGGGCCGTGTTTTTCAACAAGGAGAGGACCCGCAACATTGTAAAGTTTGACATACGGACCCGAATCAAAAGCGGCGAGGCCATCATCAATAACGCCAACTATCACGACACGTCACCCTACAAGTGGGGCGGAAAAACTGACATCGACCTGGCCGTGGATGAGAACGGCCTGTGGGTGATCTACGCCACAGAGCAGAACAATGGCATGATGGTTATCAGCCAGTTGAACCCTTACACACTGCGCTTCGAGGCCACCTGGGAGACGACGTACGACAAGCGATCTGCCTCCAATGCCTTCATGATCTGTGGAGTACTCTACGTAGTGAGGTCCACATATGAAGATAACGAGAGTGAAATTAGCAAAAGCTTGATAGATTATGTTTACAATACCAAACAGAACCGTGGAGAGTATGTGGATATCCACTTTCCCAACCAGTATCAGTATATCGCAGCTGTGGATTACAATCCCAGAGATAACCAGCTATACGTGTGGAATAATTTTTACATCCTGAGATATAATCTGGAGTTCGGACCACCCGATCCCGCTCACGGTAAGCAACATCTCATTTCTTCTGCACACAATACTGGTAAATTGCATTTTGTGACATTGTGAATTTAGCTGCCTTTAAGTGTGTTGATATTCCTTGGGTATTCCACTGCCTGTGTGTCAAGTGTCACGGATGGCAGATTTGTTTATTTAGAATCTAATATGTGTTAGGTATATTACGGAAGCTTTGGAGTGCATGAAGCTTCTCAGGGTGAAGATGTCTAGCTCAGCAGTAAACAACATCACAGACCCAGTTACCATCTCATAAGGGATCAGTATCGGGGGATTTCATCAGGTTTACAGCGCGGGCGTTCCCCCACGTCCCCAGTGCAAAGGAAGGCCCATGGGGGTAGCTGCTGCCACCAGCTCTTCTCCCAGAGAGAGAGGAAATGTACCCCCACCACTGGAATCATACCTTCCTGGACAGGTACAAAGTGTTATTCCCACTGGTACAGAAACCCTTAATCCCCATTGGGCATTAAACAAACCGTTCAGGCAGCAAGTAGTTTAAGAGCGTTGGGCCAGTAACCGAAAGGTCGCTGGTTCGAATCCCTGAGCTGACTAGGTGAAAAATATGTTGCTGTGCCCTTTGAGCAAGGCACTTAAACCTAAATTGGTTCTGTAAGTCGCTCTGGATAAGAGCGTCTGCTAAATGACAAAAAAAAAGTTCACACTCAGGCTAGTATGAGGCACGGTGTGTCTTCTGGAAGAAGAGGAGGCGGAGAACACAGGGGGATGGGATCAATCACTTGGGTCATGTCAGATGAAAATGTTTTAAATGTATCTGTCAAAAACTGACATGAGGCCGCTTAGGCCCCAGATAGTCTTTACATTTAGAATATAATAACTGTAATTACCCTAATCCCCTCCTCACCCCGAGTCCTAAATCCATGTAATACTCCATACAGTCGGCGATGAGCATGGAGGTCAAGCAACTTTCCTCCAGATTACCACAGCTCAATATTTATTAATGTATTTGCTAGCCCACTTTTGTATTGATAGGGCTGAGGAGGCTAAATTGGGTTCAGCCAGTGGAACATGCCCACTATAGTAAGAGCCAGACAGGCTTTAGTGTAGCAAAATAACTTGTCCTAAGTTTAGATACAGACCCTTAGGGGGAAATTAGTATGCAGTGGGTGCACTGGATTGAAGTGGAGTAATCAAGGGGAGGAAGATGAACGTTCAGACATTTCCCTTTATTGCTGTCAATGAGCAACTTGTTTGAAGTTTTTCTTTAGCCAAAAACGAGGTATTTGGGGATTTTTATTAAACATTTGCAGCATTACAAAGCAAAATGTCAGTTTCTTTTCTGATTTCCCATTTGGCAAATGGTTTGTCATGAACAAATACTCAAATACAAATAGGTGACAATCAGCTGAAAGGCAGCTAGTATATTACATTCATGTTTATATACAGCTGTGGTAATGGTAGTAGCAAAAACACCTATCACCTCGTTAAATCTAAGAAATATTAAAATATTTTTGTTACAGTTCCAAGTTATACGGCTATAAAAAGCCAGACATTTAACTGAAACACATATGGTTTCAATACCATTGTTGCAGGTTCCTGGAATAGAGTTGCAATGCTCAGTTGATTAACTCATCTGTTGAATGCACATTGATTGCCAATATATAATTTAAAGCACTTTAAAGGTGCTGTACAAAATAAGACTGGGTTTCAGTCAAACGTGTGTCTAAGAAACATCCTTAACTCTTCCCACATAGTGCCTATTTAGGGACTCATCCGGGATGTGGGAGACACAAGATATACCTACAGTATACCCTTAGGCCTACACACTAACTACACTGAACAAAAATATAAATGCAACATGTAAAGTGTTGGTCCCATGTTTCATGAGCTGAAATAGAAGATCCTAGAAATGTTCAATACGCACAAAAATCTTATTTCTCTCAAATGATGTGCACAAAGTATTTCTGTCTGTAATAAAGCCCTTTTGTGGGGAAAAACTCATTTTGATTGGCTGGGCCTGGCTCCACAGTGGGTGGGCCTATGCCTTCCCAGGCCCATCCATGGCTGCGCCCCTGCCCAGCCATGTGAAATCCATAGATTAGGGCCTAATGAATTTTTTTCAATGGACTGATTTCCTTATATTAACTGTAACTCAGTAAAAAAGTATTGTTACTGTGTTATCACAGGTAATTAGTAGGGCTGTCAGAGTCAATCAGTTAATAAAAAATAAATTGCGCACACAATTTTTTCATGCATAATCTATACAGCTAAAATCTACATTGCCATGTAAATATAATTGAAATTGAGGTTAGAGAAAGTTGTGCTTTCTCAATTTACCTAATTTTGCTAACCGTTACTTTAGACAAAGTCAAAAAGTCAATATTCTTATAATGTTGTTTGTATGAAAATTCTTAAATTACAGCTCACCTTGAGCAAATTTGGAATTTGTGAGTAATTGCAAGCAAATGCTGCGATTAACTTGATTATTATTTTTTAAATCGTTTGACAGCCCTACTAAATAGACTATTCTTACAACATCAAATAAAATGTACCTGTGGAAAAAGTCATTACTCACTATTGGTGTCTAAATTAAAGTTACAACATAACTATATCACAGATTTTGTTAACACATAGAACTCAATCACATGAAGTTGTGTAAGGATTTTTTTTTTAGACCTTGGCAGATCAGGGCCTTGTCTATGTCACGATCGTTTATAGACGGGACGGACCAAGGCGCAGCGTGATATGCGTACATGTTTATTTATATTGAATAAACACCACGACAAAACAACAAATGAAATGTCTCCTGAGTGGCGCAGTGGTCTAAAGCACTGCATCGCAGTGCTAACTGTGCCACTAGAGATCCTGGTTCGAATCCAGGCTCTGTCGCAGCCGGCCGCGACCGGGAGACTCATGGGCGGCGCACAATTGGCCCAGCGTCGTCCAGGGTAGGGGAGGGAATGGCCGGCAGGGATGTAGCTCAGTTGATAGAGCATGGCGTTTGCAACGCCAGGGTTGTGGGTTCGATTCCCACGGGGGGCCAGTATAAAAAAAATATATATGTATTCACTAACTGTAAGTCGCTCTGGATAAGAGCGTCTGCTAAATGACAAAAATGTAATGGGCGTGACCACCACTTACTCTCCACCTCCCTGTTGCGCCCCTGGTCTGGTCTGGACCTCGGCGCGCTGCTTCCCCTCTCCTTCCTCCCATGAAGTACCAAGCCCTGTCTGGACCCTGGTGTGGGAGACCCCGAACCTGGAGAGGGGCTGACGTCTGGGTCTGGACTGGAACCGCTGACTGGAGCTGGACCCGACGACGGTGGATCAAACTGCTCTGGCTCCGGAGTGGAGCCGCTGACCGGAGCTGGATCAGGCACCGGTGGAGCGGACTGCTCTGGCTCCGGAGTGGAGCCACTGACCGGAGCTGGACTGGACCCCGGTGGAGCGGATTGCTCTGGCTCCGGAGTGGAGCAGCTGACCGGAGCTGAACTGGGCACCGGTGGAGCGGACTACTCTGGCTCCGGAGTGGAGCAGCTGACCGGTGCCGGACCAGGCACCGGTGGGAGAGGCACGGGCCGTGCCGGACTGGACACACGCACCACTGGCTTGGTGCGAGGAGCAGGAACAGGCCGGACCGGGCTGGCGACGCGCACCGCTTGGTGCGGGGGACAGGAACAGTCCGGGCTGGCGACGCGCACCACTGGCTTGGTGCGAGGAGCAGGAACAGGCCGGACCAGGCTGGCGACGCGCACCACTGGCTTGGTGTGAGAAGCAGGAACAGGCCGGGCCGGGCTGGCGACGCGCACCACTGGCTTGGTGCGAGGAGCAGGAACAGGCCGGGCCGGGCTGGCGACGCGCACCACTGGCTTGGTGCGAGGAGCAGGTACAGGCCGGACCAGACTGCGAAGGCGGACTGGAGGTCTGGAGCGGAGAGCTGGCACAACCCATCCTGGCTGGCTGCCCACTTTCGCACTACACATGCGGGGCGCTGGCACAGGACGCACTGGGCTGTGCACGCTCACTGGTGATACAGCTCGTAGAACCGGCGCAGGATATGCGGGACCGAGGAGGCGTACTGGAGACCAGGAGCGTTGAGCCGGCACACCCCGTCCTGGCTGAATGCCCATCTTCGCACGACACGTGCGTGGTGCTAGCACAGGACGTACAGGACTGTGCCGGAACACTGACGACACAGTACGTAGCTCCGCATAACACGGAGCCTGCCCAGTCACACGCTTCCTCGCGTGAGTACAGGGAGTTGGCTCTGCTCTAACACTAGGCTCCGCCAACTACCCTTTTAGCCCCCCCAAAACATTTTCTTGGGGCTGTCTCTCGGCCTTCTTCCTCGGCCGGCACCTTCTGCGTTGCCGCTGCTCCTCTCTATACCGCGCCTCTACTGTCTCCTCCCAAGGACGGCGATCCATCCCGGCCTGAATCTCCTCCCAAGTCCAGGATCCCTTACCGTCTAGGATCTCCTCCCAGGTCCAGGCTGTCTGCTCCTGGACACGCTGCTTTGTCCTCGTTTGGTGGGATCTTCTGTCACGATCGTTTATAGACGGGACGGACCAAGGCGCAGCGTGATATGCGTACATGTTTATTTATATTGAATAAACACCACGACAAAACAACAAATAAGACATTACCCTGCAAGTCTCATTGGGCAATCAATTATAAGGCCTGTTTATGCATCCAAAGCAGAGATATATTGTCTAAATTATCTGAGTAAGCATCTAAAAAGCTGCTTTTTGACTGAGAGGTTAACATTGGGCCTCGATCTAGAAGCTCAATGGGACACAGGTCAGGCCTAGCTGGGGAACCCCTTTATTTATCCCGAGTTGTGAAATTAAATTGCTGATTGCTTTCATAAAACATCCCCCTGAGCGGAAATTAAGACCCACACAACTCACCAACTCCCTTCTTAATTGTTTAGATGTCAATACATTTGTATGCAAATTCATCTGCCTAGCCTCAAATTGCAAGTGCAGCTCTTACTGGCTCCAAATGACCCAATTTATTGTAAATTATAAGGTGTGCGCCATGCCGCCAGTAACACAACTTACCAATTATCTCACCAGTCTCTCTATGTGGCCGAAGGTTGGCCTGCTGTTGCCTTATTTTATTAGTGCACAGCACAACACAAGAAAGCCAGCTACACATGCTCATCCATTAACTGTAACACATAAGCAAATGGCCAAGTAAATTCACCACACATTTCAGGTGTGGGGTGTATAAACTCTATAATCTCATAATTTTCTCTACCTCTTAAATGTGTGCCATTCGACCATTCTACAGTTGAAGTCAGAAGTTTACATACACCTTAGCCAAATACATTTAAACTCAGTTTTTCACAATTCCTGACATTTAATCCTAGTAAAAATTCCCTGTCTTAGGTCAGTTAGGATCACCACTTTATTTTAAGAATGTGAAATGTCAGAATAATAGTGGAGAGAATGATTTATTTCAGCTTTTATTACTTTCATCACATTCACAGTGGGTCAGAAGTTTACATACACTTAATTAGTATTTGGTAGCATTGCCTTTAAATTGTTTAACTTGGGTCAAACGTTTCGGGTAGCCATCCACAAGCTTCCCACAATAACTTGGGTGAATTTTGGCCCATTCCTCCTGACAGACCTGGTGTAACTGAGTCAGATTTGTAGGCCTCCTTGCTCGCACACGGTTTTACAGTTTTGCACACACATTTTCTATAGGATTGAGGTCAGGGCTTTGTGATGGCCACTCCAATACCTTGACTTTGTTGTCCTTTAGCAATTTTGCCACAACTTTGGAAGTATGCTTGGGGTCATTGTCCATTTGGAAGACCCATTTGCGACCAAGCTTTAACTTCCTGACTGATGTCTTGAGATGTTGCTTCAATATATCCACATAATTTTCCTTCCTCATGATGCCATCTATTTTGTGAAGTGCACCAGTCCCTCCTGCAGCAAAGCACCCCCACAGCAAACTGAGTTTAAATGTATTTGGCTAAGGTGTATGTAAACATCTGACTTCAACTGTAGGTCTGCTCACAGAACGGATGGAAATGAGTGCTACATGTGTGCACATACCTAGAACACCAAGAGAGAGAGAGAGAGAGAGAGAGAGAGAGAGAGAGAGAGAGAGAGAGAGAGAGAGAGAGAGAGAGGGAGGGGGGATTGAATATGTAAGGCACAGCCTCGCAGTGAGCCAAGATGCTCTGCATGGTAACAGCGAAGGCCCCTCTCTACATGCTCCAGGGTTATCCCAGATCACAGATCAAGGTGCTGAGGACAATGTGCAAAAGATGACACTGTTTGTTTTGACAACACCAACCCCATGTCCTCGACGTCCAAGTGGACACAACTTGAAAGGGAGAGCATATTGATGTGGAAAATTGCCATTTTTATTCCTCCCACATTCTCTCTCTCCGGTGTGGACACACGTCGACGGGCCTGTCGCCTGTCTTACTGCAGCTGCTGATAGCGAGAGCCATTGTTCTCCATAGTCAATAGCCCCATATCCCTGTAGATGAGCAGCACTGCCATGGGCCCTGTAGAAAATGCATCATTCCTACCCCCCTTCCTTGAAATAATCACATAACTAGAATTAGTTGGATTGGGGAAAACAATTTGGTGGCGACCTTGCTTTCACCTATCCAATCACTTATAGATCTGTGATTACCTGAAGGAAACAAGAATGGAAGGGTGGATTCTATTATTATCTATTATGATTTGAACAGGGCCTGTGTCTGGCTGAGTCTGCTGGCCAGGATCAGGGTTAGACTTCAGCAAGCCAGTCTGTTGCCCAGAGGCAGCGTTTCTAAACTCCCGTTACTCTCCAGACCCACGTCCCTGCCAGTGCCGGCAGCATCCACACCGCCTCTCCTCCTTTGCATTAGCAATGGAGGAATGAATTACCTCCGCAATCTGCACAGATGATAGGAGGAACATGCTAATTCAATGACGGATCCCCGGCCCCTGCGCGGCACCCGCTCTGAGGCTTTTTCCTCTCCCTCTCTATATTCTCCTCACTTCTTCCTCCAAATGAGTCCATATCTTTTTATATTATTTCTGTATTATTCAGTCGTGATTCATCCGACAAGGGCTCCACTATTCTAGCAGGCTCATTCCCAGATGTACTGGGATTTCACAATGTGTTTCCTATGGATCCTATTTATTAATATACAGTAGGGATGTCCCTGGTTGAAGATTTATAGGTTTTTCAATTCTGAGAAGTGTCTCAATTCTGAGAAGTGTATTTGTTGGATGTCAGCTATTTCTCTAAAATGTGATCGATTTCAAGTTTTTCCCTCCACACATTCCCAAACAGTGCTATTATTGCACTCATTGTAAGACATGGAACAATTTGTGCACTTCCAAGTATCCACATATATGATATTTTGTATTCCAACGCTGAAGGTAATACGTTTTAACAGTTCGTGTTACATCATGTTGAAATAGACCTCTACTGTGTCATATAGTCCAAACAAACTACGGCAAAATGATCTGTGCTGACAGCATATGTGGGCAACCCTCAGCCTTGGGTTACGTTTCAGAATGTCACAGAGAGTTGTTTTACATAAGAGGAGCATTACTGTTTCTCTGAGGTATGGCTGACAGGATCATCTCAGTCTCATGTTTGATTACGGTTTAAACAACGCATATTAAAATGATTATTATTGAGACGTCTATACAGTCCCCTAACAGTTATTGTGCCTTTGAGAAGATTTGTTCTGGCATTGGGCTGTGTATGTGTGCATGTGTGTGTGTGTGGATAGATGGTCTGGTGGGTGGTTTGCGTGCCTGCCTGTATGTCTGTGCCTGTGTCTGTGTGTTTAGGGATGTTCTGAAATAGACACCCAGTGTGCATGCCACCAAATGTAGGCTAGTTCTTTGCACTCTGAGTTAATGCTTGAAATGTGAGGCACGTACAGTAGAGAAAGCTGAGAGAAAAAAGCAGACTCTAGTCTGGCAGCTGCTGTGTGTGTGTCTGCTCTATGTACTTAAATGTATGTGCTCCATTCGAGACAACCTCTAACAGCTATTAGGTTTTGTTCGCTTAGACACAAACATGGACCTATAGACACAAATACATTACTCTTAGAAAATCTTTAGGATTTGCTTATTGCTGATATCCCTGAAGCAAACAATGTTCTTTTATTTTTTCATGTGCGTTATTGTTATGATAGGAGGATATTGGAATTTACTGGCAGACATATTATCACAACAATCAGCAAGTATAATTTCCAGATGGATCTTTCACTGAAAGCGAAGGGAAATTAATGAATACATAGGACGATGTTAAAGTGCGCACATTAGCAAAAATGTGACACTTGGTTGCAAGGATTGGCTATGAGGTTATCACTTCAATCTTTACAGCTCAGATAAACGGAACCCTGTGCAGTTCACTGAAGCCGATAAGGGGTTAATATATATATTTTTTTATGACTTTTGAAGTAGATGGCTCATTCGTTTATTTTCCTGGCATGCTTTTCTTGGCCCTTTCACAAAGGCTGAACTTGGCTCCTTTTTGATCTGAGAAACAGGGTTTTAATTGTTTGAGCCTCTATTGACTTCTTCTGTTTGCTTTTACTCTTCCATTAGGAGCTGATTACCACCTGGGACCAATATTTCACAACTGATAAAAAGCCTGTGTTTAAAGGATCCCTTTAGTTTCGCACCAGGAAGGCAGAGGGAGAATCTCAGAGGGAGATCTTTTCAGAAGGTGTATTTGACACAATGTTTTTGGTTTTTATTCAGTGACAAGCAATAGTTGGTACAAATTAAATTAAATACAATTTTACCTCTTATGTGAAAATGATCTGAAACATTGGTCTTACAAACCTTCCCTATAGGTTTTCTTCCCTTTTTTTTCTCTCCAGATAAACAGCCCCTGATAATGTGCATGAAGCATTACTCATGTGAACAACCATGCGGTGCACATCGTAAGTGCGGCCATTAAGCATAATATAAAAGACACACTCGCTGTCAGTTTTCATTTTTCAACTCCGCCAAGACTGGTGAGGCCTGGAGAAGTCCAATCTATGCTCGGTGCAGCTCTGACAACACTAGACAGCTCCTCCCCCCTCCTCTCCTCTCTCTCTTTCTCTCCTCTCCTTCCTCTCCTGGATTATTGTCTCATCATCTCAGATGAAACCCATGCCCTATACCCACAGTAGTAATAACCGAGCGATGAAAATATGTTTCCAGGCAAAAAGACGTGGGCGGCGATCACATAAAGAGGTTATGAATGTGTCCATGTTTGACAATTATCAACAATTTGGAGGATATCTCTCCCTTACACTCATAACTCCATGACAGTTAATTGAAGGTCCCTCTTGGGCTTGATTCCTAGACAGACATTAATTGGGGGGATCCTCTCTGGTTTCTCCAATCTGAGAGAGATTTGCTTGAGTTGTAATCAAAAGGGAATTGTACAGGTATTCACAGGTGTACAAAACATATATTTAATCTGCATATGTTACAGATGTATGGCAGGAGGAATCTGCTGCCACAGCAGAACAAACAGTAAATAGAACCCCTAAGAGTATGGATGTATCCCAAATGGTACCCTATTCCCTATATAGTGCACCACATTTGACCAGAGCCATTTGGGCCCTGGTCAAAAGAAGTGCACTATAAACATTTGGGATGAACCGCTGCCTATCCAAAGATAGCCATCACTGTATACTGCAAAGCAGCAACAGCATGGTAGGAGTGTCCATTTGAATACCTGTAGCTTTAATTCTTCCCAGTTTTCATTGGATTAAAGGAATCTTCTACATCAAGGTAAAGAGATGATACAGCTGTTAGGATTACAGACCAACAAGCTGCATCAACTTGAATGGCACAACATTTAAACAAGGGTTAGAGAAGTACAAACATTGTGTAGGCCTATTTGTATCCAACTTTATTAAAGATATTCTCTGGTACTTTTGTATACTTTTTAGCCAGTAGTTCAGAAAGTAGTGCTCACAAGCCAGAAGTGTTCCCCAAAATTGCGTACTACGTCACATATGTGGAGATTTGTGCACCACATCATTGCTCTCTCTCTTGCTCTGCTGTGAAGCTCATTGGTTGAACTCTAGTTGCTAGGGGACTGACCCAAGTGGGGGGAAATGTAGGGAAAATGGTGTAGCACAGCTTCCAGAAAAACAGTTACTTTCAAATTAGGGATTTCGTGGCTAATTGAGGTAATTATGCTCATAGATTATGCATTTATGAATTACACATTGACACATCCAGTTCTGTGCAGGCCAGTCAAGTTCTTCCACACCGATCTCGACAAACCATTTCTGTATGGACCTGAAACAGGAAAGGGCCTTCCCCAAACTGTTGCCACAAAGTTGGAAGCACAGAATCTTCTAGAATGTCATTGTATGCTGTAGCGTTAAGATGTCCCTTTACTGGAACTAAGGGGCAGGTAGCGTTCTCCTGGCATCCGCCAAACCCAGATTCGTCCATCGGACTGCCAGATGGTGAAGCGTGATTAATCACTCCAGAGAACACGTTTCCACTGCTCCAGAGTCCAATGGCGGCTGGCTTTACACCACTCCAGCCGACGCTTCGCATTGCGCATGGTGATCTTAGGCTTGTGTGCGGCTGCTCGGTCATGGAAACCCATTTCATGAAGCTCCCGACGAACAGTTCTTGTGGTTCCAGAGGCAGTTTGGAACTCGGTAGTGAGTGTTGCAACCGAGGACAGACGATTTTTACACGCTACGCGCTTCAGCACTCGGCAGTCCCGTCCTGTGAGCTTGTGTGTTCATACCACTTCGCGTCTGAGCCGTTGTTGCTCCTAGATGATTCCACTTCACAATAACAGCACTTACAGTTGACCGGGGCAGCTCTAGCAGGGCAGAAATTTGACGAACTGACTTGTTGGAAAGGTGGCATCCTATGACGGTGCCACGTTGAAAGTCACTGAGCTCTTCGGTGAGGCCATTTTACTGCCAATGTTTGTCTATGGACATTGCATGGCTGTGTGCTCGATTTTATACACCTGTCAGCAACGGGTGTGGGGGAAATAGCCCAATCCACTCATTTGAGGGGGTGTCCACATACTTTTGTATATATAGTGTACCTTATAATGGAGATCTCTAGAGGAGAAATAATGCTACTCAGTTTTAGAGCTGGGACAATAAACCAAAAATTATCAACACCGACCAATTATCCTGGACATTTTGCTGATATCGTTCATTACGATAATAAGCCTATACTAGAGAAATGTGAAGTTTAAAATGACGTTTGCTAATATGGGGGACTGTTGGGACAATTGATAGCTACAACATTCAAACTAGCAGTAGTAGTTTGAAGGGTAATAAAAAAAAAATTGTGCACATTGTTATAAACTTATTGTAGGAACAGACTCCAATGAGATGCAATTGGACATCTTTTAGCATAAGGGCAATTCCATGGTTTTCCACTTATAAATGTATGCCAAACAAAAGCCATGGATTTCAAAGTTTAACAAACCATACAACTCTATGCACAAGGACTACTTTTAACAGTTGATACTGAACATTTTACAAAAGCACTGGAAAAACTGTGAAGATGCAAAGTTTGGTAAGAGAATTTCTATAACATCTCCCTCAGTGTTTTATGTGACCACGTTTTACCCCCCCCAACCCCCCCAATTTTTGTTATATCTGCTCCAAATTAAGATTAAAATATGTCTGCAGAAAGAATAGGGTGTAAGCTATGACAGCTATGACATGACACCTTGACTTTGAAAAAATCGATTTTGGTTATTGAACTACAGTAAGTGAAGTGGATTTACACCCGGTAACAGAATTTCGGTAATGGAATTTCATTATGGGTCCCTGACCTGTACTACACAGAAATGCATAATTATGGATATGAGTGTCATTCTCTTCATGGTGAGAGAATAAATAGCTACCCAAAGGTAGAAATATGCAATATCCTCCTTTGCATATTTGGGTATTATTTTAAAGACTGGCTGTTATTTAAATGTGCTCCGCCCCAAACAAGACCACATTTCATAGACATCTATGTTTCACAAGTTTGGACATCAAAGTACATCACTGTAGAGCTCAGTATAGTACAGTACAGTACAGCACAGCACAGTAGAGTATAGTTCAGTACAGTACCGTACAGTACAGTAGAGGTCAGTACAATACAGTATAGTAGAGTATAGTTCAATAAACAAAATACAGTACATTATAGTGTACTCAAATCTAGTGTGATCTACGGTGTACTGTACTGAACTCTACTCTATTCTACTGTACTGTACTGAACTATGCTCTTCTAAACTTTTTAATTTTTTTTACTTTACTTTACTGTACTGTACTCTACTGTAATGTACTCTACCAAACTGTACAAAACGTTTTTGCTTTTTTACTGTACTACTGTACTGTACTTTGCTGTACTGTACTGTACTGTTCTGTACTGTGCTCTCCAAACTTGTGAAACATAGACGTCTATGATTGGTTCAGATTTGGTCCGGTCCGGACTGGATCAAATCTGAACCAATCATGGACGTCTATGTTTGGGCCAAATCAAGGTCGGTCTGGACCAAAAATCAACATCTGTGGACGTTGAAATTAAAGCTGGTCCAGACCGTACCAAAAAACGATGTCTCAAGCACTGCGATGCAGTGCCTAAGACCGCTGCACCACTCGGGAGGCCCCCAGAATGTTGAGTTGTAATCACTTAATAATTCATATACAAAATAAATATCAGTAAAAACACCATAACTAATTGGTAAGTCTACCTTTACTTTTTACTTCTGTGAACTTTCATTATATTCTCTCCTCGTGAAGGAGAGAAATTAGAAAATATCTTAAAGATATGTGGGTTTTTGGTAACGGAATTTCAAAGCATAATTTCTCCAAAACTATATATGTATTGATATTAGTTGGCAGGGGTCTTTACTTCAACATTGTTGTTGTTGTTGTTGTTTTGATGTATTTATAATACCTTTTAAGACTTTTTCTGGTAGATGTTTTCTAAGACCCCATTTCCATCTGTTTGACCAGAAATCAAAGCCTTAGCTTTCATTTGACACCAGATTTGACATGCTCCTATGAACTTGCGCTTAAGGGTCCTTTTACATGGAAATGCCCATAACTAGAGCAAGGAGTTAGAGAGCTACAGCAAGCCTGTACAAGAAGCTGCTCACTGAAGAGATGTGTGGACATAATTTCATTAGCTAACATGCTCAAGGAATTTATTTGAATCAGAGCACTGCACATGCACCTTGATGCATTGGGGAGTGAACCCCTTATCTTAAATTATATACATCAAGGATTCATGTTGTATTTTCACATTAACCTGGGTTTTGTCTCAAGGAGGAAAACATGTAAACATTTTCTCATCCATACAGTATAGAGGGGACTTTCATAATTCATGGCTGTTCTCAAACTACCCCCTAGCTAACATTATGTAAATACTGTTGATAAGACCCTTATTATGTGACAAGCAATGTTCAACTAGTAGACCTGCATAATCTGCAGAGGTAGCTAGGCTACATGTGGCCAATAATATGTGAAATACAAAGGACTTAATATATATTTTTTAGTAGTTTATCTGGGCTTTAAAATAATGTCTGTAATAAAAAACACTTTAGAAGTTAAATAAAATATTACAGCCAAATTTACCATCAAGCTCCATATCAAAACATGTCACCATTTCAGGTCTGAGGTCTGTGTCTCAGTCAGGAAGCATCATGTACAGTCAGTTACTGAAGCCAAGACTGGGTGTGCTTCCCAAATGGCACCGTATTCCCTATACAGTGCACTACTTTTGACCAGGGCGTATAGGGCTCTGGTCAAAAGTATTGAACTATGTAGAGAATAGAGTGCCATTTCAGACCCGCTTGGGCTCCCGCTAGGCAGGAAGCGCATTGACTTGTCTCCAATGGTCAATAGAGACTAACTCGCAGCAGGTAGCAAGCTAACCAGCCAACCTCAAAGAGGGATCCCTTCAGCCTGGAAGCGAGATATGGTGGTGATGTCTATTGAAGAGATAGATATGGTGGTGATGTCTGTCTGCCCTCCAAGCCATGAAGCGAGAGCTTCTCACTCACGCTCAGTGAGCTCAGTAGTGGTTTAAGTGAATGTGTGTGAATTTACGGGGAAAAAACTGCAACAGCAAATACCACTTTAAAGTCCTGCATGTTACGGACAACTTAATGGGATAATAAAAGGGATAAAATTCCTTGCACATAATTTTGTGGTGAAAGTTAAATTATATTTCTAAACTCTCAATTCAGTACCTTGAGGTGTGAACAGATGTATAGCAAATGACTGGTTTCTGGTTATCACCGTTTCACTGGATGAGACGTTCTGATCATCCACTTACAGGAAATACAGTTATAATGATACTAATACAACAAAATAAATGTTAGCCATAGGCCCTGTTGTAATACTTCAGAAATGCATAATTTTGTCCTTGTTTCCTTGAGGGAAGCACAGATCTATAAGTGATTGGATAGGTGTAAGCACGGTCGCCAACCTATTGCTTTCACCAATCCAACCAATTCCGAGCTGTGATTACTACAGAAGGGAAGTATATTTGATGAATTTGAATGTGGTGTTTCCTTCGCTCTCCTGACTGAAACGTATTGTTTTTGCCCTTGGCACATAACACATACCGGCTGTATCAAAATGTGGGGCGCGTAAGGAAAACAACCACCAAATTAATGTTCCGACAACAAAACGACACACACAGGCTCCTTGTTTCTCTGTCAAAATGTAATCAGCCGTGCCTCATAGTCTCTCAGGCAAGAGTGACTGCCAGGCAGGAAGATGTTACAGTAATTATTGTCTTGTTCGGTGCAGACTGAGTGCCTTGAATAAGATATAGTCCAGAGGAAAGCAAATCTATTTGCACAAAGCACTCCCAGCTCCCCATTTGTGTGTAGCCACCATTGTGTGTAGCCAGCTTTGTACCAGATGTGTTTTGAAAGAACGAGAACAGAAAGGCTTGTGCGAGCTAACATGAGACTACGTTATCATTTTCTCCCCAGCTACACCTCTCTCCGAAGCGACCTTGGCGCCGGCTGAGCCTCTCCGGACGACAACCACCACAGCAACCACCACGGCAGCACGCAACAAAGGCGTAGCAAACACCATGACCACAACAGGGCCCAAGGAGGGTAACAACAGAGGAGAGCTCAAACCCCCTCCGGAGGTTCCCCAGACCACCGCCCCGCCGCCTCTGGAGTCCTTCCCCCTACCGGAGCGCTTCTGTGAGACCACGGAGAAGAGGGACATCGTGTGGCCTCAGACCCAGAGGGGCATGTTAGTAGAGAGGCCTTGCCCAAAGGGGACCCGAGGTAAGCAGAGTGTTTACCTTAGGGCATTAGCTACTGTTTATCACCATGATGAGTGGTTAGAGAGTGTGTTTTTGTTACCTATACAGTATGATATTGTTTGTGACTATCATTTATTGATAGATTCAATTCGTGTAGGACTGTATAGGGAATCAACGAGATATAGTGTTTTTACAGTTGTGTGAATAATTCACTGCCTCGTAATAGGTCAAAATAGTCTTTAGCAATGTGCAGCCGTTGTTTTGAAGGGAACTGGCTCAGCTGTTTCCCCAAGCTTGATTGAATATGTTCAGGCCTTATTGGATTGTGTGTGAAATTGTGTTATCATTCAGGGTTCATTAGACGTTGGTGTAATTGGAACGGAAGGAAAAGTCTTATTATTACTTAATTTGTAGTGAAACTGGCACTGGGAGTATATAGTCAGTATTTATGGTAAATTACCAGCTATTGATGTAAAGACAACAATTAAATGCAGTGTATGTAGGCTTTTGGAGGTTAGGTTGGTTTAACACGATGAGGTATATGGCTAATATAATATGACATAATCCAATGTCGTTTCTAATATATATATATATATATATATATATATATATATATATATATATATATATATATATATATATATATATATATATCTTATATAACTGAGCTAATGTAAACGTATTTTCCTGACAGGCACCGCCTCTTATTTATGTGTACTTGCCACGGGGGCCTGGCACCCAAAGGGCCCTGATCTCAGCAACTGCACTTCCCACTGGGTCAACCAAGTAGCCCAGAAGGTATGTATGAGCTGTACTGCCTCAGTGTTTTGAGCTACAGTATAAGTAAATGTACTAATTCCCTTAAAATACTATAGGTACTGCAGTGCTTGAAGTGGAATGAAAAAGGTGCCTGTAATCATTTTAATCTTACAGTAGTGGTGCTCATATTTTATATTCGATAAGAGGTACCGGTAATCTGTACCGGTGTGAACTGGCTCAATTCAAGCCCTGTAATAATTGTATATTCCTCTATCCCTTATATGGCACCTCTTTCCTTTCATCTTCCACCATTTATGATGATAAAAGAGTCAAAATAGCCGCGGGCCATCCACTAGGGTGCTCTGTCTGCTGTTTGTTCTGATAAGTGACTCAGACATGGAATGTGTAGTAATTTAAGCACGACGGACAACCCTTCATCATTTTGTATCCTTGTGTTCACTTCCATCAAATGAGAAATACAGCACCCCAAGGAGTGTTATTAAGTGTAATTAGTCACCCATCTCTTATATGGGGCAGCTCATCCTAGAATGACCTCACGTCAGAACGGGAGGGAGAGAGCCTCATAGTCTGGTCCCAGATCTGTATGTGATTAAGCCAATAGCATAATAACCATAGTCAGAGGACGACAAACAGATCTGGGTACAGTACTTAGCCAAGTTGATACTACCAGCCATTTCAGTTACTCATTTTAAAACATAGAAAGCCATAACAAATGCCTTTAGTATAAAGGTTAATTCATGCTTATAACAAGTCTTAAGCCTATAACATGGCTGTAAGAATATCAAATTCAATAAAATTCCTAAAACCCCAAATAGCTAGCATTGCAGAGGCAAAAGCACAGTGGCCAGGAAAAACTCCCTAGAAGGCAGTAGCCTACGAAAAAACCTAGAGAGGAACCAGGTTCAGTGTTACCAATAAAGTGTTACAAATATATTTTTTATTGCTCCAGATCCGTAGTGGCGAGAACGCAGCTAACCTGGCCAACGAGCTGGCCAAGCACACCAAAGGGCCCATCTTTGCCGGCGACGTGAGTTCGTCAGTCCGACTGATGGAACAGCTGGTCGACATCCTGGATGCTCAGCTTCAGGAGCTGAGACCCAGCGAGAAAGACTCTGCGGGCCGCAGTTTTAACAAGGTAACTGATTTTCCACCCTTTCAAAATGGCTGCCACTTGAAATCTTCATTCCCCTATCACGTACTGTTCTTTATGGAGATAAATAGCACTGTCATTTCTCCTCACCGGCAATCTCTCTGGATCTGAGTCACCGCTAGACGTTTTGTGATGCTCTTCTGAGCCGTCTCCCACTTCAAGTTAGGAGAAATGTGATTCCTTGTAGTCAGTGAAATGAGTGAAATAAGTGGTTATATTTGTCTTAATATTCATATTATGTCTGTTCCTCTCTCCCTTTCTTTCAAAGGCAGACAAAAGTACTCGAGCAAATAAAGAAACAGCAAACCAATTAGGGTATTATATGTACTGAAATGCAATAAGATAATGTTATTCCCTGACATATTTGTACACCTGAAGTAATTGCTGTAATTGCCTCTGCCAAGGCTTGTTCTATGAAGTCTCTGGTGTATTTGAGAGAACTAAATCATGCCACTAATGGGAGTGAGGTCACTTTTGTTCTGGAACCTGCAGGTAGCGTAGCCTACAGCATGAGGAAGGAGAAAGCCAGCTGAAAGAGGGGGAGTGATCAGAACAGTCAGTCAGAAGAGAATCGAAGCCTTGAACACTTGTTCTCAAGCTTCTACATTTTGTTAATTGTGTGTTTCTTTGTTTTATCTTTTTTTCTACCTAATGAAAAAGCTTCAAAAACGAGAAAGGACATGCAGGGCGTACATGAAGGTATCTGAGCTATGCTACTGTACCACACTCTGCTTCTCCGCACCTCCCTCTCCCCTGCTCAGCAGCATGTACCCTCTGTATTGTCATGTAGCCTCTCCCCCCTCCCTCTGTGCTTCCTGCATTTTGGAGTAATTGCTTCCACACAGCCATAATTGTGCCAAAAGTGCAAGCTACAGTGGGGAAAAAAAGTATTTAGTCAGCCACCAATTGTGCAAGTTCTCCCACTTAAAAAGATGAGAGAGGCCTGTCATTTTGACAGACAAATTGAGATTTTTTTTTCTCAGAAAATCACATTGTAGGATTTTTTATGAATTTATTTGCAAATTATGGTGGAAAATAAGTATTTGGTCACCTACAAACAAGCAAGATTTCTGGCTCTCACAGACCTGTAACTTCTTCTTTAAGAGGCTCCTCTGTCCTCCACTCGTTACCTGTATTAATGGCACCTGTTTGAACTTGTTATCAGTATAAAAGACACCTGTCCACAACCTCAAACAGTCACACTCCAAACTCCACTATGGCCAAGACCAAAGAGCTGTCAAAGGACACCAGAAACAAAATTGTAGACCTGCACCAGGCTGGGAAGACTGAATCTGCAATAGGTAAGCAGCTTGGTTTGAAGAAATCAACTGTTGGAGCAATTATTAGGAAATGGAACACATACAAGACCACTGATAATCTCCCTCGATCTGGGGCTCCACGAAAGATCTCACCCCGTGGGGTCAAAATGATCACAAGAACGGTGAGCAAAAATCCCAGTACCACACGGGGGGACCTAGTGAATGACCTGCAGAGAGCTGGGACCAAAGTAACAAAGCCTACCATCAGTAACACACTACGCCGCCAGGGACTCAAATCCTGCAGTGCCAGACGTGTCCCCCCTGCTTAAGCCAGTACATGTCCAGGCCCGTCTGAAGTTTGCTAGAGTGCATTTGGATGATCCAGAAGAGGATTGGGAGAATGTCATATGGTCAGATGAAACCAAAATAGAACTTTTTGGTAAAAACTCAACTCGTCGTGTTTGGAGGACAAAGAATGCTGAGTTGCATCCAAAGAACACCATACCTACTGTGAAGCATGGGGGTGGAAACATCATGCTTTGGGGCTGTTTTTCTGCAAAGGGACCAGGACGAATGATCCGTGTAAAGGAAAGAATGAATGTGGCCATGTATCGTGAGATTTTGAGTGAAAACCTCCTTCCATCAGCAAGGGCATTGAAGATGAAACGTGGCTGGGTCTTTCAGCATGACAATGATCCCAAACACACCACCCGGGCAACGAAGGAGTGGCTTCGTAAGAAGCATTTCAAGGTCCTGGAGTGGCCTAGTCAGTCTCCAGATCTCAACCCCATAGAAAATCTTTGTAGGGAGTTGAAAGTATGTGTTGCCCAGCAACAGCCCCAAAACATCACTGCTCTAGAGGAGATCTGCATGGAGGAATGAGCCAAAATACCAGCAACAGTGTCACGCTCGTCGGGAACAGAGGAGGACCAAGGCGCAGCGTGGAATGCGAACATTTTATTAATTTGAATGAACACACGAACAAAACCACAAAACGAAAACGTGACGTCCCTGGTTACATACACGAACCAACACGGAACAAGAAACCACAATGAATGAATGCCTAATGGCTACCTAAGTATGACTCCCAATCAGAGACAACGAGCTACAGCCGTCTCTGATTGGGAGCCACCCTGGCCAACATAGATATACAACACCTAGAACCAACACACATGACAACTCACACCCTGGCTCAACATACTAGAGTCCCCAGAGCCAGGGCGTGACAGTACCCCCCCCTAAAGGCGCGGACTCCGACCGTGCCAACCAAATACCACAGGGGAGGGACCGGGTGGGCACTCCGCCTTGGCGGCGGATCCGGCTCCGGGCATGATCCCCACTCGCTCTCTAACCCCCCAAAGTACCCCTGGTCTGGTCTGGCCCTGCTGACCGGAGCTGGACTGCACACTGGTGGAGCGGATTGCTCTAGCTCCGGCGTGAAGCAGCTGACCCGTGCTGAACCAGGCACCAGTGGAACAGGCACGGGCTGTGCCGGACTGACGACACACACCACTGGCTTGGTGTGGGGAGCAGGAACGGCCCGAGCCGGGCTGACGAAACGCACCCCTGACCTGGTGCGGGGAGCAGGAGCGGGCCGAACCGGGCTGACGAAACGCACCGCTGACTTGGTGCGGGGAGCAGGAACGGGCCGAGCCGGGCTGACGAAGCGCACCACTGACTTGGTGCGGGGAGCAGGAACGGGCCGAGCCGGGCTGACGAAGCGCACCACTGACTTGGTGCGGGGAGCAGGAACGGGCCGAGCCGGGCTGACGAAGCGCACCACTGACTTGGTGCGGGGAGCAGGAACGGGCCGAGCCGGGCTGACGAAGCGCACCACTGACTTGGTGCGGGGAGCAGGAACGGGCCGAGCCGGGCTGACGAAGCGCACCACTGACTTGGTGCGGGGAGCAGGAACGGGCCGAGCCGGGCTGACGAAGCGCACCACTGACTTGGTGCGGGGAGCAGGAACGGGCCGAGCCGGGCTGACGAAGCGCACCACTGACTTGGTGCGGGGAGCAGGAACGGGCCGAACCGTACTGGGGACACACACCACTGGTCCTACGCAGGGATCTGGAATGGGCCGGACCGGACTGGTAACACACCCCAGTACCTCTCGCCGTGCCTCTACACCTTCCATCCCCTCTTCGACCAGTGGCCCCCGTAACCTGGCGGCCTCCTCTGCCAACCCGCTGGGCCGCTCTGCCGCGGTCTCCTGCTGGCCCGTCGTCCACGGCGTTAGCCCCCCCCTAAAATTTTTCTGGCCGTCTCTCCTACCCGTGGACCAGGTCTCCATGTCCCTCGCCAGCCTTTCGCCCTTCTGCTTCCATGTCAAGCCCTTCTCTTCCTCACCCGGCTTGACCCAGTCGAGGAGGCGAAGGAGATCTGCTAGAGATCTCCCTGGCGATGGCTCCTGGACACGCTGCTTGGTCCAGTCTTGGTGGTTTCTTCTGTCACGCTCGTCGGGAACAGAGGAGGACCAAGGCGCAGCGTGGAATGCGAACATTTTATTAATTTGAATGAACACACGAACAAAACAACAAAACGAAACGTAACGTCCTGGTTACATACACGAACCAACACGGAACAAGAAACCACAATGAATGAATGCCTAACGGCTACCTAAGTATGACTCCCAATCAGAGACAACGAGCTACAGCCGTCTCTGATTGGGAGCCACCCTGGCCAACATAGATATACAACACCTAGAACCAACACACATGACAACTCACACCCTGGCTCAACATAATAGAGTCCCCAGAGCCAGGGCGTGACAAACAGTATGTGAAAACCTTGTGAAGACTTACAGAAAACATTTGACCTGTGTCATTGCCAACAAAGGGTATATAACAAAGTATTGAGAAACTTTTGTTATTTACCAAATACTTATTTTCCACCATAATTTGCAAATAAATTCATTAAAATCCTACAATGTGATTTTCTCGATTTTTCTTTCTCATTTTGTCTGTCATAGTTGACGTGTACATATGATGAAAATTACAGGCTCTCTCATCTTTTTAAGTGGGAGAACTTGCACAATTGGTGGCTGACTAAATACTTTTTTTCCCCACTGTAAGTGGCAGAGACATCATTGGCAGTTACTAATGTAACTTATTTCAAAATTATTTTCTGTTTCTCCCTTATAATTACAGGAGGATTTTGTTTTGTTTTCGTGTATCTTTGTCTTCCATTGAATGGTCCTTTCTCTTTTTGCTTTAAGAAAGTACATGCCTAAATATGTAACACAGTGATTCACAAACTACATTTCATGGCTAAAATATGGGTAATTTCCCATATAAAGTTAGTCTGTGTGTTTTTTAAGCCACATATTCCTTTTTACTGTCACCTCCGATTCTGCGAGTCTCCTCAATCGAAAAGCCCATTACAGTGCTACAGTGCTAAGGATAGCTGCACTAAAGACTCTCTTTCCACCTGTGATGTATTCAAACCTTTGTCTTCCTCGGCCACACTCTGACCTTTAGCATGTTAATTCATGACAGTTCATTCATCAGGACACAGATTTTAATTTGTGTCATAAATTAGAGGCACAAATCTGCGCTTTCCGTCGGACTAATAAGGCTGTTGGGGGCAAACCAATTTGTGTCCTTCTCCATTTAATAGTTCCAGGGGCCTGCCGCTCTAAGTATTTCGGCCATATCCCTTCTCTGGCCATTAGGGACTTCTCAACATCCTTCTCCACCTGCCTCCAAAGTCAAGCTCTCTGACATACAGATCGCTCCACAGGGACAGTGTTAAAATGGATCAGGTTAATTAGTCCTTAGATGGCCATACTTGTTAGAAATAAGAATGTTAGCTAATAGCTACTACTCTTTCTCCCCAAATGTCTCATTATTGTCATCTCAATCATATTTTTTTATTTCTTTTTTGTGCATATTTCCAGCGCATTGCATGTTTCTGTGTTTCTGTGGCACATGGGCCTATTTTTTGTTGGTGAGGGTGGATGGGAAGATTTTAAATATGTATGTGACTAGATGACACTGTGTGTGAGCGGGATGCTGTGTGGGGTTCCTAAGAAAGCGCTGAGTCGACAGTATTTGACATACAGTATAGTTGATGGGAAGTCACATTAGCCACCCGTGCTAGCTGGAGGAGCCAGGCCCCCATTGATTACCTGATTAGTCTGATTGATTTGATAATTTTTTTAGGAGATCCCACTAGCGTCTGTATGTACTTTATCTACTACCTGTCGAGCACTAGCGACTGGCTAAACAGCTTGGATTTAATATTTCAAAATGCATAATGTTTTGGTTTTCTCAATGATTTGAGCTGTTTAATAGTGGTAAATGTTTATTATACAATACATTATAAAGATTAGCTGATAATTTAAAAAAATGGGCCCAGAAACATATTCAATTCTCTGCTTGAATGCACAGCAAATCACAAGAATTTACACCACATCAATACAGAGAATATACTTGTGTGCAGCATTTGTTTAGCACTTACCAGAAACCCCAAACATTTTTTTTTAATGATCATCCATAATATGTCAATGGGATTGCTTCGCCATGCATCAAATCTATTCATATGACTCCCCTCTTTGTTTTTGCTTATGGCAATTACTGTAGTCGCATGCGTTGAAAATTGTATTGTTTTCAGAAGTGCTTACACATGTCTTTTTCTGATGGACACAGGCCATTGTAGACACAGTTGACAACCTTCTGAGACCAGAGGCTCTGAAGTCCTGGCATGATATGAACAGCACGGAACAGACACATGCTGCTACTATGTTACTGGATACCCTGGAGGAAGGCGCGTTCGTCCTTGCCGACAACCTAATGGAGCCGGCTATTGTGAAAGTACCTGCTGATAATATAAGTAAGTAATTGAATTTCCGGTAAACAAATAATAAAGCATGCCCAGTGATTTGAGTGCAATCAGTCGTTTTTGATACTGTACGCATATTTCAACTACTCATGTCATGAAATAAAATGAGTCTGTTCTATGTGTTCAGTGAGTAACGTTTGCTTTCACAATGTACATTTAAAACAAAGTGATGAATTTCAGACAATTTCCAGGTTCTTAGATTGGGTTGACTTGGTTTATAAATATGTACGTCTGTGCCATGTAATTCTATACATTAATGTGAACATTACCCTACTGCGGAGACCTGTGAAGTACAAACAGTGTTTAGACGCTGTGTCCTCCTTTAATCTCAAAGATCTCGGGACATGAGAGGGAAGGAATGTAAAATGTTTCACTGTGCATTGCAACTACATTTCTTTTTTTTATTCAAATGCTTCAATTTTATCTTGCACATCCAGTCTTTCACTGGATTTTCACAAGTGTACTGTATCCCACAAAGGGACTCAACATGGTCTAAAGGATCACCTTGGTTCTGACATTTTAACTCAGCAGCCATATTGTTGTTGCATAGAATCACTTGAACAATGTCTACAGTGTCTGTAGTACCTAACACCCCCGCACTCTTGCGTCGCCTTAGGAATGTAAGCAATCACGTCCTTGGCATCAACATTTTCTATTCTCTTTTTTATTGCCCTCTTGTCTTACTCAAAACACACTGTAACGTCTGGTATCTCTCTCTCTATCTCTCCCGGTCTCTCTCTTTTCTTGTCTCTTTTTTCCCCCTTCATTATCACCAAAACCCCAGTCCTGGATGTGTATGTGCTCAGCACGGACGGCCAGGTTCAGGATTTCAAATTTCCACAGGCCAGCAAGGGTGGTGTTTCTATCCAGCTGTCCTCCAATACTGTCAAGCTCAACAGTCGGAATGGTAAGCCCCATACACCCCCCTCTACGAAATCTCACTTCATTCACAGGCAGAGCTGCATGCGGGTGTTTATCCCAAGTGTGAGTGTTAGCTCAGACTTTTTGTTCCATTCCAGTGTCTATGAAAAGGTGAAGAGTATGTCGAACGGTCTGTCAATGCAGCTTGTCAAAACTGACAATACACAGTGATTACTCCGTGGGACTGTTAGATAGGAGCGACCACTAAGGATTTGAACCCTAAAACCCAGCACCATGATATTTTCTGAAGAAAACTGACAACTCCCACTTATATTCCCTCATGGTCTAGTCCGTCTTTTTATTCTCTGCCCTTAGTGTTTTTTTAACACTACAGTTACTGCTGCTTTTATTTTAAAAGAACATGTTTACCTAGCCGCTTACCTATTCTGTTTTTCCTTTCTTCAGGGGTTGCCAAGCTGGTGTTTGTTTTGTACAAAAACCTTGGGCAGTTTCTCAGCACTGACAACGCCACGATCAAAATGTCCAACGATGCTTATGGGCGGAATGTGTCGGTGGCTGTAAATTCGGACATCATTGCCGCCTCCATCAACAAAGAGTCCAGTCGCGTGTTCATCACGGACCCTGTGATTTTCACCCTGGAACACATTGATGTGAGTCTTCCTAAGCTAAATTAATGGAGAGGTCATAAAACCGCTGGGAAAGAGAATAGCTTTGGATAAAAGCGTCTTCTAAATGGCATATACAGGTAACCGCCAAAATAAAGGAAACACTTGAGGAATACTAAGTATATTGAAAGCAGGTGCTTCCACACAGATGTGGTTCCTGAGTTAATTAAGCAATTAAAACATCCCATCATGCTTAGGTTCATGTATAAAAATGCCCAGTTGCCCATTATTCTAGCTACATGGCTAGAAGAGGAGATATCAGTTACTTTGAAAGAGGGGTCTCAAAGGAGCATAGGGGTTTAAAGCAGGGGTTCCCAACCTTTTTTCCCCAGGGCCCCATTACATTTAAACATTTAATTTGTTTAAATTTCTTTAGATTATTGTTTATTTAGATAGCCTATATTAAATACACCATCATTTTGTTTAATTTGAGGGACCTAGGAAATGTTGTTGTTTTGAAGCTCAGTTCCTGCATTTCTACGTAGTTTAACAAGACTCATTACTATATTAATAATAATGATAATAATAGTAATAATAATAATAATAATAATAATAATAATAATAATAATAATGAACATGGAAAAGTCTAGACCTGATTTCCCAAAATATTATTCCACTACCAAATATGTTTTATTATGATAATTTTCATGAACCTTCAATTGAATATTCTGTTTTACAGAAGGTGAATAGATCAATTGATAGCGACAGAATCACACATTGTATAAGATTACTTCCCAAGCAAAGTAAAATTTATTTGCGTCCTCGACTTATCATAGCGGTAAAGATATTCCCATGTGTATCAGAGTTGCGTCTTCCTCTGTAATTTTACCGCTTGTTTCTAGCCTAAAGCATCATGGATTTATGTGTTGTTTTAGATTGGTATAGACAATTGCGATCACGTTGGTATATGTGTGTGTGACTAAGACGAGTAGGTACGGTGTCTCAGGCGCCGCTCCAGAATCTCCAATAAGTGTTCAGTTGGGTTGAGATCTGGAGTCTGAGACACACACACACACACACACACACACACACACACACACACACAGTTTAAAGGGTGTGTGTGTGTGTGTGTGTGTGTGTGTGTGTGTGTGTGTGTGTGTGTGTCTCAGACTCCAGATCTCAACCCAACTGAACACTTATTGGAGATTCTGGAGCGGCGCCTGAGACACCGTTTTCCACAACCACCAACAAAACACCAAGTGATGGAATTTGTCGTAGAAGAATGGTGTCGCATCCCTCCAATAGAGTTCCAGACACTTGTAGGATCTAGCCCAAGGCGCATTGAAGCTGTTCTGGCGGCTCGTGATGGCCAAACGTCCTATTAAGATACTTTATGTTGGTGTTGCCTTTATTTAGGCAGTTACCTGTATATAAATATGTATTTTTTGTTTTCCACATTTTGTTGTGTTACAGAATGAATTCAAAATTGACTAAATAGATTGTTGAGCTCAGGTGCTTGGAGTCCACCTGGGGCCAATTCAATTGTTGTTTGGACATGATTTAGAAAGAAACGCACCTGTCTATATAAGGTCCCACAGTTGACAGTGCATGTCAGAGCAGAAGCTATACCATGAAGTCCAAGGAACTGTCCGTAGAGCTCTGAAATAGAATTGTGATGAGGAATATATCTGGGGAAGGGTATAAAACAATTTTACATTTACATTTTAGTCATTTAGCAGACGCTCTTATCCAGAGCGACTTACAGTTAGTGAGTGCATACCTTTTCATACTGGCCCCCCGTGGGAAACGAACCCACAACCCTGGCGTTGCAAGCGCCATGCTCTACCAACTGAGCTACAGGGGACCTACACTTCTCGAGTGTTCAAAGTTTCAAAGAGCATAGTGGTCTCCATCATTGGGAAATTGAAAAAATATGGAACTACCCAGACTCTGCCTAGAGCTGGCCGTCCGACCAAACTGAGCAACCGGGCAAGAAGGACCTTGGTCAGGGAGGTGACCAAGAACCCAATGACCACTCTGACAGAACTACAGAGTTTCTTTGGCTGAAATGGGAGAACGTACCAGAAGGACAACAGTCTCTACAACACTTCACCAATCTGGGCTTTATGGGAGAGTGGCCAGTAGGAAGCCACTCCTGAGAAAAAGGTACATGACAGCATGCCTGGAGTTTGCAAAAAGGCACGTGAAAGATAATGAAAATATTCTGTGGTCTGATGAGACAAAAAATGAATACAAAGCTCTATGTCTAAAGAAAACCAGGCACAGCTCATCACCCGTCTATGCTACTGTGAAGCGTAGTGGTGGCAGCATCATGCTATGGGGATGCTTTTCAGTAGCAGTGATTGGGAGACTGGTAAGGATAGAGGGAACAATGAATGGAGCCAAATAGAGGGAAATCCTTGATCAGAACCTGCTTCAGAGTGCAAACGACCATAGACTGCGGTGAAGATGTATGTTCCAACAGGAAAAATACCCAAAGCATACAGCCAAAGCAATGGAATGGCTTCAGAACAAAAATGTGAAAGTCCTTGAGTGGCCCAGCCAAAGCCCAGACTTGAATTCCAGTGAAAATCTATGGAAAGACTTGAAGATTGCTGTTCACCGCCGCTCCCATCTAACTTAGCAGAACATAAGAAAATCTGCAAGGAAGAATGGGAGTATCCCCAAATCCAGATGTGCAAAGCTGATATAGACATCCCGAAGATGACTCAAAGCTGTAATCGCCTCCAAAAGTGCTTCTACAAAGTATTGACTCAAGAGTGTGATTACTTATGTAAATGAGATATTTCTGTATTTATTTTTCAATGCATTTGCAAAATGTTCTATTAACATGTTTTCACTTTGTCATTATGGGGTATTGTGTGTAGATTGGTGAGAAAAATACTCATTTTAATCCATATTGAATTCAGGCTGTAACACAACACATTTTGGAATAAGTCAAGGGGTATGAATACTTTTTGAAGGCAACATAAGGATATAAATTATTCCCATTTTATTTTATGGAGGAACAAACTAATTTATAGATTAGCCATACAATGTAGGATTAAATTACTGGAGAATCAATTATCCTTTATCTTTTAAAGTTGTCAAGAGGGACTCCCAGAGGGCTACTCATGAGTCTGTTCTTTATCAAGGAAATTGTTCATTTCCAAAGACAAGCCGGCCCACCAATTGTATAAACAAACAGTAATAACACGAGGAATAAATACACAATGAGTAACAATAACTTGGCTTTATTTTTTTATTTAACTAGGCAAGTCAGTCAAGAACAAATTCTTATTTACAATGACGGCCTACACGGACGACGCTGGGCCAATTGTGCGCCGCCCTATGGGACTCCCAATCACGGCCAGTTGTGATACAGCCTGGAATCGAACTAGGGGGTCTGTAGTTATGCCTCAAGCACTGAGATGTTGTGCCTTAGACCGCTGCGCCACTCGGGAGCCGTTATACAACGGGTGGGTCTAAATCCTGAATGCTGATTTGTTAAAACCACATTCCAGCCGGTGTCTATTCCACAAGTTACCACCGGCTAAATCTATGACGTTAAAATGCCTATTTACTCTGTTCCATCTGACTGCGCAATCCACTGTCTCATTAGCCCAGCCAGGCACTTTATAAACTTGATCTCCACTATAAAAAGCATCTAGACATTATCTCACATTTCTTTTAGACTAACATTTCATTTTCAACAGCAGAGATTTGTATAAACCTTGCTGTCTGTCTCTCCGACATTTGCAACATTGTTTCAATATTCAAATTCGATCTCCAGCTGTCCAATAGTAATGAACGTGTCGGGAGTTGGGACGAGACAGACAGGCAGCGTTTCTCAACCAGTCGAAATCATGAATCAGCTGGCATAATTTTTTTTTCAATTGAAAAAAGGTCAAACGAAACGAAATGCAGCTAGTTTACAGTCTTTCCAGCTTCAGTTTGAAGTGATTGTGTTAGCTGTGTTGTTGGCTAGCTCCTCTGAACAACAGTGTCCTGACGAGTGAGCACATTTTCTATGCCAAACAAAATCGCTCCTCATTAGCTCATTGTTATGGATGTATCCAAATAAATGTCACTAGAAAACAGCATAAACAAATGCAAATGCAGCTACTTTGCTGTTATTCTGGCTGCACTTTTTGACGTGAATTTAAGTTAGCCGTAGTTGGCTAGCTAGCAAGCAAGGGATAAGAACATTGCCTGCCAGTATGGCAATGGAACGGAACCAATAGAACGAATGACCAGCCGGCTTGGGTAGCAACCCTAGATCTTCTGGAAGGATGAAATAGTATGAATAAATTCATCAAAATAACGTTTCTAATGAAAATACAGTGCATTCGGAAAGGATTCAGACCCCTTCCCTTTTTCCACATTACAGTGGGGAAAAAAAGTATTTAGTCAGCCACCAATTGTGCAAGTTCTCCCACTTAAAAAGATGAGAGAGGCCTGTAATTTTCATCATAGGTACACGTCAACTATGAAAAAAAATCCAGAAAATCACATTGTAGGATTTTTTATGAATTTATTTGCAAATTATGGTGGAAAATAAGTATTTGGTCAATAACAAAAGTTTCTCAATACTTTGTTATATACCCTTTGTTGGCAATGACACAGGTCAAACGTTTTCTGTAAGTCTTCACAAGGTTTTCACACACTGTTGCTGGTATTTTGGCCCATTCCTCCATGCAGATCTCCTCTAGAGCAGTGATGTTTTGGGGCTGTCGCTGGGCAACACGGACTTTCAACTCCCTCCAAAGATTTTCTATGGGGTTGAGATCTGGAGACTGGCTAGGCCACTCCAGGACCTTGAAATGCTTCTTACGAAGCCACTCCTTCGTTGCCCGGGCGGTGTGTTTGGGATCATTGTCATGCTGAAAGACCCAGCCACGTTTCATCTTCAATGCCCTTGCTGATGGAAGGAGGTTTTCACTCAAAATCTCACGATACATGGCCCCATTCATTCTTTCCTTTACACAGATCAGTCGTCCTGGTCCCTTTGCAGAAAAACAGCCCCAAAGTATGATGTTTCCACCCCCATGCTTCAGAGTAGGTATGGTGTTCTTTGGATGCAACTCAGCATTCTTTGTCCTCCAAACACGACGAGTTGAGTTTTTACCAAAAAGTTCTATTTTGGTTTCATCTGACCATATGACATTCTCCCAATCCTCTTCTGGATCATCCAAATGCACTCTAGCAAACTTCAGATGGGCCTGGACATGTACTGGCTTAAGCAAGGGGACACGTCTTGCACTGCAGGATTTGAGTCCCTGGCGGCGTAGTGTGTTACTGACGGTAGGCTTTGTTACTTTAGTCCCAGCTCTCTGCAGGTCATTCACTAGGCCCCCCCGTGTGGATCTGGGATTTTTGCTCACCATTCTTGTGATCATTTTGACCACACAGGGTGAGATCTTGCGTGGAGCCCCAGATCGAGGGAGATTATCAGTGGTCTTGTATGTCTTCCATTTCCTAATAATTGCTCCCACAGTTGATTTCTTCAAACCAAGCTGCTTACCTATTGCAGATTCAGTCTTCCCAGCCTGGTGCAGGTCTACAATTTTGTTTCTGGTGTCCTTTGATAGCTCTTTGGTCTTGGCCATAGTGGAGTTTGGAGTGTGACTGTTTGAGGTTGTGGACAGGTGTCTTTTATACTGATAACAAGTTCAAACAGGTGCCATTAATACAGGTAATGAGTGGAGGACAGAGGAGCCTCTTAAAGAATAAGTTACAGGTCTGTGAGAGCCAGAAATCTTGCTTGTTTGTAGTTGACCAAATACTTATTTTCCACCATAATTTGCCAATAAATTCATTAAAAATCCTACAATGTGATTTTCTGGATTTTTTTTTCTCAATTTGTCTGTCATAGTTGATGTGTACCTATGATGAAAATTACAGGCCTCTCTCATCTTTTTAAGTGGGAGAACTTGCACAATTGGTGGCTGACTAAATACTTTTTTTCCCCACTGTATGTTACGTTACAGCCTTATTCTAAAATTGATTAAATAAAATAAAATCCTCATTAATATACACACAATACCCCATAATGATCAAGCAAAAACTGTTTTTTAGAAATGCTAGCAAATATATTAAAAATAAAAAACAGAAATACCTTATTTACTTAAGTATTCAGACCCTACGCATCCTGTTTCCATTGATCATCCTTGAGATGTTTCTACAACTTCATTGGAGTCCACTTGTGGTAAATTCAATTGATTGGACATTATTTGGAAAGGCACACACCTATCTATATAAGGTCCCACAGTTGACAGTGCATGTCAGAGCAAAAACCAAGCCATGAGGTCGAAGGAATTGTCCCTAGAGCTGCGAAACAGGAATGTGTTGAGGCACAGATCTGGGGAAGGGTACCAAACAATGTCTGCAGCATTGAAGGTCCCCAAGAACACAGTGGCCTCCATCATTCTTGAATTGAAGAGGTTTGGAACCACCAAGACTCTTCCTAGAGCTGGCCGCCCGGCCAAACTGAGCAATTAGGGGAGAAGGGCCTTGTGTCGGGACTTCGTCTCTGGCCTAACAACAACCGTGCCAATATATCCTCCAAACACCGGCTTCTCAGGCATTATCACTTAAATATACACAGGGTACCATTACCGAGTCGATGTGCAGGGGTACGAGGTAATTGAGGTAGATATGTACATATAGCAGCGTATGTGATGAGTCAAAAGAGTTAGTACAAAGAGGGTCAATGCAGATAGTCCGTGTAGCTATTTGGTTAACTATTTTGTGATGTTATGGCTTGGGGGTAGAAGCTGTTCAGGGTCCTGTTGGTATGGCTTTGGTAGATTTAACAAGTACGCAACCAAATTAGATATTATATTTTTAAATAAATAAAGGAAATGCATTATGCACCTCTCCTTTATCAATGCAGTATCTTTATGTGAGTGGAAAAATGGTAATACGTTCTGTACATATTCTGATTTGGACAGTCAGTTATTTCAACACTTAATCTCATCATCAGATGGACCACTACTTCAACTCCAATTGCTCCTTTTGGAATTATTCTGAGAGGAGCATGATGGGATACTGGTCCACCCAGGGCTGCAAGCTCCTGGGCTCCAATAAGACCCACACCACCTGCTCCTGCAGTCATCTCACCAACTTTGCAGTTCTCATGGCACATCGGGAAAGCTCGGTAAGCAGCTCCTGTTTTGGTATATATTTTTTTTTTTCTTGGGTAAAACAATTTGTACAGTTTAAACCAATTTAAAAGTACAAATAAATCACATAGGATAACACATGAGAGAGTTAAATACACGTATTTCTAATGTACATTTCAGTAGATTTGCAGTATCATCTAGCATCTTTTTTTCCTCTATTCAGTAGATGAATTTGTTTCCCTATAGCCCATTCATTTCAATGATTTTATTGTACTTCAAAGTGTATTTCATGAGGGTCTGTAGGCCTAATACTCCATGTTTAATACTCCATGTTTTCCAGGTGTATGCAGATTATAGGAATTAAAAAAGTGCTTGTAGGAATTAAAACGACGCGGCCTAACTACAGCACCGTAGCCTTGCTTTAAATTCCACCCAGTCAGTTGTCCTCTATCAGACGCTAATTGTACTCATTTGAAGGGCTCAGCCCATGATTGATGGCCGCTGAGCATTTATTTCCTCATGTCTCCCATGAAATAGAACAGTCATTTTCCCTTGGCTGCTTGCCAAAATTAAGTATGGAAGCATTGGCCATCCTTTATTTTTTTTGACAAAACAGGCATATTCATTTGCCCCATCCGTTAACCCCGCAGGGCCAAGATGGAGTGCACAAGTTACTCTTGACTGTCATCACCCGGGTGGGCATCGTCATCTCGCTGGTGTGCTTGGCCATCAGCATTTTCACCTTCTGCTTCTTCCGGGGCCTGCAGAGCGATCGCAACACCATCCACAAGAACCTGTGCATCAATCTCTTCATCGCCGAGTTAATATTCCTAATCGGTATCGATATGACTGAACCCAAGGTAAGCACCACAGATTGACCTATTGATTTTATTTTTGTGGATGTGTTCTTTTCTGTATATTTTTCTGTTGCACCCCAAACTAAAAACCCTTCCATGTTAAAGTCATGAGACTTTCAAACATAGTTGTGTCTAACCTTCAGTAATTGTCCTCTGCATGACATGGGTCAGACAGACAGCACCATTAATATGGATTACAGAGGAGGGATGTCATGCAGTACTTTCCACTTTTTTCTTTGTCACTGAAAGCTATCGTTTAGAACGTTCTGAAACACTCAATACAGCCTCTGCACCCTTTTAGTTCTTCAATTTCCTCTGCATTCTCTTTTAGTTCTACTTCTCTCCATGGCCTTTGTGTAGTCATAGTACCTTCCACCTCCACACAGTCAGTATTCACTGTAAAACCAAGGCTCAATGAAAGGAAAAAACCAGAAGTCATTCAAATAGGTTGACCATGGAGCCTGCAGCCCTTAGCCTTTCAAGACAACTGTCATTTAAGTAGCCAGCTGCAAGGTCGAACTTGAGCGAACCTGTAAGCAGCATAGTGTGTTTGAATATGTTTTGGTCTTTCAAAGGGAAGTGTGATAACCTTTACTTCTGTTCATTACTTACATTGAAATGCACATAACTACCGTATAATAACAATCGCACTCAATTGAATTACATCATTTTCATTGGGATTTGAGAAGAATAACATGGAATGTTAAAGTTAATATCTATAATGTTTTGATGAATTGAAACTATTAATCCATCCACTATAGATTGGCTGTTCCATCGTCGCTGGGATTTTGCATTTCTTCTTCCTGGCCTCATTCTCCTGGATGTGTTTGGAGGGCGTTCAGTTATACCTCATGCTGGTGGAAGTTTTCGAGAGTGAACATTCAAGGAAAAAGTACTACTATGTATCTGGATACCTTCTCCCAGCCATTGTGGTGGGTGTCTCTGCTGCTATTGACTACAGGAGCTACGGGACAAAGAAAGCGTACGTAAAAATTTATTTTACGCTATTTTGTTCTCTAAGAAACTGTCATAGTTCATACAGTTGAAGTCGGAAGTTTGCATACACTTAGGTTGGAGTCATTAAAACTTGTTTTTCAACCACTCCGCAAATGTCTTGTTAACAAACTATAGTTTTGGCAAGTCGGTTAGGACACCTACTTTGTGCATGACACAAGTAATTTTTCCAACAATTGTTTACAGACAGATTATTTCACATATAATTCACGGTATCACAATTCCAGTGGGTCAGAAGTTTACATGCACTAAGTTGACTGTGCCTTTAAACAGCTTGGAAAATTCCAGAAAATGATATCATGGCTTTAGAAGCTTCTGATGGGCTACTTGACATAATTTCAGTCATTTGGAGGTGTACCTGTGGATGTATTTCAAGGCCTACCTTTAAACTCAGTGCCTCTTTGCTTGACATCGTGGGAAAATCAAAATAAATCAGCCAAGACCTCAGAAAACAAATTGTAGACCTCCACAAGTCCGGTTCATCCTTGGGAGCAATTTCCAAACGCCTGAAGGTACCACGTTCATCTGTACAAACAATAGTACGCAAGTATAAACACCATGGGACCACGCAGCCGTCATACCGCGCAGGAAGGAGACGCATTCTGTCTCCTAGAGATTAACGTACTTTGGTGAGAAAAGTGCAAATCAATCCCAGAACAACAGCAAAGGACCTTGTGCTGGAGGAAACAGGTACAAAAGTATCTATATCCACAGTAAAGCGAGTCCTATATCGACATAACCTGAAAGGCCACTCAGCAAGGAACTGCTCCAAAACCGCCATAAAAAAGCCAGAATACGGTTTGCAACTGCACATGGGGACAAAGATCGTACTTTTTGGAGAAATGTCCTCTGGTCTGATGAAACAAAAATAGAACTGTTTGGCCATAATGACCGTTGTTATGTTTGGAGGAAAAAGGGGAATGCTTGCAAGCTAAAGAACACCATCCCAACCGTGAAGCACGGCGGTGGCAGCATCATGCTGTGGGGGTGCTTTGCTGCAGGAGGGACTGGTGCACTTCACAAAATAGATGGCATCATGAGGAAGGAAAATTATGTGGATATATTGAAGCAACATCTCAAGACATCAGTCAGGAAGTTAAAGCTTGGTCGCAAATGGGTCTTCCAAATGGACAATGCTTCCAAAATTGTGGCAAAATGGCTTAAGGACAACAAAGTCAAGGTATTGGAGTGGCCATCACAAAGCCCTGACCTCAATCCTATAGAACATTTGTGGGCAGAACTGAAAAAGCCTGTGCGAGCAAGGAGGCCTACAAACCTGACTCAGTTACACCAGCTCTGTCAGGATGAATGGGCCAAAATTCACCCAACTTATTGTGGGAAGCTTGTGGAAGGCTACCTGAAACGTTTGATCCAAGTTAAACAATTTGAAGGCAATGCTACCAAATACTAATTGAGTGTATGTAAACTTCTGACCCACTGGGAATGTGATGAAAGAAATAAAAGCTGAAATAAATCATTCTCTCTACTACTATTCTGACATTTCACATAAAGTGGTGATCCTAACTGACCTAAGACAGGGAATTACTAGGATTAAATGTCAGGAATTGTGAAAAACTGAGTTTAAAAGTATTTGGCTAAGGTGTATGTAAACTTCCGACTTCAACTGTATATACCGTGTGTATATGCAGTATGGACGCTAAAATGTGACTAAGAACTATCTTCACTGTCGTCGCTTTTGTCTGCACCTGAGACCCCTTCCTGGAATGGACTGATCCATTTTTTATGTAATTTTAAAACGCCTGACAGACTCAACACTGTGGTTTCTAGGGAGGCATGGCAGCATTAATGCCTTTCTGTTCAAAGACCCTCCTGCGACCTCTTGTTTGAAAATGCTCTCTTAAAGAGCGGAGTGCTGTCTTGAAAAAGGCTTTTACATAGATTAATGATAGTATTTTAGCTAAGCTTCAGGATTGAGGCAAAGCTAGAGTCCTCACTTTTGTCTTGTTTAACCATGTAACTGCAATACTTGCGAGGCAGCTTTTGAAAGTGAAGTTGGGGCTTTGTTTTTAGATGGCTATTTTTAGGTAGCTTTTTCTTTGATTATTGACAATAAATTAACTCCCATGTGTTAAGAGGGGCAGGGTACGTTTTTGTACTCACAATTCATGCCCTTGCATTCATATTTGGCCTAAGGAGGCTGTTGATAGACTGGGTTTAGTTGTTGTTCCTCGTGTGTTTTGTTCTTTTATGGATTCCTAACATATTTGTTTTATCTTCCATCATAGTTGCTGGCTAAGAGTGGACAATCACTTCATATGGAGCTTTTTAGGACCTGTCACCTTCATCATCATGGTAAGTTAGTTGTATTTTCATGAGAGAGAGGGAGAGAGAGAAAAATGTTTCTCAATGATTGGCCACACTGATACAGTATGTTCATAGTTACTTGCAATTGTCAGTGCCAAGGACCGATGAGATTGACAACAACCACAGTGTGAAAGACTAAGGGTCGAATAGTATCTTTTAATTTTGTAATTTTTTGTGAAACCCACCGTTTTCTGCTCAAATCCATTTTCTGAATTTACCTAATGAGCCTGAAATAGTCCTAAATGTCTTGGAGTAACAGTTTCTGTCTGAAAGAACAAGTAGGACACGAAATGCAAAACATCTCTGTTCTTCTCATGCCCCCATGCTGTAGTATTTAGTAATAGTAGTAGTATTTATTGGGAACCCCAATTAGACACTTCCTGGGATCAAAACAGGAAACAAAACACAACAAATAAAATACAAATATAATAGTCATAATACAGTGAGGGAAAAAAGTATTTGATCACCTGCTGATTTTGTACGTTTGCCCACTGATAAATAAATGATCAGTCTATAATTTTAATGGTAGGTTTATTTGAACAGTGAGAGACAGAATAACAACAACAAAATCCAGAAAAACGCATGTCAAAAATGTTATAAATTGATTTGCATTTTAATGAGGGAAATAAGTATTTGACCCCCTCTCAATCAGAAAGATTTCTGGCTCCCAGGTGTCTTTTATACAGGTAACAAGTTGAGATTAGGAGCACACTCTTAAAGGGAGTGCTCCTAATCTCAGTTTGTTACCTGTATAAAAGACACCTGTCCACAGAAGCAATCAATCAATCAGATTCCAAACTCTCCACCATGGCCAAGACCAAAGAGCTCTCCAAGGATGTCAGGGACAAGATTGTAGACCTACACAAGGCTGGAATGGGCTACAAGACCATCGCCAAGCAGCTTGGTGAGAAGGTGACAACAGCTGGTGTGATTATTCGCAAATGGAAGAAACACAAAAGAACTGTCAATCTCCCTCGGCCTGGGGCTCCATGCAAGATCTCACCTTGTGGAGTTGCAATGATCATGAGAACGGTGAGGAATCAGCCCAGAACTACACAGAGGATCTTGTCAATGATCTCAAGGCAGCTGGGACCATAGTCACCAAGAAAACAATTGGTAACACGCTACGCCGTGAAGGACTGAAATCATGCAGGGCCCGCAAGGTCCCCCGGCTCAAGAAAGCACATATACAGGCCCATCTGAAGTTTGCCAATGAACATCTGAATGATTCAGAGGAGAACTGGGTGAAAGTGTTGTGGTCAGATGAGACCAAGATTGAGCTCTTTGGCATCAACCCATCTCGCCGTGTTTGGAGGAGGAGGAATGCTGCCTATGACCCCAAGAACACCATCCCCACCGTCAAACATGGAGGTGGAAACATTATGCTTTGGGGGTGTTTTTCTGCTAAGGGGACAGGACAACTTCACCGCATCAAAGGGACGATGGACGGGGCCATGTACCGTCAAATCTTGGGTGAGAACCTCCTTCCCTCAGCCAGGGCATTGAAAATGGGTCGTGGATGGGTATTCCAGCATGACAATGACCCAAAACACACAGCCAAGGCAACAAAGGAGTGGCTCAAGAAGAGGCACATTAAGGTCCTGGAGTGGCCTAGCCAGTCTCCAGACCTTAATCCCATAGAAAATCTGTGGAGGCAGCTGAAGGTTCGAGTTGCCAAATGTCAGCCTCGAAACCTTAATAACTTGGAGAAGATCTGCAAAGAGGAGTGGGACAAAATCCCTCCTGAGATGTGTGCAATCCTGGTGGCCAACTACAAGAAACGTCTGACCTCTGTGATTGCCAATAAGGGTTTTGCCACCAAGTACTTATTTCCCTCATTAAAATGCAAGGTCACCCACCTACAGTTGAAGTCGGAAGTTTACATACACCTTAGCCAAATACATTTAAACTCAGTTTTTCACAATTCCTGACATTTAATCCTAGTAAAAAGTACCTGTTTTAGGTCAGTTAGGATCACCACTTTATTTTAAGAATGTGAAATGTCAGAATAATAGATTTATTTCAGCTTTTATGTCTTTCATCACATTCCCAGTGAGTCAGAAGGTTACATACACTCAATTAGTATTTGGTATTATTGCCTTTAAATTGTTTAACTTGGGCCAAACGTTTCGGGTAGCTTCCACAAGCTTCCCACAGTAAGTTGGGTGTAACTGAGTGAGTTTTGTAGGCCTCCTTGTCCGCACACGCTTTTTCAGTTCTGCCCACACATTTTCTATAGGATTGAGGTCAGGGCTTTGTGATGGCCACTCCAATACCTTGACTTTGTTGTCCTTAAGCCATTTTGCCACAACTTTGGAAGTATGCTTGGGGTCATTTTCCATTTGGAAGACCCATTTGCGACTAAGCTTTAACTTCCTGACTGATGTCTTGAGATGTTGCTTCAATATATCCACATAATTTTCCTTCCTCATGATGCCATCTATTTTGTGAAGTGCACTAGTCCCTCCTGCAGCAAAGCACCCCCACAGCATGATGCTGCCACCCCAGTGCTTCACGGTTGGGATGGTGTTCTTCGGCATGCCAGCCTTCCCCTTTTTCCTCCAAACATAACGATGGTCATTATGGCCAAACACTCTATTTTTGTTTCATCAGACCAGAAAAAAATTCTCCAAAAACTACGATCTTTGTCCCCATGTGTAGTTGCAAACCGTAGTCTGGCTGTTTTGGAGCAGTGGCTTCTTCCTTGCTGAGCGGCCTTTTAGGTTATGTCGATATAGGACTCGTTTTACTGTGGATATAGATACTTTTGTACCTGTTTCCTCCAGCATCTTCACAAGGTCCTTTGCTGTTGTTCTGGGATTGATTTCCACTTTTCGCACCAAAGCACGTTCATCTCTAGGAGACAGAACGCGTCTCCTTCCTGAGCGGTATGACGGCTGTGTGGTCCCATGGTGTTTATACTTGTGTACTATTGTTTGTTGTTTGTACAGATGAACGTGGTACCTTCAGGCGTTTGGAAATTGCTCCCAAGGATGAACGAGACTTGTGGAGGTCTACAATTTTTTTTCTGAGGTCTTGGCTGATTTATTTTGATTTTCCCATGATGTCAAGCAAAGAGGCACTGTGTTTGAAGTTTGGCCTTGAAATACAGTGGGGAAAAAAGTATTTAGTCAGCCACCAATTGTGCAAGTTCTCCCACTTAAAAAGATGAGAGAGGCCTGTAATTTTCATCATAGGTACACGTCAACTATGACAGACAAACTGAGAATTTTTTTTTCTCCAGAAAATCACATTTTAGGATTTTTAATTAATTTATTTGCAAATTATGGTGGAAAATAAGTATTTGGTCACCTACAAACAAGCAAGATTTCTGGCTCTCACAGACCTGTAACTTCTTCTTTAAGAGGCTCCTCTGTCCTCCACTCGTTACCTGTATTAATGGCACCTGTTTGAACTTGTTATCAGTATAAAAGACACCTGTCCACAACCTCAAACAGTCACACTCCAAACTCCACTATGGCCAAGACCAAAGAGCTGTCAAAGGACACCAGAAACAAAATTGTAGACCTGCACCAGGCTGGGAAGACTGAATCTGCAATAGGTAAGCAGCTTGGTTTGAAGAAATCTACTGTGGGAGCAATTATTAGGAAATGGAAGACATACAAGACCACTGATAATCTCCCTCGATCTGGGGCTCCACGCAAGATCTCACCCCGTGGGGTCAAAATGATCACAAGAACGGTGAGCAAAAATCCCAGAACCACACGGGGGGACCTAGTGAATGACCTGCAGAGAGCTGGGACCAAAGTAACAAAGCCTACCATCAGTAACACACTACGCCGCCAGGGACTCAAATCCTGCAGTGCCAGACGTGTCCCCCCTGCTTAAGCCAGTACATGTCCAGGCCCGTCTGAAGTTTGCTAGAGTGCATTTGGATGATCCAGAAGAGGATTGGGAGAATGTCATATGGTCAGATGAAACCAAAATATAACTTTTTGGTAAAAACTCAACTCGTCGTGTTTGGAGGACAAAGAATGCTGAGTTGCATCCAAAGAACACCATGCCTACTGTGAAGCATGGGGGTGGAAACATCATGCTTTGGGGCTGTTTTTCTGCAAAGGGACCAGGACGACTGATCCGTGTAAAGGAAAGAATGAATAGGTCCATGTATCGTGAGATTTTGAGTGAAAACCTCCTTCCATCAGCAAGGGCATTGAAGATGAAACGTGGCTGGGTCTTTCAGCATGACAATGATCCCAAACACACCGCCCGGGCAACGAAGGAGTGGCTTCGTAAGAAGCATTTCAAGGTCCTGGAGTGGCCTAGCCAGTCTCCAAATCTCAACCCCATAGAAAATCTTTGGAGGGAGTTGAAAGTCTGTGTTGCCCAGCGACAGCCCCAAAACATCACTGCTCTAGAGGAGATCTGCATGGAGGAATGGGCCAAAATACCAGCAACAGTGTGTGAAAACCTTGTGAAGGCTTACAGAAAACGTTTGACCTGTGTCATTGCCAACAAAGGGTATATAACAAAGTATTGAGAAACTTTTGTTATTGACCAAATACTTATTTTCCACCATAATTTGCAAATAAATTCATAAAAAATCCTACAATGTGATTTTCTGGATTTTTTTTCCTCATTTTGTCTGTCATAGTTGACGTGTACCTATGATGAAAATTACAGGCCTCTCTCATCTTTTTAAGTGTAGAACTTGCACAATTGGTGGCTGACTAAATACTTTTTTTCCCCACTGTACATCCACAGCTACACCTCCAATTGACTCAAATGATGTCAATTAGCCTATCAGAAGCTTCTAAATCCATGACATCATTTTCTGGAATTTTCCAAGCTGTTTAAAGGCATAGTCAACTTAGTATATGTAAACTTCTGACCCACTGGAATTGTGATACAGTGAATAATAAGTGAAATAATCTGTCTGTAAACAACTATTGGAAAAATTACTTGTGTCATGCACAAAGTAGATGTCCTAACCGACTTGCCAAATCTATTGTTTGTTAACAAGAAATTTGTGGAGTGGTTGAAAAACGAGTTTTAATGACTCCAACCTAAGTTTATGTAAACTTCCGACTTCAACTGTACATAATACAATAAATAATACAGTGAAAAATACTATACAAAATATATAAAAATGACTGTCTCTTCACAGTCCCCATGGTGCCGTAAGGTGTTCTTTTATCTGGTTTTGGAGTCTGGTTTTATTGCTTGCTTGAGTTACCTTGGGTGGCAGAGAGTTCTATGTAGTCATGGCTCTATTAAATACTGTGCATTTCCCAGCCTCTGTTCTGGACCTGGGGACTGTGAAGAAACCTCTGAATGCATGTCTTGTGTTGTACTGATGAGTGACCGAACTGTGTGCCATCTGCTTGAACAAACAGTTTGGTACCTTGCACAAGACCAATAGTGATGCAGTCAATCTCTCCTCAACTTTGAGCCAGGAGAGATTGACATGCATGTTCCTGACATTCACCCTCTGTGTACATCTAAGTGCAATATGTGCTACTCTGTTCTGGACCAACTGCAATTTGCCTGTCCCTCTTTGCCGCACATGACTACACAACTGGGCAGTAGTCCAGGTGCGACAAAACTAGGGCCTGTAGGACCTGTCTGGTTGACTGAGATGTCAAGCAAGCAGAGTAACGCCTTATCATGGACAGACCTCTTCCCATTTTAGCAACCATTGTCTATATGTTTTGAACATGAGTCTGTAATTCCTTAAATGGGATGCTCAGTAAAAAAATATATCACTGACCAGGTGAATCCAGGTGAAAGCTATGATCCCTTATTGATGTCCCATTTTAAATCCACGTCAGTCAGTGTAGATGAAGGGGAGGAGACAGGTTAAAGAAGGATTTTTAAGCCTTGAGACAATTGAGACATGGATTGTGTATGTATGCCATTCAGAGGTTGAATGGGCAAGACAAAAGATTTAAGTGCCTTTGAATGGGGTATGGTAGGAGTTGCCAGGCGCACCTTTTTGAGTGTGTCAACAACTGCAACGCTGCTGGGTTTTTCATGCTCAACAGTTTCCCGTGTGTGTCAAGAATGGTCCACCACCCAAAGGACATCCAGACAACATGACACAACTGTGGGAAGCATTGGAGTCGCCATGGGCCAGCATCCCTGTGGAAGGCTTTCGACACCTTGTATGCCCCGACAAATTGAGGCTGTTCTGAGGGCAAAAGGTGTTCCTAATGTTTTGTACACTCAGTGTATGTGCTGTTCAAACATTATTTACTGGTCATGACATTATTATCTCCAACGTGATCAATGGAGGTTCAGTGGCTCCCAGGGAAGAGGCCTGGGGGAGTTATATTTTCCCACTTGAAAAAAATATAGAAGAAATAACTGGTGACATTCATCGGATGTCAGAGCCCTTGGAGCCCTTTTTACTGTCTATTGTTTTGGCCTCTTTCACACCACGTGAATGGTAACCGTCTCCAAACTGTCTCCTGTGCAGAGGGAGGAAGAGCAATATTTGTTCAGCACTGTGTTCATTATCAGGCGTAATGGCTGGATTTACAGACGCGCTGACCTCCCTGAGCGAGAACACAGCAGTCAGAAGGAGGGCTTCCTCTTTGCCGGCTCTTATTGCGGTGCTCTACTGCTTTATGACAACAGCTGGCCAGCGAGGTTTTGTAACACACAAAAGACTCACCCGTTCAGTAGAGAAATATAATACATTCCCTTAAAATGCAAATTAAAGGGGGCGTCTTAAATATTTATCCCCGTGTCAGCAAATGCTCTGCCAACCGCGTGAGATCTTCTCTAAATTGGACATTGTTGTTTTTGCGTTTTGGTTTCGGAATTATTTGCATGAAAAAATGTGTTGGCTGTTGAGATGATAATCCGGAATCCCATTCCCAGTGACCTGCATGATAAAACGGTGACCCTGACAAAATGTATATGTTGTTGCAGTGCTAATGTTGGACAGGAATGAGGATTTGCAGTTCTAGCGGAGGGAGGTATCGTAGGGCTGCTTTTTTTCTGTTTGCAACAATTGACAACAAACGATGAAGCACAAGGGTAGGGGATCTCAAGGCAATGTGTGGTTCCTCAACAAATTGGCTTTGTCCTTGTCAATGAGATAGGAGAGAGAGAGCGAGAGAGAGAGACACACAGACAGACAAAAAAAAAACATCCAATCTCACATTCAGCTGCAGCAGCCACAGCTCCTGTCTTCGAACACCATACTCTCCCGCTGTGTAACTTTTGGTCTAACACGAGGTGGTCAGGCTCAGTGAAAAGCACTCACAAAAATGTTGTTTTTCCTCCTCCTCCCTAGTTTTTTTACTCCCCCACCTCCCTGAAACCCGTCTTAAAGCCCGGACTTGATGTGAAGCTTGAAGAAGCACTCTGTTCAGCCCTGTTCTCAGGCAAGAGGTTGGTTGGCCTTGTCTCCGGGCACAGAGGGTATTAGCTCCATGAAGAAGGAACATGGAAGTAATGAGTGGTGGGGGGAAACCATTAGTATGCCTGAGATGCTTTAACAGCAAGACTTTGGATCATGACACGTCGCAAGCAGTTCCTATCATCTGGACAGCTCCATCTGCACCTTTAATATTTCATCCCCAGTTCACAAGGAGTTCAGCGTTGCAGCACTCACTCGGCACACACTTGCTCAGGAAAAAGCTTTCTCCTCGGTCCCAGTGTGGCAGAGAAGATGCTTCTGCTTGGCTAGCGGTGATGATTCAGAGCAGAGAGAGAGGCCCAGTCCTAGTAGCTTGCAGGCTGCTGCTCTCACTAGGTAGCCCGGGCCCTGGGGAAGGCAGAGAAAGCGTGTCGGTGGGGGTGGTGAACATGTGCCGTGCTAGCTAGGTTCCTTTAAAGTACTGTTGTCCCCGTCCTCTGTCTCATTGGATCCATGTCACCACTCCAGGGTGTGTGAAAGGCATTTACAAGTCCTCGACTCATGCAAGCGAAGTGATAAAAATGATTTGTCTGATGGCGGCAGAAACAAAACGCTGCATCACTCTGAAAGTCCATGATATGAAGGAGCTGCTCCATTTATGTATTTATTTATTTTTTGCCCTCGCTTGTTATGCTCTGGTTATTTTTCTGTGACTCCGCTGGTTGATTAGGCGGGGGAGGGAGAGATATCGATCACCTAGCTACTCTTTTCATAGCAGAGTGCAGTAGAGCGCAAGGGGAGCGTGAATGAACAGCCAGACATGACATGTCCAGTACATTATGGAGCTCACAAAGCACCTCCATTTGTCTCATTCCTTCATATTGGTGTTTTTCATTCACTCTTGGCAGCATTCCGAAGATAAACTGAGACTATTGAAAAGCTTTGTTCATGTTCAGCTAAGTAAACTTGTTAAAATGAAAATAGTTAAATCACCTCTTACCAGAATGTCCTCATTTTTAAAATCAAGATGTGGAAGGTTCCTATTAGTAGAACCAACATGTTTTGTTGTTGGTTGTTTGTTTGTTTCTATAATTAATTAGCAGACTTTTTCGACATTTGTCCAGGGTTCACACAGAGTGCTTGAAGTGCTTGAAGTACTTGAATTTGGAGCTCAGAAAATCAAGTAATGGAATACCTTGAAAATCAGACATTTCCTCTACTTTGTCCTTGAAATTATTGGAGCCGATTTATAAGCTCGGACTTCTCAATATAATTATCCACTAATTTTATTTCTGATCAGTTTTTGTGAGAGATAGACGCTTTCGTTTGTTTCCCGTCGTTTCAGTTGACATGGGTTGTGCTAGTCTGTTAATTTATTGCGGTAAAACCACGTGCGGTTATTATGAGGACGACAATGTTGGCTTCAACTTGGCTTTCCATACAAAGTGTTCCATTACAAAGGGAACGTTTTTTTTGGGGGGCGCTTTCTCGTTTGAAAAACATGATACAATACCCTTCAACATCTCAAATGGCGAGGGTGAGAATAATGCTACTGCTAGCCTTCATGGACAGGCTTAGGCTTTATCAGTGCGCTTGTGTCGCAAACATATCTACAAGTAGGCTATAAAAATCGCCATGCATGCAATCTATTTAGTCAGGCAATGTCCACATTATCCAGACATACTCAGAATGTAATAATAATTTCAATGCCAATGCATAGTGCCATTAGGAAGAACTATAAAATGCATGAGTCTTAAAGTGGTAATGCATACTTTTTTTGACACTTTTCGCATACCTTTTGGGGAGTTTTTTGCTATACTACAACAATTAAATATAAAATCGAGGTCCTTGAAAATTGCAATTTAGTGCTTGAAAAATTCCTTGAAAGTCCGTGAATTTGACTTGCCAATGTCTGTACGAACCTGTTTATCACATATACATTTCATATACAGTAGGTTATGCGTATGTGCGTGCTTTCGAGAGTCAGAGACCCAGTTCTGTCTCAGAATAGATAGTTTTAGGAGTCATTTGGAGCTGCTCCCTCTGTGTCTCTAAATCATGGTATTGGTTTATTTTTAAGGACCCAAATAAATGCCCTGAGATACAGCACACAGTATCACCGTCTGAACTTGATATGCACCACTTGCTTTCTTAGGAATTAATGTGGTATTAAAACAAGGAAGTGAAAGTGATGGGAATCTCTCCCTGTCTATCTGTCTATTTTGCTGCACAGGAATTTGAGAAATATACTGCGTTCCATATAGCTTTTTATAGTTGCCAGACAGTAGTCGTGTTTTTTGGCTGGACTGTGATGGATTTTAATGCATGTTCATGCTCTTATTGATATAGAATGACACAACATTTGGCGCCAGTCTGCTTGTCTGAGTCTTGCAGGACGATAGATGTCTATTACATTAGGGCAGTGGATGAGAGAAGCTCGGAAGGCACTCCTATTTTAATAGTTATGGACAAATTAACAGTCTTTTCTCCTTCACCATGCCATTAATCTCCATCAATTAACAATGCCATTACTCTGTTTTGACAGCTCAATCTCATCTTCCTGGTCATCACCATGTACAAAATGGTGAAGCACTCCACTACTCTGAAACCAGACTCCAGCAGATTGGAGCACATCAAGTAAGTAGAGCTTCTGGGAAATCGCACATTTTCCCATATTCTTGGCAATAGACAGATATTTCCTCAAGCCCATAAAGACAATACTACTGTATGGCATAGTAAATTTTTTCAATGTACTGTAGAGGTAATGTTTTTGATAAGTCGAATTTGCTTCCTTGTCGGTAGCATTAATGTATCTGTATCTTGCCTCCCCTCTGGTACACATTGAAATTGTCCAGACAGAACATTTACCAGAGGAATTCCAATTGATCTCCAGAGAGATCAAATTTTACACAGAGGCTAGTGGTTTCGAGTGGGGCATTATGGCATGACCGTCCTGCAATGATGACAACATTTACTTTGTGAATGGTCTTTAGTCTTTGTTGTATCCCTCTGTGTCAGCGACCACAGGATTGTGTTGGCATGGCACACACCATTCGGAGGCTTCTGGCTCAAAGTATGCGCTGTTAGGGCTTCAGGGTGGGGTGAGTGGAAGCACTATCATGTGTTTCCCATGGAACAAAAACAATTTGAGTCCCAGAAAATGTGAGTCCCACAACCCTGGCGTTGCAAGCGCCATGCTCTACCAACTGAGCTTGAAATCAGTGAGTAAAATACAGGGGCTCCTGAAAGACATGGGCATTTTGGTTTGTTGGTTAGGGAGTGTTATTTTTGATGCCATGGCTTGGTTGCATAGACTAACCCTAACCAATTCACACCATGACATTATAACATCAACTCAGTTTCATCCCACTGTGTGTAGGAGCACTGATGCATTTATTTTGACCAATGTTTATTATTATTTATTTCCTTGATGACCATAGTTTACTATATGGAGCCACCATTAAGATATAGTGGTGAAACTACTCGCCGGAGTAGTGGTGAACATGTTTTTGGCCTAATTCCTACTATTCAACCAACTTTATTTTTGTGATCCTAGTAGTGCCAATAGACATCCAGTTCACCTCTACAATGTTTAATGCAATGCATTAGGTGGTTATGTGTTTTAAATGTGCACATTTGTTCCATTCATGTTGCAGTTTAATCACTTATCATTTAGTGGATATTGTCTTTTCGGTGTATAATGAAACTACACTGCATAAATGTTTGGGATATAAGTATTACTGTATTGTCTGTTGCCTTCTTGTGGTCTTATGTTGTCTGCACCAATCCTCAAGGACTTTGGTTTGTCAACCACATAGATGGGGGATGGAAATCAGCATAGCACCAGTGTCATTGCATGTTGCATGTCAAAGAGAAAGCTAATCTGCAGCGTCTCTCGTTTCTTTTCCTGTTGCGTTTCTTCTCTTCTCTCTGTCCTGTCTTCCACACCAGTAATTATCGTGTTTGTGACGGCTACTATAATACCGATTTGCCTGGGTAAGCTTTCACCATACATTTCCCCCAAATTGTCTTCATCGCAGAGCGGACATAGTAGCATAAACACAAATTGAACCGCACACAAGTGATTTGAACTGACCGGTTTACACATTTTGTAATTTCATCAACAGCCAAATACACACACACTCTCGCTTCTTGTTAGCCTCTTAATTTCATTCCATCGTAATTTTCCTATGATCAAAGGTGAAAATCTCTGCCTCAAAATGCCAACTAACCACGCTGTGATGCGTCTGATCTAATTTGTGTTTCTCTTTCCCGCTTATCATGCTCTCTAGCTATGAAGATAATAAACCATTTATCAAGTAAGGACATTAGCCCCAGAAGTCTGAATCTGTTCTTCAGCCTGTAGTTGATTTTCCTCACCAGTCTGCCTCTCTCTCTCTCTCTCTCTCTCTCTCTCTCTCTCTCTCTCTCTTCGCTTTCTCTCTGTGGTCACTCCAAGGTGCTCCTCATTTTCTTTCCTTACTGTTCACATCCCCCATGTCTGTCCGTCCATCCGTCCGTCAGTCCGTCGCGTCTCTATCCAGTTTGCTGTTGTGTGTCTTGACCTCTGACCTGTGAAGGTGTTTGAAGGCTCCATAGGACCTTTAAACAACCGGCTGCAGGCTTTCCTCTATAGAAATAATAAATATATTATAGACTTGTTGAAAGGATTTCAGGCAACTGAAAGCCAAAACACAGGTAGTCATTTTTAACGAGTCTGATTTCCTGTTTCACCTCCCCCCCCCGATATGATACCTAAAGAACAGGATCTGTAGTCAAGCTTGAGTGTCCCATAAACATTGTGTGAATGTTGTCTCAGTTTTTGGTCTCCTTGGCTGAATCTACCGGTGTAGATGTCCAGCTTGTCCACCTGTCATGGTTTAGCTAGCACAGACTGATCATTATTCCAAGGGAACACAATATCTCCCTCACACTGGATTTCCCTTTTGTTTTTGTTTGTTCAGATCTTGGGTCCTGGGGGCGTTTGCACTGCTTTGCCTGATGGGACTCGCGTGGTCGTTCGGCTTGTTCTTTATCAACGAGTCCTCTGTGGTGATGGCCTACCTCTTCACAATATTCAACACCTTCCAAGGAATGTTCATCTTAATTTTCCACTGCATTCTCCAGAAAAAAGTAGGTTTGCTTCCTTATACGTTTGCACTATAATTTTGCACAAACACTGTGATCATCTAGATGAGACTGAATCAATTGTCACTTTAAACAGTTTAGGAGAGAGTGGGGTAAATTGAGCCAAAGGGTTAGTTGAGTCACCCTTTGTTTCTAGGAGACCATACACAAAATTAATAATGTAACCAAATATTTAGGAAGAGGTCATAATTTCATGGAGTCTGTGAAGGAAGAAACCACATCGAAAAAGTGGTAAGTTAGGTCCGAAAAACTAATTTTCACCAAGTCAAATGAATTTACTGTGTTATAGGTTTCATGATTCTTCTATCTAAACCAAAGTATATTGTTTTGAGATTGTTTTGTACATCAGTTGGGGTCTCTATAAGCTACAATATGAGGTCCTAAACCTAGCATGAAAGTGCATCCTTGTAGCTGTGTGGGCTAATACAGTCAACATTTTGCCTTGGGGTAAGTTGAGCCAATGGCCACTATATCCAATACAAATTATGATTACATTTTGTCAGTTTTATCCACAATATGCATAGAATTTTTCTAATGTGTAACGCATACAGTACCAGTCAAAGGTTTGGACACACCTACTCATTCAAGGTTTTTTCTTTATTTTTACTATTTTCTACATTGTAGAATAATAGTGAAGACATCAAAACTATAAAATAACACATATGGAAT